>NC_141907.1:47845000-48470000 GCF_057802395.1 Ceratotherium simum simum | reverse complement strand
CAAAACACAGGGATGGAAAAAGGGAGTAGACAGGTGAAGGGAACAGAAAACCAGAGAAGGGCAGGAAAAGGTATCATATCAAGCGATATTTTTCCATCAGTATAAAGTAATAAGGCTGAATTTTTTTTCTACTTAGTAAACTTGATCTAAAAGGGATTTTAAAAAGGAGCTACTAGAATTATTTGTGAGTAATGTGACTACTTCAAAGGAAAGCTCTCATTGGAGGATATAAAAATTTGGTTGTTTTGGATGAAAATGAATCCATACAAATTTATTTTCATTATTATTCAAAAGGGACACACAAAGCAATTCACCAGCAATTATTGTAATTCGCTCCAGGTCTTCCAAATTAGATGGAAACACTTTGAGTAGAAATACCAAATTGCTTTAATTGAAAATTAAAAGTTAGGGGCCAGCCCAGTGGCGTGGTGGTTAAGTTGGCAAGCTCCACTTTGGCAGCCCAGGGTTCACAGGTTCGAATCCCAGGCTCAGACCTACACGCTGCTCATCAGGCCATGCTGTGGCAGGTGTCCCACATATAAAGTAGAGGAAGGTAGGCACAGATGTTAGCTCAGGGCCAATCTTCCTCAGCAAAAAGAGGAAAACTGGCAACAGACATTAGCTCAGGGCCAATCTTCCTCACTAGAAAAAAAAAAGAATAAACTTTAAAAAAAAAAATTAAAAGTCAAATTAATCTCTGCTTTAGATAAAACCTTGTAAACAAACACATACATAAGACATCAAAAATGGAAAATAAAATATCAAGTTTCAATTCATCAATTAAAAAAAAAAGAGGGGGCCAGCCCCGTGGCTTAGCAGTTAAGTGCGCGCGCTCCGCTACTGGCGGCCTGGGTTCGGATCCGGGCACGCACCGACGTACCACTTCTCCGGCCATGCTGAGGCCGTGTCCTACATGCACCAACTAGGGGGATGTGCAACTATGACATACAACTATCTACTGGGGCTTTGGGGGGAAAAAAAAAGAGGAGGAGGATTGGCAATGGATGTTAGCTCAGAGCCGGTCTTCCTCAGCAAAAAGAGGAGGATTAGCATGGATGTTAGCTCAGGGCTGATCTTCCTCACAAAAAAAAAAACAAAAAAAAACAGGAACACATGATAAAGATAAATGTTCAAGTTAAATTATCTAATTTTGAAATACAAAGTTGAAAAAGTAGAGCAACTTCATTCCTTTATCGAATATTTACTTAGTGCCCAGGCACTGTTCTAGGTATTGTAGATGCAGGAGTGAGCTGGACAGACAAAAATAGCGCTCACAAAGTTTACATTTACATTCTAGCTGCAGAATAAGAACAAAATGAAAACCAGAGAGACTTTATATTCTTCAGATACCTTTTTAAGTTTTTAAACACTTTCTATTTTTGAACATCTTGTTTATATTCTCATTTAACCTGAAAAATTTTTTTAAGGTTTTAAACACTTTATTTCTATTCTCATTTAACCTTTCTAAAAATCCTCTGAGCTTAGTGTGAACATTACCTACTTTATTTTACAAATAAATATTCTGAGAGTCATTGACTGGCAAAGCCAGAATTTGAATGCAAGTAGTGCAGATTCAGAGTCTAAACCCTCAAGTTTCTCAAATAGCATTGTCCTGATTATTACTGTCCATATTTGATAAGAGGATGTTTATAATGAAAAACAGAAAATAAGCTCCCTTAAATGAATTTCAGGAAATAATCATCTCAGAATTTCATAACACCGATTAATATTAGAAAGTACCTTCACACTCTGATATTTAAACGAGATTCCAGGCAATCCCAGTAAAATTAGTCTGGAATTAAGATGAAAAGATATTTTACTGTCTTCGTCTGTGTGGCACTAATTCCAAAATTATTTGACCTCTCCCACTGAACTGTCCAGTAAAGGTTCATGAGGCAATGAAGAAGTCACATGAACAAACATATTTTAAACAGATCATTCTGGTGTCAGTTAAAAGATGGCTTTGCAGTCTAAGATGATGATATTTTTTAAAAGGTCAGTGAGAATTGAGATAAAAAAATACAATGCATTAGAGAAATCTAATCTGAGGCAGTTTTTTTGGTTTTTGGTTTTATTGTCTATGAGAGTTAGTCCTTAAAGCAGTTTTAGAACTAAACAAATAGTTAAACATGGGGTCCCACAATATTATTATCTGTAAAAAGAAGTATATAGCCATCATATCTATCATTTCAAATTATCTAGCAGTTAAATAAGAAAATATGAGACAAAGCTCTATAAATAGACACATTAACTGCATTTATGACATTCCACCTCCACATCTTCAACTAGGCCTTCACATGTTATCTTATTCCTCATGATGTTCAAATCATTTTTCCAACTACCCCCTTTCAGTCTCTCAAGCTACTAGTCTATGAGATATCTTCAGATATCTTCTACTTTCATTTCTTATTGATAACCATCATCATGTCATCCTATTAGTCTCTCTATAGAGTATTCACATTTGGTTTTCACACCTGTTTCCAATACCATAATCCTCACAGCCATGTAAAGTAGGCAGAGAAGGAATTTTTCCTATTTTACAGATTAGAAAGCTGTAACTCATAAAGATTATTGAGGGTATCACGTGATAGTGCCAAGATGAGATTCCAAGACATGTTACTCTTAGTTTGGCTGCCTGCCACTACATCACATCACCACTGGCCCCTACACCTGACATATTGCATAGCACCATTTTATCCCCTCTCAAAGCTACCTTGCAAACAGTTGCCAGAATAATCTGACACCTCATTTTCCTCATGATAATTTTCTGCTTAGTAATCCACAAAAGCACTCTATTGCTTTCCACAGAATCTGGCTTTCCAGACCCTCTACAGGATGAAAACATTCTTTTCTATTACAAACATCTTTTTGACGCTACTCTATTCCACCAAAAAGAATTTCCACATCAGCCACCTTGGGTTGCTGACTGGCTCCTCAGACAGATTATTCCAGATAGAGTGGCTTGTTAATGCAATCCCTTGTACCAAGAATGCTCTCCGCACTTCTCTACACTTATGCTTTAATACCATGCTAACACTATGCTAAGATCTCAAGCTCCCATGAAATCAGCCTCAACACTTTGAGCACAAACACATCTATCTCTAAACTCCTGGTGTATTTTAAATCAGGAGTACAAAGTTTAGTCCTAAATGCACCATATTTTCCATGGGTGATCGTTCACAGGACCCAGGAATATAAGCCATTATATAAAGGAGAGTACCTTGTGACAGAATTTTAAAAGATAAAACTGGACAAAATTATCAAAAACTGCTTCAGGACTACAAAAATTAACCAGTCATCCAACAAATTAAGTGTTTATACCAGAAAAACTACTCTGCTCTTGGTACAATCAGTGGGGATTCTGTGCCATTTTTGCCTGGGTATTCTACCATCTCTCCTCCATCTCCGCCTAGACTTTTAGGTCATGAAACGAATCTTGATAAATTTAAAGGACTGAAATCATATAAAGTGAGTTGTCTAACCAAAACAGGGTTAATATCAAAATTAAAAAAAAAAAAATTTGGAAATCCCTGAATATTCAGAAATTAAAAAAAAAAATTCTAAATATCCCATGCATCAAAGAAGAAATCTCAAGAGAAATTAGAAAATATTTTCAACTGAAGGAAAACTAAAGCACAGCATATCAAAATTTTTTGAATGCAGTTAAAGCAGTGCTTAAAAGCAAATTATACATTTAAACGCCTATATTAGAAAAGAAAGTTCGCAAATCAATAACCGAAGCTTCCACCTTAAGCAAGTAAGAAAAGGAGAGCAAACTAAATGCAAAGTAAGCAAAAAAAAAAAAAAAGAGAGAATAATAAAGGAAAGAATGTGCAATGTTGACTAGAAGACCAATGTTAAAATGAAAACACTCCCAGTAGTTATTTATTTTACATTATGAAAAATCCCTTACCTTTTCTAGCCCTTAGTATCTTCATCTTTAACGTGATAATTAGAATAAATTACTCAAAGGAGTAAAGGGCATTTTGTACAGTGACAGATGGTAATTAGTGTTTGGGTGGTAAACATGATGTAGTCTACACAAAAATCAAAATATGATGATGTACACCTGAAATTTATATAATGTTATAAACCAATGTTATCTCAATAAATAAATAAATAAAAAGAATAAATTACTCAACTTTCTTCCTCATTGAAAACATATAATTGATATTTTTTGGAACAGCCAACAGATCTATAAAGGATAGAAATAATAAACAGCACATGGACAACTCATAGTTTATTATTAGGGGAAAAGGACTGCAGATAATACAAAACAGAGAATAATCCTCAAAGCTTAATCAATATATTACCCAAAATTTTCACTTATAAAAGGCTGAACTTCTTATATTTTGTTTAGATAAGTATCAAAATAAGTTATAATTAATGCAAGATAAGGGAATAAATTTATTATGGTGACAGTCAGTTTGCCTGCTTGTGTACAGAGGATAGGATAGGATAGGACAGGCAAAAGTAGGCTAGGACAGTATAGGCAAGGGAAGGACCCTTAATCAGTGTCTAATATATCCACCCAGCCCCTGTGCAATATTGAAGATTAGAGCAGTATCTATAGTCAAAGTTCTTGCCCTCATAGAGAAGAGTTTTTGTTTATTAAAATCAAAACCAAAGATAAGGCCTTTTATTTATTTCCTTTAGCTTGCAATTTAATCACACAGAGATAGTTTCTGCCCTCACAGAAATGGCAATGTCCTGATTAATCAGTTAATCAGAAGTCCAGGGCATACATAACACCAAAACTCTCATCCCAGCAGGTACTCGGCTAAGGCATTGGACTTGAATGGTAATGCTTCCAGAGATCTGTTTCTGCTGTACTCTTTCAGCATTTATAAAGATACCAAACGGCAAGGACATTCTTCTCACCCAAGTATCCAGAACTACCCAAAGCTTTCATAGCCATAACCACCTCTTTCTTCGAATTTAGCCTAGGAGTGATTCACAGATGCTTTAGGTTGTTCCTACGTAAAGGAGTATTCAACTATTGCCGTATGGCATAATAAGGGAGAAAATGTGACCTGCTGTGAATAATTCACCATCAGAAGGAGTTCTAGTGTTCTACCATATACAGGAAAATGAGAAGCTTAATACGATGGGAGAAAAGATGATAAAATACACAACAGACGTATTGAAGGCTAGAACCAATGAAGTAGCTAGAAAAGGACTCAGTTTATAATGTAGATTCAATGGGGGTAAAATGGATTAATGGCTGGGGGCAGAAGGGTTTCCTGCTGTCCTTTTAACACTTCTGCATTACAAGCAGTCAGCAGCCCATTGCTATAACCCTAAGAAGACTTGGTGGTCTTCCAGGAAGATTATTTCCTCAGCAATGTATGTTTTTCCTTTCTCCACTTGAGAAATAGCTTTCAAGTTATCAATATAAAAAGCAATCATTATTAATCTGTGTTTTTACCCCTCAAAAATGGCTACATTATGACTGTAATTACACATAACATATTTGAATCCTAATCATGGTTTCCAAATTCTATAGTAATAGGAGTTATCAAGCTTCTTTCATTTGTAATAAAATGTGCCTACTCTCTATACTTTTAAATAATCATTTTCTAGTAGAACACACTGAAATCCACCCTATTACTTTTATAATGAAATAATAATTGTTAAAAAGTACATATATTTATATGTTCTATGACAGAACAGTTCAAAATAATTTTAACAGTTTGCTTTATAAGTAACAAAAATATAACAATTTAGTATTTAAGAAGTTTCATTAAGAAGAGGATTATATAGATCAATGTGCATTTGTTTCAACTTCAGTAGCAATATAGTGAATTTTGAATAATTAATATTTTTCAAAATACAGAGGAGTTAAGGAAAAAATGTAGTCTCAGAATTTCTACTAAAAGAGGAAATTACAATTCATAAATTTTATAGAATTAATTTTCAAAATACACATCATCCAAATGACACTGATTGCTATTGCTTGTTTGAATATGCAGTTTAAAGCTCACATATGTTTCCTTCTTTTTCTAAGGTGGATATACAAAGAGAAAAAAATACCTTGTTCTTTACAATAGATGTACTTTTGTTTTTATTTTTTTTATTGAGGTAACATTGGTTTATAACATTATATAAATTTCAGGTGTACATCATTATATTTCGACTTCTGTATAGATTGCATCATGTTCACCACCAAAAGTCTAGTGGCCATCCGTTACCATACACATGTGCCCCTTTACTCCTTTCATTCTCCCCTTCCCCTCTGACAACCACCACTCTGTTCTCCGCATCTACGTGTTTGTTGTTGTTTTATATTCCACATGAGTGAAATCGTAAGATATTTGGGGGCCAGCCCTGTGGCTTGGCGGTTAAGTGCACGCGCTCCGCTGCTGGCGGCCGGGTTCGGATCCTGGGCGCACACCGACGCACCTCCTCTCCGGCCATGCTGAGGCCGCGTCCCACATACAGCAACTAAAAGGAAGTGCAACTGTGACATACAACTATCTACTGGGGCTTTGGGGGAAAAATAAATAAATAAAAATTATAAAAAAAAAAAAGTAAGATATTTGACTTTTTCCATCTGACTTATTTGGCTTAGCATAATACCCTCGAAGTCCATCCATGTTGCCACAAATGGCAAGATTTCATCTTTTTTATGGCTAAGTAGTATTCCAGTGCGTGTGTGCATGTGTGTGTGTCTTCTTTATCCATTCTTCTGTCAATGGGCACTTAGGTTGTTTCCAAGTCTCGGCTATTGTGAATAATGCTGCAATGAACATAGAGGTGCATATATCTTTTCTAATTAGTGTTTTTCTGTTCTTTGGATAAATGGGTGCTAGAAATAGCTGGGTTATATGGTAGTTCTATTTTTAATTTTTTGAGGAATCTCTATATTTTTCTCCATACTGGGTGCACCAGTTTACATTCCCAACCAGCAGTGTACAAGGGTTCCCTTTTCTTCACATCATCTCCAACACTTATTTCTTTCTCTTTTTAATGACAGTCATTCTGACAGGCATGAGATGATGTCTCATTGTGGTTTTGATGTGCATTTCCCTAATAATTAGTGATGTTAAACATCTTTTCATATGCCTGTTGGCCATCTGTATATCTTCTTTGTAAAAATGTCTGTTCAGATCCTCTGCCCATTTTTAATTGGGTTGTTTGCCTTTTTGTTATTGAGTTCTATGAGTTCTTTATATATTTTTTACATTAACCCCTTATCAGATCTATGATTTGCAAATATCTTCTCCCAACTGGTAGGTTGTCTTTTCATCTTATTGATGATTTCTTTTGCCATGCAGAGGCTTTTTAGTTTGACGTGGTCCCATTTGTTTATTTTTGCTTTTGTTCCCTTGCTTGAGGAGACATTCAAAAAGATACTGTTAAGACTGACGTCAAAGAGCATACTGTCTATGTTTTCTCCTAGGAGTTTTAGGGTTTTGGATCTTACATTCAAGTTTTCAATCCATTTTGAGTTAATTTTTGTGCATGGTGTAAGATAGTGGTCTACTTTCATTCTTGTGCATGTGGCTGTCCAGTTTTCCCAAAACCGCTTATTGAAGAGACTTTCCTTTCTCCATTGGATGTTCTGGCTCCTTTGTCAAAAATTAGCTGTCCATTCAGGTGTGGGTTTATTTCTGGGCTCTCAATTCTGCTCCACTGATCTATATGTCTGTTTTTCTGCCAGTACCATGCTGTTTTGACTACTACAACTTTGTCACATACTTTGAAATCAAGAAGTGTGATGCTTCCAGCTTTATTCTTTTTTCACAGGACTGTGTCAGTTATGCAGGGTCTTTTTTTGTTCCATACAAATTTTAGGATTCTTTGCTCTAGTTCCACGAAAAATGTTGTTGGGACTTTGATAGGGATTGCATTGAATCTATAGATTGCTTTAGTATGGACATTTTAACTATGTTAATTCTTCTAATCATAGATGTATTTTTGAAAAGTTGTATATAAATTAATTCACTTTGAATGTATTAGAGATATTTGCTATTTAAATGATCTCTAAATAATTTTTAAATACAATGCATAATAATCAGCTTTCAATGTATATTATTTAAACACTCTACAATCGCTCCATCTCCTTTCCTTTGACACCAACCAAACCAACACCAGAGGCTAACCTGAAACATAGGTGCTGGGACAATATCAACCAGAATAACTTAGAGAGTACACTTTCTGATTTATATGGGAATTATCTCTGAATTACGGACGTAAGATATCGTTTCATGTTTTATTTCTGGTTCAAAATTTAAACAAGAAACTTTAAAAATGCAATGAAACAGAAATGCTGAAATATGAAAACATCTTTTTCTTTAAACATTATGCTCTCCTTAATTATCTGGTGTTTAGTTCACAAAAATGTACTTTCCCTTCATGGCTAATTTAGACAAGTAAAATAGTTTAATCTCAAACTATTCCATATAGGGAAAATAGCCTAAGAAAAGTTACTTTGCCAATGCATGCTCCCAAATATTTTCTACAGACTTCGTAACTGAATTTTTTTAAAAAGAGTAACTGCATATTTATACACTTATGCAGTTTCTGACTGTCAGTTCCAGAAAAATAATTTTTAACTCCAATGTCTATGAGGCCAAATTGTCAGTTGATATCAATTCCAAGAGAAATCCAACATGCCAGATCCTCACTAAGTTTTACTAAAGATGAGAACCTCGTGTCTAATGAAGTGGTCCCAAAGGTTTAAAAGAGTTTGGTTTGCCAAAGCCAGACACTGAACCCCAGATGAGCTTTTTCCAAACGTCCTCATTCCTCTGCTCATTAAAAAAAATCAATAAATGCACTCTAACTAAAGTTTAAAAAGCTTCTGAGAAGTGACCTCTGCCAAAGTCTTTTGGGGCCATTCCAACTGTGCAGGGGGCAGGGTGTGGGATCAAAAAGCAGAAAAAAAGGAAATAAAGAAATGATTCTGCACAAGTGAAAAAAAATCTGGCTGGAGGACTAAGAGGGATTAGCTTACATATCAAATATCAGATTTCCATCGCACTGCTACCCTGCTTTCTCCTTTTTTTTCTGTCCAATTCTTACATTGCCTGGAGTTCATTGCATGAAGCTTTATTTCTCAATTTGTATAAGATTTCAAGCAGAAAATCTTCAGTACTGAGATCTTGAAAATGGTGTGCTTTATATTTCACAGTAATAAGTCCCTTATCTGAGACTCCACCACCTGGAAATCAGACCCATCTAACATACAGTCCACAGTCCTAAATCAAGAAATATATATATAAAAAAAAGTCACACTGCACCAAAACTCAATGCACTTGACTCACGAAAAGACCCTCAATCAAGACTTAGTTATTCTTTATTTTCTATAATGTTCTAACAAATAGAAATCAGAAGAAGCAGAAGCAGCATACTGACAGACTAACCACCACCACAAATACCTAAAGCTCTGGGGAAAACTACGTAGAAAGAGTTATGGAAACAGTTTTTATTCAAATTGTCAAACATCTGGAATTTTGCCACTTGAATTGGGTAGATGTTTGCCTAAATTTTTCAGAAATTTTTCTCTACCCAAAGAACCCACTGCCCAAACAAGAGGCTATATAACTGAAGTTTTACTCGTGTACAATTCAAACTAATCATAAATTGATAAGTTCAAATTATCCTGGTATCATAGACAATTAAAAGTTAACACCCTTGGGGCCAGCCCAGTGGCATAGTGGTTAACTTTAGTGAGCTCCATTTCAGTGGCCCGGGGTTCACGGGTTTGGATCCTGGGCTTGGACCCATACCATTCGTTGAGCCATGCTGTGGTGGTGACCCACAAACAAAATAGAGGAAGACTGCCACAGATGTTAGCTCAGGGCAAGCCTTTCTCAAGCAAAAAGAGGACTGGCAACAGACGTTAGCTCAGGGCCAATCTTCCTCACCAAAAAAAAAAAGTTAACAACCTTGATAAAGTGTAAATGCTATGTGTATGTGTGTGTCTTTTACCCATCCGTTTTGACAACATTACTTTTCAGCACATCTATTTTATTTTTCTATATTATATACAGATAAAGAAGAGTACATAAACCCACATTTTAAGTTACTTAGGTATCACATACCCATGAGAGAGAAAATTCCTATCACTCCTTCTAAATAATGTCCATGAGGATTTTTTTTAATTAGTTGGTTTTTAGGGGAAGAAAAGCATATTTATTCACAGACCTTTCAAAAATAGTAAATGTTGCCTACAAACTCTCAACACAACTCTTTAAAAAGTAAGGTGTATCAAACTGAAACAGTATTTTTCAGAATAACAAGTCAAAGAACATTACACAAGGGAGATTATTTACTTGAATTAAAATATTGAGGTTTTTTTAATTTACTTGGTACTGAATTTAGCTTACACTGTTACTGAATATAACCAATTTACTTTAAAGTATGCATTTAAGAGATATAAAGGAAATACTAATAGTTAAAATAAGAAAATTTTTTTCTATTTTTTCTACTTTTCCCCTTAACAAAGTTAAATTCTCAAATTCATATGGGATAAAATATGCAAATATAACTTTACCTATAAATACAAATTAAAAAAACGTTTTATATGTCTCTCATTCCTTCAAGATAGTATTTAAAACCAAACAACCACGCTTTATAGAATACAGTCATACATCCATCTTCTCTTACATGATTATTATATGCTATCATAACTGTAAGAATAGCATGCTATGATTATTACAGACAAAAATCAAGATAAAGATGAATGAGGTATTTCTGGGAGAATAGCAGAAAAGAGGTTTGAAAAATTTGGCTGAAATCATTTTTTGACCCCCAAAATCCAGTTTTTTTCTTCTGATGCTTGGCAAAATTCCTACTAATAAGCAATAGCTTTTAAATGCTATATTTTAACTTGTCACTTTAACCTTCATTCTACTAAAATGAATGAAAATTTAAAATACATTTAAAAAGCAAACCTATTATATACATAAATTTCAAGTAAGAAAACTGTTTATAGTTATTTTCATTCAATAATCAATCCAATAAACTAAGCCACAGTAAACCTGGAGCTGGGCTAGCTAACAGACCACAAAACTGAATTAAACATTATTCCTACTCCCAGGACACTCACAGCCAATTGTGCAAATTCTTAACAATGTACAACACTCTTGGTTTGGAACTATTTAATTAACAGCATTACGGATCAGAATAATAATAGTAACAATAACAAAACAACAGCAATAATAGCTTAAGAGGTCATCTAACTTAATCAAAGCACAATTTAGACTACAATCTGGACAAACTGTGTTAATAACACACTGGAGTACAAAGGCAAATATACTGCAAATATTACCTAAATAGCAAATAGCAAATAAAAATAAAATCTTTCTCTACTTCACTGCAATCAAAGAAAGTCAAATGCAACTTGATCTAATTAAGCCAATTTAGGATACACAACTACTTAAAAGCCTGAGCTATATTAAGTGATGAAGGCAAAATGGATTCAGTCCAAATCTGCTTTATTTGTTTAGATGCTATTTATTATGTCTATATCTTATTATACAGTAGTAAAAAAATTATAAGGCGACATCCTGTTATTTCCACTAGGAAAAATGATACAGATGCACTATTAAAACTCAGCACAGACAGCAGCATGCCAGGCTGCGTTCCACTTACGCCTTTATAATGTGTCAATAGACATTGATGTTTATGCGGCTGATGATAAAGCTAGCCAAAGTATTTCCACTTAAATGTTCCATAAAACTGCGGCTTTATAGAGATCTAGAACATTTCCAGGAGAAGAGTTGTTTTAAAGTAAAGCAACCATTTCTTTTCAAAAAAATGTCTTCATTTTCCCCCTAAAACTACTACCCTATTTTCAGAGAAAGTAGCTAGCATATCATCAAATTGTAAATTGTAAACTCTAGTTCAAATCCGTTATCTAATAAGTAGTCTAATTTGTTGAGAAGGTAAGCTTCACAACAGAATTAAGATAATTGCCTTTCTAAGCCCTATAAATATCATGTTTCCTCCTTTCATCATTATTCTCATCAATCTACCTTCACTGTACGTTGAAAAGATTGCAGGCATTACATAGAATTCTAACTATACAAAGGAGAAATACTCATATTTTTCTGATATTTGAGAGAGAAAGAAAGAAAAAATAAGGAAACGTAAGTTGTTGGTTAACATTTGCATCTTCTAAGGATAGTAACTGGTGTTCTATAATTCTATACACTTTAAGCAGGAAAATAAGGTCCTGCAGAGCTTGAGGAATTCTAAAAATTGCTTTTAGTTTTGAAGCAGAAGCAAGTTTAGATTTGCTGCCATGAAGCATCACTCAAACCTTCTGCTGCTCCAAAACCTGAGAGCCCCTGACACGTAACGGCACCCCTGCAAACTATGCCTGGACCACCTGAAAACGCAGAGCAAGAACGGCACCGAGGAGGCTGCGTTTCCCTTGCCTCCAGTATATGGATGATGTCATTCTTCTTGAGATAATTTAGCTCAAATGATGTTGAACATCAACTAGCTAGTGTTTGATGAGAGTCTCCTCCACGCCTTTTCCATTTCCCAAACTATTGGTCCCTACAGCAGTCTCTGTAGAGCTAAACAAAATTAGATTTTACATTTAAAAAATCAGTTAAACTTCTGAGTGGTAGATTCTATTGAAGTGTTTTTTTTTTTTTTTGGCATTGTGATCTCCAAAGTCAAGTAGTCAAGTCAACTCAACAGTAACAGTCTCCTTTTTTTGTTTTCCGTTTAGAGCAACCAACTTCGGTTAGGAGGATGTCTAGGCAGTAGCATCTGTATAATAGTCACAATGTCATAACCATTGTTTCACGGCTTGGGCATAATTATATTAGCCTACAATACCCATCTCCTCTTCCATTCCCCTTACCAGATAAGCACTTTTTTTTTTGGTCATTTAGAGAATATCCTACTGTTAAATGTTCCCTCTAGAAATTCAACCTAAGGCTAACGTAAGATTTGTCACAACTGCAAGAACAGTCTTAAGAACATGAATGCATTATTGCTCTTTATTACATCTATTACAATATCATGCACAACACAGACATTCAAAACCTGATGAAGACATTAAGGTATGATTACTATTGAAGAGGAAGGCCACCACAGGTCACATTACAGTAACCACTACTATTATTACTGAATTTGGGTGATCTCTCAAATGCCCTGTCTTCATCTCTAACTCTAACCTGTTTCTACATATGGTGAACCACATTTAGAATGTCCTTCTCCGATTCACCACCTATGTTAACAGCTTCACTTATTTGTTCATTCATTCATCCTACAACATTTATTTGAAATCTACTGTGCTCTAGACACTGCACTAGTACGGGTGATACAAAAATAAATAACACGAGAGCCCTGCTTTCTACGAAGCTTAATACCCTGTGGAGGAAATTGTTGTGTAAATAAATATTCAAAAAACATGAGGTAAATACTTCGTTTTTTTAAAAAAAGAACTGAAAGCAGTGGAGATGCACAATAGGTTTTTATGCAAGACAAACCTAATCTTGCCTTGTATACTCAATATTTCACACTTCATATATCATCCACCACACAATAAACCCATGGGAGACAAGATATACCATTTATGGAGTAGTTTGGCCACTCCCCCAATTATTTACCACAAACTATACATATAAAATATATATGTAAAAACAGTAAAAAACCCATAAAACCTAGCTCTGGAGGCAGGCTGCCTGATTACAAATTCTAACTCTGACACTAGCTGCATGAACTTAAATCACTTAAATTGTTTGTGCCTCAATTCGCTCATCTATAAAATGGGGACTATGAGCTATCTTAAAGTATTATTGAGATTAAAAGAAGCAGCCCATGTGAAAAACCTAGAAGTGTCTCTAGCATGTAACAGGTACAATTTTTTTTAGTTATTAAGGCTGTAAATGTCACACTTGATGTTTTTCATGTATATGTTTTTAAAAATCTTAACTTACAAAGTAAAGACCATTATCATCATTCAACAGATGATGAATCTGCAGCACACAAAATGTAAAACGTTCTCAAAGTGAGCGAGTTACTACATGGCAGACTCATAAGACAATATATATCTATAATATTCAAAAAAGACAGAAAAAAATGACATGCTAATATTAAGTTGAGCATCATAACTTATACATTCACAACTGCAGCCATTTCAAGAGATGAGTATCACTACCAAAAAAATTTAGCAGAGTAAACAAAGAGAAAATTTTTTTCAAACGTTAAAAACATCCTAGGGGGCCGGCCCAGTGGCGTAGCAGTTAGGTTCACGTGATATACTTCAGCGGTTCGCCAGTTCAGATCCTAGTCGCAGACATATTCACCTCACATCAAGCCAAGTTGAGGTGGCGACCCACACAGAAGAACCAGAAGGACCTAAAAGTGGGATATACAACTATGTACTGGGGCTTTGGGGAGAAAAAAGAAAAAGAGGAAGATGGGCAATAGATGTTAGCTCATAGCCAATCTTCCTCAAAAAAAAAAAAAATCCTGAATAGCTAAATATTGGTAGCTTTTAATCCAATTGATTTTTTTTAATTGGGGCCTTTGTCTCAAGAATCCTGACAAAATGAAGTACAGGTATCAGTGTATTCTTTATTAAAAAACAAAAAAGAATATTATGTAATCATTTCTGATGATATTTTGTATTATACCCATCATAAAATCCTTAAATTTACATCTTCAAGTCTTCTGGAGTAAGACTGTATCATATAAAATTTAGATATAAAAATGCACAGCACCTTAGATGAAATTATGTACTTGTTTTTGTTTCTTATCAAATTTATATTAATCATTTAATTAATTCATTAATTTAGTTAGTTCATTAGTTAAGTTTATGCTAATAACTTTTTCCTATAGTCTTAGACAGAATACAATAATTTTCGACAATACAATGCAATAATTTCAAAAATACAATAATTGTTTCAACAATTGAAACAGAAAATTCCCCTCACAGGAATAGAAAGCTAGGACATCTCTAAGAGTGCCACAAGGCTTACGTGATGATTATCACAATAATCTCTAAAATGAATGTGAGGACAAATGCTACTCATACCAACCAACAGCTTCAATAGAGAAGCTGCCATTCTAGTATCACAGGCATTCAATATAGAGTTCTAAAAGAGGTACTTCAAATTCCTCAAGCTAGACAGTTGTATCAATACAGAATTTAAACTCAAGGAAAAGGCGGTTAAGGGCTAGTTATGTGACATTGGTGTCAATATATTACGCTCTGAATTAAAATATAGGAGGATAAGATTTTCATTAATAAAAGGCTTTGAAAAATAGACATTAATAACAGACATTGGGATATATTATAGCAGAAGTGTCTAGGAAGTAATCATTTTTTCTTACATATATATTTATATATATAAAATAAAAATAGTATTTTCAAATATATACTTGCATCATAAAAGAAAATACATCCTTCCTCAGAGAACTTCTCTACTTCAGCTCACTCACAGTTAATTTCATAACTCCTTTAGTTGTTTCTGGATATTTTTCTTCAATATTATGATTGAATATGTATGTGTGTTTCACAATTTATGCTTATTTCTAAAAAAAATACTAAACTTCATCGTATTCTTAATAACATTTATAATTTTTTTTGCTAATTTTAATTTACGGAAGTCTATCATAGTCTTCTGTATCTCTTATTCTCTTTCTGCCAATTCATACTGTTTGTTGCTTCCAGAGTATCCGTCCTAAAACACAGGTAAATTCATAATAAAAATAGCTCACTTTGCTATGTGCTAGGCCCTGTTCTAAGTCCTTTTGCTTACAGTGACCCACCTAATCTTCACAACATCATGAGAGTAGCTGTCTTGATTTTAAGGTGCAGTGATGGAGGCCCTAGAAATTTATTAGTAATTGGCAGGGTCTAGACTACAAATCAAGCCCATTTAACCCCATAGCCCATGCTCTTAACCACTTCATTTTGCTCTCTACTTTCTTTGACTGGTTTAATGCTATTTATACTTCGAGGCTCAAATCAAATGCAGATATTTCAATAAATGCTTTTTACAATCATGCAATCAGTCAGAACAAAGCTTCCTTCTCTCTTTTCATAACATGTAGCTATTCTTCTCTGATCCCTTACACTTACTGAATATTTGCTATATGCTAGCCACCGTTTCTATATATGAATCACCTCACAAATGACATAGGTAATTTAATTATCTGCAGTTTACAAATGTAAGAAATGAAGGCCAAAAACATTTAAAAAGTCACAGGAAGTCATAGGACTAGTGAAGGACTCAACCCAAGCAGCTGTGCTCCCCATATCAAGCACAGCACACAGTGTTCTTTATGGTCTATTGGAAAGAACAGGACAGGGGTTAGGAGACCTGGGGTCATATTTGGGTCTCCTACTTATTAGATTCATGGCGTTGGTGGATTGCAGTATCTCTTAGCCTCAGTTTCTTCACTGGTAATATGAATATAAAAATGTCTACCTGAAAGTAATGTTTGGAGAACTAAATAGATAACACAGGCAAATACTCATTAAAAGAGCCTGATAAACTTTAGCTGCTATTATAATTATTACTATTATATGACATTGTCATCCTCTAGGGGAAGAGCTATTTGAAAGTAACCATGTACTCACAGATATTGTATCTCTAGTATTTAGTATGTGACAAAAAGATGCTCATTCAATGTCTGAAAGATTTGAGCCTTCACTATTTCTTACCGTAGGAGAGAAAAGTCTATTGAAATATGTTGCATCCAACAGCTATTTTTATGCACCTAAAATCCAAACCCCTGTTAAGAGTTTAGTTTATAGATCCATTCCAGGAAAGAGGTTTTCCTTCTTAAAAAACTCATGTAAAGATAATTTTATTAATAACATATCCTTATACTTAACAAGTCTAATTTGTAGGAAATTTTTACAGTTTGGGCCAAATTTCTTAATTTCTTTCGTTCTGTTTTTGGTAGTTATAGAAACTATTTGGTCAGTGCCCTCTATCATGTACTTAAATCTTATCATTGCTCTTCTTTTCTTTAGGCTGAAAAATTTCAATTTCTTTAGGAATTTCACATATATCATCTTATCTAATGATGTTGGTTACTATTAGGACTCCTACTTCTAATAAATAGCTCTTTTTACATTGAACTGAATATTGTAAACTGTATTCAGAGTTATCTTAGAAATATTTATAATCTTTAAAATCACATCATGGCACTGTGTAGCCCCCAGGTCCACCTCAAGCATAGAGTATTTTCTTATGACATCCCTCTCAGGGATCTCTGTGCATCCTACCTCTCATACATTTTATTGAATAAAAGAAATAAATACCCTGCCTCCTAGGCCTCTCTCCATGGATAGGAGGGTACAGGTAGGTAATTTAGGAGATATTTCTCCCATAGAAATACAATCAAGATGGAAAACCAACACTACAAATAAGGACTAATCAGTACTATATATAATACTACGTATAATAACAAAAACAAAACGATCATAATACATACTATGAACTGAATATATACTAAGTGAATGAAAATTCATTCATTCAATAAATATTTAAGTAATTCAACAAATATATTGAGCTTCTTCTATGTGCTAAGCATTTTTCCTAGGTACTGGGAATAAAGCAATGAACACAAGAAATATTTCTAACTTCGAAGAGCTTAGATAACACAACATGCTAAGTAAAATATATAGTATGTTTCACAGTATGCAGTGATAACAAGTGTGTAAGGATTTTAAATTTTTAGAGAATACGACAAAAGAATTCTTCACTGAGAAGATGACACTAGAATAAAAACCTGATGGCACGAGGTAGGAAGCTATGTGGGTATCCACAGCATTCCAGGCAGAGGGAACAAGTGCACAGGCTCTCCCTCAGGCGGAAGCTGAAAAGGATGTTGTTTGAAGAGCAGCAGGAGGCTAAGGCGCTGCAGCAGAGTGAGAGAGGGGAAGAATGGTAGGAAGAATCAGACAGCTAACGGGGCTAAGTCCTAATTCTGGTACAAGCTATTATTCACACTCTGTCTTTTATTCTATGAGATAGAAAGCAACTGGAAAATTTTGAGTAGAGTAAAATGATATGACATTTTAAAATGATGACTCTGGCTGCTTTGTTGGGAACAGATTATAGGGGACCAAGTAGACTAATTAGAAAGATATGACAATAATCCAGGTGAGTACGGATGGTGGTTTAGGGGCAGTGATTTGGGTGGTGGCAGTGTAAGGAGTGAGAAGTGGTGGAATCTTCAATGTATATAAGGTAGAGCCAGTAGGGTGTGCTTGTGAATTGTGTATGAAGTGTGAGAGAAAGAGAAGTCAGTGTGTTTTTTACATTTGCAACTGTAAAAACGGAGTTGCCAGTTTTGACACTGTAAAGGCTTCAGGAAAATGTCATTTTAGGTACGTGGGGAGAGAGTAGAAGTTTAGTTTTGGACATATTAAGTTGGAAATATCTATTATAAATCCTAGTGGAGATGCTTGAGAAAGTGGCTACATATGTGAGCCTAGAGTTGGTGTAAATGTTTGGGTTAGGGATAAAAATTTACAAGTAATCAGCATTTAGATAATATTTAATGCTAACTAGAAGAGATCACCAACAAAGTGAATGCAGACAGAAAACAGAAAATGAGCAAAGACTGAGCTCTGTGAATCTCCAAGATTTATAGTTTGGGGAGGATGAAGAGAAACCATTGAAAAAAACTAAGGGATATGCCAGAAAAATAAAAGGGAAACTTGGAAAGTGGGGTGATCTGGAAGACAGTTGAAAAAAGTGTTCCAAGGAGGAGAGAGGAACTATATTAAAAGCTGCTGAAAGATCAAGATGGAAAAGTAAAAATTAATCTCTTGATTTCACAACATGAACACTGAAAAGAACAGTTCTGGTAGAATGGTCAGGATTAAAGCCTGATTAGTTATGGGTTTAAAAGAGGATAGAAGGAGGAAAACTCTATCAATATCTTTCACCTTCATAACTATGTGTAACTATTTATGAGAATAATGAAGCTAAGTAAATTACTCATAATTAATTATTCTTGTTCTAAGGTTTGTACCTTAACCACTGGGCAATACTACTGTTTCCTTCACATATCATTTAAGTGATTGCTTCTGACTTTAGAGTAACTTTTTTCTTAGAAATGCTCCATTTAATATATATTAAATATTATTTCCTTGGATTCTTATTTGATTTTTGCTTTTTTCCATCAGAACAAAGTGTTTATTAGTTTTAGACAACTTTCATGTGTGTCTGAAAACTGTCATATCTGTATATTTTTATCAAGAGGCTCCCGAGATATTAATACCAAATTGCCACCAAAAATCTTCTTCTTGATGCCTAAAAGAAACCATCCTCGATGTGCAAAATGTAAAATAGTTTCAGAAATACTTAAAATACAATGTGAACTGAAGAAAGCAGCAAACCAAGGTAAATATATGTAATATTATAATTATGTTTTAAAAATAACTATAAAAAGGTAAAGTAAAATATATTAAATATTTTAAAAATTTGGTGACCTTGTAAGTGAAAATTTATTATTTTCTGCTTTTCTGTATTTGTTACTTAACAGACACTCATTAATATGATAATGGAAAAATACCAACATGCTCTATTATTATCATTCAATATAACTCAAAAAATTCTACCGCATTATTTAATTCTAGTTATATTGGAATTCACACCCTTAAGTTTTCTTATTCCACATTACTATTTAAATTAATATCATATACAAACTGAAATATATATTAGCCTTTAATAAGCAATTAATTTAGTACATTCATATTGCAAAATTAGAAAATGTAATTATTTGATAAAAGAAGGCTATGGGTCATTACTTTCCCCAGATCAACACGATAAAATAAACTTTAAAATTCCCTAATGCCAATGGATAATGAACTGAATTTATGATGACAGGATTTAAAATTAATGCCAATTTAATTGACTAATTCAATCATCTTTGCACATATAACCTGACCAACATTTTATTGAAAAATAAATAAATAAAGCACTATATTTTGTCAGTAAATTGTATCAGCAAGTTGCCAAACACCAGTAAGTAAGTTGAGATACAGCCTGAAAGTGTTCAGTGAGGAAAAAGTGTCCAATGTTTCAACAAATTGCATCAAACCGAAAAAAACAAACTTTTTGGGGACAGGACTTTGCAGTCATGGCATTTTAAATGGTTTTTTTTTTTAACTTATCTTTTTCCTGCCTATGATAAATGATAAAATACATTTACAAGTCATTTTGTTTATGAAGAGAAACTGCAAGGCAAATTTTAACGTTTGTTTTTAATTTAAAATGAGACCAAGCAAAGAAAATTAAGAAGCAAAAACTAAAGAAGCTATTTAATGCAATGACCTTGTCAAATACCCCATGGAATGAATTGTGTTTGCTTCATTAGGGTATTACAAAATGTTTACAAAAATGAAATAAAAAGTATGATTTGTATTATGGAAATAAAAAAAGCTATTGCATATGGTCATTAGTTACATAACTGAATTTTTTTCTTCTTTGAGAACAAATAATCTTGGCTTCTTCGTCTTAATATGTGGAATCACTTTTACTGCATTAACAGCTACGATCTTCTATTTCACTAGTGAAGTATCAGAAGACAGTATATCTGATGTAGCCCTAAGTGTTCCGCAGAAAAGAATTCTACATAACATATTTCTTGAGCCTTAAATGTACTCTTTTCCAACATCAATGAGAATACTAGTAAGGAAGTAATCTGAGTAAATAGTGGCAAAAGCTTTTATATTCTTCCACTTTAGGAAAAAATAAAAGGAATTTATCACAGATGACAAACAAAATTGTGGTGGAATTTGTATAATCTCCTCTATCCACTAGTCATAGATATCACATCCTATATATAAGGATCTAGTGCGTCAAAGTTTTCCTATAGAAATAGCATCCACATATATATTTGTGCGGATCAAATAATCAATTGTTAAATTGTTATTATTATTACTAAATTTTAAGTGAATAAAAGGAACCAAATTAATATCAAATTAACAAACAGATACAGTATTACACTTCAAAACTTGAATATTAGCATGACCATTATCTCTGAAGCCAGAAGACTCTCCTTGAAACATTTATTCTTCAATCATTTAACCAACATTTATTAAAAAACTGCCATTTCTTTTCTTCTCCGCTAGATACATAACTCCCACAGGAAGGTTAGTATAGCTGTGCTGAGAGCTGAAACGGTCAGCAACTAAATACTACATATATACAGACATATCTTAAGACGAGAGTGGGTCAACGTCTGCAGTGACCGCCAAGGCACATTTTGTCTAAATAGACACAGCCACAAAAGGCTCAGTCACATACCCTCCACAGACTAAAAATACCAACTTAATTTTCAAATTACCAATTTGGAAAGATAGGTAAAATGGAGGTTTCCATATTTTGATATGTACCTTCACCTGCGAACTTACAAAATGCTTTTAAACCAAGCACAATAGTTGTGCTTATACATAATAGAGCTAACTCAATTTCTGTGGGGTGAATAATGCATTATTATTATTTAAGAATTGAGAAATAAGATGGGCTATGGATACACATACATATTCTGAGAGTAAAATACACGTCTCTGAGAGGGAAGCCTTTTTAGAAGAGGCTTAAAGTAAAATTAATGGAAGAATATTAAATAAAAATAAATTATAATAATAATATTGTAATGCACACGGATGTGGAATCTGTTTATAGCTGATGAAAATATTTTATCTTGACTCTTACAACATTCCTGAGCAGCAAGCAGACCAGATTTCATTTTACCAAATTTTACAATGAGAACGTTGAACCTTCGTTGTGTTTCATCTAATATCACCCATCAGGCAGTTAAAGAATTGGTATTAGAAAAGAGGTCTCTCTACTCGGATTTCATAAAATGAATCTACTCTTTATATTTTTACTTTTAGGGACCTCAATAAAGGGCCAAGGACAAATTATTCTGGTCCATTGACCTTAAATATTCCGATCAATTCAGACTGTGACGGAAGGAAAAGTTGAAACCAGACACTGACCTGCTTCAGCAAGTATAAACTGAAAAGAGAAAAGAGGCCATAAAACTACACCACTGTTCAAACTAAGGCAGAACAGATTCAAGGTGAACACTAGAAGCTTTTTAAAGAGTCTTAGCAAGGTCGTGCTGATAAATTGAAATGAATACGACTTGGAACTACTAATAAATCATGCTAATTTCTTCAGAACCCACTGTCCTGGCCTCTCTGAACCCAGAGGTAATGGGCAGATCATTCACATTCCTGATTAATAATTTTGAAAATTTTATATATCTTACAATAGCTTATTGAATCAGAGTTCAGTCTGTATTCTATCTGGGTCACTACAGCACCAAGAAAAAGTCTTATCATCGCCAGGTAACAGAGGACTTCATGTGAAGTATATAATATATGCCATCGTGCTCCATTTCCCAAATAAATGACCTCAGCCATTAAAATTTCTTCTCAAATTAAGCCTTCTTTCATTCTTATAATTATTTGTAGTACCTCTAACATAATTTTTTCTTAAACGATTTTGCTTCTGAAAGTCCATTTTATATTGTAATGTAATATACTTAGAACTCCCAGATATTCGAAATAAACTATTTTATAGAAGCAGCATAGATTAGTGGTTAATTGCATGAGCAGTGTAGCTAGACTGCCAAGAATCCCATCCGATTACTAGTTGTGGGACCTAAGATAAGCCACTTACTTCTCTATACCTCCATTTGTTCCCATATGAAAAGGGAATATATCCTTACCCATATCATAGAGTTGTTGTGAGAATTAAAAGAGTTAACACAAGTCAATCACTTTAGACCATACATAGTACATAGTAAGCAACCAATAAACATTTGGTAGTACAGTTATTATTTATATACTATATGTTTCAGAAAGAAAAGAATAGAGACACAAATACAAAGAATGTCTGGGTGTAGGTTCTACCTGGAAAAATGAAAATGAGACTGTTAAATCCATTTGTGGTTTTAGAAAGAAAGGTGAGAAATGGTACGGGTAAACTTTATTACTTAAAAAAAATTAATTCCATTAAGAAAAGTAAAGAGAAAATGCAAAGCATGCATTTATACCCATCATCTACATATAAAAACTACTAAAAATTTTTCTTTCTTCGCTTCATCTCTTTTGGGGAGTGGGTGGAGGCTGAAGTATTTAAAATAAGTTATACTCGTAATGACATTTCACTCCTAAATACTTTGGTATTCACATCTAAAAAATAAGAATGTTTTCTATTTAACTACTATTCTATTTTCACACCTTAGTAAACGATTGTTTATTATCACCCACTACCGAATTACTGTGTTTTACTGCTGATTTGTTCAAAACAGATATAATAAAGGTTTACACCCAGTATTTACATATGGCTTTTAAGGATCTTTTAATCTAGAAAAGACAGATCTTTTAATCCAGATGAGACCCTGTCCCATAGTGGAATATTTTTAAGTTTTGCCTTCCCTATATTAATTTCCATGTCCAGTACTTTGTCACAGCAAACATTTTTGCCACAAACACTTTTACCACATAACTAAGTGGCCATAACGTAATTTTGACATAAAAGATAAAATAACAAAAAATAAAAGAGGAACATTAGAAAGGACATAATGAACATGTTGAACACAATTGAACATAAATGAACGTTTTGAACATAATGAATATAAAAACATAATAACCTATTTTATTATGTGGACTGTACCTAAGCACTTGTCTTCTAAGTCTTCCAGGAGGCATCACAAATATAAGATTCCAAAGACTAGGATGCATATTTGTAACCGAGATTTCTATTGTGTTATAAAAACACTGTTTTTTGTGTTGTTCATTCTGGCATATCGTCACATGTCCATGGATAGAAGTTCCCAAGTTCTACGGGAAATGTGGGATGGATCACTGTGCTCACCAAAGGATTTGCAAACTGATATACTGCCATTTTCTAGTATAGTATGCAATATCTGGCTTTACATTCTCTTATTTCACACTTTGAGACCATTATGAGGGCTTAAGATTTATATAATATAAAAATGGGAATAAGTACTGTGAGAACTTGGTCAACGGAAACCAAATGAAAACCAAACTGACAATTAGCTTAAATACATGAAGTCAGCCAAAGGTGGTTGATTGATTAATTCATCAATGGAAAAATGAAACTAAACTCAACCAATTATTTTATCTTTTACAGCAAAATTGCCTTACAACCAATCAGTTATGTGGCAAAAATGCTCATGGAAAGATGTTTATGGCAAAGACGCCTAGGATGAAACTACCTAGAACCATTAATCTCAATTAGCTTATTTTTTTTTTAATTGAGGTATAATTGACACACAACATTATATTAGTTTCAGGTACACAACATGATTTGATATTTGTATATATCATGAAATGATCACCACAATAAGTCTAGTTAACATCCATCACATTACATAATTACAGAATACTTTTCTTGTGATATGAACTTTTAAAATTTACTCTTAGCAACTTTCAAATATGCAATACAATATTATTAACTATAGTCTCCATATCCCCATGACTTACTTTATAACCAGAAGTTTGTAACTTTTGACTCCCTTCACTCATTTTGCCCCCATCCCCTGGCCTCCTGCAATTACCAATCTGTTCTCCATATCTATGAGCTTCATTGTTGTTGTTGTTTTTTAGATTCTACATATAAGTGAGATCATATGGTATTTGTCTTTCTCTGACTTATTTCACTTAGCATAATGCCCTCAAGGTCCATCCATGTTGTCACAAATGGAAAGATTTAATTTTTTTTATGGCTGAATAATATTTCATTGCGTATATATAACACATCTTCTTTATCCATTCATCCATCCATGGACACCTAGGTTGCCTCCATATCTTGGCTATTGTAATAATGCTGCAATGAACATAGGGATGTATATATCTTTTCGAATTAGCGTTTTTTTTTTCCTTTGGATAAATATCCAGAATTGGAATTGCTGGATCTTATGGTAGTTCTATTTTTAATTTTTTGAGAAATCTCCATTCTGTTTTCCGTAGTGGCTGCACCAATTTTCATTCTCACCACAAATGAACAAGGGCTCCCTTTTCTCCACATCCTTGCCAGCACTTGTTATTTTTTGTCTTTTTGATAATAGTCATTCTAACAGGTGTGAGGTGATACCTCATTGTAGTTTTTATCTGCATTTCCAGATATGGATGTTTTAGTCCAGAGTGAACAAAATATGAAAAAAGTATTGCTTTTTCCAATGTTAGGGTGACATATCTTTTACTTTTATATGATAGAATCACAAGTCATACAGGAAATCTCAGGCATTCTAATCACTCCATCGACAAATATCTATTGATCACACACTTTGTGTGGCAAACAGTAGGCTATTCTAGAGGAATCTGCCCCTTCCTTTCTCACTAAAGGAACCCTCAAACACCGTTAACCAATTAATTAATCTTTCTCTCGAGTTTATTTTAATATTCTTCTTAACTTCCAAAGGGATTTATGTTGGGAAGTATGGCAGGTGGAGAAAGGGCATGTGGGAGGAGAGGAGCCTTGTGTCACCTCTTCCTCTAATCATCAAGATTTGGGCAATACCACCACCACCTCTTACCCTTTACTCTCCTCACTTCCTACACTTCATAGATTATTAATATACCACAACCACCAATTAGCAATTTTGAACTATACATTTTGTCCAGACTGTTGATCTAATCAGTAATACTTTTCAAATTTTTTCCAAGTTTTTCATTTCTTTCAGTACACCACAACTTCCTAAATCACTATCACAACACAAAGTTTGACATTTCTACCTATAACTTAAATTTTGCAGCTCTCACTAATTATATCCAGTAATGTCACGTATCAAGTTCCTTCTTTGACTCTTATCCTTTAACAAATTTGATATCAAAACCAAATATAAACATTAAGATGATGTATGGCAAAACAAAATAAGCTGCTTCCCTTTCGCCTTCAAAGTTATAAGTGATTAACTTAGGAAATTATACATAATTGATTAGAAAATGTATAGGTAAATAATATAGACATTTATACGCAAATGGTTTGAAAGCTAAAGCTACCCATTCCAACACTTCCTTGGGATGAAACTGAGAACATACTAAAGTCATTTTACATGATATTTTTATCCATATGTGTATAAGTGTCTAAATAATGAAATGGCTTTTTACCATGTTTTTCATGGAAAGGACTCATAACAAACTTAAAATGCACTAAAAACAGAAACTGTGTAAAACAGCACAGTGTAATATATTATATACATATGTATGTGTATATAGCCATAAAGACATATCATATATGTACATATATACATATGCATACACATATAAATATATGCATATATAAATTATATATAAACATTTATTTTCTTGCTCAAAACAAATAAATCATAACTTAGACCACCCACTTGGATCACTTTACTCGGAACCACGGCCAACTCCTCCTTCTGGGTAGTGCTAGCACCTGTCTCCCTGAACTACAGTAGCTAGACCTGAAAGAGTACTCTCTCGGGATTTTTGAACGAGGGCCAAATAGATGGAGAGACTCAGTTCCTTTCTAGTCATGTTGAGCTGCAAGCCTGGGAACTAATGGGCATTGAATATTTTCAATTCTTAATTTATCACTCAAACCATCAGGTAACTGAATGTACTAAAGCAGTAATTAGGAATAATAGAAAGAGTACTGTATCCGGGCTCTTAATTTTATACTTCTGACAGGATAGTTATTATAAAGGTCCAGATTTGCCTAGGCAGAAAGAAATACTCCATCAGAATATTTTGGGAAAGGCATACCTTTTCATAAAAATTACACTCTCTACTTCATAATTACTCTTCAGTATAGAATTCAAAATCCAAGAGGACAAAGATAGCTGTATTAACTTAACTGAAAATATTACACTTGTGGGTTCATGCTCCATGAATGAGAGGACCTCAAATTATTTTCTCTAATTGAAAGCAGCATTGTGCTGGAACTTGTTTCTCTGTTTCCAATCTGAGCCCCTTCTGAAACATTCTCCAGGACACCTGGCCCATACATAGTAAGTACTCAATATGCATCTGTGAAATTAATTAACTTTTAAAATAATTAAATATATCCTAGCCTACTGACAACCTCAGAGAGTGTCCTGGTTCTGAGTGGTTACTCAATAAATATTTGTAGAATAAATGGAAGAAGTAATGTATGTTTGTGTTTTCAATGGCTAACTCAAAAGTGAACGAGAGCAAGGTGTAGTGTGAAAACACCATCTATGAAACATTCATTCACTCATTTACTGATTCATTTAACAAATATTGACTATGGGCAAGGCACAATTTTAGGAGCCATGGATAAATATTACAGAGAACAAAGCCCTATTGACCCCATAGTTTAATGGAAAATAATGACATCTAACATTTTTTTGAGCGCCTACTTTATACAAAGTTATAGGTATTAAGTGTTATGTCATTTGATCCTCACTACAAGTTATAAGACAGGTACTAATATTACACCATTTAACAGATGGTAAAAGAGGTAAGCAGTTATAGTCTTGTGTGTGATGCAGCTGGGAGTCTGGACTTGATCAAAGTGTATAAAGGGACGCTGTTTTATAGTATGGCGAGCCTTACAGAGAGAGAATACAGAGAACTGTGGTGCAGCATTTTAGGAAGAAGAGATTTACTATTAAAATAACCATGGGTTGTTATTGCTGTGGTATATTTTCTATAATCACTCACAGAAAAACAATAACCAAATGCTTAATTACTTTCAATGTAAAAAAATATCATAAATGGTTCTTGGTGGAATAAAAAATGTTTAAAAACTGCTATTGTTTTCTGCTATTCAAAGAATATTTCTTAAATGTTAAAACTTGTGGAGGAAAGGAATCTACATATTGATGGAACACATCTCTAAATACCAAAATAAAAGGCTGTTTATTATCAAGTTTCACTATTTCATAAGACTCAAAATGTTCTATTTCAAAAAATAACAATGCCATTTTACACATGATAACTAGTAACATCATAAAAACTTTATTTACTTATCATTCAACCATAATCACTTCTTACAGAAATAATACAAATATTTTAAGGCAGTTAAATTAAACGTATATATCTTAAATAACTACCCTCCCAACTCTTTTACTTTCACTTCAAAATTCTCCTTTGAAATTATACCAAAAAATTGGTTAAAATAATAGGTTTTACTTTTTAAGTCCAGAATTTTTCACTTACATTTGTATTATTACTTTGCCATGACTGCAGATTTCCATATTCCTTAAGACAGATTTAGCTAAGTACGGTAGTAGAAGACAAAGGAATAATTTATTTAAAAAATTAACCACTGAATATTAAAAGGCAGATTTATCAGATTGCCAGGTCTTCCAGTTTATGAAACAATGTCTAATAAAATGGCACAGTCATGATTTACTAAGGTTTTTAAATTCATTATTATATCTACCATATTTTATACCTTTGACTAGTCCTTTTCTCACATTTAAGCTTTCTGTATTACAGAAATTTAATTTCACCCATTAAATAACCCTAATTCTGCCTTGTAAAAGTTTAATTTGAGAATTATGCTTCCACGTTCCAAAAAGTATAAGTTTTATTAATGTATTTTAAGAAAATACATTTATTCTGGCAGTATTACTAGGATACTCATTTGAATATGCCATGTTTTTTTTCCCACAACTCTGCTTTGTAATAATAAAGAATATTTTATTACATGATCTCATTGAAGTACCCAGGGAAGAATAATTACAGAATGTTAAAAGAGCAAGCTGTGACTTTAAAAAAAAAAAAAAAAAAAAGATTAACAAATGTCTCAGCACACATTCAAAAATTACCCTCCTGTTAATTTCAAATTACATGACATGAATATATGCAAAATAAAAAATCTACTACATAGGAAAATAATCATATTATGATCATTTTGATTAAAAACATTCACATGTGCATATAGGAATAAAAAGTGTCTGTCTCTGGGTTTTGGGGTTTGATGTTACTTGGTTTCTTCTTTTTGGTAATCCACATTTTCTTTTTTTTCAATAATCCTTGCTTTTATTACCAGTTTAGAAAAAGTGCTAAAATTATCTGAGTGCTCTCTAGCAATTTTAGAGGATGAGGAAACATTAACAAGTCAGCTTGTCTGTCTTTAATAAATGATGGACAAGAAATAATCTATTAGGGGTAGAATAATTCACTAAGAGAGTCTGTTTTGAGAAATGAGAAGGAAAAAATCTGAACATAGCCTGTTTAGAAAGATACAGAAAGAATAAAGATATAAATTTTCTAATAATATTTATAACAAGTATCTCAAGCTTATGTTTTTACTATGATAAAATAAATTCTCCATATATAAGATATACAAAATATGGGTTAATGAAGAAAGATACCATGAGTCAAACTGGTATCCTTCTCTTTTGATTCTGGTTTTGAGCACAGCACAAAAATTCAACACTTTTTCTCACAGAATATGCAAGACTTTCTACTAACTTAACAAAAAGCAAATCACTGTGATCGGTCCTTTCATTTGAATAGAGTCGTTACTTTCACTAGCACTATATGGATCAGGGGATTTAACATAGGCATACACTGCATTGGCTTTCTTCATTTTTGGTGAATTCAGGCATCATGCTGTAGGATTTATAGTTCAAAACAAATACTAAGTTGTTGTGAGTTATATACTGAAAACCAGAATGATGTATTAATAACACAATGAGCTTTATAATTTCAAGAATGCATTAAATGTTACCTGCTGGCCTGAAAGAGCTAAGGCACCTTCCTATACCTGTAGGAAGTGACTTAGTCACCAAGGGTAATCAAGTTTAATATACCTTCCTACTTGGTGGCAGGGAAAAAAAAAAAAAAAAAGATACCTTTTTTTTTTCTACCTAACGCTGGAAATTTTCACTTTGGTGTAATGAAAGGCACATAAAGAGTTTAAAACAATTCTCCTTATTACCAACCTAGGGAAGTCTCACATATCAATGGAGAAGCTTAAACTTCCTAATACACTCTGTGTATGCAATTCAGGGTGCTCTGAAAGTTGCATTAACTCTCACAAACATTCTGGGAACTTATAAGAGAGCATAGAATCGTAAGAGAGGGAATTATGGCATCTGCAAACATCTATACAAAGCTGTCATGCCCCCAAGTATTCTCTTCCTTAGGCTAAACAGTTTTTTTTTAATATAGCATGGCCTGGAACATCTTCACTACCATAATTTTTCACAATTAGGGCCTCTAAGAATGGCCCTAATTCTTAACTTTCTTTCTGTTCAATACTAGGAATAACCGCCCTATTCTGGATAATATAATTGTCATTAATGACACCACCACAGTGTCAAATTGTGGTAAGGTAAGTGAAACCTCAAACTTCCAAAGTGATGTCCGTGGTTAAAATAACTTTAATCTTGTTCCTATGCAAACCTGCTACTTCTGCCAGAGCATCTATACTATTGAATTTCACTAATTTGTGCATAACAATTTCGGCTGTTACTATAAGCACCTTGAGGGCCAGGAGCAGCTGAGCCTAGCATGTTGTAAGCCGTCACTCAACAAGGAGTTTTTGTTCATTTGTGAATACATTGAGCAGCTCCTAACCTTCTCCAACCCAACACAGTAATTCCTCAGATGGTTTCTTGAATAGAATAAAATAAGATGAAATAAATCTCTTCTTCTTCAACTGATGCAAATTTTACAGCCCACATAAACCAATTTAGGGATTTATTTCTGTAACATAATATTTTTCTACTAAATAAGTGTCCTCTGCAAATATGGAGAAACTCCCTTTGATGTCTTTCTTCAAGTCATTAATAAAATGCTCAACATTTTATAAGAAGACGAAAGAGACAGAAAAGTGTAATATGCAACAGAAAGCTTCCTTTCAGAAAGTATCAACAATGACCATCCTCTAGGTACAGTACTTGAAGCTGTTAGTAATGTACATAACTGCCCTTGTACTTGGACCACAGTCCAAGTTTTTATTCTTGCCCATGCAATAAACACATAGAGATTTTGCCTGCTATCAACATGGCCGTTTTGTTTGACTTAGAAAACATTGCCTATAAAACAAAAATCAATAAATTAAGTGAGTGAGAACTCAATCAACATCACAGCTAATAAAACAATTAATTTTTAGAAATAACAAAATATGTAATTATTTAATCATAACAGTTATCAAAATTAAACATAATTTAATTGCTTGTTCAGAGTCATTAATTATGTAGAGTTGAAAAATTATACTATTGAAGCAATCCTTTAATCATTAGAGCTAGAAAAATGTCTAAGTACTAATTCATTATTTCTGCTATGCTCTTGGGAAATTATATCCCATATTTATAATAAAACCAACATAATTATTTTAAAATGCATAACTAATAACATTGGCATGAATCTTTAATATGCTAACTTAATGTATGAAAAAAGGTCAAATTTAGAAATCTTTTCTCAAAAAATAAAATTAAGACAATGAAACATGTAAACAAAAAGTGACGTATACAATTTATAGAGATCTGATTCACACATAATATACTTAGTTAACTTAATTATAAGTTAAATCTCTTTATTACTTAATGACTAGAAAATGCTCAACTATTATTCTCACCAATCTCATGTTGTTTTAACTTGTAAAAGAAACTAAAAAAAAAAAAAAATGCCTATAGCTCTCTTGACTTTTATGATGCCAGGAAACACCTAAATCGTGAAAATTCTCTTCAAGGGAACAGGAGACAGCAGCAAGACTTTTGGCTGACCTTTCAGGGGACATTATTCAAGGATTCTTATGGTGCAGAATTACAATTAGTCTCTGACAGTGACTTTTGTTAATCAAGTTTGCATTTCCTTTGAACTTTACAATCCTGTACTTGCATGTGTCTATTTAACTTGTACTTACTCAAGCAATCTATCAGAATCACTAAATTATGCAAAGCAAGTATTGGCAATTCTTCTATATATGCATTTCCAAAAAAATGTATCTACTTTTTCATTTAAGTGACTTTGAAGAAAGGTCTTAAAGAAACCTTCATTTTCACTGAGTGATGACTGTGGAATAAGGGATTACTTGCCACGCTGCAGTTAATAAATCATAATTGTTTCTCTCTCTTTGACATAGCATATAAAATACTGCTGATCTCAAAAGAATACTTCTTAAAGAAGGACCACTGTCAATGCACTATTTTATTTGTGGGTGATACGTAGCATAAATCCATCTCACTGAATTATGAAGACGCTGAAGTATATCTATCCTAGATATTCTTAGTGACTGAACAAACACATAAAGTGAGCTACAGAATCATGAAATTAAAGATCGAAAATAAATAATGCCAAAGATAATCTGGCACAGTATTTCCCAAAGTGTGTTCAATTGAACCCAAGTTTTGCAGGTTTGAACGAAGTGTGTGAGACTCCATAGTCAAATAGGTTGGGCAATGCTAGGATAAATAATGTTAAATTGTTTTTTTCTTCTTATAGGAATTCTCAGAGCTTTTAAAATGCTATTATGCACAGTGAATTTGTGAGAGGGAATAATATGCTGTTTGCCAAACTCATTTGACTGTGGAACTCTTTTTTTTTTTCATGTAACATCTAGGTCTAGTGTCTATTACATTTTAAAAAATGATGATCTAGTCCAAACACTACAATTTATATAGCCTAGATTAGTAAAGTGACTTGCCAAGGTTATATTGCTAGTCAGCATGAGAGCAAGGACTAGCGCCTGACCTGCCCAGGGTCCTTCCAACACATCACTTCTGACACAGGGTAAGGCATCTTGCCAGGCTGGTGTGATGGAAGAAGAAGGAGCAAGGCTTTTGAGAGTATTTGCAAGGCTGTAAGAAAAATGATGATCCAGGAATCTAACGCAGATAAGAAAGAAAATCAATGCATCGATGGTATTGATGCTATGTGAGTATCTGAGAAAGCAAGTTGGAAGAATAGGAGGATATAGTCAGAGAGGTGGGTCTGATTTTTGTGGTTTGAAAAGCTGAAATATCTGGTGATGATAAGATTTAGGATAATCATGGCAGATGGATAAAGTTATAAGAGATGGTTAGGCCTCAAAACTAAGATGTGTTAACACCATGGCAATTTGAAGTCACCGAAAACAAGGTTAAGGATTTTAGTGAGAGAAAAGCTATGAGACAGACCCTAGAATGTTCCCTGAATGAGAAAACGACGAGGTAAGCAATCATGTCACCAATAAAAGGGGACGAAGGTGATAAAGCCAAGTGGCAAGAATCTCAAAAGAATATAGCTTGTCACAAAAAGAGGATAATTATGAAAAAGAATATGGCAACCAAAGAAGACACTGACCCCCCTTTCCTACTCTGAGGTACATAGGGTGTGTGAGAAATGGATACAAAAGGCATAGTCTCCTCGGGGATCACCCAGAAATACACAAAGTCGAAAGGAAACTTTATGTATCTGGTATTTCTCCAGAGAAAGCCTAAAGTTTTCATTATCACTATTAAATATTTATATAATTCAATAGTTTATCACTGGTCACCCCCAGAATGCCTGTAAAACTACACAATAAGTAAACAGTCCTGAACTATCTAATAATTTTGGCCAACTGGCTGGCTCAAGAGATTTAGCCCCAGTTGTAAATTTAAGCCAAAAGTATAAAGAAGTGCCTATAATAAATAAGAAATAATACTCTGGAACTCAAAGAAGTGAAATGGATTGTAGCCCTCCATTTTTAAAACCTCATCCAAGCATCATAAAAACCCTTCCACAACAGCACAGGAATGCTGAAATAGGCATACTTAAACCCTACAGGAGCAATTGTAATTGGCACAATCTTTGTGGGAAATAATTTGGCAAAGGACATCAAGATCCATTTTAATATCACTATTATTTAACCCAATATTATATAACTTTTAGTATGCCCTAAGAGACTAATATGAAATCCACAGAATGCTTTACATGAGAGACACTTCTTACCTTATTACTTATGATTGCCGAAACTGGAGACATATTAAGTATCAAAATAAAATAAAGATATATAGTTCAAGTATCATGCTAGAGCTATATAATAAACTATTAGGTAATCAGTATATTGGTGTTTCAATGTCTCTAATGATATAGATACAACTGTCTACGCTATAATGTCAAATAATAAAATCAGAATATAAAATTATGAGATATAAACAGTAAAAATTATGCATAGGAAAATATAGATTGGAGTAAATGTATCAAAATAGCAACAGTGATTGCTTCTAGACGGTAGGATCATAAAGCTTTTCTTATTCTTTCACATTTCTACAATTTTAAAATTTCAATAGTGAATATACATTATTTTATAATCAGAAAAAAAGTGTTGCCCTAAAATACCAAGATCTTGGTTTTAAAATAACCATGTATAAGAAAGTGCTCCTACATTTTAGAGAATATTTTGGTAATATTTAGCAAAACATTAATTATATACTTCATAATTTCCCATAATTCTACTTTTACAAATATAGTCTCCTAATATATTTACATCAATGTGCCAATAAGTATGCCCACATTGTCTGCTGCAGCTATATTCAAAGCAAGAAAAAGTAGAAAACAATGCAAAAGTCCCAGTAGAGGGGATTGAATAACTAAATTGTAGACCTTGTATATAAAGGACTACTCTAGAACTAATAAAAAGGAAAGAAACAAATCTATATACAGAAACAGAGAAAGATTTCTAAGATAAATTTTGAAGTGACAAAAATATCTGAGAGAATATTCTATATAACAGCTATATTTCTATTTTTAAATAAATATTTTATGTTTTATATGTATATACCATATACATGCATACACATATACTGCATATATAAATACACTATCCTATTTGTGACTCTATATATACAGAGAAAAGTCTAGAAGAATACATACTAAATCATTTACCCTATTTACTTATGGGCAATGGGAGGAGTTGGAGATTTATACTTTTAACTTAATATACTTCTATAGTTTTTGATTTTTTATAAGAATTCATAAATGACATTTGTAATAATATATTAAAATAAAATTTACCCAAAAGAAACTATTAACTAATATCCTCATGTTAAATATCTCCATAGATTAATAGTTTTGAAAATGTTAACTTAGCTATTCCTCAAAATTATATTGATTTTAATAGATTATACATTTAATAAAATGGTTTTGCAATAACAAGAACAAAAAAGTCCACACAACTCATTATACCAAACAAAATTAACAAATAAAACATATATATATACATTTTTAAAACCTCTATTTTGCATTACCACAATTGCATCTAAGAGGTTGCATTTAAAGCAAACTAATTTAAAAGAATTGTTATTAAATCCATCTTTTACTTCAATGTTACCATGGTTCCTCAAACTAATGTAACAGCCACTGCTGGACACCCCCACTGTCACTGTGCACACAAACATAGTTCTGGAGAGGAGAGAAAAAGAAAACTATAAAAACCAAGAAACAAACCTAAAGAAAGTCCTTTGGCTCTTGATATATCATATTTATTATTACTATTATTGCTAAATACTAGTGAAAAACAGCTTTATAAAAGGGTCTTTAAAACAAGAAAGTTGAGCAGAACATTCCAGATGAGTAGTAATATTCCAGAGCAAGATAAATGCTTAAGAGACATGGATTGGTATAAATTACATATAGTTAAATTGGACAATAGCAACACTGTTCACCCACGACCAGTACCGTATTAAACTCTGCCTTACAAAGAGGTGTCCAATTTACAGTCATTCATTCCACTTTTATTAAGCACTTAGTATGTGCCCAACATTATACTGGAGATTTCAAAAAAATAAAGCTGTACAGAAGGGGCAGTATAAGAATGTCCCTCTTACTCTCCCTGCCCTCCAAAAGTGAGACAAAAAAATTAGAAATCACTAATTGCCATAATAGAGAGAAGCCCAGGGAAGATATGGTGGGAAAGAGGAAGTGAGAAAGAATTGACTGAAAAGGTGATATTTTGGACTGGACTTTAAAATGAGGATTAATAGGGCCAGTCGGGCCACCCTCTGGTAAGCAGCAAGCAGTCACATGTGAGTAGAGCAGAATTATTCCCCAGAGCAAAATGTCCAATTTAGTTTAAATCTATGGGATGATGGCTCTGATGCATGTCCTGTCTAAAATACAAGCCTAATCTCCACATCACAGCTGCCAAAATAAAGCACTATGTCTTCAGATGGAGTATTTTAGGAAGTGCAGAAGAAGCTCAGTTAGATACCCCACCCAACTTTGCACTGCCCTTTACATGGCAGCCAGGGCCAGTTGAAAAGGAATTATCCTGAATGCGGATTCCAATAACACTGTTTTTCAGTTATTTTGACCAACCTGATTGCTTCTATCTACCTGAAGAGTTATTGTCAGACCACCTCCTGAGATAGGCCAGTTGGCAGCAGACTAGCTCCAAATACCTGAGCTTCACAAACCCAAAGACCAAGAGATTGAAGATTGTCCCCCGGGCTCCATCGTCAGGCAGTGTCAGGCAGAATCACTGCCAAACTATAGAACCATCTTTGCCAATTTATATTAATATACAAAGGGCAAGACAATTTTAGTTACAAGACTGTTTAAATATCTGCGTAGCTGTATGTTGTTACAGGAACAAATTCAAAAGAAAAAATTATTTAAAAAATTTAGTATCAGAGAAATTTCATATTCCTTCTAATATTTAAACTACACACGAAGTCTCTTGCACTGTGCAAATGATTATCACACGGGCGCTATTTGATGACAATGACTCAACCTCTGTGAATTAAGGCACAAGAATTTAATATTCAAAAGTACGGTGAAGCTAGATGTGTATTCTGCATCTGGACCAAATAAACCAAATCAGGTAATGCCAGCTCATTCACTATTCTGTATACATTTTCCTCAGTTTCTGAAATGAAAACTGATGACAGGGGTTTTTACTTAAAAATCTCTCAGATCTCTTTTAGTATAAAATAAGCTAATTTAACTGCACTGTTGAGTTTGACAAACATCTAAGTAAAACAAAACTGTGCTGATACCCAAAATGAACAAATCTGTAGATTGTATGTGTTTCCTTGGCACTCCTGACCACCTGAGTAAACATTTATGGAAGGTTTAATATGTGTGAAGCACTGTGCTAACGGCTTGTGCATATATGTTTTCATCAAGCCTCAAAATAAACCTATGAGTTAAGACTATTCTTATAATTGTTTAATAGGAAGTACTGAGAAGTTAAGTACTCTGCACAAACACTAGCGAAGAGTGAGCTTAGATCAATCACTGCTCGAGTCAGCCTGATAAGAAAGCACTTAAATACTATATTGTTGGGCCTATGAAGAGAATTTTAAAATTGCCCCAATATTACCATCAGAACTCATTAATGAGAGCAGTGGCATGGATTAGGAAGTACTGTGTACGCGAAACATGGAATGATCATGAGTCAAATTCGTTGACACATGGAAATGGTGTTACTTGATAAGATGTATCTAACGTAAAATACACTTCATAATTTGTCATAACACTACAATAATGCACATTCTTATAAAATGTTCATTATGATTTACACACTGACTTTCACTTAGTTATTCAATATTTTTTGAATGATGAATGGAAAACAATATATGGTGCTATCTGTACAGTATTTAAATACACACACATGAAAATGAGAGTACATATAAAGTGTTCTTCTGGTAATCAAATTTAGAAATGTGTAGTTAAATCAGCACAGTTGATGAGCAGAGCCTCATACAGAATGAAACATTTATAACATTAGATGCTACACATAATGACATTTCTCAGTGATCCTCAAACTATGGTTTCTGAGCTTCTTATACGAAAACCAAAATGTTTATTTAACTTGCAAATCTCTGTGCGACAACAATACTTGCTAAATCAAATCAATCTCTTCTCTCTCTCACACACACACACAAATACCAGTGAATCATGGGCACACTAAATTTTGAGAACCACCTAGAAACATGAAGAACAGAAAGGCAGGTTTCCTCCATTTTGTATTGTCATGGAAGTCCTTCAAGTCCTGAAGATGTACTAAAACTCAATGGTAGAGAGACCACGACACAACAAAGATTTTTTTTCTTTTAATTACAGAAGCTAAAAGACCTAGAACCCGCCTTGTATCCATCTGTACTCATTAAGATATTAGCAGACTGCTATCTTGTGTGTGTGTGTGTGTGTGTGTGTGTGTGTGTACGTGTACGAGTATACATAAGAACTTATGCAGGTCAATGCTCTGCCCAAACAACCAAGGTACAATAATATGACTAGACTTTTGTGTCTTAAAGTGTCAAAGAATCTCCAAAGAAAGCACTGACTTTGATGGGCAAATATAAGTTCATGAGTTAAATGAGAAAACACACGTGAAGCAGAGTACTAGGCCAGTGCTCAACACTTTAATGTCATAATTTAAATATCAGTTTACACTGATTTTTCACAAAAAGAGTGAACATATAATTTCCATATAAGTCAAATATTTCAACAAAAACAAAACAGGAAAGAGGAAAACACCTTCATAAAGGTCCTTGACCGTCACAAAGCCTGTGCAAGCCCCCCAGGTGGGGCAAGGAATGACAAAAAGCAGAGGCATAGCATTTGTCTTAATTCGCTGGAGCATTTCTTTATAACTCAGGGCTTTAATTCTGTCGCTCAAGTAATGGGTGGGGGTGTGGAGGGAAGGAAAACAAATCTTCCTTGTTTAATTTGTACTTGTCACTTGTTTGCTGATTGAAGATTCTGTCATTTTTATTCTCAAGGCCATCTCACACGCCCACAGACAAGACAGAATAAACAAAAGGGACTCAGAGGAGGCAACCATAAAGAGGTCAGAGGCACATCTTCCTTTGAGAAGAGAGTTCAGGGTTAAGAATTCTACAGGACTGCTGTGGACAAAGCAAGAGCTTACAAGGATCAGAGAGGCACTTCTAAAGCACATGCCAAGAATAATCAATGTGGCCACCTGCCAGGCAAGGTAACTGCAAGAAAACAAAGCCCAATTCACCCACACCTCCAAAGGCAGAAAATTAGCCTAAAACATAGCCCACTTTAGCCTAGGAAACAAATCAGGTTTTAAAATTAGAAACTCCCCCCCCCCCCAAACACCACATTATGAAGGTAAGGAATAGAGTAGTAACTGCTGTATTTTCCTTCCTATTTCCAGAAAATTCCCTCTTCAAAGCTAGTTTTTGTTTTGTTTTGTTTTTAAACAGATTATAAGAAGACTAAGAAATACAAAGGATGTCTTTGTGGCTCAGCATACTGTTTATACCCAGATATCATGAAGCTCTGCATTCAAACCCCAGTCGTAATGGAGTTCCAAAGTAGAATGGGTACGGTGAATGCAACCACCACGAGTGTTGGCAGATTATTGTACAAAGGGCAGTTATCCCACAGAGAGGGCTGGCAGGTTGACAGGGGACCAACAAATGAATAAACTGAAAGACATAATGAGCCCAATTTCTACCCTCACACCTCCCCACACACGCACTGAGGGAAACAAGCCACCAAAATAACATGCTACCCTCCACGTTCTTTATTTTGATTTTAGAGAGGAAAAGTCTAAACCAATAGACCTTCTCAAGACAGCACGGTCCTACTCAGAGAATGAAAACAAAAGAAAGGAATAGAGGCCCAACTTCACAGACCTTACAGGACGCACAGACTCGTCCGAATCCCACCACATGAACACGTGGGAAGGTATTTTCAATCAATATGGAGTGTGGATAACAACCAAATCATTTCTCAGGTCCAGCTCATTTTTGACATGGAAAAAAAATTAAAAACTGCCACCCCAATCCATTCTCTCACTAAAAAGAGAACTTTCACAGAGGTTTGAGGGGAAGCTCATTGTTTGGCTTTCACTGCCAACTTCAGAACTGTGTGGCTTGTGTAGTCTTTCACTGATCTGAATACCCTTGACAGTATTTTTTTTTATTTTTTAAAGGTGTACAACATAATGATTTAATATATGTATATACGTATATACTGTGAAATGATTACCACAATTAAGTTAATTAATACGTCCATATTTACAGTATTTTTATACTATATTTTTATTTTATATATCAATGTATATGATGCATTTTATATATTACAATTAAGGACTTATAGAATACATCTTAAATATTCTATATTATTAATATATATAATCTTTGTTCTCCACCCAACATCTTTTCCACATATGTATGATATCCTTGGTTTCCTCATTATTAATATGCTTACAATAAATAAAATTCTAATTATCAATAAAAAGCATTTAATCACAGTTTCAAATATTTAGATGTAAACAATAGTTAATTGAAAACTTCTTTACTTTCATGCAATTACAACGATATACTTGGTTGCAGTACAAAAGTCACTTAAGACTCTGAAATAAAGAGTTTAGAAGAATGAAGAAATATTTGTCAAAACCCTGAAATTTACAAATCAGATGCAGCTTTTTTTATACATGTGCACGGATCTTTCTGATCTGTGCTTCCCTTTTACCTCATGCATTGTCCTAGAAACATATAAACTTTGGGCACCCTGATACATATTTGAACATTTACTCCTATTTCCTCAAATCATTAGCCAGTCTTTGCCCTGCCAACTGCAACTGTCAAATCTCTTGCTTTTTTGCTGGATAAATTACTCTAAGTAAAAAAGAAACTGACATTCTACTCTTAAAAATGAAGCTTTTGACATATCAGGATGTTAATAGATGGATAAACTGTATAACAAGAACATCAGTCCTGAAAGAGATTGTGACCTGAATAGCCATATACTGCACTCATGCATTTATAATTGCACTAGGAGATGAATGAAAAAAGATGAAGTAGAACCATTTTTCAAGATGCATGCTGAGATTTCTCATTACAGGGATAACCTTAAACAGTAACGATATTTCTTTAAAAGCTGACTAATTTTAAGAGTAAAACAGAATGAAAAGGAACCTATACATTAAGCCCTGCTTTTCTAAGTATTCCCATTTATATGAGACAAGACCATCCTCGTAAGCCCAGATACAAATTCTCCATAAAGACATAACGTTTGTTTCAACGTCTTTCCTTCAAGTAAAAAACAAGACAACTGGTTAACTCAACATTTTATTAGTCTTTTAATAAATTAGTTCTATTATTTTAAGTAAGCTCTTCCAAGGAAAAGCAGAAATCATTTTACTTTTCATAAAAATAATTAGTTTATAACTGTGTTTTTAAAAGGGAGAGAATTCAATTCATATGGATTCTAATAATCATTATTTTATGTTTAATGAGGAAGTAAATATTGTATCTACTATATGAATTTAAGAAATTTTATTCAATATCATGGTAGGATGCAACTTAAGACTAGATTTTGTCCCCATTTCATCTAGTAGGATGACAAATCTCTTTCTAAATCCAATATGATGAATAGAAAAATCCTACCAAAGCTGTCTCACAAACCTAACTCAATTGAATTCGAAAAAGACATATTTTATAGTCTTGTCTAGGAGTCTTTTAAAAATATTTATTATATAAGATTGCATTCATGTTTGTTGTTCCTAACCAAAAAAAAAAGAGATTAATGTAGTAAAACCAAATTGGAGACATCTGTGTAAGTTTTCTCAGCGTCCTCACCTACGGCTAGAGAAACCTCGCTTCTAAGGCACATTTTCTAGACCTGTGGGAACTGTCACAGTCTGTATCAGGCAAGGAAGGTTGCCCCAGACAACATTTAGTGATGGCGCTCTTGATAGTGACCACTCTGTTTTTTTCTTTGAAAGCACTAGGTATCTAATCTCTATTTTCAAATGCTTCCTTCTACTTTCATTTCATGCCAAACATACCCTTTTAAACTTTGCTACAAGTAATTAATCTCTCTGCAACACACGGTATTTTTCTCAGAGTTTCTTTTCTGATTACACCAGAGGGAGGGGAGTAATTTACAAAAAGCACCAAGGGTGGAACTTCTCCTCTCCCTTCCCCATTGTTCCAGAAAATCTATTCTAATTCTTGGATTAAAAAATAAATTTAAATTATCTACAAACTATGGAAAATATTTTTTTAATATTTTTTGCAAATAAAATTTTATATTGAAGTTTGTTTTAGTAATACTAAGATCAGGAAGTTCAACAAAATTCAAAGTTTAAATAAGAATTGAACATATTCAGAAATGCAGAAACACCATATAAGTGACACCCTCAAATAAAATTAAGGCAGCTTTATTACATTCCCAAGATATTATACTACATATTGTGTGATGTTTTACCTGTACTCTGAACAAGAGAACACTAAATAAAGTAGAATTCCATTAGTTCACGATTATAAGGATTCAAAAGTTCCTGAGTTCAAATCATGCCCCCTAAGTCATTACAACTCTATGTGGTAAAGCCTTATATACATAGCTAGTTTATCAGAAAGATATCAGTTTTGGGGCCGGTCTGGGGGCATATGGGTTAAGTTTGCACACTCCGCTTCAGCGGCCCAGGGCACAGGAGTTCAGATCCTAGGCACAGGCCTACCCCACACTGCTCATCAAGCCATGCTGTGGTGGCGTCCCACATATAAAATAGAGGAAGACTGACAGAGATGTTAGCTCAGGGACAATCTTCCTCAAGCAAAAAGAGGAAGATTGACAACAGATGTTAGCTCAAGGCCAACCTTCCTCAGCAAAAAAGAAAAAAGATATTAGTTCTGTCAGCAATATTAGTATTGTTTACACCAGAGTTAAAATTTCACAATGTATTCTTTTTAATTTAACTCACAAAAAAAGCCCAAAGAAAATAAAGTTTCAATATATATTTTCAAGTCCTTAGGACTTGGACTCAAATAAGCTATTTTTATCTGTGGTTTATTGGTAAGGAGACAGCTTTTCAAGTAAAGATAGCCATATGCACCTTGCCTCATTTCCCTGTAGCCGAGGAAATAAATCTCATCATTTTACTTCTCTGTAAAGTATACTATTTATCACATGGGTGAGAAGTTCACCCATTAATGGAATATGAATTCTTTCACCATGCCAGCAACCCAATTGTCAGAGCCTTCAAAGACAATAAATTCTTTAACCTTGACCTAACATATAATAGCGTGTTTTTTCAAGACAAAATCCACAAAGTTTGAGGTGACGATTTTATTTTCATTGAGGCCTTTGAACATTTTTTTCAATTAAAATTAATTATATTAAAAGTAGAATATAATAACATGCCATTTTCAACAGAACTATGGAATAGTTTGATTTTCCTCGCTACATTATATAAGTATACATATTTATTTACAAGCTTAAAGCAAGTTCAGATATATACCATAATAGGAAAGAGCACTTCACTCATTTAAGTGATATATTTTTCCTTCTGCCAACCCCTACACATTTACTTATTTGAACTAATGTTCTGTAGTATATTTTGGTCATTAGGATTGATAAGCAAATGAGTTTATATTTCACAGATACATTAAAACCTTAATTATCAAAAATCCCCAACTAAGTGAAACTCGTTTTTTACTGTACATAGTTTTTAAAAGAAAGAGATAAATCACAAGAAAATACATTATAAATTATTATTCTTAAAACACTATTACCCAGAGTAGATTCTGGACTCAGGAGACATGTCACATAATTTCATTCATAACCCACAATTACAATTAGAAACTTCATATTTCAAAAATGATCCTCAGGCACTATAAGATCCTATATCAAAGAGGATATATTATTTTTATAATGTTCTACATATAAATTAATGTGCTAAAGCATTTTAGAGATATTTGTAATACAACTGAAAAATTGAGGTAACTAGTTCACACTTTATAAATGTGAGCCTCCTTTAAATCAGAATACTTAATTATCCAAGAATTCCATTTGTCAATGATTTCTTGTACTTTTGAATTTCAAATATTTGCATTCTTAATAGTGGCACAGGCACACTAAAGCTTTTCTTTTTAGGATTTAATCAAGATATAGTTTGCTTTTAAGTCAATTTATGATGATAGTGCAAAATAGAAATAGAAGTCACTAATAAATTTCCAAGTGTTCTCTCCTATCATGGGTGTTAATTCCTGTTCCTACTTTACTTGCAGAGTATATGTGATTATCTTCTACTTTGATTAAATTGCTTATTTAAAGCAAATGATTTAATTTTTTTGGAATGAAGCTTTGGCAGAGAGTAAATTTTAACAAAAATTTAGCCTTATTTAGCCAAAAAAATGTGTCTACTGCCAAACTTGATGATAGATTTAGAAATCCATGATGAATTTAAAGCCATATAAATATCTTTTTTGTGAAGAGAACATATACCAAGATTTTACGGTTCATTCCAATGAAAAGAATGCCAAGACATAATCCAATGTTTGGATAGTTTGAATTGGCGCAAGGACAGCTTGTTCCAAAATCACTGTCGAGCTTGTTACCTTGGAGGTATATTCATCAAGAATAGTTCAAACATTCATTAAACTCCAATTACAGGGAAAGTATTCTATAATTTTTTATCTGTTGACATAAACATAGTCTCTTATCTTTAGGGAGCTTACAAGTTAGAGGGGAAACAAGAACAGAAAACTGAAATAATATTCGGCGGTAAATGTCTTAAAAGCAATATGAACAGGGTGTTCTGGAATTGCAGAGGAGGAACACTTATGTCCATACCTCAGACTTCAGGGAAGACTTCCAGGAAAATATACCTGAACTGAATAATGAAAAGTGGATTAGATCTACAGAGGTAAAGAAAAATGGGAATGGCATTCCTACTAGAGAAAAGAACAAGACTCAAGAGAGAGTAACGTGAAAGAGCATGAAAGCAGGGTTCCCTCGGTAGTTCACTATTAACAGAATATAAATTTGAGGAAGGAAGTAATCAGTGAAGTATTCTGACAGCGAAAAAGTCAGATCATAGGAGCAGATGATGATGTACAATCTATAACACCATGAAGGCTTTGGATATTCTATAAGTAAACAAATGTGCCTAGTATTGAAACTCTGGGTTAGATGGTAAAGGGTGGCAATAGCTACTGGCCCATTTGTAGGGCTGCTCCTATTCATGGATATGACTCTAGGAAGTTCTCAGTACATGTAATAAGAGACTAAAGCTAAAAGGTATTGTACTAGGCTGTAGTAATACAACAAGAAATGTCCCCTGCTGTCATGGGTATCACAGGGAAAAACAGTGTCTCTCAATGGCGGTGCCAATGGCAAATGGTGGGGAAAAATTCTTTGTTCTAGGGGCCTGAAGTAGGCATTGCAAAATGTTTAACATTACTCTGCCCCAATCACTAAATGCCAGTGGCAACTCCCAGTCAACATGACAAATGAAAATGTCCTTACATGTTTTTGAATGCTCCAAGGGTGGTACCATTCTAGTTAAGAATCCTTGGTCTGGACTGCAAATAACCATTAAATACATCCTCTTCCCAATTAGAAACCAAGTTTCTAGAGCACAGGGTCTGTATCACTTTAATATACGATATAATCAGGGAAATGAAAGATTTTAAATTCTGACAGAACTAAATTCACATTTCTGTTCTATCATACATTAACTGCATGATAATAAGAATGTTTAGTTCATTTCTCTGAACCTCAGATTCTCCATACACAAAACGCAGGCAACAATACCTATCTTACGGTGTTGAAGTGATGAATAAATAAAGAGCACATGTAAATAGCCAGATAAATTATAGATGCTCAATACATATTTGTAGAAATTACAGTTTCAAACTGCCTTGCTTTACAGCAGAAGAAATGAAGCCACGATATCTAAGCGACTTGCCTAGTCCCATGGAACAGTGCAAGTGCTCACCTTTTTATTAATAGTACCAAGAGAGAACTTCAAAGTGTGTGCTCCTACGTCCCCAAATCAGGAAAGAAAAGAATGATCTGAAACTGCACTGCATGCATTCAAGTTAGAAAAATGACTAAACTCTTCAAGTAATTGAATACATTTTTATATCTGTACTAGCAATGTTAGAAACTATTAATTCCAGCAAAAGTTAGTCTTATTTAGAACGTATATTCCTCAAACCCCAAATCTCATAATACTTAATAATTGACTAAATAGAAAACATAAAATCTGTAGAGCAAAACCATCATAAACAAGGTTGAAAGCCTAAGGGGAAAAATAATTTATAATCAATGATGGACAAAGTATGAACAATTTAAATATTAAGAAAAAGCTCCTACAAACTGAGCCAAAAATGATTATAGAAAAATTATTCTAGGAAAATTTAAGCAAAAGGAAAAAACACTGGGAAAAATATGTATAATATTTTTAACTTCACTTTTAAATAAATTTCATTGAAATGTAATTGGTCACAACTTTTTGGCTATGATATAGGTTCAAAATTAAAAGATCGACAACTAAGTATTGTTGGTATAAGCATCAAGGCAAAAAAGCATTTCAGGTACTCTTGGAAGGAGTGTCTACTGGAACAAATTTTCTAATAATCAAGTTGGCTGGATCTGTTAAAATATACAACATGTACTTTTTATCTTGAAATTTTACTGATAGGTATTTATCCTAGGATATCCTAGATATCCAATCAGATGAGCACAAAAATACATGCAAAAGTATTCTCTCCTTCATCACTCCCTCTCTTTAGAAAATCGGCACACGTACTATTACCTCCATGGTCCCTCCTGAGAGGGCAGAGACTTGAACCCAACTGATCAGAAAAGCAGGAGCCACCTGACCCCAGCTGACCAAATACTGTTTCTCTCCATGCAATTTGGAAATAAAAATGAAAACTTTAATCAACCTTAAATTGTGAGGACATGTAGGGGTGGAGCAGCCATTTTTCACTAAATACAGAGATGCAAAGAGTGCCAGCAGATGCCAAAGAGAAGCCAGGACAATGCAAGGTGCCCAAAAGTAAGGCCAATTTATATCTTAATTACAGGCCTTAAGGAGGCCCAACTCCACTGAACATCCTTAGGTTCTCTGAGATATGTCTGTACCCTTACAACACACCCCTAGGTGCTCAGCCTGAATATCTCTCTCCCGACACCAATCTCTGAATAAGACAAAGTTATTCCTCTGCCCTATTTATGAGATTAGAAAACCGGAAACACTGCCATATGCCCACCCTTAGAAAATCCATTAAATATCTGAATCCTGTACAGTCATAAAAAGAGAACACAGACCTATATTTATTCTTAGAAAATGGTCACGACATATTGTTGAGTAAAGAAAAGCAGTTTACATACAGAACACCATCAATTCAATATATGCACACCGTGAGATATCTGAAAAGATAGTGACCTAAATTTAACAAAATTTATATTTGTAGAGATAAGTGATTTTATTCTCCTCTATAATTTTCTGTATTGTTGGCTTTTCATTGAGCATCCATCTTTTTTTTTTATAAAGCAAGAAAAATCAAATTTCTACATTTAAAACAAATCAGAATTGAAACAAAAAAAAAGAGAGCAAAAGAAAAAAAGGCTCAGTGGAACATTAAAGGACTGACTTTTCATTTCAAACAAAGGATGGTTTGATCCCTAGAGGAAGGAAACTGACATTATTCTCAGCTTTCAAGAAGAGCAGGTACAAGCAATAACACAATACTGTCGAAGATTCCTTTGAGTTTCTATTAGTCAGTTAAATATGTTTCTTTTTTCAATTATAAAACTTGCTTTATTTTATAAAGTTATTGGAAATTACATCAGGAAGACTTACAAGAGTAGAGGAGTATTTTACTTAAATGCTAAGGGTACAGCTTTTAAATTTGTACCCCGTCCTCTAGCTGCTCAGAACCAAGGGTGAGAAAGAAATCAATAACCACCAGTCCTTCATCTCTGCTCAATTTAGCTCTTTTGGTGAGCAAAGAATTCCTATGGCAATCGTCCAAAGCATCCAAATTTCAGGGAGCTTGACAGCCCTTTCAGCCAGGTCAGTCCCAACTGAGACTGTAATCTCAGTAGATAGTAATCAAGTCTCCCACGACGAATTTCATTCACAGTGCAGGACTGATTACGGAGCAGGTCAAATCACTGCACACTATTGACTGGAGATCAATTTTCAGCTTGAGGGACTATGGAGAACAGTACACAATAAGGCAGGAGTAGGGCCAGGAGAATTCAATAGTGAAACAAACCAAACCAAATGAGCTTCTCTTAGTGTAAAAAGAGGCCAATCATATCTCTAACATTCCTACCATATTTATCAGGAAAATATCCTACTTTAGGAAAAAAATGACTTAAAATACACAAAATTTCATCTAAATCTTCGATGGCCCCATTTGATATATCTCAAAAAAAAAAAAAAAAATTAACCCGAACTCAAAAAAAAAAAGAAAAATCCTTTAATTCTGGCTATTTTCTCTGGTAATGGATGGTATTCTCTTTGTCATATTCCTTTATATGCTGTGGACACATGCCTATGTAAAAATTGTTTAGAAGGTAATCTGCTGTGTTTGTCTTTCCCTTTCATTGCAAGGAAGATACTCTTTAATATATAATGAAACAATTGGCATAGACCTTACAAGTTTTGCCTCTGCATTATGGCCAATCATTGGGAAAGCATCACTGGATCCAATTATCTGAGGAACAAATGTCACAATGTTTCTGCTCTCTATATCATCCAGAAACCTAAAAGCTTTCTATGACATCCCAGTCTGTCCACCCAACAGATTAGAATTAAAAACTACTAGGCTTAATTCCCTCAACCTTTAAATATGGTATCTATTACATCCTAGTATGTTGGGCACAGCCCCAGTGTATGTGTATTGTCCTGGAGTAAATACTGATAGTCCCTTTTCACTGTCAGAAGTGACCCAGTTTAGACTATAAATTAACAAATCTTCCTAGTGAAAAATGTATGCAAATCTTGCCTATCCAAAAGAAATAAATCAACAACAAAATATCCGCCCTTAACTCCTGTTCCATATCACACTACCATTGCACTTGATTCCCTCTTTCACGGCCAAATTCTTGAAATAATTTTTGACAGTTTTTTTTTTTTAATTTTTTGTTTATTGCAGTAACATTGGTTTATAACATTGTATAAATTTCAGGTGTACATCATTATACTTCTATTTCTGCATGGATTACATCATGTTCACCACCCAAATACTAATTACAACCTATCACCACACACATGTGCCCGAATTAACCCTTTCGCCCTCCTCCCTTCCCCTTTCCCCTCTGGTAACCACCAATCCAATCTCTGTCTCTATGTGTTTGTTTATTGTTGTTATTATCTACTACTAATGAAGGAAATCATATGGTATTTGACCTTCTCCCTCTGACTTATTTCACTTTGCATAATATCCTCAATGTCCATCCATTTTGTCACAAATGGCTGGATTTCATTGTTTCTTACGGCTGAGTAGTATTCCATTGTGTACATATACCACATCTTTATCCATTCGTCCCTTGATGGGCACTTAGGTTGCTTCCAAGTCTTGGCTATTGTGAATAACGCTGCAATGAACACAGGGGTGCATGTATCTTTACGCAGCGGTGTTTTCAAGTTCTTTGGATAAATACTCAGCAGTGGAATATCTGGATCATATGGTAGTTCTATCCTTGATTTTTTGAGGAATCTCCATACTGTTTTCCATAGTGGCTGCACCAGTCTGCACTCCCACCAGCAGTGTATGAGAGTTCCCTTCTCTCCACATCCTCTCCAACACTTGTTGTTTCCTGTCTTGTTAATTATAGCCATTCTGATGGGCTTGAGGTGATATCTCATTGTAGTTTTGATTTGCATTTCCCTGATAGTTAATGATTTTGAACATCTTTTCATGTGTCTGTTGGCCATCTGTATATCTTCTTTGGAGAAATGTCTGTTCAGGTCTTTTGCCCATTTTTTAATTGGGTTGTTAGTTTTGTTGTTGTTGAGATGCATGAGTTCTTTATGTATTTTGGAGATTTAGCCCTTATCAGATGTATGGTTTGCAAATATCTTCTCCCAATTGTTAGGCTGTCTTTTTGTTTTGTTGATGGTTTCCTTTGCTGTGCAGAAGCTTTATAGTTTGATGTAGTCCCATTTGTTTATTTTTTCTATTGTTTCTCTTGCCCAGTCAGACATGGTGCTTGAAAATATGTTGCTAAGACCGATGTCAAAGAGTGTACTGCCTATGTTTTCTTCTAGAAGTTTCACAGTTTCAGGTCTTACATTCAAGTCTTTAATCCATTTGGAGTTAATTTTTGTGTATGGTGTAAAGTAAGGGTCTACTTTCATTTTTTTGCATGTGGCTATCCAGTTTTCCCAACACCATTTGTTGAAGAGACTTTCTTTTCTCCATTGTATGTTCTTAACTCCTTTGAATTTTTGACAGTTTTAATGAAAGCTTCCATTTCTTCATTTTCCTTTAATACCTCAATATTTTAGAGCTCAAGTTCCAACTCTTTAAAACTACTGAACATAATCACGGATTAATAAATTATATTGCCTTTTCTCAGTCAATGTGCCAATAACATTATGGAACATTAGATATTTGATCACTTCGTCTTTCTTAAAATTATTTCTTCCTTGTCTATCATTTTCACAATTCTTTCTAACTCTTCAAATTCTCTCTCTCTCTTTCTCTTTATTTGTATTATTTCTCCAGACTTTTCACCTCTTATTCTACTTGCTTTTCTTTAGTGATCTACTCTAATTGTAGAGTTTCAACTACCACCTCTATGCTCATGACTCCAAAATCTGTCCTTTGAATTGACTTTTCCTCCAAGCTGCAGACTTCCAATTTGAATCTGACTGGAAGATACTTCTTGATGGCATCTAGAGGCATTTTGAACTCAAGAAGTCCAAACTCGTTTTCACCAATCTTAAATGTGCAATGTCTCTCCAATTCCAAGTGCTTTATTCATCTGTCTGTCTTGGATAGTATCTACAGATGCTTTAAGCCTAGATAGTAATAGTCAATAACATCAATAAATGAATGAAAGAGAAAGTGTTCTTGACATGGGGAAAGCTAAACTTTGTAAATTAGGCCTGTTGTAGAATTATTCTATGATTCTTCTACCAAAGTCAAAAAAATACCTTCAGTACTATCCATTTCCTTTTCCTTAATTTAAATATATCCCTATGATAGTCTATCTCACTTAATATAGATATATTTTCAGATTTCATTTCATTCTTGTATTTCTTCTGAAACTTCCTACATCAAAGTTTCTTAAAACAAATACAAAACACTAACAATCAAAGCAAAACTTAGGAATGTTTCTTACTTGGATCCTGCTAACTAGAAAGTCCTAAATAAAAAATGTTCTAATCATCATTCTTCAATTATCAAAAAATTACTTTTTGTTGACTATTTATAAAGTCACAAGTTTCTGTAAGTAAATAATACCATCCAAAAACTACACATAATACAGTAAATATCTAATAAGTTAGCTTTACAATAGCTTTGAATTTCTGTACATGAAGCATTTAAAAAAGATTCAATAGCAAAGCATTTTAATGACAAACCATCTACTTGTAATAAAACAGAAAAAGAAAACAAGATAGGAGCATACTTTACAAGATATTTATGTACTTTGCCTCAACAAGAAAAATGGAGAAAAAAATGAGCAAAACTCAACGTGTGGCTTATACCAGATAGAATGTTTTGAAGCCTTGGATGTACTTAGATAAAGGACAACGGAGAAAAAGAGGGAAGCTCTAAGAATACTTCTAACATATGGCATTACATTAACAAATCCATTGGGTACTCTCACTTTGTGCCATAGTGGCTTCTTTTAAGAATCATAGCAAGGAATAAATTGAAGTCAAAGTGGAGCATAGCATCTCTGTCTTCTTTGAAGTAAAATGTACAGTTTAGTTCACTGAACACCACTATTTTCAATATTAAGAGGTAGTGTATTAGATTTGAGCTCTATATAACAATTCACATAACCCTATGTCGAATAAATATTTTTAAAATTGTCTAAATATATGTTTATACTGTGGACCATAATAACTCTATTTTAGATTTTTTTTTTTTTTTTTTTTTTTTTTATTGATTTTTTGCCCCCAAAGCCCCAGTAGATAGTTGTGTGTCATAGCTGCACATCCCTCTAGTTGCTGTATGTGGGACGCGGCCTCAGCATGGCCGGAGAAGCAGCGCGCCGGTGGGAGCCCGGGATCCGAACTCGGGTCGCCAGCAGTGGAGCGCGCTCACTTAACCACCAAGCCACGGGGCCGGCCCAATAACTCTATTTTAGCATCTATGATAGCCGAAAAACTACTCAAACATCAGGGGGTACATTTTCAGCACAGCATGAGCAGATTTAGCCCAGAGATTCCCATTAACGTCAATGAGAGTTGCACAGTTCAATCTTAACACATACTGCGTTGAAAATTTACCCCAAAAGCTCTGAGCAACAGCACCCAAAAGAAAGGAAATTTTAAATTTTCCAACACAAATGTAGCTTTTCCGGTATAATTATCCATTCACCATTCTTAAACTCATAATATAAATTGATATTCTTTCCCCAAATACTAGTTGTTTTATCTTCAAATCAAAAACCAAATAGTTTAGTGGCAAATTTTAATTATGATTGGTCTGTTCCCCATTAATATTAACCTAGTAGAGAAACGCTTCCAAATATTTTAATTAGAGATTTCACTGAAAAAAATTGCTGTTAGATGGCTTACTAGTCTTGTGCTTACCAAAATATGCTACTTTAACTATATGGCTTTCTGTTGACTGTGGATAACCTTCAGTACAAAAAGAGTATTAAATATGTTTTTGTGTCTTATTTCTTCATATTTCCATTTTACATATTTTTCAAAGTTTTGGCTCATATAAATTTAAACTCATGTTTGAATTTAGAGCTTATTGTATAAAATATGAAAATAGTTTGGCAAAAAATTCTACTCTCAGGTAATACCAATTCTCAGACCAGACATATTCTAATATCAATCTTTGAATTCTTTTTTTTTATTACATTTTTTCACCAGAATAGTGGCTAGCTAGAGATCAATAACACTGCCAAAACAACTCATACTTAAAATTAAATTCTTCTAAATAAAATCTATCTAATAAAAGTTCATGGATTTTGCCACATTAAACAAATAACTGTAGCTACTATTAGAAGTAATATTAATTTGCTACCTAAATTTTTCTTGATTTCTATCTTTCATAATGGTTTTAAAAAACCAATTAAATGAATAGTTATGATTATAAATACTTTCTCTGTTGAAAATATCTAATAAAACATAGCAAATGACCAGATAGCTCCTTCTGTGTCTCAGACAACATTTAAACGAAGTGAACATACCTCTAAATATTTAGGTCCTGAGAAAAGAGACTGGCTAATTCATCCTTTTACACCCAGCACATAGCAAATAGTAATGCTTATTGCTAAGATTTCAAGAAATGTTTATTGTAAGATCTTGTTTAATACGTAACATTTCTTAGGTTAACAAAATAAGCATCTTTTTACATTGACAAAATTTTTCCATGTATGTGAAAATTAAGGAGAAAAAGTTACAAGTAAATTTCAACTACTGGGCCGGCCCTGTGGCTTAGCGGTTAAGTGCGCGCGCTCCGCTGCTGGCGGCCCGGGGTTCGGATCCCGGGCGCGCACCAATGCACCGCTTCTCTGGCCATGCTGAGGCCGTGTCCCACATACAGCAACTAGAAGGATGTGCAGCTATGACATACAACTATCTACTGGGGCTTTGGGGGGAAAAAAAAATTTCAACTACAGAAAATGATTTCATGCTTATGGAGATTCAAAATGAAATTTCATGATTAAAAACTAGTTCACAGAGAATATATTTTTCTACAACAATCAAACAAGTAATAAATGTTTATTTTCCTGTACTATTCTCAAATATTTAAGTGCTCATTTGAAACCTATATGCAAATCATATATTTCCTAGAATTTCCATTGAGATGTAGAAAAATGAGTCTGTTTTATGACCTGCATGTGGATTCCAATAGGTTCTGAGGTCACAGGACTCCTTCTCTGTGATAATACATGCAAACAATGTGGCCAAAAAGTCTTCAAATTCCTCGTAACACAGTACATATTAACAGCATACAGACACTAGAAACATCTCACTCAAGAGAATGAGTAATTTACAAAACAATGTCAGGTTTCATTTGGGTTAAGAGTCTTTACGTTGGAATGAAATATACCTGGTTTCCAGTCTCAGCTGAGATTTCTGCTTCCTCATCTGTACATCCATGGGCAAACAATTTAACTCTCTAGGTCCCAGTTCCCTGTAGCCCTATTTCTTAATTTCTTACATGCAAGTTATATTTTTCAATGTAATATTCTAGTATTCTTAAAGGGACATAATTCTCGGCAATATGCAGGTAATCAACAGCTTTTTATTCACTCAATAACCGCCCCCCTTCCTATTTCACAGTAAGCTGTTTAATCCTATTAGTTCAAAATTAACTTTTTACATAATAATTTATTATAATAAATATATTTTTACTCCTCTAATTTATTCCATATACCCAGGAATAAAAAGAAGAATATCATAAATTTACCAGGAAAAGAATTATCACACTAGTAAAAAACAAAACAAAACAAAAGCTAGAATATAAGATGCATAGGAGGAGAATCCTTTCTATTTTGTTAACTTCTCTTCAACACCTAGAACTAGTACTGGAACATGCTCAACAAACATTTGTTAAGTGAACAAAACAGAAAAAGAAAAAGCCTGTCAAACAAATGAGAATTCACATGCCACTCTCAAAGTGATAGTTTTCTATTGAGCTACTAAAAAACTTCTTTCTACTGGCATTTCAATTGGACTTCTGCCTTAGTATATGAGCATATGTTAATATCCACATATTGCACTACAACATAAATAAAATTAACATTACAAAATCTGTTGTAAATTTTGTATACACCACTTTTAAGCAATGCATTCAGTAAAGTAATCTGTCAAGTCAGAGTTCCACACAATAAGAACTCTATTATAACTTTGATAATAAGGTTATTATCTGAGGCTTTCAGAATTTAACATTCTATTTAATAAATGTTTTAATGGATTATATTACCCAGGTGCTTCTCCATGTCTATGCCAATGTAATTCAGTCCACAGCAGAGGAGAAACAATTCTTCAAAGTACATGCACATTTTAGCAGCTTTTCTATTTAAAATTTAAGAGAGTTCCACAGACATGAGCACCTTATCTTGCTCAACTGCTAGCATCTATAGTTTATTACATAATAATATAATTGATTAAATTATTTATATAGCATTTGATAGTTTACAAAGCATTCTCAAACAGATCACAAAAGCTTTATTAATAGTTATTCTCATTTTATGTATGATCAAACGAGCTCAGTGGAATGCACTGAATCTCAGTACACTAGTCTCGCAAATAGTGAGCTGGAATTGAACCTATGTCCATTGATTCTAAATGTCATAGGCTTTGCATATTCAGAACTGCTCATCACCTGCCGCACGCGGGAGATGGGAGAAGAATTTCTAGACTGATACAACATGTTTAAGTCAATTTTCAGGAATTAGCCAGACATCCCATTCCTTTCTTAGCTCTAAGTGTAAACATGTAAATATACTCAGGGTTCTTAACAGAATAAAAAATAAAGAAAGACTTTAAAAGTCCTGGGCATTTGGGACAGAAAGTAATACTGATGTGAAGATTTTTATCAAATTACTTAGTAATTTATTTCAAGCGGTTGCAGAGAACACCGAAATTTTCTTTCCCCGGAATGAAACGAAAGTGAGAGATTGTCATATGTTTTCCTTGAGTGGTGTTTTTTGAGTTTCTGAAAATGCTACATTTCATTTAAAATTTTTCTTAGATTTTTTTTCACCAAAAAAATGAGCTGGGAAGGTAGCATTTTAGTGTATGTTTTAAAACGAGGCAGCCTGGTTCTTATCACACCATTTACCAGGTGTCACCTGGACAAGTTACTTAATATCTCTATGTTTCAGTTTTCTTTTAACTAAAATGGGCATAACAATGTAAGACTGCTATAAGAATTAAATCAGAGGGCTGGCCCCGTGGCTTAGCGGTTAAGCACGTGAGCTCTGATGCTGGCAGGCCGGGTTCGGTCCCGGGCGCGCACAGACGCACCGCTTCTCCGGCCATGCTGAGGCCGCATCCCACATACAGCAACTAGAGGGATGTGCAACTATGACAAACAACTATCTATTGGGGCTTTGGAGAAAAAAAAAAAGGAGGAGGATTGGCAATAGATGTTAGCTCAGAGCCGGTCTTCCTCAGTAAAAAGAGGAGGATTAGCACGGATGTTAGCTCAGGGCTGATCTTCCTCACACACACAAAAAAAGAATTAAATCAGAGAAATAATTTATAGAATTTGCCAAATATCTGACAACTAATAATTGCTAAATAAATGAGATTTAATTAGCATTGTGACTGTCAACATAATAATTCTATTTAAAATATTTTAAATTCTCTGGAATATTAAATTTGCCAAGAAAAAAACATAGAAAATTTAACTGAAGGAATTTTCATATTGACAAACTCTTATAGAGTTTGGAACAAGGCAAAATGGTGGTGTGCACTATAATTGTAGCTGTGGTGTATCAGGGTGGTTCAGGGCTATTATCCTGATGAGGGACTCTGATGATGCTTATCTGAAGACTACAGTCACAGTGCCTTTGTCATTTTGTAGACTAGCATGGGCTAACCTCACAGAACAGAGTGACAGACTTCAGGAGACAGTGTGTGTAGTTAATTCTTCTGAAAGGGAGTGACGACTCAAATCATGAGAACTATAATGATATAACACTACTTCACGATTCACAAACTTTTCCAAGCATTACCTCATTTGATCCTCAAAATAATCTTGACAAAAAAGCAAGGCAAATACTATGGCCCTTTCGCTGTTGGTGGAACTGGAGTTCTGAGAAGGTAAAATTTTGGCCCATTAGCAAAACCAGGGCTAAAATCCATATCTTGAGTCTCCTTGCCTAGTGTTGCTTATAATAATCTTCTTCCAAAGTTAAGTAGATTGAATATGGAAAAATCATTTATTTACAATAATATCCTATTTATTTTCTTTTTATAACGTGCAGAACTAATAGTTTCTTTTTGAGTTTTTTATGTCAGAGTGGAGAAGAAGAAAATGATTTTAAGAAGATATTTTGCTATTAAAACTGTTAATGTGAGAGCTGCCCTGATGGCCTAGCAGTTCAAGTTTGGCACACCTGCTTTGGCAGCCCAGGTTCGGTTCCTGGGCGCGGAACCACACCACTCATCTGTCAGTAGCCGTGCTGTGGTGGCGGCTCACACAGAAGAACCGGAAGAACTTACAACTACACACAGCTATGTACTGGGGCTTTGGAGGGGTCGAGGGGAAGAAGGAAAAAATAAGGAGGAAGATTGGCAACAAATGTTAGCTTAGGGTGAATCTTCCTCTGCAAAGAAAAAAAAAATACATTCTTTAAACCTATATTAAAAAAAAAAAACTGTTAGTGTGGCAGTTTGAAAGGCTAATATAGCCCCTGGTTACTCTATAAGGATAGAAGCTACAATCTTCACTTCTGCCTTTCCTTCCTAAATCAAAAAATATGACTGGAAAACAAACTACTTTGCTCTCCAGTAACCTGCATTCACATTTCACAATTCATTCTTTACTGTGCCCTTCAAAAATGTACTAAACTCAATACATAAAGAAAAGCCTACTAATGTATGCCTTATGCAAGAAAGAAAAAACAAGTTAATAGCTTTTGATGTAGGGAGATCCATTTCCAGCCCTCCCGTAAACCCCTTAAGGATCCTGGCAGTACATAGTGAATGTGCTCTAACCACTCTTTGAATTATGACATGGCGAAAAGCCTTTGTAAGGATCCTATTAATCTCTGGGTCAAAAGTGCCTTACAATCTACTAGGGTACTTGCATATGGTTCCACCAAAAATCTGCTTTCTATTTTAAAGAGTTAAAATAATTGCTACTTCTTTAGCAGGACCCGTACCTAGGATATTGGTTTGCCAGATCCTCTCCCAGATTTAGCTCTAAGAAACGTACTAATGTGCTTAAAGAACATATAATCCAGCCTCGTGGTTTACAACAAAACAAGCACACAATCAGAAAGTAACCAAAGTTTTCAGAGCTGTAAGGGAATTTAGAAATCAATAGTGCTATCATTTCTACGAGTTTCAGGTTTTACTTTTCTCTTATACCCTTCTAGACAACAAAATACCCCAAAAGGTAAGTCTGGGTGGAATCTCATAAATTTCAAAGCCTTAGGAAAAACCTCACAAGAAATCAATTTAAAAGTTCAATTTCTGTATTATCAGGAATTTTACTACCTTTAACAAAATGCTTCTTGAAATAAGAGACAGAAAAGTTGCCTAAAACTCTCTACTTGCCTTTACATAGTTGCCAGAAATACAAAAAGGGAGAAAAAGAGAGCGAGACAGAGCACACCACATTACATATCAGACACTTGATATGTTGGCAAAAAATGTACTCAAATATTTTAAATGATCCCAAGATAAACAGTCCTAAAAACATGAAAATGACATAGAACTGAAAAGAAAAACTCCAAATCATTTCCTGAATCAAATTAGCTCCTTTTATATTTCACTAGTACAACCCTAGCAACTTACCATTCTCTCTCACCTAGAAAACTGCAAAGGCCTTGTAACTGATCTCCTGCCTTCTACACTTACCCCAACTGAGCCCCAGTTCACTATCCATCCAGTAACCAAACTGATCTTTTACAGTGTAAATCAGATATGTCATTCTGCCTTCTTATAACTCTCCAAAATGATGTGCAAGAAAGCAGAAGAAAATCCAAATTTCTTACTGTGGTATTTTAGGACCCTGCATAACTTAGACCCTACCTACCTTTCTAACTTTTACCCCACTTTGCCTGCACACTAAATGCTGGTCAAATTGGCCTTTTCTGTCCCTGAAATAAGCCAAATTTGTTTGTTTCAGGACTCTTGCATTTGCTTTTCCCCAGATCAAGAGGTTTCTTCTTTATTAACATTTGGGTCTCATCCCAAATCTTACTCCTTAATGGAGCCAAGGTGAGCCTCATTCCCAGATCACTCTACATTCCTCGACCTTGTACTATTTTAATTGTATTTAACACTATGTGGAATTATTCTATTTAGGAAGTTATTTATAGTTTTTTTCATTGTCTGTCTCCCGCAAGTAGAGCTGTTTCACGTCAGCAGGGATCAATTTTTGTTTACTGTCACATCCCAGTGCCTCAAACAGTTTTGGCAAATAGTAGGTGCTCAATAAATATCTATGAATGAAAGAGTAAAATATGATACTTCTGGACTATATTTTACACATTAGAAATATCTGGAAAATGGGGAGAATAGGAGGCAAATTTATTCTATAAGTTCATGTGGCATTTAACTTGCTGCCAAGAAGTAGTGTCATCGTGAGGACTCCTTACTAAGACAGAGACAGACCTGAAAACGGTTTTATGCGGATTTAGAAAACAGCAGTCAAAAGCCCCACAAAACCCAACCAAGTATGGCTCCCGTTACGTCTCTAGGTCCCTAACATTCTGTCATGGTTTTCAGAAGTTGCTGATAAGAGGAAGGGTCCTGTTAAATCTATACAAACAAGACTTAAAATCCAGCCCAGTCTGGTTCCTTCTTCTGCAGCCCATCCTTCTCCACTGAGATCACTTAAGCTACACTTTGTAACAGTCATTGGAAGCTTAGTTCTGATCTCAGAGATGAGGGCTTTATACGGAGCCCTGGCCTAATATCCTGAGGTTTACCATCATGGTATTTGTGACTGGTGTAGGAGGGACATCAGAATTTCCACTTGACTCCTACGAGTGGTTTAGGGGGACATATAATGCACAGTCATTACTTCTGTGTACTGGAATTGGGGCGGAGAATCAAACACTTACTGTCCACAGTCAACCGTGGGACTAGAGATCAGATCAGAAATAAGGAAACGGATCCAGGGACAAGGCACCTATGAGTCAAGATCTTGGGCAAGAACTGAGCAGTTCCTCCTGAGAAGTCGGACCTGATTCTTATCAGTCTCAGTGTGTGCTCTGCTTTGAACACTCTTCCCTCTCCACATTCTTCCCCATTCCTCTCTTACAACTTTCAATATCCCTTTTCCTTCAAATCTCAACTTAAATATCCCTTCTTTGGGTAGACTTCTCTGATACACCAAGTTAGATCAAGTCCCCATGTATGTGTTCACACTTAAAAACATTAATTACAATTCCTTATTACACTAGTTATCCAATAGGTATCCAATGACTGAATTAATGAGTGACGTTGATGATTAGATAATAGATTTCATTTCCAACAAAGCATAAAAAAAACGAGAAGGCTAAGCAGGATTTCTTAACCATAGTACTACTGACATTTGGAGTGAATATTGCTTTGTTGTGGGAGGCTGTCCTGTGCATTGCAGAATGTTTAGCAGCATCCCTGACCTCTATTCACTAGATTCCAGGAGCACACACGCCCTCACCCCCACTTCAATTGTCACAACCAAAAAATGTTTCCAGACATTGCCAAATGTCTCCTGGAGACCAAAATTGCCCCCAGTTGAGAAGCCCAGGGCTTGAGTACACTGATCAGAATCTACTGCAAAATTAATACTTCTCAAAGAGCTAAGAGGACGGTAAAGTCCTCACCTCCAGCAAGTGAGAGAGGTGAAGTGCCATGAGATCACTACATTGCAAAACGTGGATACACTCAGAGAACACAAAGTCAATATGTGCTAGATGAGTTCATACTCAATAAAGAAAAAGACAAGTTCATCTTTTAGAGTAAGAAGTGACTGATGATGTATTTAAATTTTTTTTAATTAACTTTATTTTTAGAGAAGTTTTAAGTTTACCCAAAACACTGAGCAGAAAGTATAGAGTTCTCATATAACACCTCACCCCCCCAAACACACAGACACAGTTTCCCCTATTATTACATCTAGCACTAGTGTGGTACCTTTGTTACATTTGATGAGCTGATATTGACAATTATTATTAAGTAAAGGCTATAGTTTACATTAGGATTCATGTTCTTTGTGATGTGCATTCTGTGGGTTCTAACAAATGTATAGTGACACATATCCAACATTACAGTGTCCTACAGAATAGTTTCACTGCCTTAAATTCCCCTGTGCTCCACCTATACATCCCTTCCTCTCTTTCCTTCCCAACTCCTGGCAACTACTGACCTTTTTACTGTCTCTGAAGTTTTACTTTTTCAAAAATGTCATATAGTTGGAATCATATAGTATGGAATCAGACAGGCTTCTTCACCAGGCAACATGTCTTTACATGCCTTGATAGCTCATTTCTTTTTATCTGTGAATAATATTTCATTATCTAGATGTACCAGTTTGTTTATCCATGTACCTATTGAAGGATATCTTCCAAGTTTTGGCAGTTATGACTGAAGCTTCTAGAAACCTTTGTGTGCAAGTTTTTGTGTGGATATATGTTTTCACCTCATTTGGGTAAATACCAAGGAGCATAATTGCTGGATCACATGGTAAGAGTATGGTAAAAAAACAAACAAACAAAAAAAACCTGCCCAACTGTCTTCCAAAGTGGTTATATATCATTTTGCATTCCCTTCAGCAATGAACAAGAGTTCCTGTTGTTCCATACCCTTGTCAGCATTTGGTGTTGTCAGTGTTTTGGATTTTAGTCATTCTAATAGGTATGTAGTGGTATTTTTCATTGCTGGTTTAATTTACAATTCTCTAATAACAAATGATGCTGAGCATATGTTCATATGCTTATTTGCCAACTGCTTATCTTTAGTGAGTTGTCTGTTGTTTTGCCTGCTTTTTAACTGGATTATTTGTTTTCTTATTGTTGTATTTTAAGAGTTCTTTGTATATATTAGATGCTAGTCTTATATCAGATATATGTCTTACAGATTTTCTCCCAGATATGACTTCTCTCTTCATTTCTCTTAACAGTGTCTTTCACAGAGCAGAAGTTCTTAATTTTAATGAAGTCCTACTTATCAATGTTTTTCTTTCATAGACTTGACTTTAGCTGTATAAAAAGTCTTCGCCAAACTCAAAGTCATCTAGACTTTATCCTATGTAATCTTCTAGGATTTTTATAGTTTTGTGTTTTACATTTAGGTCTTTGATCCATTTTATAATTTTTGTGAAAGGTTTAGGGTCTGTTTCTAGTTTCATATATTTTGCGTGTGGATATCCAGTTGTTGCAGTACTATTTGTTGAAAAGATTATCCTTCTTCCATTAAAGTGCCTTTGCTCCTTTGTGGATGATGAGTTAACTATATTTGTGTGAGTCTTTTTCTGGACTCTTTTTCTATCCCATTGATCTTTTGACAAAAAGAATTTGTCTGTTCTTTCACCAATACTATACTATCTTCATTACTGTAGCTTTAGAGCAAATCTTTAAATTGGGTAGTCAGTCTTCCAACTTTGGTCTTCTCTTTTTTTTTTTTTTTTTAATTTTATTTATTTATTTTTTCCCCCAAAGCCCCAGTAGATAGTTGTATGTCACAGTTGCACATCCTTCCAGCTGCTGCATGTGGGATGCGGCCTCAGCATGGCCAGAAGAAGCGGTGCGTCAGTGCACGCCCAGGATCCGAACCCGGGCCGCCAGCAGCGGAGCGCGCGCACTTAACCGCTAAGCCATGGGGCCGGCCCTGGTCTTCTCTTTCTAAATATTTAATGCTTTATGAACACTAAGATAAACAAGGTATCTAAGTGTAAGTACCATGATTTGAAAGCATAGGTTGTGTTATGAGTTTATAGGAGCACTAACTATGGGCAGAGACAATGGAGCCTGTTTACCACATTGTTACGTCTTCCTGGATGTACATACAGAAAGACTACTTTTCCCAGGTCTCCTTGTGGTGAGGTTGCAAACCAAGCGTCTCATTTCTGGATTATGAACTGTGGGCAGACCTGGCCATTAAAATACAGCTTCTGGTCTACCAGGTCTCTTTATACTACCACAGCCACACTAGAAGCCATGTATTCCAGAAGGAATAACAAAATGGAAGCAACCTGGGTCTACAAATCATGATTTAGAAAAGAAGTTCCCAAAAAAAGTCACCTGATAGGCAGTGGATACAAGCAAGAAACAAATCTTTATAGTATTAAAACCTTTATTTGTCACTGCAACATAGCCTGCACTAGCCTTAATATTACACTAAAAATAGTAGTTTATTTTTTGTTTTCGTTTTTTTGTCAGCATCATTCAGCAGTCAGGATGAGAAATTCAGAAAAAAGACTTATTTTACCTAAAGTTGAAATTTGGCACAAAGCAGACAGTCTGTGCCTAAGATCTGGATATCCTTTTTTATTCCCTCTCTATCAAAATAATACAAGACACCTAAGATATTAACTATCCATCTGAAATCACAACCTAGACTGGAATACACCCATTCCACTCTTTCTAACTCCTGTAGAACATGCATAATTTATTTAGAGGCATTAAATTTGTAGGGTCCACAAGCATTCAGCCTGAGGTGATTCAATTATCTCCCCCTGAAGTGGTACAAGTAAAAAGCAGCAGATGAAAGAAAAGGGAACAAAGGAACTCTAAAAAAAAATACTGATCTTAGAGGGCATGGAAAAAGGGTTTCTTAGAAAGTAGTAATTGTAATGAGGATGCTCATCATTTTCACATGCTATCTTTATTCCAGAAAAGCTCAAAAGGCTTTTGGATTTGATCTTACAGTTTCAATATATGTGTGACTGCTTGAGAAAACTAATAATCCTCACAAAATATTCTCTTTGAAGGCACCAAAGAGCAGGGTATAATTATGTGTCCCGATGGATTGATCACTTGACTACACCCTGGAATAACCCATGCCCTTGGCAAAGAATGGAAAATCAGTATTGTTCTTCACAGAGAGAAAACAGATTCTGCATTTAAGCAGCCATTGTATAAAGTCAGGAGAGAGAGCAAAACTCTCCGTATATATATCAGAAGCCAATACCATGGGTATAGTTTACCAAGAGCCTAAGCACTCTATTCTTCTACAAACCTGGTCTTTTAATAAATAATCTTTGAATGGCTAATCAGAATGAGAGTTGGTCCATTTTACATATTTTTATTTATTAGGTTTTGGCCAGGGGAAAGAAAATCTCTACTTTTCCAAGAGCTCTCATATACTGCGCATGATCTTAGAAACTGGGCAGCAAGAGAGACTACCTGGAATGTTTTCTAGACCTTAACCTTCCCATGACTTTTTGAAATTCAACAAGCAGAAGACCCTTTAACGGTATATTGCATTCATATCTAATGTTTACAAGCTAAACAGTGCATATCCATTGAGCATACAATTTGTGCCAAGTGCCAAAAAATAACTCAGATCCCAAAATAAGTGAGTTCCTTATACATGTAAAGTTGCTTGCAAAGGAGAAAAACAGATAAATTAGCATAATTCCTTCTTTCCTCAGTATCCTTGGCAGCAAAGAACAAAACCCCCCACCGGTAAAAAGCTGCTCCATCTGCCATCCTATTGCAAGAACAGCTCACTTTATTGGAAAGGTGATTTATGGGACAACCAAATCATATCTTTTCATTTTTGAGGGATGGAAGATTGTGGTAGAGAAGTTTTTGTGGAGAATGTCCATCTACTGTAGGTCCATTGGTGAAAACACCTAAAATCCAATACTCTGAACCAGTGAATTATCAGCAATCTACCTTTCTTTTCCTTCTAACCTCTTTAAAGCATGAGGTTGTTATTCTTAGCTAAAGACACTGCTATGCTTTATTTATTATTATTTATATGTGTACATAAGGATGAGATTTTCTTAGTACGATAAATGATCATTGCTACATAGCAGTAAGTAAGTATTATGGTAGAAGTAATTGTCTTTTTTCACACATAGACAATGAGTAGATAAGATGCTAGTAACATACCCCAGTGATTAGTCTCCTGCATTTTAATTTGTAGAGGCTTGGTAGAGGGGAAAAAAAAGAAAGGTGTTATAATGATTTGACCCAAATCTCCACTGTCCAACTGTGGCAGAGCCAAATTAGGGTTCCAGATGTCCTGACCTCAGATATTGAACCACATAGAAGACCAAGTCATTTATTAATTTACTGAATTAAAATAGATTTCCAGAAAAGTAATTGACAGATGCGATTTCCTTTCTTCCTTCACATTTTTTCCCCCTCTGCAAAATCAATTAGAAATGAGCAACATTTAAAGCTTTACATTTTCGTGACTCAAAATAAATTTTGATCTCTTTCCTTTGGAGCCACATAATTTGAAGGAGTATTCTTTTGTCTACATGCACAGAAAAATTTAACTGAAGAACCTGCCAAACAAAAATCTATTTTACTTTCTCGTAAAGAAAAGAAAAATAAAATGGAAAGGTAAAATAGTATCGTTTTCCACTGTATTATCTTTTTAAATAAGACAGTAAATAAACTGTAACACTCTATTATCAATTCAGTAATGCTGACTGCAAATTCCTACTTCCTTGGCTTCATGACCTTCAGAACTGCAATCTAATGATGAGAGGAAAGTTGCAGAGACCCTTTTAAGACAAGGTAAATCTTCAGAACTGCTATTCCATTCAGTTTTACCTATGCATTTTAATTTTTCTACTTTATGACTCCATTAATCTCTCATTTTCATCAGCCCCCATTTTTAACTACAGTATAAGTTTTGTAGACCTTATTTTTATTACTGACTGATGCCTTCACTAACGGTTTTTATTTTATTGTGAATTTCAAATGCAGTTATGGTGCCAGGGTGGATTAACCCCTAGCAGCAGACTCAGGTGAATGAACAGGATAAGCATAGTAAGTGTCCCCTAAGGAAGTCTTAAAAACACTAAAGTATGAATACGCAAACATTTTACTGTCGCTCACTGAAACCTCAAGGGGTATGAAAACAATAAGCAACACTTAACATAGATGGGACCCTTTTCTCCCTTCCTCTCTTTTCACTCCCACCCTTCCAAGGAACTACCTGTGTTCCTCCACCATCCTTCCACTCTCAGGGGCAGTGTTAGAGTGGGAGATCCTGTTCTCTCTCCATCTGGTATTTGTTCCCCCCAAAGGAGAGGAAGAACTGGTATGAGGCTAGTTTTCAATGGGATCATACTCAATTTTGGCAGAGTTACTGTGTCAGAGTCACTACTCCTATGTGGGGCCCTCCATGAGCTCTTTCACTTTTTCCTGGACCTGCATGCCCATAAGCATCCTTTTCTTCCAACTAGGAAGTCACTAGGACAATCTTACACTTGCTTTCAAGGAGATCTTGATTCACTAGCTTCTCCTTCTACAAACAAGTAAGTGAGAGCATTTCAGTGGGATATAGCTTGAAACCCCACTTTTTCACCCAAGCTACACTCTCTAAGTTAGCCTTGACAATTCTAAAAATATCAGTTTGATCTTAATTTCCCAATAGGTTCAGAAATGAAACAGAAAAAAGGGTGTGATTAATTTGTACTATTCAACCCCCAACCAATGGGACAAGAAATTAAACTGCTAATTATCCGACGTGTGGACTGTAGAACTTACCCTTCGGTACAATACACTATAGACCATAACTGCACTTTATTGGGGTTTTTATTAAATATTATGTTTACATACAAATATATCTATTTGTATCGATATTGTTTTCATACTTTTTGAAACGTTGATATTGTTTGCATACTTTCATACTTCATATTCATTAATTGATATCTGTAATTCATGAATATATTTGTCAAAGAATTAACTCCTCAAGAAGAGTTTTCTTTCAAAGTAAAAATCAGTAACTTTACAACACTAAAATATAACAAAATAGTTTTATAAAAAAGACAGTCTTTAAAGACCCTTGTTTAAATTCCAGCTCCATGATTTATTTAATATGTGAATTTGGGCAAGGTACTTAATATCTCTCATCCTTATTTTCCTAACCTGTGAAATAGGAATAAAAATACTACCTCATAAATTTGAATGTGAAGTTGGAAATAGTATCTCAGAATGGTGTTAGGTAATTAATAAATGATCAAGATGTTTCAGATATTGTCATCATGTGGTAATTTTATCACATATAATCATTTTTCATTATTATACTTTCAAAAATATATTTCTAGGCTTACAGTAGTAGAAAAATAGTCTTTAAAATTACAGTTCTGGTTTTTCATTCTTACCTTGGCCACTAATTGTTTGACATTGGGCAAGCCACCTTTTCATTATAAGCCTCAGTCCCTGCATCTAGAAAATGATGCTTTAAAAACTGCAGAAGTTTTGCACAGGGATTCAATAATGGATATAAAGTGGTTAACATAGAGCAAGCATTAGACAAATATTACTTCCCCTCCTTTCTTCCTTTAAACAAAGGAATTAGTTTATTTGTTTTCTTTATAGGAAGAGGCTGCCAATGGTAGCTATAACCTTGGGCTTCAACTGCTGTAAAGACAGAAGATCTTTGCCCTTTAAAACAAAGTTCCAGAAAATAGTTATACAAGTGCCAGATGGGGAATGATTGGAAAGATGCACCAGGGAACTTTCAGGGTGATGAGAATGTTCTAAATCTTGTTTTAGGTGGTGGTTACACGGTTTCATATAACTGTCAAAAATCATTGAAGAGAACACTTCAGAAGTGTGCATATTATTTTATGTTAATTATGTCTCAATTTTTTAAAACCCAGGCTAACCTGAGAGTTAGAAAACCAAAGTCTTTATGGAAAGATACTGTACATCTTTTTTTTCTATGAACTATTCATTATTAAATAATTATAGAAAAAGTTTGAACTATTAGGGAACATTTAAAAACTAGAGAATTCATATGGAAATCTAGATCCCCTACTTCTCTTTAAAAAATCAGAAGATCTGGTAAGACTGAACTCACATTTCTTCAAGGCAACAATCACTGAAGTTGAATAAAAGCTAACCTTTCAATAAGAGTCTGCCCCAGACCCTACCAAATCTAGTGTTTTCTACACCAACAACACATACTTATCTAAACAGAAGCCTCATTGATTTTATAATCCATTGTACAACACCATATGTAACACAGTTGTTTTAGTACTTCAAACTTGAACTCTCCTTGGAAGGAGTACAAGATGGTACATAAATTCTGTAACAACAGAGTAATGTAGAAATTCTAATACATGTGACCTACTACTCAAAGACCAGATCTAGACTAAAACTCATTTTTCCAAAGAAAACATTAACAATTTAAATGTTGTAGCAAAAATATATCTTGTTTCTTATAGACGTAAAGTAGAATAGTTGAAAAAAAAATCATTTGCAAAATCTGCTGTTTCAAAGAATTAAGTGCTTCAAATTATTCCTGCCAATGGTTTATGCAAGGCTTATGACTGATAAAATACTAGTTATTTGATTTTGAATAATACAATCTTGTCTCCATTGTTTAATAATCCAATCTTGACTCATAATTTAACGAGTTATAAATATGACCCAGAACTCTGCATTCTTTGCCTACATCTTGAGTAGAATTATCCAAAGACAAAGGATTGTAAGGCAGCCACCAGTGTTGCACTAAATGATTCACTCCAGGACTGTCAGAATTACTTCAGGTGATGCTTATCTTAAGATGGGAAGAACCTTTCCATCAAAGGTCCATAAAGCCCTGGGCTTTCAGTAAGCATTCACTATACAGTTGTCTCTCGGTATCCATGGGGGATTGCTTCCATGACCCCCGCGGATACTAAAATCCGCGGATGCTCGAGTCCATCACTAGGCCCTCCTTCTCTGCGGGTTTCGCATCCGCGGATTCAACCAACCTCAGATTCTAAACATAGTACACGTGTCCTCCGCGGATACGGAGGGCCGACTGTATTTGTAACGCTCGTCTATGAGTTTTAAGTCAATGGGAGGACATCCCAGAGAAGTTGTCCCAAGGCCCTCTGGAGCTTGTTAAAAACAGATATAATCAGAACCACAGAAATATGTTATTACAAGGAAGCTACACACATACACAACACACACAATTAACTTCTGAAATGAAAATCTGAAAATTAGGGCCGGCCCCGTGGCTTAGCGGTTAAGTGCTCGCGCTCCGCTGCCGGCGGCCCGGGGTTCGGATCCCGGGCGCGCACCGACGCACCGCTTCTCTGGCCATGCTGAGGCCGCGTCCCACATGCAGCAACTAGAAGGATGTGCAGCTATGACATACAACTATCTACTGGGGTTTTGGGGAAAAAATAAATAAATAAATACAATTATAAAAAAAAAATCTGAAAATTATAACAAACACAAGAATAGGAAGAGAATAATAAGCATAACAAAAGCTGAAAAACACACACTATTAAGTGTGAGAATACACAAAGTAAAAAAACCTCAGGTATAAAGCTTAAAAAAGAATTTTAAAAAAGCCCTCCTCACTGCCTGTTGCCATTCAGGAGTTTGTTTTTCAGTAGCATTACCCAAAGGCAGGGCAGGGTATTCAATCACTTTCCCCAATAACATAAACAAACAAGCTGGAAGCCTCATGACCTGAAGTGCACAGAGAGAATTTCATCTACAATAGTGCAGTGGGTGTTCCCTTTAGAGTTGCACAACTATTGGATTAAAATCAAATGCATTTCACTACAAAATGAGAAACAAGGATTGAATCAATTACCTGAAGGCAAAACCTATCCCACAATGAAGTCTTTACCACCATGAATGCAGCAGAAGAGCAAGGTAGGAGGGCTACAGCACAAATATTCTACAATTATCAGCTGCGGCTACACAAACAACATTGTAGCTCTCATTTACCTGGAGAGTCTGTCACATCTGTGCACAGCAGCCACAGCTGCTACCCAAGGCAGAGAATAAATGTGTTCACACCCTTGCAAAAACAAGCTATCTATTATCATCTCCTAATACTGAACATGATGCCTGGTGAACAGGGCAGAGATTCTGGGTTGTCTTTAAATAAATACATTTCTTTAAATTGTGATTTTTGCAAGGTTTAATATATCTTTTTCTGTCAAATCCATGTTTTATGTAACCATTCAAAATTAGTATGTATTCTTTAGTGTTTATTAAACTAAATGAGGGAACCAAACTATACTAGGTAGTCTGTGGGACCATTGATAAAATTCACCACTTATGTATAAGAACACAGAATCATTTATCTTAAACCCTGAGAAAGAAAGCTGTGCTAACCTTAACAATCCTGCGTTTCAGAAACTTAATGCTGCCACCTGAAATGTAAAATGCATAAATATCTAATTAGTCTTTATTATAAAAATGTAAGATTCCAAACAATTAACCAAAGAAAATGACAGATTCAGTCATAGGACAATACTTTTCCAGAAACAGTTTCTGTCACAACCATTTTCAGGTAAAAATCACAAATAGGACCATTTAATATTAAATTTGCTAGTGAGGAAAAAAAAGACTGGATAAATCCAAATTTATCAGTATTACCTTAATAATTGTCAACACTTGGATAACATTTGCCATGTGCAGGGCATCATTCTGAGCACTTCATATGCACTAAATTGTTAATTTTTAAAACCTATAAGGGAGACATTATTCTTATTCCCAATTTACAGAGGAGGAAACTGAGTTATAGGAAGATGTAGTGATTTTTTTCCCTCTAAGACCACACAGCTAGTAAAGGCTGAAGCTGAGCTTTCAAAGTAGACATTCTATCTCCCAGAGTCTGAGAGTCTGACTACTATATAATTAGTATCCAAGGTTCTCATCCAAGAAGCAAATGTTTGGTATGTTAACACCACAAACAAGAGTCATCAATTTGGAGAGTCACGTTAAGTTGATATTATAAAATAATCTAACTTATTTTAAAGTTTATTAGAACTTATACATACCAAGGAAGGGGATTCTTTGTAAGTCACCTTAAAAATTTATGCAATAATATAGCAAATTTTCCATTAATTAAAAAATATATATATATACTGGAATCCCTTCTTAGAATTTAGCTCCTTTGTTAGACTTCATTTTCATATTCATTAATTAATATTTTTGGGGTACTAATGCAGTCCATATTATATTTAATAGCATACTGCTAACTTTTGAGAGTAGATTTTATTTTTGGAAAATATACTTTGGGGCCGGCCCGGTGGCTTAGCGGTTAAGTGCACGCGCTCCGCTGCTGGCGGCCCGGGTTCGGATCCCGGGCGTGCACCGACGCACCGCTTCTCCGGCCATGCTGAGGCCGCGTCCCACATACAGCAACTAGAAGGATGTGCAGCTATGACATACAACTATCTGCTGGGGCTTTGGGGGAAAAAATAAATAAATAAAATCTTTAAAAAAGAAAATATACTTTGAGCCAAGCCAGGTGAGTGAAGTGACACAAAGAAATAGTTCATATAGTTTTTGGCAAAACAGTGGGACTTACTTTCTTATCCGTTAATAGTTATAAAGGCAATTCCAATGAGAAGTTTCAAAAATGATTCCGCAATATCCTCATCACTAGAATGTGTACAGTTTTCCATAATAACTACTTTAAAAGATTGCCTGATTTGCATTAATTGCACTACTTCTGGCAGTTTGGTTTTTAAATTCACATTACCTTGCACTTATATCTCATAATGTAACATAAATAATGAGTTAGGATTTTGTTTTGTGGATATTTTATAAACATTATTAATATGCACAATAATATATATTAGCAGTTTTTGAACCTGAATAATAAAAACTTCACAAAACTTTAGAGGTGAAATTAAATCTTGTAAAAAAATATCCATGACTAAAGGAATTTTTTCAGTACTAAGCAAAAAAAAAAAAAGAAGAAGAGAGAAAGTGAAAGGTTGTTCAAGGAGAAGTAAATAATGCTGGGTTCCACAAACTGTTCAACTTTTAATAAAAAATTCCCAATACCTATTTGTTAGATAAAAACACACAAGGAGAGGATGGATTTTGAACCACTTGCTTCACAGTCTCCGCTAGTGGCGTTCACTTCACCATCTGTAATTCTGCAAATTCTCACTCTCCAAGCAAACCAGTGGCCCTATGCATCGTCCTCATGTTACTGTTCCCTCATGTCTTTCCCTCATCATTCTGACTCTACTATTACCCATCATCACCCTTTTAATAAAATCCAAGGTCCTCCTACTCTGAGAAACAAAGATTCATCCAATCTGATCTCAAACAGTCTTCTGCCAATTTTTTCCTCTGAATTTACGTCTGCAATAATACCAGGTACTTTGACTCTCATCTGCCTTAAAGAACACTCTTTATAACGTGGATTATGATATAATCTTATATTGTAATCTAAGAGTCAAATCAAGATAATTATTCTCCAGTGTTTAAGTTTAATAGATACTTTCAAACTAATTTCTAGGCCTTATTTCTTGCCTTTGCCAATCTCGATCTGTAAGTTTCTGAAGGTCAAATTCTGGACTTTCCTTCTTTTAAAACATAAAAGCTCTAGCAATAAGCACTAAATTAATAAATTTATTATACAAGTCTTTGCTGAACTATTCATAGATTATAAAGTTTCTTATATTTTTGTTATTTTTGTTGTTATTTCAGATTTATCCTCATCAACAGACAAACTGAGATTTGTTCTTAGTCCTAATAGTCAAAGAAATCTCTCTTTCTCTACCAAAATTGCTTATTTGGCTATTTCACCACTAGGGGAGTAAAAGGAGGCAGAGCATCAAAAAAAGTTATCTGTTGGCCCTTTTGGGGTAAAGAGAAATTTTTACACCAGTTAAGATGGTTGTAAGTGAATTTAAAATATTGACACAAGATTGGCAGCTGCTCACATTCTGCCTGAAAGGTTTACTACTGGCAGGAACTCCCGGCAGCTGCTTGTTTGAAACGTGAGAAAACATTTGGACAGTTCGGATAGCCTGATTTTCCCCTTAAAATCTGTTTGGCAAAACTTCCTGGCAGTTAAAGTAAGCCTGTGAAAAAGCTTTTTAAAAAAGTGTTCACATCTCCTCATAGAACTCGTTTTGCCAGTATAGACAGTATTTTTAAAAGTTATATTTTAAACTCACAATCTTTTTATTTGGGCTAATATTTTCCTTCATTTAGCCAATACAAATGTAAAATGGATGGCAAGGTATGTTTTTATAATAAAATGATTAAATGGTCCATAGTGAAATATTTTTAAAAGTTAATTTTTTTATACCAAATTAAGATTAGAACAGAGACCACGATCTGCAGTTTTCTCAGTGAGTTCAAAATCTTTATTAAGAAACTACTTCAACAATGCTAGGATTTAGAGAACTCATTCTTAAGCATTAGGGCAAATTTGCAAGTACAGTTCAAACTCCTTAACTTAGTCCTGTAACATTCACCTAGAGAAAACGAGCATGAGCCATCTCATTCATCCACGCACTCTGCATAAAATAACCACTGCCCAGGGATGTGTAATCTGTGTACTCAACTTTTATAATAATTTTCTGAGCATTTCCTTTCCTTAATGGGTGTTCCCCTCTCACTTTAACTGCTTTCCTCTCATTCACTTTCAAGTATGTCATGGCCTCTGCAGTGCTACCCTTATCTAAGGCAGAGCAATCTAAAGAATATTGATTTATGATGGCTATGTAATTTACACACTCTGCAATTTTCCTGTATGATTTATTCAAAAAATAGATTGTACATTAAGCTTGGCATTCATTAGGCTGGCCTATTCCAGTTTCATATTAATTCTGTATCAGATTTGTTTGGAAGATTTATGCATTTAGAGCATGCAGAGTTGTTTGGCAAATTTTAAAGTATTTGCAAAATCATAGTAACCCTTTAGAAACAGTTGCATTGAAACACTGAATGAAGGCCATAATGCCAATAACCTGGGATTATATAGAAATAAGATACTGGCATTATATATGAGAATGAGTCCTCAGTGAACACCCTTTTAAGAAGTTGTTAAATTTCAACTAAGTTCTTTCTTTCATCAAAATAAATATAAGAAAATTGTGAGAACTATCCATTACTGATAAGTGTAAGTTAAAAACATTCTTAAACCCATAAAAAATCCACTCTTCAGCATGCTGCTACACTTGTTTAAAAAAAGAAAACTGGATCCCAATATTTGATGATAAATAAGACAATAAGTGAAAACTCGAAAGGTAAAAATAAAAATCATAATAAAGGATGCCATATACATTTTCTACTATGAACACCAAAATTTCTTGATAATCTTTTAAAAAAGCATCTCTATTATTTTGGATTTGCTAATGAACAGTGAACTGTGAATTATTAAGCTTTTGTCGATAAAGGTAATTGAGAAAATATACAAATAAATTTTTAAAAAGTTACCTAGATTCTTAACAATAGCCCTCACAGACATCAGAGGGGAAAAAAAAACGAATCTTCAACTCATCTGACATACGCACCTTTTCTTCTTTTAACTAAAATTACACTTTTTCATATAAAGCCCTTCATTTGTTCAAATTGATACTGACTCCAAAAGAAAAACAGATCTTTTCAAAGAGGTAAAGTGTTCAGCAGAAGGTGGCAACATTGTACATAGATTGATGCCTCTAATTCCATATGTGACTTAAGAGCAAACTGCCAGCAAACTGATAATCTGAGTCAGCATTTACATCACATTTCCTTTATTTTTAGAATAAGAAGGAAATTAAGTGAGGATACCGACAAAAACATGAGCTTTCATTTAAGACACTAGTAGAGAAGAACATGATCAAGGGCACTTAAAATAATGAGAACCTGACATAACACAAATGACTTCTAAGAAAGTGTGTCCCTGACAGAGCCTGACTACAATGCTGTATAAATTAATATTTATATTTATGGTTTGGTTGTAATAGATGAAGCATTATTTCAATGATACGCCACTGAATACCAGAACTGACATATCACAGAAAAGTGGGAGAGAAAAGACGGAGGGTGGGCAGGTTGGAAGAAAGATGGAGGGGAACACTCAAGTTGTAATTTAAAATAATTATTTTCCAATTTAATCACAAATATATCACACATTCAAAAGCAAGCTAAATGTTCAATATGTAATGTCCTTATCACCTCTAATGTAGAAAAGTGGATGTGATATTTGTGCATTAAAGTTACTTGAAAATTTATAATTACTCAAATTATTACAGATTTTTGATTGTTCCCTCACTGAACTACAAAAACAAAAGCCGACATCTGATTAAGTTATGGGAGCCTGTAATAAATCATTTGAAGTCATTTATTTGGAAATGGAACCCTTTATAACCTTTTCTATTATCAAAACATATCAATCTAATCAATTTAATTTTCAACACAGATATTGCTTTTCCCTACCTGTCAAAATGTACAATGGGATTTCTACTGAATATAAGTAATTAATTATTAACTGCAGAAGTAAAGAACTCTGCTATTTCATAATTTAATTTTATTATTATTTTTAACGTAGCAGGGGTTGTCCTGATGGTTATTATTTGGCTGAATGAATTGAAGTGTGGCTCCCTGGGCAGCTGCTGACATAATGACTGATTGTGTGCAGAGCTGAGAATGTGAATGATAAATTTTGAAAGGCTCTGGAATTTGTGAATAACAAAAGTAGCTACAGTTCCTAAAATCTAACCATTTGTTCTCAGCAACAAAAGAAGACTCAAAGGCTTGTGTTTAGTGAAATGATTCAAAAACAGGATACAGAGGAATTAAGGGTTATCTCTACCAGCACAATTCAGCAAGCTGCTTGTGTGCCCAAGTGGAAGGATCACAAATGTAGGCTGGTTAGCATGGTATAAATGGAATTAATCTGATTCTATGCCCCTTAATATTATTATGATATTGTCTTGACAGCTTCCTTAATATCTTCATGTTTTTTTTCAAAAAAAAGGGCAGGGTGGACACATAGAAACAGTATCTGTTTAAATAACGTTCGCATGGACAGGTTAATGATTAATTCAAAAATATTCAATAATTAAAACATATACTCAAATTAGTTTGTAACAAAGTGTCATAAATCATTAAAAAGAAAAAAAAAAACAGCCTTGGCTGTTATATGTACTAGCTACGTAATCTTGAGGAGTTGATTCTTCTTATACTTCAGTATTCATACGTGTAAAATGGCTATTTGGAGGATTATACAAGATTCTGCAAGTAAAACACATAACAGAAAGCCTGGCAAATAATAAATGTTCTAATATTAGACAGTGGTGGTGGTGGTGGTGGTAATGGTGGTATGAATACTAAGTACCATTGCAGAGGGTACCTTATCTAACCCTCACAAGAATCTCTTGAGATAATTAAAACAAACCCTCGAAGGGTGGCAGAATATGCCATCCCAAAAATATGACTGTGGGAGTTCAGCACATCTCTCCCCAAAATACGCCGCTTTGGAATACTGATTATTTTGAGCTGTAGGCACATGAAAAACAGCAAATGCAAGAGAGAGGCTGTCTCTGAACTTGCCTTATCTACCTAAAGACAGAGCCTCCAAAAGGAACTCATTGTCCTAAATTCCCTGCCCGGAAGTTTCATCAACCAGGAAGATTGACACTTATCACAGAAACAGAGAGCAGAAGTTGACACCACACCCAGAGAACGTTTGTCATAAACTGTCATACCTCCATCTATTCTTCTAAGGGCCCATTCATCTTTCCTAAAAATCATTTATTCTCCCCTAAGACCTACATCCCCCTAGGCTTTCTCTATTAAGATTGTATTTAAGACTGAATTCTTAGCCACCTTGGGGAGTTACTCATTTTTCCCTGAGTATCTCCCATGTATACATGAGGTACATATCTTGATAAACTTCTGTTTATTTTTCTCTTGATAATCTATCTTTTATTATAGGGGTCTCAGCTAAGAACTCAGAAGGGTAGAGGGAAAATTATTTTTCCTCCTTTACACTCCACATCAGAAATGAGAGAATGGGGTAATCTGAGTAAGATAAAAATATAAGGTGGGGATTTAGCGAGTTCTGTCTCTCAAAAGCCATCCTTTTCCCCAGGGTCCCTTGTACCTTCAATTAAAAGGGAATTGACTCAAGCAAAAAACAAGGGGGAAAAAATCTTTTGTTAGGAATAAGAACTGTACCCTAAGGCTTTACAAAAGTTCAAGGTAGAAACTAAAAATGCAGCAAATTTTTATCATCACTATTAATAAATTAGAAATTAACTTTCAGTGTTTCTGATTTTTCCACAGTTTTTCAAGGTACATATAAACATGCTCATTCCACTGACAAAGGCTTGAAATCGGCAATTTAGCATGTATTATATAAGGTATAGGGCCAAACTCATAAACTGATTAGGTGGCAATCTATTCAATGCAATTAAAGGGACACCACAAAAAGGACTCCCTTTTCCAGAAACATCTCTGGTGTCTATTCAGTAATGGTTTTCAATGTAACCACTCAACAATCAGAATTATCCATTTTATCCAGGAAATAAAACAGAACAGTTTTAAAATAAACTGTTACCTATACAACCAAAAAGTTATGACAGACAATATCAGACTCAAAAACAGGCTCATTGATTATAAATAAGACAGAAAACTTGGATAACGGTGCAATTCTCCATTATGGCGCTATACAGTGATCTATGGTTCTATGTTATTTATAGTTTCTTAAGGAGGTGTAGTGGAAATACCAACTGCTATAAAAGTGATCTTACCTTTTTGAAACACCTTGGTGATAGTTTTCAAAGAGTATGGGTATGTCGAATATACCATAGTAATGTATTTTTAATTACACAGATATAATTAAAGTAACTTTAAAGTAATGAGTCAAAGAATAGACATATAAATTATATATTTGAGCATTGCTACTTTCACAAAGCAATATTTTATAAACACAATTTAACAAGTTTTGCTTTGTGAAAAGCAAGCTACTTACTTTCAGAAATAAAGGTACACAAAATCATATCGTATAACGATAATATATTTTGGAAATATGAGAGTCTTCACTTCCAAATGAAGTTTCAAGTAAAGCCTTTTGCTATTTACACTTTCTCAAGACACTGTTTTGACACGAAGTAATCTTGGATTTCTGGGAAAAGAAGACCAGATAAATCCCTTAATTTTAATCCAGTATATATCCTCTTGACTATGAATGGATTTTAAATCCTTAAGCAATTTATCTATCAAAATATAAGGCAAGGCACTGACTCCCAACTGCTGATTTTTATTTCATATATCTACTGAATTTACAAATCTGCTGAAAGGCACTTCAGGCCACCAAAAGCTCCCTCGTGACTAGGTTTGCAGACATTTACTATGAAAGGACAATGAGTCTGTCTTTGTTCCCAGCCCCGGACTTTCGGTTAACCTGAGAGAGCTGTTCTGAGAAAGAGTCACCCTACCTTCTGTTTCATTTCCTGTGACTCGCCACCTGTCATGTTCTGGTTCTGATTTCTCATCACTGAACTCTAACACAAGTCTCCCTCATCACATAATTTGCCAAGGCAGCAGAAAAAAGTGGTATTAAGCTACCTTTGCTTTTGTTTCTTATCAGAAAAATTAGCCTCAATTTCACAATATCCTTTTTGTACTGCACATATGAATGTTAACACCACACTATACAGCCACAAAAATCAGTTTATCTTGGATGAGCAACTATAGAAATGTCCATTTAAAAACACATAACATATGCTACCAATGCCATACCAGAGTCTGGTTTTTTTTTTAAACCCCTATATATTATAGTAAATCAATTGTTTTATAGGATACTTGGTGAGGTGTGAAAATGGATTTAGCAAAATCATAGGAATTATTAACTTGTTCAGTTACCAAAATTTCAGTACTTTCATTATTTGCTTTACATTTATGAAGTCTCTATTTTATTAATCAAAAATCATTTTTATATATGTTTATTTAATTTGAAAACTACAAAAGGAGCCTAGATTGAGACTTAGATAGCCATTAGGATTAAACAATGGCTGACAACACCAAATAACAGCTCCACAGAAAAGGAAAGGCAACTAACAACTAGGGAGCACCTATCCCCATATTCTTAATATATTAAGACACCTCTCATTAAAGGAGAAATATTATTTTATATGCCATTTTATGAACCATATTTCAACAAATATAAGATGCCTCTGATTATAAGACAGAACATAATTTTATGTACCATTAAGGAAAAAAATATGTTGCCAATTAAATTGATAGACTATTGATTATTATGATGCATCCAATTTCCAATATACTAAAATATGAATACAGTGTAAGTCTTGGAATAAATAAATTATAGTATGTTCCAGTCACTGTGCAAACCTCAAGTTCATTACCTATTTTACCCTTCAAAACCACAAGAGAGCTTTTCATATCCATGAAGTGGAAAAACTTAGGAAAGAGATTTAGTTACTTGCTCTAGTAGCACAACTAGGAAGCTTGGAGCTAGGATTTAAAATGAATCCCACATTGGTTGACCCCTCCTTAATGTTTACTGCTTGCTAGATCTAAATTCTTATTAATAGATTTGAAACTAGATTTCCTTAAGAAGTGAGTAAACAAATATTTTGAACCAATAGAATATGCTTCTTTATTCGGTCACTTTCTACTAGGTATTATCAACCAATATAGCATTAATTAGAACATTCTTATCTGAGTCTATTAATTTCTGATTAACGAATGTGGTTGTAATGTGGAACACATAGGTAGGGTGTTTGCTAATATTATCATTTAGCACAACTGTCTATATCATAACAAATAAGATAAGTCATAAGTCTAAATTCTGAGTACCTTAGCTATTTATATACTTCCATTTACAAGAAAAGGTAGACTTTTAATATCATTGTGAGGAAATGAAAATAAATCCATTAGAAACGTCTGAGCAACTGCTTTAAATCATATGGTTTGTAGGTGAAATCAAGAAGGCTTTATTCAGCATATTTAATATAAACCTAGCAGAAAACATGTTTTATGCAGATCCCTTTCCAAGTGCTATGGTAATAATGGTTTAAGAGACAAGAGGAAAGAGAATGCAACCATTCTCTCCACTCCAGGTGTCTGCACTCTTCCTTCTGATGAGATAGCTCTTTTCCCCTCAATATAACCAGCACTTGAGCTTGACTTTGGCGTCTTCCACTTCACAAAACCTCCAGCTGCTACACAATGTGTCTCTGCAGTTCACCAACTCCGCTTCCTGCTCAACCCTGCTCTGCTGAGGCACGTGTTGGGTGTCTGATTACTAGCTGTAGCTGGGACTGCAATAGAGGAAGCAAAGAAGATGGTTCACCTGAATAGTCTGTGAAATCCCTCCTTACTGTTCCGTTGGGGCCTCAAATTGGACAGGTGATCTTAGGAAATTACAGGTCAGAAGATACAGTCAAGCCACTCAGGTACACATTTTGTTAAAATGATTCTTGGTTTGCCGGTCAAGAAGGTTCTATTTGCCTTCCCAGTGGTGCAATCTGAAGAAAGGGGAACGTTTTGGAATAGGCATCTAAGGGAACACAGAAAAGCATCTTAAACTCTCTTTGTAAACTAGATTATGTTCTGCCTTCCAGCTACCTCCCAGCTTTCAGGATTTTCTCTCTTTGACTCCAGGTCTCTAACTTTGGTATTAATGAAGAAAAGCTCCCAGGCAGACTCTCTGCCATTTGTATTATTCAGTCCAATACCATTATGTATTGGATGTATGACATAGTCATCAAAGGACTACGTCGTGGGCAGTCTTAAAATTCACAGTTTAAAAAAAAATGTGCAAATTATGGAACAGTTACACATACACACACAAGCGTGTTTCTATATAAACAAAAGATAATTACAAACATGTTGAAGCTCGCTATCTAGTGGAACAATAATCTGATTCCCAAACACTACTAGTGTCTTCCAGATAAGCTATAGTAAGTGTTACCTGTCTTATAACTATAGCCTCAAAATGCCCAGAGATTGTTTTATGTTATTATATTCCTTTTTGTCATCAAATTTAGAAGACTTTCTCATTGAAAAAAACAAACTAAATTAAATTTACTTTCTTTCCCAGAATGATGGGTTTTTGTCTTTTTTTTGGTGAGGAAAACTGGCCCTGAGCTAACATCTGTTGTCAATCTTTCTCTGTTTGCTTGAGGAAGATTGTCCCTGAGCCAACAGCTGCACCAATACTCCTCCACTTTGTATGTGGGACGCCTCCACAGCATGGCTTGATGAGTGGTGTGTGGGTCTGTGCCCGGGATCCGAACCCGTGAACCCTAGGCCGCCAAAGCGGAACGTGTGAACCCAAGTACTACGCCACCAGGCCAGCCCCTAGAATGATATTTTATACTTCAGCCTTAATGAAAAATGAATTTATTTCAGTAAGCCTTAAGGTAGTTTTAATTATGAAGAGATTTTAGCCTATAAATTGTCCCTGTTTATTTACTGAGGTTCATGTTGACTTCAGTATTAATTGTGGCTCTATATTTTTGACCCTACAAACTTTATACCAGTCAACAGATACCGAAGAAACACCATATCCATCTCATTGACTCTACTCTAACATGTGCAATATTTGCTCCTCCTTTCTTAGTTGCATTTTTAAAAAATTAATGGTGATTACAACTGCCATTTTTTTACATCAGAGCTTAAAACTGATACTTTCAACAAAAAAAAAAGCTGTGTATTTTCAACTAGCAAAAATTATCATACCATAAAATGAAAGACAGAGCCTAAAGAATGCAGATTAGATATAAAAGAAACAAAATCTTCTCCTAAATAATTTGAAAATGATCATTATGTTACTCTTATTATGTCTCCATTTTATATTCCTGTCTCAACAATAGTCATTTTTTTATATACTGAAAATGGTATAAGGGCAAATAAACATCTTTCATGAGAAGTCATCGTTTGGCCTCTGTATTAATCCATTGGTTCATTTACTCAAATCACACACACACACACACACATACACACACATGTATATTACCCCAGGAAAAATCCTAGGCCTTTGAAATTCAAAATAAATATAGCCCAGTTCTTATTTACAAGGAAACATAATGGCATGGGCAATGATCTTTCTTTCACCAATTTCTAACTTCCCCTTTCAGTCGAGATCAGAATTTTCACCAGTAACCCTAATTGACTTAAGGGAAAGGTAGTAGTCCATTCCTAAAAATTCAAGCATTCACATTTTTAAAAGCTCATTCATTTATAAAATGTTATACTTGTAATATGTTGCATTATTTATATTTAGAAATAAAGCTTCTAGTGCTAAAAAAATAACATACTACAGATTTACAACTGGAGAAACATGAAATTAATCAATGGCCGACTTGGTCAAGGCCCAACTCATTGTGATAAAATCATATACGAGGACAAAAATAACCTAAATATAGTCTTATATTCCTTAACATTGTGTGTGCATGTGTGTGTGTACAAACGTGGATAGATAAATAGGGAGAGAGACAAAATATGTCAATACATTAAAATTTTAATTATATGACAATACCAGACAATTAGAATACTGAATTTTATAATTAACTATTTTAATTTTTATTAGCCAAACTAACTGAGTGTTCTGATAATATAGGAGTGACAACTCCAAGAGGTCATCTACTCTAAATTAATCTCAGATAAATTCTGTAAAAATTACAAAAGGTGTGGCTGATTAGGATAGATGCATATAAGAAATGTGGTATTAATCAATGTAATTTAATGATTAAATATAATTATGGAACCTAATGAGTGTTCATATATTTTTATAAGTATGATCTAATATTTAATGGACACATGAAGACCCACAATACTTCTTTCATAATAGGCGAGGAGGTGTGTTTTGTTTGTTTTCCATTTTTTAAAATATAATTTTCAGTATCATTTTCAAAGTTTTATAAATTAAATGATAATGACAAGCGCTAACAGTTACTAAGTGCTTACCATATTTTAAGCACTACGCTAAGTGCTTACACAGATAATTTCATTTAATCATTCTAATAGTCATTTTATAGAAAAGTAACCCAAGGAACAAAGAGCTAAACTAAGTGACCCGGGGTCACACAGCTCATAATGGGAGCTGGGTTATCAGCCTAGACATTGTGTCTTCAGTATCCTATTACTACCTCCTTATATTATATTGGAATCACTAAATTTGCCTTTATTCCTTTTTTTTTAAATTTATCCACCTGAACAAAAATAAAAATCACAGAGAGAATCTTTGATATATCAACACCCAAATATTTGCCTACTTCAAATGTTTGAAAAAAATTGATTTAGAAGTTCTGATTCTAGTAGCATGAGACAAAAACTATTATGTTAGTACTTATCTCTAAATGGGTGTCTTACTATATATAAATTATGACCATGCCAAAAAGATAATTATTGCCATAATGCATATCCCTATAATTTACTATGCAGCATGTTAATAGACTTCTAATATTGAAAGTGACCAGTGAAACAAAATTATTTATGTCATAATTATTTAAGTCTGGTAAAATAAGTATCTTATTAGTCAGACATAAAGTGAGAAAAAAGAGAAAGATGGTGCAAAATATAATAAGCAAAAATTTCTCTGAGAAGATGTTAATATTTCTACGGGTGAAAATATATCTAAAGCATTTCTTGCTAATAGACTACACTGATCATATAATTTGAATGGAAAGATAGTGGTACCTGTTTGAGCCTATGAAAAGAAAGAAGTTTGGAAATTGGGAAATGAAAGGAAAATATGATGAGGCTATTTTAAATTACTACAATTGCTCGGTTGTGCTAATCATGGAAATGTATACGTCTATAATGCATGATAGTATACACACATATCCAGCTGTATATAATATTCTGTTGTATATATGTATAAATATGTATGATTTTACATTATTTATTTATTTTGACCCATCCTGTTTTCACTACCGTGGTTGAAGAAGCATGTGAGGATAACAAGTTTAGCATAACCAGCTTCTATTATATGAAATACTTTATTAAAATGGCATGATTCTAAAAATTCAGAACCATTGAAAAAGCAGAAGAACTAAACCATAAAAAGTGGATCTCAATACAACGTCTTCAAGATGGTACTAGCCTCTTCCAATGCCTCGACACAAAACCAAAGGAGCTGTCTCATTTACTTTAAGCAGTTGTGGGAGACACCGGCCACACAACTATTCTCAGTCACATTCTACGTGGCACAGTCCCTACCCTAGGTATTAGAAACCCAGCTATTTATTTACCAGCCTGTTTAAAAGCTAGGAATTATTATGTGTCCTATTTCTAGCTAATGATACGTAAGGGGGGTTTGCTGGGTGACTTCAGAAAAATATTTGTTCAATCCACCATACTTCTGTCTTTGAATGCTATTGTGTCAGAACTTGATGCCAAGGTATCTGAAAACCTTCTTGCTACCCAGTTAACAAAACTACACACCAAAGATGTTGAAAAGATAGTGGATCTTTGATGATTCAATTGCAAAACTAAACCATCACAAGTACCACCCTTCTTTAGGAATTCTTATTAAGTAAGCAAGGGTCCTTTTAGTTTTAAGGCCACTACTAGCTTGGTCTTCTGTTACGTAGAGCCAAAAGCTCCTAAAGGATTCAATGAAGGAGAAGTATTTATTTGGTCAAATAAAAATATCTTAGGGACCAAGTGAAAAAAGTTCTTTGGGGAGGGGAGGGACATTGCAGCTAAAAAGCATAGAGCAAGGTTTTCTCCAAGCAAAACCGTCTTACCCTATTGATGGTATTGAATGGAGAAAATGCCTCTTTCCAACTAGCCCCAGGGTAGGGGGAGGTCTAAAAGAATGATATCACATTCCACTCCAGTTATAGTGTTCTACTCCATATTTCCCAAGATGTTGGATGGGTGGAGTAATATAAATGAAAAGATCTTAAAAATAAGGGGAGGGGGTGAATGTCAGTGTCCAAAAGCATAAAAACTTATGCTAAGCTCTCTCAACCCATCAATAGTCTGTGTTCATGAGCTCCAAAAATGAAACATACTACTGCAATCAACATCTGTTAGTTGCCACCCCTGCATCCATTATTTTTTCTAAATAGTACCCCAAATTTCCCAGCAATGTGCAATTGGTCTAACACTCATCTAGACATCAGCCTTCATTGTCATAAACCAATCAGTACATGCCATCCTCATTGCCTACAGATGGATTAGCTAGGTATACTCTCCAAATCAAGCCAGTCAGAGCCAATAGCATTGATCCTGGGACATTTATAAGATAATATGGGAAGCAGACTTTTCTCCTTCCCATCAGAATTTTACAGAGAAAAGTGTGTAGTTTTGGAGCTTGTGGCCACCATCTTTGGACTGCTAGAGAATTGAGTCAACACTGAGAAAGCAGGACCAAGAAATGTAGAAAGAGGAATCTGGTCCTGATCACACTTCTTGAATCTTGTTTAAAGCTGTTGCTTGAAGACAGATCTACCCTTGCAACTCACTAGTAAAGTCAATACATTCACATATTTATTAAGTCATCTGGGTCAGATTTTTGTCCCCAAAATCATCATCACTGTCTTCAACTATAGTATCTCAAAACTTATCTCAACAATTTAACAAATATAAAACAATTTGTTCTAGCTTACTAAAGTTATATATCAAAAGATAGGCATTATGCCTCAAGGATACATTTTTCTCAAGTTACCAAAAATCTGAATCCATAATCCTCTATTATCAGTTTCTTCTAGAGGTAGAACTATAAACAGTACCTTTAAAAAACGTCAGACAAGCAGAACCCATATTTCAATGCTTCTGATTACCACTCAGAAAGCTACTTACAGAATTCATTGACAGTTTAGGGAATGTACCCAAAATAGTAACATTATTCAAACAATTTTTTTCCTACAACACAGAAAAAAATAATAAGTTAAATTACCTCTAATCCCTTAGAGTGGACGTTTTTCTTTTCTGGTAATTTTTTTAATGTTTCAAGAGCACATTAAAGTTATACTTATCAGACAGGTATAATGCATTAAAATAGAAATGTCAATATATTGGAACAGGATGTGTCACCTTAACAACAACATCAAACATATTTATACTCTTGGAGGCAAGACCACAGCATAGAAGAAAACTGCATTAGTAGCTGTCTATTATTAAAATCCTAAGATGTTCAAGGGGGCAAACGGTCATCAAAGTGCAACTTCTACACTACTACACTTCTACGATATGATACAATAACTATAAACATTTTGTACTTGGACTGTTTCAACCTTGGTGTGTTAAAATGTATTTTCTACTCATGTACAGGGAATGTGGTCTCTTCTACATACTGAGACTCCCTACTACAGAGAGCCCCATATTCAGTGGTGATGTTGAATCATTAAACACAAGTCAGTGACAGTAAAGCTGGACACTGTTTTTCTTCTTATAAATTGAGAAAGGCCTTTGACTTTTATAATTACTAAAGAATATAGACATCCTGCTTACCAAAAATAAGAGGATAAAATTTGAAAAAAAGGAAATGTGCACAAAACTAGTGACCTCTATTTCGAAAGAAAAATTATGGATTTTATAATTTTAAAAGAAATATCATTCCCAACATTACACATCTAGAAAATTGTGTGTGTGTGTAGTTTTGGGTTTTTTCCCCCTCATTTCTTACCTTATTCAAATTAGGACCTCTAGAAAGAAGATACTATTAAAAAAATTCAGTGAATATGATGAATTTACATAACAATTTACAACCATCCACAAGGTTTATCTGGCTATATAAAAGAGCGAAAAAATTCATGTCAGACCCGAATTATTATATTTAACTATTTGCATAGTTTCCCAATTCACTGGGTAATTATATATAATTTCACCAATTTGCCTTAGTTACATAGACACTATCTTAAAGTTCTTAAAGTGTCAGACTGAATTTATCTTCTCTCACTTAATGAATTGTCACTATCTCAAATGCTCTAAAATATTCTAGAAAAAACGTTTACATTTTACTTCAAAAAAATGACTCAAAAATCAAATAATCTTTAAAATTCTTCATTGCCAATGCTAGCTAGCTTTCATGACAAAGTGAAAATCTTAATTGCTAAAAAAAATACCAAACGAGTGATTCCTTACTCTAAACAAAATACAAACTTCATTGTTTTCTGAGGATGACATGAATCTGGCACTGCAATCCATGTGAAATATTCTATGGGTTCAAATATTTGAGCCAAAAAGATAAATCAAGTTCCAAATAATTGTATTTTTAAAAACACACTATATATCCCCATGTCAAGATACTTTAAAATAGCTGACCACAAAGAGGATTAATTTTACAGCAGAATAAATCAAAGTATTTTAATATATTTAAGATCTAGGTTCATTTTTTTAAAGAATTCTGAGGGAATTAAACACTCTTCTGCAGTTCTCCTACGCAGGAGTTGGAGAAAAAAAGAACAAGGAAAAGGAAAGGCAAAGTAGAAACCTAGGTCAAAGCTGTCAAGTAAAAGCAAATGATTTTTTTTTTAATTTCCTAAGAGGGACTAGTCCCCTCTCTATTCTTAATGGTACTATATTAAATGAATTCAAGTTCACTGGAATGTAGGGAGAGCACGAAAAGGACAAAGCATTTCACAAAATCTGCAACAATTTCTAGTCTAATGCCACGCTCCAAACCGGGTTCCTTTCAATCCCTAACTAAAGCTAAAAAGGTTAAAAGTGAGGTTAGAAAACACATGTTTTCCCTTGTTTACAACAATGAATGACCATCCTGCTTCACCAGCCCGGAGCACAGAGTTTATCAAGGGGCACAGAACAGCGCTGAGCAAGACACTGACATTGGGATTTACACTGTGTGACTGTGGGACAAGGCTGCTCAATGAAAAGTTAAATACATGAGGATCAAATCAGTGGACTCATCAGCAACCTAGGCGTGTCATCAAGGAAACTGAAAAATGTATTGATAAACATTTTATATTTTAGAAAATATATTTTCTCAAGTTTAAGATCAGGAAAATTACTCAACTATTTCTAGCCACCAACAAATAAATTATAAGAAATATACACATCTATACCTCACTCTGTCTCTCTCATATATTTATATATGACTTAAAACACAGGAGTATCGCAGAGATGAGAACTAAAACCATATATATCTGTTCTCCCACTTGTTGATAAATATTCTGTATTTTTACTTAGAAGATAAACCTATCATTTATTTTTTTAAGGTTGATTTAATCAGTGCAGGTGGTAAAACCTTCTGTTGTAATTAGCTTCTAGAGATGTGGTCTTTTAACGTGTGGTATCCCAGCATTATACTAAATAAAGCCAGGGTCCTATTTCTTCCTTTCTCTACAGGTTAAGTAGCTTCTCATTCATTGCCAGAAACCATACACAACTACCTGTAGCCAAACATTTCACAAATACATATTTTTTGGACATTAAGATCATGAATTTATTACAGAAAGATTAAACAAAGCCATTGGTAAAATAAATGAAAAAATAAAGAGAATTAAGAGGGGAAGGAAAGATAACTTGGAGGAAAGGAGGAAGGGAGAGAAGAAGGGAGGAAAGAAAGAGAGCACAAATAGCATCTGTCAATTCACATATGCTGATATTTTTTCCAATTTGATTTCCCACCCCACCCCAATATGATGCAATTTCACCATTTGTTTAGGTATTTTAAGGAAAGCATACAACTCTTCCAAGGAGAATTCTTCCATTGCACAATAAGATAAATAAATGCGCCAATGCTCAAATTTGGATATGTCCTTCCAATGATTTTCACAGCTAGGCAAAGTTTAGCTGAGAGCAATTAGTTATGGGCTTCTAAATTTTCCACATTAATTAAACCAAAATATTTTTTAAAATATGAACCTCCAATTTCTTTAGTAGTCAAAAACACTGATTAATAAATTTAAAAACTCCGCATACTTTTAGACAGAGAGAAGATATATCTCTGGATCCATCATTCATATGCAGCTCATAAATAATATGTGGTGAGATGCCTTGGTAAAGGGTAGGTGCTGAGTTTTTATTTAAATGTGCCATACAATTTTCTGTACCTATGGGTGTAGACTCTGGCCCTAATAGGCTATTATAAAGCAAACAACTACCAATTCTTTCTTGTGGAAGACCTAAAAGCAGTGAATCAATCACCTGATGCAGATATTTCAGAAGGGGAGTGAATGGTCTCAATGGTTAAGAAAGTTGGTGGTTGTGTCGGTTTTATTTTTTTATTTTTTTATTTCTGGTGAGGAAGATTAGCCCTGAGCTAACATCTGTTGCCAATCCTCCTCTTTTTGTTTTGCTGAGGAAGATTGGCCCGGGGCTAACATCCATGCCTATCTTCCTCTACTTTATATGTGGGATGCCTGCCACAGCATGCCTTGATAAGCAGTGCATAGGTCTGTGCCTGGGATCCGAACCTGTGAACCCCGGACCGTGAACTTAACCACTATGCCACCAGGCCAGCCCTGGTTGTACCTTTTAAGTGAGTTAATACTCTATAAATGTATTACAACGTTATGTTGTTTTGTTACTTCTGGAGAATGCTCTATGACTGAAAATTACTGCTTATTTGAGCAGTTGTTTGCAGGAGATCCGGAATTAAGTGTCACTTCACATCAATTAACGAATCCACAGAAAGACATGAGATGGGTAGGTTATTTTATCAAGGATCAACAATTCAGAATGCACTGGGTTAGATTATGTACTGGGGTCAAGACCACAGCCTTGTGACTACAGATGCAAGCAGGTATGGTTATATAGTTGTAAGACTAAATGGAGGGGTATGCTCTGGTCTATGAATCTTAACACTATGAATCAAGAGAGATTAAGGACTCTGGACATGGCCCTCTCAAATTTGGGCCAGAACACAGAGGCAGTGAGGTGCTTGAAGTACTCCATTTGGTAGAGTAAGCTGTCCCCGGTATTTGGAGAAAGGTAAGCAGCTAAAAGACCCTGAGGATAAACGTAAGCTTTTGAGATCTGAGATTTCTTTAACAACATTTGTAAATTACTATGGGTTATTTTTTTCCTTTGTTATCCTTGAACTTCACCAGTAAAGTCTGAACCATTGGAGTCTGATCTCTACGGTACTTTGGAGAATTGAAGAAAGACTGTACCATTTCTGAAAGTTAGCCGCAAGTAGAGAGAGCAGTGTCTCTCAATTCCTTGACCACAGAAGTGACAGTATTTGTGCACAGCTGAGGGTACCTATCTCACTAAGGTCATCAGTGCCTGAGACAGCTGTTGCAAAAGGAAAAAAAAAAGAAAAAGAAAAGATAAAGAAAGAAAAAGCTGGAATTGAAGAATCTGAATGGCCTATTCATGAGCACAGTGGAAGACACCTCCCTGAAAAACTTTCATATCCTAAGTGGCAATTTCTGGGGAAGCTAAGTTTTAGCCATCAAGCCACTGGTAGCTATAGTTATCATAAGCAGGAAGGCTACTCGATTCTGATAGATTCAAGCGATATATTTGTTACTTAACTTGCAAAGAAAACATAAACACAAAGGGAACAGAAAGGAATACTTTTATTTTTCCAAATTACATTAGGCAGCGTGTGATACAATTATTGGTGGCCTTATTGAAGACTCAGACAAAGTGTAACTGGCTACTTAAAACGTAACCTTCTATTAGGACTCTTTTTGGCATAAGAATATATTACAAAGGAAGAACTGTGTAGATAAAAAAAAGTAGCTGGACCATGATTAAACAAAAAAGACGTGATCTCCAGTATGAAAATTTATGTTTCACGTTAAGAGGAAGTTCTTCACATTTGAAGTCTTTCAATAGATAACAAAAACTCTGGGTCTGCCAAGTAATAGTGAGTGAATGAAATAACTACTGGTCGTCACACTCTAGGCAACATGTTTCAACTATTTGTTAAATTTAAAATGTGAGTCTAAAGATCAATATCAAATCTCAATTACTGTGGAATTTCAGACTTTCATTTGTATCAAAGCTATTTATTTTAAATCTTTGACCAATATTTACCCTCAATAAACAGTTCTAGGCAGTGTGAGATAAGATTAAAAGACATATAAGTATAGGAACTAAAAGAGAATTGACTATGCTAAATATAAAAAGTGTTGGGATCTCTTTAATGAAGTCACAAATCATCCAAAAAATTATTCAAAAAACTCATAAAATGTTATAATTTCAAAACCGCTATGAATCTAACTTCCTGAAAGTCAACTGTCTACTATGAGACACAACCACGTGTACAAAAAAACCCCACACAAAGTTATCCTATTTGAATAGTAAAATGATTACCAACCAATTTAATAACCAAATGTGGATTTTTTTTTTTTTAAATTTTATTTACTTATTTTTCCCCCCAAAGCCCCAGTAGATAGCTGTACGTCATAGCTGCACATCCTTCTAGTTGCTGTACGTGGGACACGACCTCAGCATGGCCGGAGAAGCGGTGCGTCGGTGCACGCCCGGGATCCAAACCCGGGCCGCGAGCAGTGGAGCGCATGCACTTAACCGCTAAGCCATGGGGCCAGCCCACCAAATGTGGATTTTAAATGTGATGTAAAATCTCATTTTAGAGTCCTGAATTCGATCTTCTGAAAGTAGCCATTAAACACACTATTTAAAACTATGAGACTTATTTTTTAATCCTCTTGAACCGAAAACTTCCATTATCAACTGCCAGTACTTCAGAGAAAGAACGAAGGAATATAAATGGCATTCTTTACAGACTACTCATGAAGCCTTATACTTAGAACTTCAAGATATGCAAATTATTCCCAAGTGTCACCTCAATGAATGATTAGAGGAGACTGAAGTTATCACTTTATATTCTATTTTATTTTATTATAATGTTCCATCCTACGAAGGCAAGCAAAAGCAGCAATCGCTCACTCTATTTAGAGTCTAGATAGCAAAATGAAAAATAGGTTGGATATAGTTCCCAGAGTTAGAAGACCTAGAGACGAAGGGCCAAGGGCCTTGCCAGTGCAGAGAAACAAAATGGGTAGTTTCAAAGATCCATTCACATTGGTGACTCTAGAAAGATGACACTGACAATAATAAACAGAAAATATTTTCTAAACCTTGAAAAATACCTGCTTTTCTAATCTAATACTTCCTATTAAAAGATTTTTTCCCCAAATCAATGTTATGGTTCTGTCAGTTAAAACAAATGGAATGCTGTCCAAGAAGATTGTTACCAGACAAACAACCAATGCTCAGTCAAGGTCAGCCAATATACCCCATCAAAAAATGAAATGCTACACAATGCCTTCACCCTATTCTTGCCTGCCTTTGCCTCCTTGGCCTTAAGGCATTTAGAAGGAATCAAAGGGAAGGAGTACTTCAGTCCTAAGATTCTGAAGTCTCAATCCTGTCTTCCTTTCCACAGCTGTTTGTAACTCAATGCTTCATCCAGGAATCAAGTCCCCATAGATATTCTTAATGGTTAACAATTTCTACCGCAAAAAAATATAGCTACCTACGAGTATGTAAGTCCTCTTAAAATATTTAGTTGCTCATTAGAATACAGTTTTATATGCAAGAGATTTTACTCTTGAGGTGCCAAAAGGTTAGGTTAGAGAAATATTGCCAGACTCATAACAAACGGAAGCTTAATATGTGAAAAGTTTAAAAATAATAGCAGCAGTGGATATAGCTAAAAATCTGGTTTTTAATATCATAATCTTACTAGTCCCCATTTAGGCAATGTAATTCAAACAATCCTAGCTCTTTTTTAAAAACTGAACATAGCTTTCTTGCTTTGTCTGATAATAAGTAGTACTTGCTAACTTTCAAAATTCTAGACATATATAAAGGCATAAATAAAATGAAAAATATCAGAAATTACTAGAAGCCTTAAATAAAAACATTTTGCTGGGGCCAGCCCCGTGGCTTAGTGGTTAAGTGCGCACGCTCCGCTGCTGGCAGCCTGGGTTCGGATCCCGGGCGCGCACCAACGCACTACTTCTCCGGCCATGCTGAGGCCGTGTCCCACATGCAGCAACTAGAAGGATGTGCAGCTATGACATACAACTATCTACTGGGGCTTTGGGGGAAAAAATAAATAAATAAAATTATAAAAAAAAAAACAAAACATTTTGCTGTACAGTATTCCAGAACTTTCTATATTATATCTATCAATATGTTTTATTACAAAAGTAGGTCATATTATATGACCCATCTTTCTTATTCAGTAAAATGTCACAGCTATTTTCCAGGTCAATAAGTGTACATTTTGCATCAACAGTTTCAATTATTACAAAGCATTCCATTAAGTAGGTCTATAATATATTTAATTAATCTCATTTTTTAGACATATAAATTGATTCTGATATCTTGCTATTAAAATATACATCTTGGGGCCAGCCCAGTGGTGCAAGCAGTTAAGTGCGCGTGCTCCACTGCAGTGGCCCGGGGTTCACAAGTTCAGATCCCGGGCGCGCACCGACGCACCGCTTGGCAATCCATGCTGTGGCGGCGTCCCATATAAAGTGGAGGAAGATGCGCATGGATGTTAGCCCAGGGCCAGTCTTCCTCAGCAAAAAAAGAGGAGGATTGGCGGATGTTAGCACAGGGCTGATCTTCCTCACACACACACAAAAAAATACGTCTTTACATGGCCTTCTGCGGTTGTCTGTTTCCTTTTAAAAAGGCAAAAGGATACCCTTTTTCTTAGTCATTAAACAATAACAACTCTGTAATATAGAAAGCCAATCTACTCTGAAATAATTTTCTCAGAAAAAATAAACTCAGATAATAAAAAGCTATAATTTGGGGGGGGTGGGGAGGCCAGGTTTAATTTAACATTATCCAATATTTAATTCCTATTTATGTCTCCCAAAGCAACATGGTGTAATTAAGGGCAACACAGTATATTAAGTGTAGGGATAGGCATCAACACCTTATACAGAAACCTCTTTTAGAGAACAATAAATTGACTGGGGTTTATTTATATCTCCTGTAACAGCGTCAGCCTCTCCTGAGGTGAAGGTACCACGACACATTATATTCCCATCATAGTTTATATTTCCCAGAGTCCCTTCACATGTATTAGTGCATTTAATACTGAAATATTAATCACCTTCTAGTACCCATGAAGTAGATACAACACATAATTATCCTCATTTTACAGATGAAGAAGCTTTGGCCCAAAGAGGTTAAATGACTTGGCCATAATCATACCTTTATTAACAGAACCAATATAAGAACAACACATTTTGTCACCTAGGGAAGACCCTAAAACATTTGCCATGTCCAATGCTTTGTTTTTAAGTTGTGCTTGCTTATAGGAACCAAGGCAGAACAATGCCAGGTGGCCAAACAGCAGAACCAGCCCAAACCAGACAGGTCCAAGATGGTGACCGGCTGCCATGCACAAAAGGAAACGTGTGCAAAAGGTGCCGTGTGCAAGAATGGAAGATCTGCACATGCCCCAAACACCCTCACCCCAAGCGATGATGTGGAGACTCCTTCCTCTTCACATCCCATAAGAACCCTGCTCACCTGCGCTTCCGGGAGAGGGTGTTTTAGAGCAGGAGCTCTGCCTCCTTCATTCATTGATCAATGAATAACGTTTCTGCTCTGCTATTCGAACCGGGTCTCATTCTACTGGCGCGGGTGGCTCCGGACAAAAGGACCCACTTGCCGGTCCCCGGTCTCTCGGGGCTCAGTAACAATTTGACATCAATCTCCTAAACCCAAGTGCTTTTGTCATGGGGCAAGGAGAGGTAGGGGAGTGAGGGGGGTGAGGGATAAAATAAATAGTAGATAGGAAGAGAAAAAAAAAAACAGCAGTAGGGGCCGCCCCGGTGGCACAGCGGTTAAGTGCATGCGCTCCGCTGCAGCGGCCGGAGGTTTGCAGGTTCGGAGCCCAGGCACTCAGCGATGCAGCGCTTGTGAAGCCATGCTGTGGCAGCATCCCATATAAAGTAGACGAAGATGGGCATGGATGTCAGCCCAGGGCCAATCTTCCTCAAGAAAAAAAAAAGGGGAGGATTGGCATCAGATATTAGCTCAGGGCTAGTCCTCCTCACAAAAAAAAAAAAAAAAAACAAACAGCAGCAGCAAACCTGGAAAGTCCTCAAACTGGAAAATAAAGCAATGAACAAACATGGTAAAGCCAGTCACAGGAGATTACTATATTTCTCACACACACATAGAATCACAGATGTGACCTTAAATATCCTAAAATCCAGCCTTATATAGATGACGTGCTGGTTCTAATGTTTTAGGCCTGAGGTTAAATGTCATCTATTCAAAGACGCTTTCCTTGACCACACTCGCAACAGTCTCTCTTGTTAGATCATTTGTCTAAGGTGTTCAGTAAGTATATTCTGAATGGATGAACAGGAAGGCAGTCAGCTGCCTGATAGGAGACAATGAATTTTGTTCAGAGAAACAAACATTTTCATCTAACAAACACACATATAAAAAATACTCAGAAATGTCAATGAATACCCAATTTTTGATATAGCAGTTTAGTGACGTACAAGTAAACTAAGTTTCAGAAGTGATACTTTTTGGCTTCAATACACAGTCCAAATAGACCCATATTTTAAAAGGAGTGCCCCAAGCTGAAATATTACAACTTCCATTATCAAATAATGCAATATCCTTTTTGAAACAAGTCTAGACAGACACAATCTGCTGGAGTCTGAAATATTTTTCTCTTTATGATCATGAACAGACATGGAGCAACAATATGTTTAAGACACTAAATTGTAGCCACAAAAGGACTTTATTATTAAAGAAGTTTTGTTCAACTTGAATTAAGAATTGGCATGTCTGTACACAAAACATACAAAACCTGTCGTATAAAGCAGGCTTTGCTACTGTACCATGTTCATATCTGTTCCTTTTTGTATACGTACTCAAAGCTATTCCTTACCAAGGAAGCGGTTTTGTTTTCCCTTTAAAATTTCACTGCAATGTTTCCTATGATATTTTGCAATTTCTTATTTTCAACCCTGAAGACTACCAGAAATACCATAAGAAATATTTTAATAGTCTTAGGAAAGCTAAAATTCAATTTGTTACTAGCTCATTAACTATCTTTGCTCAGAATTCCAGAGTTTTGATCTGAGGAGAAATTCCCCTGAGGAAAAAAAAAACACTTTTAGATCTTAGCTGCATGTTGGAGGGCAAGAGAAAGGGCAGATGAAAGAGACCATCTTTTCAGAATATAAGCATGATTCATACCATAACTACAGGCAGCCAAACCTGGTTACAATAGTTGAAAAAAAAATGAAAGGATCAGCTGTGTCCCAGTCGAACAATTTCAGGTATAAAGATCCAGGGGAAACATTACCCAATTTTATTTTAATCTGTTCTCTTAATTTCCTGACCAGCCCTTTGGAAATTGTTGACTGCTCACAGTCACAAAGCCTTAGAACTGAGAATTTACCCAGCAGGTATAAATTCTTGGCTGGCTTCCCTCAGAGGATTAGGCCATTACTGCTTCTTCTACATGTTTGAGGGTTGATCTATCTTCTCCTGAAGTGTCCTCTCCTAATATTTGCATTGCTTGGCCTAATATGAACAATAGCATTGTTTATTTTTATAGACTTATGATACATTTTGACATGGATTAATTTATTTGATCCTCACAACAGTCTTTTTACATGGGATAGATATTATTATCCCATTTTTATAAAGGAGAGAGGTGGATTTCAGGGAGGTTAAGTAAATTGTTCTGAACAACACAGCTGGTGAGGTGTGGCCCAGGACTGGAATTAAGATCTTGAGATTCCTATTCAAACATTCTTTCCACTATATCCTTGTGATTTTAGATTCTGGATTCTAGTCAGTTCTATGCAAAGATGGTGACTCTATTGAAGTAACTGAAACTTTGATCAAAAAATTTAAAGTAAATATTTAAAGTAAATAAATATTATTTATTTTATATAAATAAAATAATATACTTTATATAAAAAAATATAAATTTACTTTAAATAAATAAAATTTATTTATAAAGTAAATAAATATGCCATAACTTAATGAGAAGGGGAAATAGAGCTAATACTGGTGTGTGTCTATCCTGATCATGTCCTATGGCAGGTACTTTATATGTTACCTGCTTTCATCAAGATAAAGCACTATCAACAATTTACTGAAGTACTTTAGTCATGCGCTAAGATTCACATGAATAACTCTAGTCCATTTAACTCAGACAGGCCTATATTATCACCCACAAAATCTGGAACCTGAGGCTCCAGGTTAAATGACTTATTCTCCCCAAATTGTGCATCTATTCTGTGCAGAGTCAGAACCTGAAATCAGGTCATTGGCCCTAGTAATGTTTTTTGAGGGAGTATAATGTGTATATTAAAAACTCCATCCAGGGCCGGCTCCGTGGCTTAGCGGTTAAGTGCGTGCGCTCTGATGCTGGCGGCCCGGGTTCGGATCCCGGGCACGCCCCAAGGCACCACTTCTCCGTCCAACGTGAGGCCGAGACCCACGTACAGCAACTAGAAGGATGTGAACCTATGACATACAACTATCTAGTGGGGCTTTGGGGGGAAAAAAAATGAATAAATAAAATCTTTAAAAAAAAAAAAAAAAAAAACTCCATCCAAAATTAGCCAGAAACCATCCAAAAAACTTGCTGAAAGTCCAGACATTATTTTTAAAAATAAATAAAACCTGGAGGATTTCTTTTCCAATAGCTACAATTAGAAAGAAATAAAAATTTAAACGTGTTTAGTATTTAAAAGTTTCCAGTTTCTTCCACAAATTAATCATTTGATTCTCATAACAGTAGCTCTAATGTGTACTGAGTATTAGCCCTATTTTACAGAGGAGTCCACTGTAATTTAAGAAAGTTAAGACCTAAGATTTCATGGTTAAAAATTTTTAGAAAAAAAGAATTAAAATCCTGATTTTTCTAAATTTTACCTGTTTTCTTACTAATGTACCAGCTACAAAAAAAAAAAAGGGAAGACTGTCTAAATAAAGAAAATAGGCAAACCTACATAGGGAAGCTCAGTTATCCATTACCAACTAAATTGACTAAAAGGAATTAGAAATGAACAGCAGAGATCCTAAAATCTGTAATACAAAATGATTAAACACACCTGTGGAAATCCCACTAAAGAACAAAGTACTTTATGGCCCAGAAAGCTAGAAACAAAGAATAAATACAATCAAAATCTGTAATAAAATCACGACTGGTGGGAACTGACATTCTCTAAATCCATATACAGCAGAATTGAGTGCTATTCTTCTAAGTTTGAAAAAGGTAAATATATAACAAATAAAAAGACATACTCTCTACTGCAACCATTACACATATGAACCAAAGAAGTTGTATAGACCAAAAACACAAATGGCTTGAAAACGTCTAAATTTATGGATGGCATGCCTTTAATGGAAGGGAAGCTCTAGAGATATGATGGGGAAAGAGTCCTCTTTATTGTGGACAGCAACGTTTGAAGATGTTGAAAAAAATATAATATATTTCCTTCTGGCAGCAGTATGACCTTTATTTAAATGGATTGGTTTGCTAAATAGGATAATCAACTTCTTTTGTCTACCACTCTCTGCCCCCAGGTACCTACTCTTCATTTTTCCAGAATAACTTTCCCATCTTTCTGCTTTTGGCCCACACTCTTATACCATGAACTCTGATACCAGTTTATTGTCTTTTCCCTAACATCTGTCTTTGACCTATGGTACAGTCTCAGATCCAATGCTTAAAAAAAAAAAAAAAAATTGAGTCACAAACGTCTACTTCTTTAACCTTTATTTAGTTTTCTACTTCTATTTTTAAGAGAATAAATAGATTCAACAGGGTCTCCCCAGAGGCCAACAGACATCACTTTTATTTTAGATATGTAAGAAACCGAATGCCCAGTCTGATCTGTCTAGACACAGTTCACACTCAAGGGCCTGCGGGAACCAGGCGGGTTATGTAAACGAGTCAAGTGGGATGGGAAGAAACAATGGGAAGCAGTGAGAGCTATGGTAAACTGAAAAATGCATGCTCCTTCTAAGGTGAGCTAATTCAATATTTTAAAGAACACTGAGAGACAAACTTTGCAGACTGGATAGATCGTGCAGGACATTCCGAGGTTCCTGGAGAAAACAAAAGAACTAGAGGCCCAGTGCGTCCCTTCAGATACACTTTGACAGGACGGTATACTCCTTATCAACATGAACTCATGTACACATATCCTATTAAAATAAAAGCAAATACCCTCAGCTACCACACTAGTCAGATGCTCTTGGAAACATAGTTATTACTAAAAGGTACCTTTCTGTTGTTACTGAAGAAAGCATTTTGTCAGGTATAAAAATGTACTATGACAGGCACCATTCAAAGTTGATAAAGGCAAGACTCCTAATCTCAGATAAACTTATGGTGTAATGGAAGAGATCGTTATCTCTGATAAAGGGAGTGACATGTAGGTTTAAATAGTATAGCAGGCAATACTGACAGCAAAGAATAAGCTCTTTGTCCCAGCCAGGTGGACAATATGTAGGTACTGTCTGGGAACAGTGTGGCAGGTTGACTCTGTCCTCTTTATGAAGTTTAAGACTAAAAGTGCCCTCCGTTGCAATTCTAGACCACTGTTTTCCAGAAAGAGAGTGAAGCTCAGAAAAAGAAAGTGACTTACCCAAGGTCACAAAACTAATTAGTGGCAAAGCCAGGAGCACATTTCTAAGTATCCATCTATCTAGTGTTCTTTACTGACCAGCACACTGTCTCCGATAACCAGAGAAGATACATTATGAACCCTAAACATGTTATTTTTAAATCACTCATTCTGATAAATATGGTCCTTCATTGAACACATTTACTGAGAGTTCTAGACTAGATACTGGGGGCGTAAGCTGCTGAACACAGCATAAACAGTCTCGCCCTCATGGAAATTCAGTGTCAGGGGAAGTAGATGTTTTCAACATGAGGCCAACATAGTTTAAAGCTCATAACATATTCTTCTTGTCTTCCACTAATGGGAGACAATTTGGAACTCCTCAATTTCATACTGGAGGTAGCAGTCTCTCCCGTGGTTTATATAATAATGTTAACATTTATCATTTTTATATTTGCTCATTAAACTGTTAGGGATTCTTCATGTTGAAAGGTAGGAAAGAACTACTCATGCCAGGACTCTGTCATCAAATATTCCTCAGACTGCCACACTTGAGCTAACTTTCTCTTGCCAAAGCTATTCACATTGCAGCAGCTTTTCCCTCTAATATTGCTACATATGCACTTTAAGGCTTCTTAATTCTTTGCTCATTTATTACGTTGATTCACCTTCTATTAAAAAGATAAAGGTCATTTTAGCATCCTTTATTGTAACTGAGATTGCTGCAGACAATAGATTATTTATTGAAAAAGTCAGAATTTTCACAATCATTCAAACCATTAACATTTACTATATCGATTTCTCTTAAAATGGCATTCATGTATGCCTAGGAACAGATATCATTGTGAGAAGAAATATTTTTTAAATACCTATTAAAATATATATTAGATAAATAACATAAAGTGTCATTAAGACTTCGGCACAAATTCCATTTGTGGGGACAGATGTTAGGTAACAGAGAAAGTATTCATTAAAATCTCTAAATGTTTTTATTATAACAGCTGTGAATTGGTAAATCTGAAACTGTGAGTATGGAAGCCATTCTCCCCTCAGATGCCACATGGAGGAGGGCGGGGGGTGGGTTATAAACAAAAATTTTACCACAGCTTTTATGAAACGCTTCCATTTTCCAATGCCACTTCTCTTTTTTTTGTCTTTTAACATTGGCTAACAAACAGATGGTAGCAATTCAATGCCACGAAATACACCACAAGGACTTTCCATACAAGCCTATTTTTCAGCAAGGACAGGACCTCTGTACAGCTCTGCAGAAATGGCTGGGTGGATGGGCACATTGTGGCAAGAGAGTGACTATGCCAGTCACAAGTAGTGGAAGACATTAGGACAGCTTTCTCCATATCAAGGACAAGGCATCTTAGCGGTGACTTCCTCTGCCAACTACAAAAAGGCACTATATTGCACAACTTCCTTCAAATACCACACTTAGGAAAAGAGAGCTTCAGAGTAATGACAGTGTTCTCATTCAAATATGTATTTTCCTTTCCAAATCAAATAAATTCAACACAGTAAACTAAAATCTGGTCGTGAGTGAGCTAACACATATGCCAGAAATTGTATTAAGCATTTACATGCACCGTCTCATTCCACTCCCAAAACAAAAAAAGTAGATTTTATCATTATCCCCTGTTTACAGATGAGGAAATGGAGACTTAGAGAGTGTAAGTAATTTACCAAAGTCACACAGCTAGCAAGGAGAAGAGGGAAGACAATCCGGGCACTCTGACTTTATAATCCACGGTATCATATACTTCTTCACTCCCACTTAACAGTTTAAAGCAGATTATGTATCTTCAACTTACTATCTGTGCAGAATATACTTTATGCAGCAATCTAAATGCTCTTTAGTAGGCATTTGATTATGCAGAATCTCAGTAAATTTTAAATGAAGATTCTTTTCTCACAAATATCAAAATAAATTTAATATTATTGATAATTAAGGTCATTCAAAACCTACTTTTCATTCTAAATTTTACATATGTCAATAAAGCAGCAGAATTAGTGTTGGTTTTCATTAGCATCACATTCTGGAGTCTTTGTAGAGGCCACAGCACTACTGTTCTCACTAGCAGTGGACCCCAAGGGATCTGGGGACATATTGTGATAGGGCATTTCCACTTAATGAAAATCATGACTGCATTTTTTTTTAATTTAAAAAGGATGCTCAAAAAGCAAAATCTATCCTATAGTCCTCATTATATAAAAAGCAGGGCTTACACAGATATTTGATTTATATAATTGAATGCAACATTAATATTAATAAATTACCTTTAATTTTATTTGAAAAATGTAAGATATTACCCTACTCCCCCTTTTTGTAGATTCACTTTCTCTGCTTATTTTTAAAACATGACTTCTGAACATACTTATGTATCTGAACATAAATTAAATTAAAAATTTTAAGTTTGTCACTAAAATTCAAAAAACGGACACACAAAAATTTAAAACAATATCAAAAAACCATATCCCTTTTCAAAACTCAGTAGAAGCTTTGCTTTAGCATAAGCACTAATTTGTATGAGAAAGTAAAATGTTTTAGTGCCCTATGAGACACGATCACTTAGAGAAATCAGATGTTCTAAATAATTCCCAAATATCCACATTACATGGAATTCACTGTGAATTCACTCTGCCATCTGAAGACCTCACAGAGATCAAGCACTTAAAAAAACAAAGTATTTTCACCTCTAATGGTAAATTTAATACATACTGAAAGGTTCTTTGTTAAATGGTCACATCATTTTCTTCCCTCTCGCTTTGTATTAAACATCACACAAACGAACAGCAAGAATCTAGAATTAGATGGAACTATATATCACCCATTCATTCTCTAATGAGAATGAACACTTATGAAAAGGAAACCCTTCTACCATTTAGCTCAAATAGAAGCTAGAGAGGTTCATGACATCTAAAAATCTATCTCTTCCCATGATAAGTGACGTTTTCCTCTGTCCCAGTCCTGAGAAAGGTCACTTACACAATAATTCTGGGCTGGCCATGAATGCTGCTTCTGAGTAACCTGAAGCTCACAAGTAGTGAATACTCTTCCGTGAATTAGTGAGCACTGGGACACGCTGCCTTCAGCAAAGAGTTCAGAAAAGAAGTAGGCTTCTCTGCTTCCTTATTCATTTCAGCTTCTAGGAGTTTACATTTTTTTTTGCTTCAATGCCACAAAATCAATCTTATAAAGACTTACTTCACATTGATGTGTACATAAAACTACTATGTACACAAGACAGATTTCATTTTGCAAAATTTTCTCATTTAAGATCTAAAACACTAGAAAACCTAACAATACTCTTATTCTGAAACATCAAAAGCCCTAGGGTAATTATATTTCTTAATGCCATAGCATAAGCTAATGTGAGATGAGATATTTTAAAAAGTGGGTAACTTTTTAAAGTGGGTAATTCAATTCTGCCAAATCTTGAAAGGCAAAGACTCAGACATTCAATGCAATACAATCGTGAAGAGCAAAGATCTACAACACATAAATTTCACAATTTCATTTTACTTTCTTGGCTCCTAAAGGCATTTGAATTATAGTCCTGACTTGGACTCTAAAGGCCTGGATTTGAATTCTGGTTCTACGACTTCTTAGCTGTATTTCCCTGAGTGGTAATATTTTAGAAAAAGAACAATACCTATATTTTACGTTTTCTAAGAGAAGGTCTCTTATATTCCTCTCATATAAGAGACATTCAATAACTGTTATTGTTTTTCTCTTGTTTCTTTTAACCACAGGTTTCCTCAGTTTATTGTCATGAGACAGTTTTCTAGGCATGAATGTATCATACAAATATTATCATTTTTTATACGCATGATGTGAAAAGAATTTGGAAACCACCAGTATCAGGTTTTCCAAACTTAAGTCTCCACATGACTATAGACAAAGAAGGAACTGATCAGGAAAGTCAGAAGAAGAAAATCAGGTGTCTGGCCTGACAAGGGCTGGACTCCATTTTTAAGGAAACGCTTGCTTTTTTACTGTATTAGCTGCTATCCATGGCAGGTTTTTAGGCCATTCTGCATTTCTTGGCCATTCTTATATCTCATCTGCCTATTGGCAGCAATAATAAAAACATACTTCTGATAACACTAATTTCCTAATAACCGATCCAATTGCCTCTGCGTTTTACACTTTCCCCTGATACGTGTTATCTTATATGCAAAGTCGAACCTACTGCAATGGCCACTCTCCTATGATGCTTAGGATGACCTTCATGATTAGACAGAGATATGCTTCCAGGAACGTCTAATCTCAGATAAACAGATTTTGTCTTATTAAGAATATTAACTGAAAAATAATACAAATAATATGATTCCAGTATGGAAGATATGGGTGCTAGTCACATGTAAAATTCTCTCAAATTCCCACCCTCCATGGAATTTAATCAGTTGTGCAACAACATTTTGTGAGTACTTTAACCTTTAAGGTTTTCTTTTATGAAAACAGAAGTAGACAGGGTTCCTGCACTCAGGAGCCTACATTTTTAAGTTTAGGCTTAGAGGCCGTAACCGTTATTTCTGGGCCTCTAACATTTAACCTTTACATATTCTGTCCTTTGAATGTGGCTGTTTTGGGAAGCTGTACAAGTCTAAATTATTTGTACTCTGATCATTCTAAGCAAATTGGGATGGTTTACATAAACCCATTATAAACAATTATTGTTTCTTATAAACAGTAACAAATCTCTTTGACATGATATTTTGAAAAGAAAACTGGAAGTTGGGGAAACTGGTTTTTCTGGCAATAATTTGATATGTGACTTTGGGCATGCCACTTAATTTCTCTTGGTCTCAGTTTCTCCGTCTGTGAAACAAGGGAGCAGAACTAAATGATTTGTAAAGGTTCCTGCCAGCTCTCAAATAGATGATCTCATTTAAATCTTTTACTCAGATGAATTAGATGGCAAGTTAATAAATCATCTATTAGATTAAATGTGATGGTCTGGGTAAGGTTTTGCTGGAGAACAGCAAGGACTTGCATTTTGGCTTAATTTTTTAAATAATGGCTCTAGCCAAATTTAGAGCTAGTCAAATCTGACAGCTTGTTCTGCAAATGACATTATTACTTGGATAGAGCATTAGGCCATATTTGGAAAGTACTTGAAGTAGCAAAGCAAAATAGGTTTTATTATGGCTTCATCTAATGCCATGCTTCAGAAAAATCACAAATCTGTTTCATTAAATTTAAACACAGATACATTTAAAACTTGGCAAAGGTGACTGTGATAATGAAGAATGATTATTTCTCTACCTATCTGGTACAACCAGTCTGTACGCTACCACGATAAGATTTAATCTATTCAAACTTGAAATAAATGGGCTCTGTACAGAGTTCAAGTGCATGATAGTTAAATTTCTCAAAATCAGATCCATTGTTCTCAAATTCTCTTTTAGAAATCCCTTATAAAAAGAGCAGACACAAGAGAACAGGGAGAAGGGGAATGGAAAATGCACTAACAAAGCATGTGTGCTATTAAAAAGGGAGAAAAAGAATGTCTGAATTCTCATTCCACCTTGATGTTCTAATTAAAATTAGTCATACAACAGACACTGCACCTGCCAGCCAAAAGTTTATAATGAACAGAGAGACTTACTGCAGAGTCTCTTATCAGTGTAGCTCCCTTGGGGCCAAAAATATTGATCCCTTTCATTGAATAAATACTAAAGTAACAACAAGAATCCATTATGTCTGACCTAACAAGAATATTTAATTGAACAAGTTACTATCTGAAAGCCCAAGAAACAGTGGATATACTATCACTTACCATTCACTTCTTAAAGCTCTCAGTATAAAGGGCAAATAATGAATGAGTTGACAAAATTATTGGTTTTCGCAAGAGTGCTCTGCAAATAAATGTCCTTAGTTTTAAAAAACTAACACAGTTTTTGCCATCTGAAAAACTCGATCATATATTTTCTATAGTACAGTAGCCGTGTTGCTCAAGAAATTATCTTGCCCAATTAATAAATGATGAATTACAGGTTTAATATTTAATTTTAGATAATGTCTTTTTCCAAATATGTGTCATATTTTAATATGTCACACACAATTGGAATAAAACGAAAAAGAAGGCCATTTCTTTCTCTTTGGAGTAGGTTATTAGCACTGAAAAAGTACACTAGCAACTCGACGTTAAATATTTCATAGGGCATTTCCAAAGGAAACTAAGATACATGAATATCTTCCTCAAACCATAGAATTTACCTCAAAAAAATGGCTGAGTCCAATAAATTCTTATATACTTTATTAGACCTTAGGCTAAAACATAACTAATAATAAAATGTATATTTGGTTAGATTAATCAGCATTAAAAGTGGTAACTATTCTTGAGATGAAGTTTTATATTCTGAATCTACATAGAGTGAAAAAATGAATTCAGGAGAGAAAAGCTGTAATGATTTCAAATTGGAATATCATTAGGGCTTGCGACTTCCACAGTTTGTGCCCACTCAAAATACAAATAACTTTCAACAGAACTGAAGCAATATTAACTTACTGAGACACACTTTTTTTCCCTAAACAACCTATACTTTTTTCATTTTGATCAGTTAATAAACTGGATTCACAACAAAAGCAAAATAAATTGTATGGATTCTCTAAAAAGTGAATCCACATGTTTCAAAAAATCAATCATACATTTACACAGACCATAAAAAGTGGCACGTCGGCCAATCTGGTAATTACACATATTCATAACTTTTAAGGTCAGTGATCAATTTTTTCTTGCCAGTATTCTGGACAAAGAGCATGTTCGTATACTTTCAGAAAACTTACTTGATTAAGATTTTGTATTTTTAAAAACATCTCACAATACACCTCCTTGTAGATACGGATGAACTATTTATTGTGTAATTACAATACCTTAATCAAAATATCGAAATTAAAAAGTAAAGACAACTAAAATATTCCAGACCCTATTCCAATTTGAGACAGATGATGTCTTCTCTGAAACAGATACAGAGATTTGGTCCACATACACCCTGCCTTTTAATTGGGTAGCTCACAGGTTTTATGAGCCAGTACATGAGAGAGACAAAGAGGAAAGAAGGCACCTTTGCTTTTCTTCTTATTGAACCATGATATTAGGAGAGGAATACCATGTTCATTTACCAAGCTCACAACATCAACTCACCTTAAATGTTCTTTCTAGTCTATGCTGGAATGTTGAGGGTATGCTAAAATCAAAAAAAGAATCAGAAAACCGACCCTCTGGGTGCAAGTTAATCAAATCTGGGCCTCGTCAACTCTCCAGGGCTGATGGTACCTGCAGGTTGGCCAGTCTCTGAGATCAATGATGGTACAGTTGTGTTACAAGTACTCTCTCTGTGTAACTCTTACCTAAAACGTATAAATCATTTGGGGGCGGAGGGACAGAGACTTTTATTCATGCTGTATTGCAGCTGTGACCCTCGCTGAAAATAAGAAAATGCTGATTGATGCCTCTTAAATATCAGATGCCAGTAATTTATTATATGAGATATTTATTTTGTTTTTAGAAAAGGTTATTATAAATACATTCCAACACAGTTGAAAGCCTAATTTTCCTACTAGAACTGTAACTGCTTCCATTTACGTAACTTGTTTGAGTCTGCTTAAATCTTTTAAAAATATTTTAAAATATGGCATTCAATACATCAAAATTACTATTAGGCTCAGTATTATAATATCGAAGTACCAAAGTATAATACTTAAACTAAATTAAGAATATTTGCAAAAATACTATTCAAAACTAAATTAAAATTCAGCTTTTAGCAATAGTTCAGCACATTTTCATCACTGAAAATACAATTCTGAATACTAACTCTCCAGTGCGTTACTTCAATAATGTTCCTGTGAATTTACTGTTAAAGAACAAAGGCACTGAAATTAGTCCATGACTTACTTTAATTACTGAACTACCATAATTTGGATCAAAATGATTTTTGAGCCAGGCATAAAATATTTTTGGAATGATTAGATTTTCCTCACATATAAAACCATTTTCATTCTATAAGAATAAGCATTAAATTCTAAATGACTACATCAGAAAAATTACTTCCTGAAAATTCTTATCCCTATATTTTTATAATAGTCTGTAAAAATGTATGTACCACAAATCTCAATAGGGGATCCACTACAGAACATTCCTCGTCCACAAATTCTATCCAAAAACATCCCGTAAGGATTTAGTGAATCAAAGCAATATATGACAAATATCTTTCTCTTTCTATTTCTATATATATTTCTATCAGAAGTAGATATAATGTTAAAATTAAATGGCATGTTCTTAAGAGTCTAGAATCCCTACTCTCTAAAAAAGGCTCCCCAAATAAAAGAGTCAGCTCTTTATTCTGCCTCATGAATATGTATGAGAACAATTTAATCTTTCTATAGTATCCCTAAACACATTCGAAAAGGTAATATGGTAGTGAAGCATAGAAAAAGCCTCGAAAACAGAGCTCTAAGTAGTCCCAAGCCAGAAAGACCATGAAATGGAGAACCAAGTTCAAGATCAGAAAGACCCTGAGGATATGGTTGCGCAGGGTGGCTGAAAGAGGCAAGAAGGAGGAAGCCCAGAGAAGCTCTCCGAAAATGGAATCACTGTTAGACTCACCACAAAATAAAAATAAGAATCTCAACTCAAATGGCACAAATTACTGTTGAGTTTATCAAATTGTAACTGCCTGAATAAAAATTCTGGAAATATATCAAGACTAAAAGATGTAAAATTCAAAAGTTAAATTATCAGAATTCCTTATTAAACTTACACCACTGTGGATAATTTTCCCAAAATATCTATGTGCATCGATATCAATGTACGTGTTTTTCCAAGGACTAAGGAAAACATAAATTCCAAAATGCAAATTTTGAACATCATTATTTTTTTTAGGTTAATCTCTCTTAACTTTGAATGAAATAGCATTGAAGGTCAAAAATCTTAGACTGAAGCTAATTTTTCACATTATCTTACTGTGTGTGCCAGGACCCCCCACTTATTGGAACTGACTGACCTCCACAGTATGTTATATTGCTTTTATTCAAAAGCCAGTTGGATTCAGCACTTTTCATCACTGTTCAAGGGCAGTAAATTTCAACACTTGTCCGTTTTAGCCAATTATCTCACTTTTTTCTCCTCTAACAAAACTCCTGATGTTATACTTTTTTCACTTATATGACTTAGAGCTTTTGCCCACAGAGATTAGAGGTTGTTTACAACCTGAGGTATATCGCTACGTTCTTCTTCCACTGTTCAAAGCCATCTTATTAACCCTCGTCTCTTTTTGTTTAGCCTGGGGAGATAGGGAACAACTGCTGCTATCACAGGGTAGACATAAATCCTAGAAGATACAGCCTAGAATCGTCAGGTATATGCCAACCCTGCCAGGGAGCCAGGGAAAAGTCAGTCAATCAAAACCACCTTGGAAATAATCTTCTGAATTGCAAACGCGATGAATAAAGGTCATCAGCAGACGATGAAGCTTCACTTATTAAAATTTGGTATCTGTGGCAATGTCATGAATGACTTTTAGCAAGTTGTGCTTTGGCAGATTCTAATTTCCCAGAAATATAGAAATATTAACCAAGCCGATGCAATTAATAAATTAGCTCAACTATTCTGTACATAAAGATAACACATATTACTGATTATTCAAATGAGCATGTTTTCAAGAGTTTATCCTTTTGTCTTGCCACCATTCCCAGGTAGAGATGGACAGTTGTGAAATTCCACTAATACTTTCTTGCCTCTTACTAGTATGATCAACAGCACAACTTTACAGATGACTGGTTGTAGCCATGAATATAAGATACCCTTTGTTGATATATATGGTTACTGTGACCTACGACCTTGGTCTTCCTAGCTTGTACTGGTACTTACTCAAAAGGCTTTGTTTATTTAAGGAAACATTTTTTTTCTTTCCAGACTTAGTGAATACTTTCAACAAGATGTGTTTTTTTCCGCTCCCATTCCGGAAAGCACAAAAAAAAAAAAACAAAATTTCAGTACTGGCAGTACTGGTCATAGGTCAATTATACTACTCTGATAATTCTCCATTTCATTAGGAAAAAGTATGTTTGACCAAGTTTCCTAAAATTGGAAGCCAACATTTATCATTATGGATTTATAATTTGACATAAAGAAAGCAAATCTTTGTGTAATACTCATTGGTTTTGCTTTTGTTGAATATACACATCAGTGATTTTTAGAAAGCAAGAAAGGGAAGGAGAGATAATCTGAATTTTGATGTCATTTAAAAAGACAGAGCATCCTTCATACTCTTACTCTATGTCTCAAACATTTTATAATGTCTTTCCAAGTTTATAATCACTCTGAGCAAAATCTGAATCCAGATAACATGATCCTTTGCTATTTTTGCCCATTTGGAGTTCTGTGTGGAGAGTGTAGTTTAAGGAAAAGGTTAATTAACACAGCTGTGTTCTACATGGAACATTTTCTAAGCGAAGACAATTTCAATTCAGTTCCCCTAGAAATCAGTTGACTGGAATTCTTGGCTTTCTCCCAGGCAGTTTCTTAAAAAGGTTACCAGCTTAATTGAATGAAATCAGAGTCTGCAACCATCAACAATTATCTATAGAGCAATACTTATTATTAGACTGAATAAAATCAAAGTTAGAAACCAACCATATTATTTATGGAGCACTAATTCTCAATATTGGCCAGTTTGATTGCTTCTGTAACTATTATGGAAACTTCCTGAAATCTACGTGTTTCTTCTTTCATGCAGACACCATACAGATAATTAAGGATACCAACAAGTCTATCTCAAAATGATTTCAAAGAATGTCAAAATTAACCTGGAATAAATAAAAAAAATCTATTCTAAATGGTTAAATAAATATAGCCTATTTTATCCACAACCATGAAGCTCTCTACATTACATTTGCTGTTGCAGTCACTTCTACTTTATGACATTTGTTCCTCACCACTTCAGTACTTATTTCTCCCTGGCCCTGGAAACTTTTTTGATTCATTTGAGAAAAGAGTGCCCACAGTTTTGATGGATAAAACTTGAAATGACCACGTAACATAGTCATAATCACGCTGCACTGAATGCCTCATTAGATGACTAGCAGCACATCACACATCATTTAAGGCTTTTTCTGGCATCTCACAGTAGACAGACACTCCATCCAAATGGGCAAGATTTAGAAGTATTTACTCTTCAAGCAAAATGAAGGGCTAGAATTATACATAAAAATTCATAGAGATCAGAATTTTCCAGGGTCTTTTTCATGTACTATATTTAAAAACAGCTGCTTTACAATTTACATTCAATTACAGCTACTATTAAAAGGATTAAACTCCAAACACCAGGTTTCTCTCCCTTAGAAAGAGGCCAATTGTTTTTTAAATGCCAAAGTGAATTAATACATTATTTTAAATTCCTTCTTTCTGGGAAAATTAGGGGGGTCCACTACAAAGCTCAACTTCCATTAAATAATATTTTACATATTGTAAATCTCATTCCAATTATTTTCACTTAATAATGTTAACAAAATGGCACATATTATATTTAGGAAATAATCAGCATAAAGCAAATTGAGGATGAATTGTTTCTGCAATGATTTTACTTTTGCCTAACTTGTTAATTTATCAATTCATTATCTTCCTAACGACTAAATATATCAAGACTGCATTCAACAATTTTCAGGAATCTCAAAACGTGAAATTTTCACCTTTTTACTAGAGTCTAAACTCATCTAAATATGCACAGCTCCTCATACATCTGAGTACTAGTTTATAAATCTTCTCTTGCACTACCCATGAGACCTGAGGTGCTGGTAGTTTGTCCAGAAATATTTTTAAAAACATATCCTTTTGTGGTTGAGTTACAACAGTTTTTAAGACTGGTGGCAGTGCGTCACAGGACGAAAGAATGAACTGGCTCCTCGTTATTCAAAAGAAAGAGATAAAGAGTATATGATTCTTGGTGAATAGGTACCACTGTATGAAGTAGGACAAAATTAGAGAGGAAAAAGAAGTCCTCAACTCCTATTTTCCTTCTCTTTTCTCAACCAAAGTAAATGCTCTTAATATTGACTATGATAGAACAAATATGATTAAGAGTAAACTAGGGCCCAAAATAAAGATGATGGGAAGAAACTAAGGAAGGTATTTTAAATAAGTTCAAGAAGCTGACTCAGGCAAGCAGCAGCCCAGGTTAGTCAAAGATCTGACAGTGGTGATGACTAATATACCGTTTAGAGAATGTGAAAGCAAAATGTTGCTCGAATTTTTTCAAAAGAGTGGAGTCTAGAAATAACACAATGGTGAGGTTAATATTTCTTCTGGGTAAAACTAAAACAGCTATAAAATAAAATGAGCACTTACAGAGGAAAGGGATGACTCCTAGGGAAGTCATACCAAACTCACTTTATTTTCTAATTTTGAGAGTTACTATTATCAGCAGAATTCAGATCCTCACCAACTGAATTTTGTAAAGGCCTTTATTAAAAAATAATACACATAATACATAAGAAAAAAATGTATAATTATGTAGTCATAGATGGCTAAATGACCACACCACACAGATGGCTATGAATGATCATAGATTTTCCAGAATCTGTGGCACTGCTAAAAAATAAAATTTTTATAACTGTTGCATATTAAAGATGACCCTCATAGATAAGTCTTGATTCCTTCAACGTGGAATAATGTTGCAAGTCGAACCTTCTAACCATGGTTTACTGAGCCCTTCCCTGATCTCTATTTTACATCTTCAGTCTCATCTTAACATCTGTATCTCCCCTGCGAGTCTAACATCTAGCTCTGCTGAACTCAGTTGCTTGAAAGAACAATCCTCTCCTAGCTTTGGAGCCTCACATATGTTGTTTCCTTCTGCCACAAATGCTTTTGTCTTCACACTTTGCATGGCAAATCCTAAAGTCTTTAAGAACTCAATTTAGATGTTACTACTTTTCAAAGGAGATGCTCTCCTTGACCTCGTTGGCTGGTTCCGATGTCCTTGTAAAAACTACATTGAAACATTGTATTATGTTTTGTATCATACTTTACTGTGAGTCTTTAATCATTTGTCACTTTTATTCAGCACTCTGTTTATAAACCAGCTCTTGAAAAAAAAAGATCCTGATTTGTAGTGTTTGTCAATTTTCACCGCAAACATCCTCCCCCACCACCACACACACGCACACACCATGGCCAATTTTAAAATACCAATCGTTTAAATCCTTAAAAACACATTGGTAAATTGATATCTTTCTCTTAATACAGATGAAGAAACTAGATTTGGTTGCATAAGATTAGAAACTTCCTAAACAAGTCTCTTAATTCAAGTCAGAGTTAAATTTGTGTGTGTTGAGATGTATTCTATGCCAGACACTCTGCTAAACACTTTTCACTTATTTAATTCTCACAACCACCCTGAAATACATATTTACGGATGGAAAAAATGAGACAGTAGTATTAAATAACTTTTCCAAAATCAGAAAGGCAGAAAATATCAAAAATAAGAGTCAAAACCACATTGTCTATACCAAAACCTTTTTTTTTACCGTTATATGTTACTTCTGACATGAACTGTACTATACTACACTGTCTCTAGTCATTTCATTATTTATTAACAAGTAAATCAAGCAATGTTGAGGGAAAAGAATAGACAGAAATGTATACTTTTGGTTCTTCCTATAAACAGCTGTTGGCTAAATGTTTTGGTAGAAAATATTAAAATTTATATAGTTCACGTGAGCCTTTATCTGTTCTCTCATCCATATACTAAAAAAGAACCAAACCATTATTAGGTTCCAAATATTCTTTGAAAGTTTCATATCTTTACAGGTTTAATATTCAATGAAACCATCTTCAAATATCTGAATCATTCTGATCTCTTCTGACTTTGACCTCATATGGTATTAATATCTAGTATGTGCATCAAATATTTTGACATTTAATCATACACGTCTCATAAAGACCAATGAAATCTGAAGTTCCTTGATTGTAAGAACCATTTTTTCACTTCTTTAGGAATCCCTGAAGCCTCTAGCACAGTGTTAGATACAAAGTACTTATTCAAATGTGTCCTTAATTGAATCATAAGTAATGATTTTTGAAATTGTAGAAACAAGGAAATCTAATCTGTCACTGGCATATATCTTGGTAACCTACTTGAGTCTGCATTGATTTGCATCACTCTAATAGAATCTCATAGATTTCCAATGAAAGTGAGTATTTCAGAACACAAACTTGTTCAAAGAAAAAGTACAAGAGAAAGATGCAAAAAGCCAACACTGCTGTTTTCTTCCTTTCTCTCATCGTGTCACTGAGAGACAAGGACAAACTTGCAGCTCAGTGAGACTTCATGCAATACAAACACTGCGAGGATAAAACTGCAAAGACTCTAGGCTGTGAGAACAACTGCCTGCTTACTTGCTTAGATTTAGGAAGAAGCCTGACCAGTTCTGAGTTGTGATGGCCTTCTATTAAATTGTCATGCCATTTGTCCTGATTAAAAAAGTAATTAATACAGTCACAATGAGAAGATGTTGGTGAAAGATTTTATTGGAATATATCATGAATTAGTTTTGAGACAAGCTCAGTTGATGAAGAAGTGTGCCCGAAGTGATATTAAGGGTAATGAGGCAAATATAGGAATGCTTTAAAATGTTGGAAAGACAGAAAGGAAAGGCCAAATTAATATCTTCTTATCTTGGATATGGGATTTAAGAAAGTAAAGTATATGAGGACTATTTTTATTGCACTTGCAATATTCAACTTCACTTAATTGTACTTCTTAAAGTTGAGTTACTTTGTTTATTTTTAAGATATACACAAATAATATGTGATTATTGCTGAGGTAGTTAACTTATCTATTGTTTATGGGCACAATGATGTTATAGTTTTAGGGGTTACAAGGGATGAGTATGAATAATACTCTAGGTACGCTCTTCCGTTACACACCATCTCAGGAGTGTCCATGACAATTAATTGATTTCAATAACATTGATTGAGCACTTACTATGTGCCTGATACAGAACTAAGCACTTTATATGCATTATGTTATTTAATATAACAAAACAATCAGGAGGCAGGTACTATTTCTATCTATGTCCTCTACAAAGAAGCAAAGAGATCAGAGAGGAAAGTAACATCCCCAAAGTCACATACCACAGAGGAGATCAAAAACTTGATCCTAAGGTCCCATGAATCACCTTATGATGACGTAACATATGTTGAATGGTTACGCATCCCAGGGGGTCCTGGCGGGTCCTGAATATTGCAAGAGCTCTATGTCAAGAGGATTCTAGTATAAATGGAAAAGTAATCATCAGTACCAAAACCATGGTTCCTCATTTGGGGATTCTCTGCCTACATAACAAAATACATCAATAGTGGGCTTTTTTAGTTGAATTTTAATACTTATCACCATCTTTTAAAAATGGTACTCACAATGTACATTTAAAGTGTTCCTGAGCTACACTATTTGGTGTGTCCAATACCAAGTTCAAAGAACCCTGATCTTTTCTAATACACACCTGGTCCATGAACTTGAACAAATAGGTTTACTGGCCCACAAAATATAAACTTGCCACCAAATAATTACAATGGTTTTAAAAATAACAGTAATAAATGGCACTAATTAGAAACCATGAATAAATATTAATGTTTTGAATAACTGTGTTTTTTCTTCTCTCCAAAATTTGGAAGCAAATAGAACTTTTTTATTTCTTCCAATAAAATTAAAAATTGGACCAAGGCCAGTTTCTTGACATTGTGATCTCTCACATTGTGATCTATATAAGACTACAGTGACATTATCCATAGGAGGGCAAATATGTCAAGGTAGACCTGGGAATGTGGATCTAATAGAAATACCACATTTCAATCCTGAGGAATTCAAGATATTGGAAAGTGAAGTAAAAGTATGGAACATATTTTACAATGAAACCAACTCTAAGAACTACGGGCAAGATTTGTCATTGGCTTTGTAGAATGTACATTAAGACTTTTTCAGTATGCTTTTGGGTTCAGCTGGGAAATACTGTGTGTGATTTTCATGTTTCAATTCATGTTAAAATTTGATTTTGTATGTGGGTGTATAAAAGACCTCAAGCATAATAAGAAAGGGAATCACAAAAATGTTAGGCTTTTTCATAGGAAAAATATTAAATTTAGTTTTTCAAAGGCACAGTTTCTTTTTTCATAAATACAAATGACAGGATATGAGATTACAGATAGTCAAATGCACTACAAATTTAACTGGCTTTGCATTTTAAAAATGTGATTCTATCTTGAATGTCTTCAATCATCCTTAGATTTTATAAACTAAGTTTGTTTCTAGATTACACTTGATAGAAGGTGAAAATTAACAAAGTGAATCATTGGCAAAGCAAAGTAAAAATGTGCTTTCTGTGTTTGATTTGGTGTACAACAACTCACAATACTTCTTCACACAAAACAAATAAACACACAAAAGAAGCTAACCTTTGAAGATTTACCTTGAAAGATATAAATGATGTTCCTGAAAATGTCAAGTCCCTTTACTGGCTCATGCCGAGAAAAAAATATGTTGGTAATTATTGGTACCAGCTCAGAGAAAACTCTTGGAGTTTTCATAAAATCTACTCAGCTTTGCAGAAAAGATAACTTCTGATTTAGTTTTAAATTCTCTACCAGCTAAATACCAACGCCGCAATAATTAAAAGCAATACGCAAATGCCTACAAACAAGAAAGGAAAAGGCATACATTTTCAGGTTAATGGTATAAAAAGTAAAGGATGATTAAAAGATAGCCAACCAGCTAATGTTCAATCTGGCTCAGAATTCTCTTCAAAAAGAATGACCACTTGACTGAAAAGAGCAGAAGAAAAACAGGTCAGAAGGAAAAGTGAAGCTCAAGATAAAATGTGTTTTGAGACACACTCGGCTGCTGGAAAAGTATTCCAATCTCCTGGACCATTTGACTAAGGACCAGATTTTTTGAGAGGACTTGCAAAACTGATCCAACAACTGCAATAATCTTTGAAGGAACTTAAAAGATTGGAGAGGGACCAGAAGACTGCAGGCAGACAGACAAATGCATTTTCAGTTTGCAAAAGAGGAAAGCCGTAATTCTTCAAAATATCGACAGAAGAGTTTTACATTATTCTTTAAAAAGCTTCCATAACAACTTATTAGGAATTGATTTGTATAGTGCTAGAAAAGGATTTATTGTTTACCAGGAGCTAACCTCACTATATTAACCATGAGTTATCCGAAATGAAGTAATGAGCGACAGACAGTATAGTGCAATGGTTATGAGTGAGACTTGTGTGTTCAACTGCCCCAAACTAATTTACCACCCATGTGATCTGGGCAAGTCATTTCCACTCCCTATATCTTGGCTTCCCCTCTGTAAAACAATAATAATATTACGTCTGCATAATATTGTTGTGAAAAATCAATGCATTTAATAGATCCTCACACAACATAAGACAATAATGCATGTCTCCCTCAGAATACATAATCCAAAATGGCATCTCTAACTATAATATCATCTTTTCAGAACAAAACAGACATGTATAGCAGGGAAATGCAGAAGATAGAATTTAACTTGTTTCAACAAGGTAACTGGCAAGTTCACTTATGACAGTCTTGTCCATGCAATGGGAAATATAGAAATAAAATCAAACTGATGTTTAGTAAGAGGAACCCAAAAACCATTTCCTAAGAGGGCCAGCTGAATCACTTCAGGAACTCTAGTGCACCAGTCTGTGTATGTACCATAACTTCTGTGTCGTGAGAGCTACTTCAGAATAGAAGCTCTTTTCTTGACAACTTTCTACTTTGAAATTTCACAGAAGTGAGCAAATCTGTGTTCAAGAACAACAGGATATCAACCCCGACTGCCAACAACAAATGGATTTCACAGTCAGGTGTTGTCATTCTAATACCAGCCCACAGCATTGTTCTTTAATCTACTGTGTGGTCACTATATTTATGCTACACTTTGAATTACTTTGTGTACATTATCCATCCCATTCTTTCCATTAATGTAAAAAGTGTAACAGTGTTAAAAGCTGTAAGAAGGGGCATATTATGACAGAAATAAAAGATAATAAGAATGAAGGAAAGCACCGGTGATGAGGTGTGCACTGAGTAAAGAGCAGACTCGGAAAGATGAAGAAATCAGAAAACATGTAAAAAGTTCTGGGCTGACCCACAAGCTAGAAAGAAAAGTGGTAAAAAGGAAGAGTTTGGAGTGTGTGGATAACCAGAGGGTCAGCATCATTTCTGGACGCCTGTGAACACGGTATTAGTTCAGGAGACAGAAATTTGTTCAGGAACTTAACAGGCATGGTAACTACTACCGAGGAACGTTTGTCAAAATCCAGGGAGAATTATAGTTTCCAGCGAGTTCACACTTGCACAACACAGCAGTGAGGAGTGGCCGGCCCAAGGGGAGGGGTCTGTTTGGAGGAATGATTCACAACAGAAAACCTAGCAGCACGAAGCTGAAGAGATGCCTGGTTTTAAAGCAGAGGTAAAAGAACTAGGAGACCTGGTCTTGCAGAGTCATATCACTTTTATTCCATTTTTTTCTGAGTCTTAAAATAATTTCAAGCAGCACTAAGAAGGTGGAATATTTAACAATAAAAATCTGGGTTTCAGGGGCCGGCCCGGTGGTGTAGTGATTAAGTTCGCATGCTCCACTTTGGCGGTCCAGAGTTCCCAGGTTCGAATCCCGAGTGCGGACTGATGTGCCGCTCATCAAGCCACACTGTGGTGGTGTCCCATATACAAAATAGAGGAAGATGGGCACAGATGTTAGCTCAGAGCCAATCTTCCTCAGCAAAAAAGAGGAACATCAGTGATAGATGTTAGCTCAGGGCCAATTTTCCTCACCAAAAAAAATAAAAATAAAAAATCTGAGTTTCTGGTCTCTTGAAAAATAATCTGAGGATCTGGCCACACTTACACAATATATGCGTAACTCATTAAGGATATCTGATTGGCCCCTGAAGCTTCTGAGTTGAGGATCCCCATGTTCAAACTTCCAAAGGACTGAACTACACTTCTACATGGTGGGAGTGAATGGGATACACAACAGTGAACGCTTCTCATGCACAATGACAACCCAAAGATTCCAAAAGTAAATGAATTCCTGTAACTAGAAAGAAAAAAGGCACAAGGAGGTTAATAAGTGCTTCAAATGAGAAAAGGTAGAAAGCCTTCCTTTTCTCAACCATCAATACTGATAATGAGACTTGATTGTCTGTATGGCGCTTTGATCAGGATAATGTTTACATGTAGCGTTAAGCAAAGCTAAAAAATAAAACTGGAGGCTTAATTTTACAAAAATAACCAGGGTCACAGAATCATAGGGATTTAGAGCTGCAAAGGCCTTTGGACATCATCTGGTTCGATCCTGGCAGGTATAAGAGTTTAATGTATATGTAAAATTTCAAAGCATATTAATTATAAGGTACATCATAATTCTAGAAATGAACTCAGTAATTTATAAATTTATAAACAGGCTGTGACTATATACTGAATAATAAATACATGCCTACATGAGTGGAACTGAACATATAAACAAAGTTGTGTACAGTCAGGAACGAGGCCCCCTCAGCTCTCCTGGCTCTCACCCCTGTGACCCAGTCAGGATGCTCTAATGAATACCCATGGGATCTGACAGCACAATGTATTCCCTGGCCTATTTGGAAATCAGACAACAGTCCCTCTTGGAGTTAAGTCTTTGACTCAAAGATTTTCCTCTCTTTTTCCCCAGCAAATGAGAACCACATTCACCACTGGAGTAAGAGAACACTGGTTACCTGCCTCCAAAAAATACACCGAGTCAACACCCTAGAGGTTCTAGACAGTCAAGAAGGCTGATAATGAATGTCCTATTCATAGCACAAATACAGAAGTAAATTACCAAATAATAAATGCTGAATCTTTGGAATTTCTAACAGCCAGCTTTAAAAAAAAAGTCTTATGCATGAGTCAGAATCATTAACATAACGTTGCTGTGTCTGCAAATTTCTGGCAGGTTAATTTTTGATAGCTGGGGAAGAGCAAAGCTTCCAACCAATTTTCTAAATCATCTTCAGGCCAACATCCAGGGGCAATCACCTGTAGACTCCCGCCTAAAGGCCCAGGCATGTCTTGAGAAAGCGGTCAGATTCCTGAATGATTTACAAAGTCAACTGTCAGAGCTCTCATATAACTGGCTTAGACCGAGAATGAGTAACTAAAAAAATATGCCTCACACACTTTAACCTCAGTGTCCTCACGTCACTCAGAGGGGAAAAGCATCAAGAGAAGGCATATTTATCCTGGCTATTCAAATAATTTTTAGACTCCTACTCATGCAAGGTGCTCCTAGTATGAGGTCACTATAAATAAAAATGAACTAGCAGGCTGGATAGGGAACAGAAGAAAGTATGGTCATTTAAATGTAAATATATTTCCTCTTTGCTTTTAATAAGTTTAGAATGGTATCATTAACCACTGGGTGCTATAATCTTAGGTTTGGAAACAAGCTACCAGGGCTCCTCCAAAAAAATGTTCATTTAATTTGAGACAACTGAAATAGAAATAAGAAATGATCCAAAACACAACAATCTGAACAAGTGAGCTATTGACTGAGTTTGAAGATATGCTGTTGCCTCCAAATAAATAACAAAGATCAATTTGGAAAATTAATGAGATGTTCACATCTGAAATATAATTGTAACTACAGCCCTTAGAAAGAAGAATATTCATTCACTGTCATTAAAAAGTTTGAATCACTGTTTTGTTGAAAATGAATTCTGAGCTTTAAAACAAATTTACCAAAATCACTTTTCTTTGTTTTTCAAATCTTTTGACAAAATATTGTAGTGATAATCTTAATGGTACAATATTGGTAAATATTATATTGAATTAAGAATAATTTACTTCCTATTATTCCTTACGGCATTTTAAAAGGTGTTTACAGGCATTTTTTTTAACTTAATGAACACTTATATTGGACTTATGGTATACCTGGTACTGTTCTAAGCATTTTAAAAATAGGCAATTTAATCCTCATAAAAACCTTAGGAAGAGAAAACTTCTATATGAGAAAAATAAAGTATGCCTGCCTGAGAACCACAATGACTTTTAAACTTGTTAAAAGAAAGATTTATCCTAGAGTTGCAAGTGTAAAGGTCCAAGATGAGCAGGATTAAATGCTAGGATTACATTTACAGTAATTTTAGGTCTTTGATGAAAACCTTTAACTGCTTGCCCATATTAGATGGTGACAGAATAGAGTTACTTTTGGAAATAATTTACAGAAAAACTATTTTCAAACCAAACCATGTTTATTCCTTGTCACCTTTCATCCTTCTGAAAGGAGCAGTAGGGCATTGGAAATGGCCCCAAGTTCCTTGACACTCCTTCCAAAGACATGTAAGGTCTATGCCCCCTCCTCTTGAACCTGGGAGGGCTTGTGAATGCTTCAATTAATAAAATGTGGCAGAAGTGATGCTATGTGCCTTCTGAAGTGAGGTTATAAAATGCCAAGTAGCTTCCCCTTGGTCCTCTGGAACACTTGATCTCTGAATGTTCCCCCTCCAAACACAGCTGTCATGCTGGGAGAAGTCCAAGCCACATGGAGAGGCCATGCATTGGTTCTCTAGTCAATAGTCCAGCTGGAACAGCCTTCAAGTCACCACAGCCGAGAAACCAGACATGTGAGTGAAGGAGCCTTCATTTGATCCAGGCCTCCAACCTGAGGCACCCCCAGCCTTTGTAATCTTCCCTACTGAGGCCCTAGACAACTGTGGGGCAGAGACAAGCTGTCACTTATGTGTCCTGTCAGAAGTCTGCCCACATAATTTGTGCACATAATAAAATGGTGGTTGTTTTATGGCACTAGATTTGAGATAGATTGTTAGGCACCAATAGATAAATGGACCATCATCCTAGTTGAATTAGCCAGCTAAGTCCATTTCCTTAATGGTAACAGTGGTAGTACTATTAATAAAGTAATAATTGTAATAATCTCTTGCTCCAGATATAATGTTAACACTTCACATTCATGATTTTATTTAACTCTCCCTGACAGACCTCTAAAACAAGTATAATAAATACTCCCATTTCTACAGATGAGAAAACTAAGTCTTTGAGAGTGTAAGTAATCTCCCCAAAGACAAAACTAACAAATACCAGAACAAGTATTTACCTGAGTTATTTGGGAGAACTCAGTTATTAGTAATGCACTGCTCATGTGAAAGATACAAATGTCCAGTTCCTTTCATGAAAGTACCTGTCAAAAATGTATTACTGCACAGGAAAGTAACGTGTCATCCTATAGGCATTTCACAACAACAACAAAAATGTATTACCGTAACTATCTCTAAACTATTTGATTCTCAGGAGTAGTTACTTGGAGTAGTTCAAATCTGAATAACCTGAAATTCTTAGAACTCGAGAGAAGAAAACAAAGAAGTTAGTCTCTCAGGCAGCAAAAGGCAATGGTGTGAAACTGTAAGGGCCCCTTAAAGCCCACCAGATCAGCCCCTCACTATCCATCTTCACAAAAAGGGTAACAAACACTGCAAGAAGCTAACCGGTCTGAAAAGATCTGAAGAGAATGGAATGCCTACAGTTAGTCACATTATTTAAGAAGTAAGAAGGACCTCAGAGGTCAGCCAATCCAATCCCTCCTTTGACAAGGAGAACAGCCACGTGACTTGCCCAAGGCTGCCCTTCTTTTCCCACCCCACCCAGTGCCCTTTACCAGGGAGCAGCCCTCTTCTTTAGGTGGACTGATTGTTTCCGTGAACTCTGTAGTCCACAAAATTTCAGAATAGATTAATCACTGCTGTGGCTAATCCTTTTCCACTTCAAAGAGTAACTAATCCCCGGTTCTCAGTTATATATAGGGCATGAAGATAGAATGTACGCATGCTGTGTAAGGCATTACAGAAGAGAGACAACACAAGGAGACACCAACTGCAAACAAAGCACATATTAGTCCTGAAAGTGAAATAATTCACAAGTTAATGTGGATCATCATATCATAAGTGTCCATAAAGCCTTGAGACTTCCCGCTGCTCTAATGTTACGATAATGATAAGGAAAATGAGAACTGAAAAGCAACCATGATAATGTTTACTGTGTTCCAGGACTAAGTATCATTCATGCAGCATCTCCCTTAAGCCTTAACACAAACACCATGGAGAAGATACTCTTTTGCCCATTTTACAGATGACGAAATTGAAAATTGGAGAAGTAACCATCACGTATATGAACCTTGACAGCGACTGCTGGCTGCACATAAAATCCATTCTCTCCTTTTTTCTTTATTTTATTTAATGGGACAATGCACTCAGTTAAAAACTGGGTTTCCCAATCACCCTTTCAGCTAGATGTGGCCGTGTTATTAAGTTCAGGCTAATGATATATATAAATGTTGTGTGGAATTTCCTGGAAGCCTGCTGATTCAGCTGGAAAATGCATTCCTTTTGTCCTCCCTGCTTTGCTTCCTTCCTTCCTGCAATATGGAATGCAGATGAGATAGCTATAGCTCCAGAAGCCATCTTGTAACACGAGGTCATCCTGAGAATGAAAGCCAGAGCCAAAATGTTGAAGGAGGCAGAAACCTTGGTTTCTGCAGATCTTGGAGACAACATAGAGCCATGCCCCGCCTACTGATAAACTTCTTTTCCGAGAGAGAAATAATTTCTATACTGTTTAAGCTCCTAATATGTTGAATTTTCTGATAAACGCTGTTCGACACAGCCAATCGTTACTAATGTATCACCTTTACAGAAAAATGTTGCCAAACAAATGTTGAAAGCTCCTAAAAAAAAAAAAAAAAATCAATTTATACCTAATAGTCTACTTCACTGCAATTTCTATTTCATCCTGCAAAGGACCTATCCTTCATTTCAAGACTGAATGTACAAATTTAAAGATAGACACTGGAGACTATAATTGTCTAAACTGCATAATTCTGTTTGCATCATATTGCAGGCAGGAAGGTGAGATGGGGAAGGGAGCTTAGCAAGAAAAAGAGAGCTTAAGGAAGACTCAGAAATGCTACAGTTAGTTGACTGCAGGCTTTATGCTGTGCATGTAGAATACAACCAACCAAGAAATTCTACCTATTATTTACGCAGGGACAGATAAAGGAAAATGAGGTGTAGCTCGATAAACAAGCTCTCTCCTAAAGCAGATTTAGACACTATTCATCCCCTTCTTTTCAGTCTAGAAGCCTGCTTAGCTGGAACTGTAAAATAAATTCCAGCACTCAGAACTTTTCAAGGAGGAATAATTTTCAAACCTGGCTCAGGCTTTATTTTTCTTCACTTTGAAATTGATTAGATGTGCTGTTAAAAGAAAAATTGGTTAGTGTCTCAAAGAAGACAGAGTATTTTAGACAAATATAAGATAGCTGATTTCAGATGCTTTAGCTATTAACTATTTCAGCCTACCTGTTATCAACCCACAAACAAATCACGTCAGATTAGTTTTTGTTGCGGATCGAATTATACCAAAAAGTAAAACAATATTTTAATATTAACCCAGTATTTGCTGCTTAGTCAACTGATTATAAAATAGCAGTGAAATTTGTTTTTAAAGGACTTTAAACAAACAATAAATGAACTAATGTAAGGAAAATAAAATCACTGATGAGTTGCTTCATAAGTAATGGAAATCAAACTCAATATTTGGAAAGAAATGTTACGTAAGTAGTAATTTAATTTAACTTTTCAATTTAGAGCATGCCTAGTCATATGTAACTTTCTGAAATGAAGCATTTCAACAACTTACCATGGGTCTGCTTTAGAAATCTAAAAATCTATAAGACTGACAAAAAAATTTACTCTACAGTAGCACTTGATGTAACTGCTAAAGAAGCAAAGACAAGTAAATGAAAATGTTCAAATCAGTGAGCCAACAATGCATTTCAAACACACAGCAGTTTGCCCCTCTAAGACTTCTTTTTTTGGTGAGGAAGATTGGCCCTGAGCTAATATCTGTGCTAATCTTCCTCTATTTTGTACATGGGATGCCGCCACAGTATGGCTTGATGAGTGGCGTGTGGGTCCACACCCGGGATCCAAACCCACAAACCCTGGGCCACCAAAGCAGAGCGTGTGAACTTAACCACTATGCCACAGGGCTGGCCCCAACCTCTAAAACTTTTAAATGGCATCCAAACTAAGTTACTACACTCTCCTTGTTGGGATGCCTGGAGTAAACAGAATAGCTCTAAAACATAAATCAAACTAACTTTGTTTTGAATGGTGTCATATTTCTTTAAAGCCTTACTAATAAACTGAGAATTCAAATCAGTTTCTTTGCCATTAACTCTATGAGCAAGGAAACATAATCAAGGGAAGAGAGTCAGAACATAACATACAATTTTTGAATGAATAAGGAGTCAGTGAATGAGGTACCAGATTATGTTCCAAAAGATCGGGATATTCCGGCTTTGATAATAACTGGCTGAATGACTGGTTAATTCACGCAAGAGGGACAGAGTGGTATGGTAGAAAGATACTCCAAGGAAGTTTTACAGGCAGATCTGTGTTCAAATCCTGATGTAGACAGACAACAGGGAAGGCATTTACCATGCCTGAACTTCAATTTTCTCCGCTGTAAAAAGAAGTTAATAATGCATAACTTCCATAGTTCCTCATATTGTTCTTGACAAATACTGGTTCCCGGTCCAGAAATGACAGCTATTATTATTATTATTCACATCTTTGAGTATCATTTTATTATCCAAGAAAGGGGAATAATAATTTCTGGTAAACCCAAATTGCCAGAAGGTTGGGAGGATGCAATTCAATTTTTTATGTGAAAATACATTAAAAATATATAACTATATAGAATGTAAATGATAACAGAATTATTGTTCTGTTACTCGACTAGAAACCCCTGCAACTGGCTGAAATTTGCTAGAAAAGAGTCAATACTTAAATACCATTCTGGGGCAGGGAAATGGCCAACTGTGAATCATAGCAATAGGTGGGAAGTATGGGGGAAAATACACCCTTTGAAATACTTTTAACTCCCACCACAAACTATGCAGAGACGGTATTTAAAAACCTACCTAAATTTTACAATTTGTACTATCAAAAAGTGAATGCCTTGGGGCCAGCCCAGTGGTGTAGTGGTTAAGTTTGCACACTCTGCGTTGGTGGCACAGGGTTCTAGGATTCAGATCCTGGGTGTGGACCTACACATCGCTCATCAAGCCATGCTGTGGAGGCATCCCACATACACATAGAGGAAGACTGGCACAGATGTTAGCTCAGGGACAATCTTCCTCACCAAAAACAAACAAACAAACAAAAAAGTGAATGCCTTGTGAACTTTTAGAAAAGAGCTAAACATTTTATAGAATTTACAACACACAAATTGCCATATACATCTTGGTCTGCCTATAGTAGAGAGTGTACAGGCAAGATTTATATTTATAAAAGTACCCCTGAATAGCAACAGAATACAATGAAGGCTCTTTGTACTCTCCTCTCTGTCCTGAGGATGAAACTCAGTGTTTGGAACATTATAAGAACTCAATAAATATAGAATGTTAAATGAATGGCAAAATGAATTTAGCTAAAACTAAAAATGATTGCTCTTCATCATGCTTTGAAAGCCAATATACTCATGACAAAGATGTCTGAAACTAAAATGTACAGAGGAAAAATTATTTAGTATTTCCTTTTTTTAAAAAAAAGTCTCAATCACATTGTTATATTATTACTTATAGTGTTTGCTTAAAAGATAATATATTAGTAGTATCAATCAATTTGTTATCTTACATATTATAAATTGAGAATCTTTCCTGTAAGCACATGATAAAATATGATGCCACAGAATAGGTAATCCTAGCAAAAAGCATTCATCCCAATTCTGATCCATTACTAAAAAAAAAAAATATACATATAGGATATATATAGAATATATATATATACAGATATAGAATATATATATATTCAAAGCTCATTTTGGTTAAAATATTATACAGGAAAAGGGTTATTAGGATAAATCTATAATTTAGGGCATAGTGAATGTTCATTTGTTCTGGACAAAACAAAAATAAAATAATAACATGACAAAAATAAGAAAAATGAAAACAAGTAAAATTTGCACCAGACTGGAACACCTTCAAAGCCAATACTGCTAAGTTCCAACCTAAATACATATTTAAGTTTAAAAGTATGGCAAAACTAAACAACTTTGGGCACATGCAAATAATCAGCTCCTGAAAGTTTGTGACCTTTTTCATAAGATAATAATACCCTTTAAGAGTCCCAAATGTGCAGCAATATAGCAATGACTGAAGTCACCCCCGACGCTTGATATAAGTGCTGTCTGTCAGGTATCACCTAGATTCCCCTAGAACTAGTCCCGCTATTAATCATCCTACAGAAAACTCTTCCCTGATCACCTGTTACAAGATAGACAGCAGCTGGGCTATTTTATGTAATAAGGGACTTGGGTTTTCAAGGTGGTGAGCGAAAAGAACCAGAAGCTTGGCAGCTGTGAATCAATGGCTCCACCCTTTCACTCTGTAACAAAAATCAGCTGTTGCCTCAACAGCTGGCGGGTGGCTCACAAAAATGAGATCTGAAAAGAGCTGTAGATTTTATGTAGGAGAGAGCCATAGTTAGGAGGCAACAAAGAGTAGCAAAGAGAAGAGGTGATGAGGATGGAAAAGAAACACACAGAGAGCTCATATAAGTAGTAGCATACCGATGCTAACAAACTGTGGCAGGAACTACTTAGAGAAATTAAGGAGCCTAGAACCTGAGAACCCTTGTTAAAAACAAACAAACAAATAAACAAACGGATGTCTGCCTGAAGGTATTTCATTGCCCTATCTGAAAATAGGAATATTTAAACTTTTGAACTATTTCCTCACCCTTCCATCTGTTTACCACTTACTGCTATTACTATATAGTGATATGTTTAAAGAAAGTATGATAATTATAACCAGGAAGATATTTGGACAGATGCTAAGAAGATGATGACTCTGGCTTCTCCAGCAGACTGCATTTTGAGACTGACAACATATTCACAGGCATTGATTTACTTAGCAAACCTATACCAATGTCAACCATGTGCCACATATTGAGTTAGACAACAATTAATGAGGCATGGACATGGCCTCTATTAATTGCATGTGGGAGAGAAAGGCATAAACACTAACAGCAATGCTACTCGTGATACGCTAAAAAGTGCACAAAAGAAAGCAAGTAACTCTACTGGCACAAGACATGGGAAGATGGGCAGGAGGAAGGGGCAGGAGAAACATGGGCTTCATAAACTGAGGTAACATTCCAGCTGGTCTTGAAGAATGACTAGGGTTTATCTGAAGAGGAACTTTTTAAAAAGGTATTTCAAGAAAAGAATAGCACAAGCAAATACAAAGAGCATGATAGAAGAGAAAGGGAGCTGACTGGGAGACAAGTGAAAGGATTTGCTGAGTAGTACTCAAGGTTCGGCTGAGGCTGAAAACCTTACATGTGTAACAGCACGGATCCACAAGACTATTTGATTCTTCTTCAGCTGTCCTTGACAGTCTGGCAAAGAAAGCAGAAGTAAGGACAGCAAAATTGAACGTGCTTCTGAGAGAAGAGGAGGAGAGGAAAAGAGAGAAAGACAGAATGCCCAGGATGCTGTCTCTCCATTTACCACTGCCTAACCCACTCACCAGTCTGCAGCCCATTTCTTCACACCAGTACCTGCAGAGGAGTAGGGGAAAGGAGAGGCTTATGTGCAGAGTGCCTCTTTTAGTAAACCCTTCACTCCTCTCTAATCAAACAATCTGTCATTTAAAAGAAAATACACCCAGTATATGACATAATAAACAAATATGAGTGGTGGAAATAAAAGAGTAGAAAAGCAGAAAGATAAAACAGAAGCCGTGCAGTGAAGCCATATCACAGTGTTAAGTGCAAATATTTAGGTGAAGATTATTAGGCTGCCTACTTCTCCAGCCACTGTGCAATATTCCTAATATCACTGTATCCCTGCCAAAGTCCATAGGTTCTACCGAGTTCGAGACTGTTTTTACATGGGCTGATTCCATCTGTGTGTTCCCAATTACCAACTCAGTGTACATCCGCTCCATAGCAAGAAATCCAAGAATGGGTTTTCTTTGGCTATATTTTATGAGTTTATTTTGTTATTGCACAATAACCCTAAAAGATTAAATGCTAGGTTTATTTTCTCAGTATTACAGATTTAAACTCACATAACATAAGAGAATATATCATACATCTATTTACATGTGCATATATCTATTTAAAGAGAGAAAGAGAAACATCAGTTTTATGTTTATTACTTGTATAGTTATTTAGGGCTCAGAGAGAAAGAAAAACAAGTTCTGGAACTCTTCTTTAACACTATTTAAGTGACTTTTATTTCTGTTCTATCAAATGGGCATATATATCATTAAAACATTTTTATAAGGAAAAAATTCCCCAGAGAGTGGATGACCCGAAATAAGTCTAATTCCCAATCTGTTTTCTGATCAGTAAAACACAATCCTTCCTCTTTCATCATATTTACTACTGCATAAATCAGTATAACTGGAGTCTGCTAATAAACTTGCACAGCCAAAGGTCTCACACTGAAGTCCATAACCCACAAATATTTGCTCTATACAATATGACAGGTTGGGAGAGTTAGGTAGATCTGGATAGCAACAAATGATTCTAATCTTTGCATTCTATCAATGAATTGTATCTAAAGTTGCCAATACAAATTTACCTTCATCATAGAGAAAAAGGTATAAAGTATTTCATTAAAATATTTTAGTGGTAAAGTAAAACTGAATTTAAATCAATCTTAATAGTGCGGTTAGCTTTATTAGATTGCATAGTGAAATAATGTCCTTAAACTTATTTTATGATGACGGTATTAAAATCAACCTTGTGCTTGATTCACAAATCAGACATAATAGCCTTTTAATATTATTTGCCAAAGATTTCCACTAATACAAACATGACTTCCCCTTAAACGTCTTTGAAGGAGGAGGAACTGGAACAGATATTAAATAAATTTCCTTCAAAACAAAATGATGGCTTAAAAGAAAAGGCAATATTAGAACTAAAACAGCTTTATGTAAAATATTATAAGTACATATCATGTAAAACTTAAGCCAGTTTCTATTAAGATATATACTGTTGGGGGAACCCTAATCCCCTCTCTCATGCAGAAACTTCTACTCCCAAGAGAAAAATACACTAAACAATCTCTTCATTCCTTAGTCACTGCTGCCCACAGGAAAAGCAGAGATTACATCGTGAGTAGGACCTTGAGAGTCTGTCATTAACATCTATATTCTTCAATTTAGCAAGAGAAAGGTGTGAAATGTCACAGTTTGCCAGTGAGCCAACTTTCTTTTCTCTCTTGGTCTGGATAAGTTTAACTCTAGAGGAGAAGTATGTGGAAAACCATTTGGCTGCAGGTCCAGACTACAGTTTGTAATTGAGATCTACCAATAATAAAGTAGATAGTTTGATTTCTATATGATGCTTGTGTTTATTTCCCATTTGGTTTGAACTTCAAATCCCTATACCAAACACACAGTAGGGTCACAGTGTTCTTACCAATTCACCTCCTGAAATTCTACTCATCTTTAAATGTTCATGTCTAATATCACCTATTTCGGTGAACATTTAACTGAGTCCCTTGTTGAAATTGTTTCTCCTCAACGTTCCCATGGCACTTTGTAGTTTGCTTACAGCATTTGTCCTATTTCCTGAATAGCTTGAAAATACGTAAGAGACAAGTCAAGCCAGGAACAATTCATTACTGGTAGGCCCTTTAAACAGTGCCTTGCGCAGAACTGTTCAATAATTGTTAAATCAAATTCTAAAATTCATATATTCTTAATGTTAAAATATTAAAATTAAAGGATGTGTTTATGAAGTATGAAGAGAATGACAGTCTGCAAAAGTGAGATCATCACATATATTCTATTTACCCAACAAACAAGAGCACATTCCTAAACAGTTGAGGGGAAACTGTTAGCTAGCAGCCTTCAGGCAATGATAACTTGTGCGCTGGGAATTTCTATGTATTTTCTGCACTGCTAGTTCTAATGTTCATAAAAAATGCATGCAACTGTTTCACTGGAAAGCTCCTCACTGATAAACTCAGGCCCTGGTTTTTCTTAGGATTTCAAACATTAATCCTAATTTTATGCTTACATATGAATAAGAGAGTTAATGTTTAAAATAACGCAAATGCCCTTCAATTTAAATATAAATCAATGTATGAGATAACAGAATAAATAAAGGAAAGAAAATTGCAGAGGCAGGCCAATACCTAGCTATACACAGGCTTCCTTGTGGCAATTAACAATCCTATGTGTTTAAAAAACATTGAATCAAAACTTCATCGGTCTAGAGGACATTCATTCACCTCATTTAACAAATATTTACTGAATGCTGACTAAATGCCTGATCCTCTGCAGGGATTGGAGGTACAGCAGTGCAACATAATCGACACAGTCCCCATCCTCACTGAGGTTATAATTGGTGCAAAGAGTTAGAAAATCAAGCAAATAAAATCACGACTAGCTGTTGCCCAGGAAAAGAGGGGTGAGGTGAGAGAGGTGAGCAAGAAGTTACATGATCAGATATATTCTGATATCCAAATCATGCCACACCATAGCAAATTTAATAACTCTAATGTTTATATATTATGAAATATAAAACATATTCTTCTCAAATAGTACATTGCTTAGCAAAATATGGGAAAATAAAATTCAAACTATACTAAGAGTAAATGGTATACCTAATTGTATTTTTGTGCTCATACGTAAAAAAGTCTATATATTATGCTATAACCAAGTATAAATATGGTGATGCTTACTAAAAATCTCAGAAAGGTCTAGTTAAAAATGCACAAGGATGGAAGAGAGGTTCCAATTCAATTTACTTCCCATTCAAATTACAGATTCTGCTTATAAATAACTTACAAATTTTATGAAAATCCAATGTAGAAAGTACAATTTTTTAAATAATATTTTCTTTATAATATCTATCCTAAAAATTTAAGAAGTAATCTCCTTCAAAAGCATTTCCAAGCCACTTATAGATTAATCTGGCTAAAATGGGTATTGATAAAAGCAGTTTCAACATACTGATATCTAATTCAAGAATCTGCATGGTGTCCAATTTCCTGATAAAGTGAAAAATCCTATGCCTGTCGTTCAAGATCTTTTGGAATCTATCCTGAACCACACAGCCTCTTCCAAAACCTTTACCTAAACATTTATAAAAACTATAACAAATGTCTGTCATCTTTATTGAACCATTCTATCTCTTTATTCATCTCATCTCTAAATTATTTCTATCCTTTAAGGCCCAACACGAGCTATATTTGCTCCATTAAGTAATTTATCAAATTAGTCCTAGAAATTATCAAAGATTTATACTCTCACTATGTATGTTTTGTATGGATGTGTGTGTATAAAAATATAGTTTTTTCATCTAAAAATAAGTATAATAGAACATAATTCATATGATTTAAATGAAATAATGGATGCAAAGACCAAACAGTTAATGCTCAATAAGCATTATATATTATGCATAGATATAATATCCACTAAAATCATACCTATCGTTAAGTTTCAACAAAACCTTTCAGTAATTCTTTCAACAAATACTTATCAAGCATGTACTATGGATAAATTGTAATGAACAAGATAAATTAGATTTATCTCTCATAAAACTTAAACAAGCAAATGCATGCACAAAAAAACTACATCTTTTGGCAAGTGTTTAGAAAGAAAGGAACATTTATGAAGACCCTGCTGGTAGCTCATGAGTATATCCCTATCAAAATATCTGTGTATAGCTCTATCTATCCACCAAACTTTCCTAAAATTTGCTGATAAAATATGAAGTTAGTAAACATAGAAAACTACCACCTATTCAACTAAATTTTATTTCAGCACTAAAACAGTAAAAAAAAAAAATTACAGATAAAAATCTTTACATCTGTTTTATATATGTTCAAGTAAGCTCTACTTTACTAGAAAGAAAAATGGACTTTTCTTTACATCAAACTTGTGAAACAGAAAGTACTGCTTAGAGATGGGCAGATAAGGAAATCTTGCAAGATTAATTTGGAAAACACTCAAACTAATTAGGTCTGAAAACTGAAGTAGCTGCCAAATAATCAATGGCCTTATTATCTGTTGATACTCAACTAAACGCACACTCAAGTAAATAGACATTTCAGTTTATGAACTTACAACAGTCAGTTCTTTCTCAAGAACGTATTTCTTAACTATTTTCTAATTCTAAAGTAACAACTCTCCTACTTCAATGTCGTATTTTGTTCTACCTATTTTCAGTGGAAACAACACCTTGAAAGAAAAGAAAATCTTATTCTCTCTTCTCTTCATGTTAAAATTGCATTACATTCAAGCACCACTTAAACTCTCTCATAGAAAGAAAGCATTACACCTTGCTTCTTCCTTTTTTTTTTTTTTTTGCTTTTTTTCTGGAAATCTACTTTCACTCATTTGTTACTCTTTCTCTGTATTTGTATCCAAGTGGGCAGGCAGCAAACGGTGGGGATAGAGATTTAGACCATCAATTATTCTGCTCACTCAGAGTTTAAGTGTTCTGTTTGATGTCTCCTGGGAGAGAGTAACATCCATAGCAACAAATGTAAATGCAGACTTTGGGGCTATTTAAAATGCCACTACGAGTTTTTTAAAAAAAAAGTCTATATATGACCATGCCTCCTCAGGCACTAGAAATCAGCAATAATTTCCTCTTTAAATACTACTGGCTAGTCTTATCACGCGGAAGTTTGATATACTTGAAGCAGTCAGTCACAAGTTTAGCATCCCTATAAAATATCACCCCATTCTCTACCTTCAGCCTACAAATGTAGCCTGCATTGCATATGTGGACAAACTGCCTTGGATTTATATGAATATTTCATCATTCATGCTCTGACTTTTTTCCCTACCATTTGTTGTGGAAACCATTTAAATCAAAAAACAAAATTTAAAACAGCCATCACTTGGCAGCAGTTTTAGAGAGGAATCTCTACCCACCTGTAAGAATTCTTATGTGAAGAAGAGCTAGAACAGATACAATGACTAACTGGACAGGGCTTTCTGGAGAGGAGGTAGAGGCACACACGCCGCTCACAAGATAGTGTGAAAAGCCTGCCTGCCTGCCTGGAATAAGAGGATTGATTGATTGATTGATTGATTGATTGATTGATTGTGAGGAAGATCAGCCCTGAGCTAGCATCTGTGCTAATCCTTCTCTTTTTCCTGAGGAAGACCGGCTCTAAGCTAACATCTATTGCCAAGAGGATATATTTATTTTAAGGGGGTTTAGTTACTCTATAGGTGTTTAATAATTATTTTCTTTGCTATGCTTACCTAAGCTAAAATAAATCATTTTTCAATGTTTTATTAAATGCAGTTCATAAAAAGAATGAGTATTACTTAATATACATAGTGGGTTCTTAAAAACAGTAAGTTACTCATTATTTAATGTACACAACATACTTTATGTAAAGTATCAGTTTTAATCTTCATAATAACTCTAATACAATCTTCATGTTAGAGATAAGGACACTGAGAAATGAACTGTCAAATAATATGCCATAGGCAGTGGCACAGTAAGGATCTAAATCTAGATTGGCCAGAACCCACAACTCAATTCTTAACCCCTTCACTCTACTGTCTCTAGCTGGGGCTCATCGATTTTAAGCTGATTCTCAAAATAGCTTTGAAAAATACAGTGACTGTTACTGAAAAAAGTACAATCTGGAAACCAAGAGTCTGGACTTTTTCAGATAACTACACATGTGCATATGTACACACACATAAATATAAATAAGAATTTACCCTTTCACCAAATAATGTTTAAGTTTCATTATAAAATATTTAGGTAAACCTTGAAAACAGAATCCTACATCTATACGGATAGTATATGGGTACTGAAAATATTTTTCTCTGAAGTGAATCTTCAGTTTGTTTAAATGTTTTCAGTGCAACAGCGATTAAGTATTTCAATAATTTTTAACCTCTCTCCTAAAGAAGATCTAAAGAGCCAATATAAAGAAGACTCGGAGCTCTATTTGCTGCACCACTTAGTTTGTGCTCTTGTACTACAAGAACAAATGCTAATTACTGTTCAGCCCTAATGCTAATCTCAGCATCTGCTAATTAAAAGATCACACCTTCTGCAAAGTCAGCATTACCATTCAAATGAAAACATTAATCAGTTTGAAAAATTCAAAATCAATCAGCTGAAAGGAGGAAGTTGTTGGCCTTCAGCACCAACTCAAGAGTACACAAGAGCTGCTGTCAATTTATATGCCTCAGCCACACCAATTCACATTGTACAGAAGTCACTCAGAAATGTATTTTACTGTGTTTCCGTATTTCACCCTAACCATTTCACTATATACCGTTTTTATATGCAATATCATAGCATCATCTGGCTCTTAAAGAGAACTTGTTTTATATTTAATGCACTAGAGATGTGATTACTGACCAGATTTTAAAAATAGATGTTGCCGAGTTTTCAAAAAGCTAATGCAACTTAGTGAGATATTTCCAGAATACTAATAACTGCAGAAAAGCTCAGCTGCATTAATTATTTTACAGCTGGTTTTTTCCCTCTTTTTAAGCTAACTGATAGGTCTATTTTTTTTTTTATGATCTTTATCAATATTCAGAACATCTAAAGTGCAGACTGGGGTTATACTTCAAGTCAAAGAAAAAAATAGCATGTTTCTCAGCTTCACTCATGAAGTTGTCATAGACAAAAAACTCAGATTTTTTTAGTCGTGAACTCTTCCATTTCACTCGGTGCTCCTCCCTGTATCAAAGAATAGAGACTAACACGAAACTTCTCTCTCTCTGTGGGGCAAAATGCAGCTAACCTGGCTCTATTTGCCAAAAGAATAGTTAAATGGACAATAGAAATCCATCCTGCAAAACTAAACACTGTGACATATGTAGAGATAATAGATGGTAAGCCATACAAAACATTTTATGTAATGCTTTCAATTTCTGAAATATGTAAAATTTAATATACACAAAATTTCCAGCAGCCCAAATGAATATATACTTGGAAAATGTAAGGATTCCTAACATTTTCAGAATCTTATTGCTCGCACATTGAAAGAAAACACTTTAGGGAAAATAAACTTAAGTGATATCTTAGTAGTCAGCAACAATAAAGTAAAATATAAAACTATAAACTCAGATGGAATACCACTGTAAATGAGTAAATAAAGTTTCTTTTCATTTTGAAAAACAAATGAGTAAAGAATTATCTGTAAAGTCACATGTAGTACAAAAGATATTAATGTAGTAATAACTGAAATAGAAAGTCAAATTCATAGCCTTGTTTATCTAAAAAGATCGGAAGAACGCAGGCCTAGACAGATTTATAATAATGATTTCATCAGGCAGACAAAGAGTTTTGATATATACCACACTCAGGAAACTTAGCTCTAATTCACTTTATCGAATTATGAAATAAATAACACTTTTTCCAAAACAACTTCATGTGACAATTGTAATTCAAAGGAATTATTACTAGAATTTATCATGTCTTCTTTAAACTTAATAAGACAGACAACACAAACCTATACATCTTACACTGACCTCCACTTACAGGGGCTAAAAATCACTAAAGATAGTTTGCTATCATAATATTGATGCATGCTCATAAAAAATTTATTTCATATGTTAACACCTAAAAACCTTTATTAGAATAACATTCATATGTAGTAAAAACTGTTTTCATATAATAATAAAGAATAAACAAGAAGAGCTTTGAACAGTATAAATTTTTATCTCCATGATGCATAGAGTAGAAAAATGGCTGATGTGTTGTTCACCAAAGAAAAAGCTGCAGGGTGTCTCCTCACTGACCACATCCCAGAGAGAAGAATTCACTCTGACATGCTTAGAAACACTGATGAAGGTTGCGCATCTAGAAAAAAAAAGATCTCTCAAGAGCAGACTCACTATATCCAAGCCCACAGAGACTGATATACATAAACAGAACGTCAATTTATTAATTTACAAGGAGAAATAACCTTCACAGGGAGCAGGATACTAGAGGTCTCATCCATCAGTCCATTCTCTCCCTAAAGGCAGACTTCAGGGGAAGTCAAACAAGGAATGAGAACAAGAGGAATCAACCAACTCAAGAATTTAAAGATCTCCATAGAAAGCCAAGTTACCTATCTCACAACAGTGATGGTCTTACCAAGGGAGCAGAATTTCTGTTCTGTACATTCACAGTTAACCAGCTCTTCTCCTGAGGGACACAGTATTTTATCAGATCTAGCACTACTTCAACCCAGTCCTAGCAAAGAGCTTCAGGCCGGGGAGCAATTCAGTCACTTTGAGATGGCTTCACACCTATGCTTCATTCATTCTGTGCTCATCTCACTGTCTGAGGAATTTTTATTTCCCTTCTTTCTCACTTCTGTAAGCAACTTTTGGTCCACAAGATCTAACAGACTGCACTGTCATTGGGAACTATAAGCATTATATTTGTAAGGCTTTAGACAATCAATGACATTGCCAGAAAAGATTTGGTGCTTAAAAAATTAGCCAAATGACAGGTTTAGACTGCACATTAAGAATTAGAGATCAACTAGTTCAACATTTTAATTATCATAAATGTGGGATGAGTAAACACATAGAGCAGTTGAATACTTTCATTTAATACATACTAAATGCCAACTGTAGGTTAGCAAGGCACATTTTTGGAGTGAGGATTTGGAGGCTGAATGGACCTGCATTTACTGAGTGCCTATTACCACTAGGCACTTGACTAGATAAATGAGAACATATTCTCTCATGAATTCTTTACAGCCCAAAGGTAGGTACTGTTATCTCCACACGTACTGTTATCTCCACACGTACGGAAGCACGCTGAGGCTCCCCTTCCACCTCTTCTAGGGGTAACAGTGTCTACAGTAACAACTTGCTCCATTGTCAGTCCTTCTTCGCTAGCATTTTCACTTCTGCCTGACTTCTAAACCCAAAATCATGTTCCAGCCTTTCACATCTTGAAAGTGCAAGTGGGCAAGACAGCAAACAAATAAAAACCAACCCTCACAAGTGTCCATAATTCTCCTTTGGACACTGCCATAATTTTCGCTTTCCTTTCCCAACAAATGGGTAAATAATTTACACTTGCTGTCTGTTCTCACTCACCCCTCATTCAATCACCAACCACTGCAGTCATCTTTCAGGCAACACCACCTTTCACGAAATGGGCTGTGGAAAAGGTCAGTAATTACATTTGAACAAGAACTCCTGAAACACTCTCTTTCTTTGCTTCCATTTTTAAACTGAAGTGTTTCTCCTCTCAGCCCTTTGACCATCCCTGTTCTCATTTCTATCCTTCATTGGTAGAGTTCCCCATGGCTTTATCCTTGGCCATATTCTACGCCCACATTTGATGCCTCCTCCTAGTAATTTAATCCATAACCTTGGCTTCAACTTCCATTCAAAGATGCAAAAATCTATATCTCTAGCCCAAATCCTTCCCTCAGCTCCAGAACTCTATATCCAGCCCACATTCACATGTAAGGAAAAGAAATGTGCTATACTGAATGCAGTATCTTTCCCACCAATTTTTTCATGGTCTTCTAAGACCATAAAATGACATCACCATCCTCTCTATCCCCCAAGTAAAAGCCAAATGTGAATCAACCTAGACTTCTTCTCTCTTACTGCCCACCTATAATTTAATCATCAACTCCTGAATATTTTACTTCCTGAGAACCTCATACGTCAGTACATTTCTCACCATTCTTGTGTCTACTGCCTGGTTGGGTCTTTAACATATTTCCAAGAGGCATCCAACTGGCCTCCCTTCTAGGACTGAAGCTCTCCCTCCATACCCCACACTCGCTAACTGCAGGGAAGTCCAAACTCCTTATAAGGGTGTCAAGGACCAGGATTAGGCTCATACCTACCTCTAGCTTTAATCCTCACAATTTCTCCTGACTTTTCCTAAAAAGCACACCAATATGCACACACAGCAAATTTATTCAAAAGTTCATACTCTTTCTGCCATACCATACATCACAATATTCAGGTCAGTGCCACGTTGATCCAATATCTAATGCAGTCTTAGGAAACCAATTTCAACTTCTTTCGTGACTGACCTGATCCATAATATGTTTTAAAATCAGAGTATGATTACTGACATTGCAGAGTTCTCTTCCCAGTTAAACGTCAACAAGTAATTCTCACTTTGCCAGTTTAGATGGGCCAAACCACAACTAACCTCCACCATAACAAGAATTTAAAACAAAGTATATTACAATATTCTTCTCTATCACAAATTAAGAAGCTTTTCTATCTACACTCACCACTATTAACAGGGCTCATACTTCACCATACTAGGCTTTTTGAATTACTTAGTAGTTTTAGCTCACCATAATAATAAATCCCTACACTAACAATATAGTGGTAAAGTCATTTAGGTTGGGAATGCTGAATATGTGGCTATATAGCTCAGAGTTATTAGCAAACAGTTCTAACATTCTATAACTTCCAGTGTCAAGAAACGATGTAAATGTGATGCTAACCCTTGAGGGCAAGCCCTGCATTCACTCAGATAACATAACACTTTCATATGCAACTGGATACCAAAATTGATTCAAATATAATTAAAAATATATTCAATAACTATTATGCCAAACACATTTTAAAATATAATGAACTTACTACAAAGCTAAAGAAAATTTAATTTTTCAAAAGGAAAAATCTTTTCTTCCCAAAGAGACTGCTCTCACTGTGTGACTAGAGAGGATGCTAAAATTCTTAGCCTAAGCAATCATTTGTATCTATCATCCTCATTCTATCAGTAAAAGCTGCCTCTGCCTTGCTCCTTATTAGTAAATTAAAATTTTCCCTAAGAAATGTCCTTGAAATTCTACTATTTACCTACAGACCAGGGTTCATATCTATAGCTATGGATTATGTGTCACAATGCCCAAAACGTAGAGGTCACCAATAATGAATTTTCATTTCCTTATTCATTTTCTAATTTCTATACAATTAAAAGCTGTATAGAAATTTCGACTAAACTTTCTTATATATTCTGACATCCTTCAAGTCTTTGTTCAAAGGTGACTTTCTCAATGAAGCCTACCCTGACCTCCTATGAATATGACAACTTGCCTTCCTTCCCCAAACCTGTCACTCCAATCCCCTTAGCCTGCTCTGCTTCTTTTTTCTATAGCACTTACTACCTTCCAAAAGGCAATATAACTTAACATTTACCAAGTTTACCATGCATTATACATATATTCTCCCCTCTAGAAAAATGTTTCACAAGGACAGAGATCTTTGTTGTTCATTTATGATCCCAAGTAACCAGACCAATGCCTGGTTTTGAATAGGTACTTGAATACGCATTTGTTGAATGTTGAATACATAATTTAAATTTGTCTCTTAATCACTGGTTAATAAGCATTATAGGAATCTATGATAAATGTGATACTTGTAACACTGGAACATTCCCACGGTCAGCACCACAGGAACTAACCTCATTATATCTTCTCATATATTGTCTGGACCAACCCAGGAACTCTCCTCAATATCCTTCCTCCAGGGCTCACGAACTCCAGTCTAAATAGCCTTCTGCCTCCCAGAGCAGAGACATCACAGCCACAGGGGCTCCTCGGCCAAGCCAGGGACACAGTGGCTTTAGTGCTAACTTCATTATTGTTGTTTGTTCCTCTGTGTGTATTCTGGTAAATTATTTTAACCTTTCAACAACTTCAACTTCTTGGTCTATAAAATGAAGGATGTGAATGGTAAATGTAATATTTTGTCCATCTCAAAAAATACAAACATTGCATTATTTTAGCAGTACAGCCCAGGAAGAACAGCTAGCACATCTTGCAACTAAAGAGAGGAAAGAAGGAAAAAAATATAAAAGCAGTATATGGTATAAAATGCTGGCAGGGCATGGGGAGCAATGGCCTCAAAAAGAGAGAAGGCAGAAGCACAAGACAGTAAAATAAAGAAAAAAGGCTAAGTTAAAGAAAGAAAATACGCAAGAATTTAAGCCATTATCACTTCAATCACTCAAAATTGCCTAAATAGATGGCATGGTTCTAAACGAAAGTATGTGTGTGGAAGCACTTAAACAAAATCTAAGTTTAATACCTTAAATATAAGATTTTATTTTTATTATTATTATTATTACATTTTCATTAATATATTCAAATAAACTAGATAATGGCTTTTTTCATTTTAGCACTAATTTTAGTACTAATTATAAAATATGTAAATCTCTTTTAAAAGTCTGCAATAATAAAGACTTAAGTACATAATTCTACAACAAAGTTATATTATTAGAACTACTGAAGCATCGTCACTATCCACATTCAAGCTGAGACAGAGGCAACAAATCTTCTAGATTGATTACAACTTTGAGTAAGTCCTGGTGCTGGTGACAGTTCCACAATAGAGCACAGCCTCTTTTGCCTATATTCTTGTAAGTGTCCTGATGAAAGGTAAGGGCCTGTCTCTTAACATAATATTTTGAGTGTCTTTACCTACAATAACTAAGTATCTTAAAGCACATTTTCTAAGTGCCATTTAATCCTTACAACAGCCCTGTGAGGCAAGTGTACCATTAGCCCAATTCAAAGACAAATAAACTTACTTTTCCAAAGTGAAATTGCTAGTAACTGGTAGAATTGGAATTCAAATCTAAGCAAACAGGCTCCAGAATCAATCCCTCTCTTTAAATCCAGATAAGAATATATAATAAGTGTAATAGAATATGTACAAAAAAGATTTGATCACTTACTCCATAACAAGCCTGATTCTGGGTGCTTCACACATCATCACATTTAATCCCGACACCAATCCCAGGAGGGAGATATCACCACTCTCTTCACTGTTTGCAGATTAGGAAACAGGGACTCTGGGAGGTAAAGTACTTGCACCAGGTCATATCTCTACAATTTTCCTCATCTATCTGTCGAGTAATGCTACTCTCAAACGGTGTTTTCTCCATTTCCTTATTCCAAGCTAGTGGTCTCATTCTGGCATTATAATAGCATGTCGTAGTCCTAATCACCTCCTCAGTGTTATACACTCAAACACACTCCCACCCAGGTACTGTAAATTACAATGCAGATACCTGAGACCACGAATAACTTTGATTAATTTATATTTATCATTTACCACGCGCCAGGCAGGGTGCTAGATCCAGAGGATAAAATGAAGAACACGGATACTATTTGTGGGAAATAGAGCAAGTAGATTAGATACACAGTCACAAAAAGCCCCAATAAGGGCTGTGGCAAAGGAAGTACAGTTGCTAAGGCAATGCAGAGAAGGACAACCTTATCCAGATTTGGGGAAGGCACTGTGTAATCTGAGCCTTAAACGATAAACCTGAAATAGCCAAGTGAAAAGAGAAAGACACAGAGAAGGAAGGAATGTACAGTATTCCCGAAGAAAGAAAAGGATGAAGACCAACACTGAGAGGTTGTCTGTTTTTTTTGTTTTTCCCCTCTCCCAACAACCTCCATAAATTATTTCCCTCTGTGAATCACTAGCCAGCTGTTGGCCTCTTCCGTCTTCAAACCCTCTCACCTGGAATCCCAGGACGTCTTCCAACTTCAGTTTCTGCCCCACCCAATTGCCAGAGAAGACTGCAATACAACAACAGCTTAAGTCCACCCACTGGAGTCATGTGCATTTTCTTTTATTGCCATAAACTGCTTGTTTGGCATGTCTGGGTACTGTCTTGTACAGTGCTGTGACCATCTTCTCAGAGAGATCTAACAATCCTCATTGTGTTGGGCCACTCCACACACCTGGGCTTTTGCCTCAGTTTCCCTGTCTAGCACAATAAACACCTGCATGGACCGGATGCCTGCCTGTTGGGGCCCAAGCCACCCTGCCTAGTTCTTATCAGCATTTTTCCCCAGGAGGCTGCTCTTTTATCTAAGACTAAAATCTTTGAGACCTATCTGCAAGTTTGATAAGCCTCAAGATATTATCAGGCATTTCGGGATACAAACTTCCAATAGTGCACAGTAAATATTTTGTTGAATGAAAAGATAAAGCTATACTACTATAAAACTCACATGTGACAGGTGGTTGGGATAAATAGTAATATGCATGTTTTGTAAACATAACATGCAAATAAAAGAAACACACTGGGGATGAAGGCTTAAATAAGCTGGGAAGAAAACCTCTCTCATTAACAATTCCTTAATAACTTACACAATTAACCCCACATTACAAATTCAGAAATGATAGGGAAAGGCTGCAACATCTGGAATATTTACAATATTTGATAGTTCTACTAAGTACTATTTCATCTTAATCAAACTGGGACTAATTTTGATGATCTAAATAACTCAAATGCAATACAGTAACAATAATAACAACAGTAGAATGGCTACCAGACATGGAAGACTCACTAGATGCCAGGAACTGTGCTAAGAGCTTCAGTAGACAGTACTGATTGCTTATCACTCATCCCCCTTTCCCTACGTAACAGAATCTTACTTTTGTTCAGGGTACGAACGTGCTTATTTAAAAATTACTTGCTTCCTCAGACACCTTGTAGCGAGGGGTGGCCCTAGGAAAGTTTTCCTCTCCCAACACTGGTTCCAACCCTTCCCAACAACTTTTTCTCCTCCTGCACATGGTTGACATGAATGCCTGGAATGTAAGGGGCTGAAAGTGAAGCATCCACGTTGTGACCATGAGGACACAAATGATAGAAGATAAGGCTAACAGACCAGAAAGCAAAAGGAGTCTTGGGTCTTCTACCATCAACAACCTCCTATGCTAGTTTTGGACTATTCACCTCTGGATTTACTGTTGCATGAAAAAAATAAAGTTCTATTTGGTTAAATGTCTTTAGGCATATTTGCACGCATTATCTCATTTGAATTTTTACTTTGTTGGATTTGACAATATTCTTACTCTAGGAGCCAAGTAAAATAAAAATGCCTCTATGGTAGAATTTTTACTACTATGGTAGTAAGAGGAAAATTTATTAAAGTCATCATTATTTTATAGTTTTCTTCTTTTCTTATTGTTACATCACTCCTAATTTATTCCCATCTTTCTTTTTTTTTTTTTTTTAAAGATTTTATTTATTTATTTTTCCCCCAAGGCCCCAGTAGATAGTTGTATGTCATAGTTGCACATCCATTCTAGTTGCTGTATGTGGGACGCGGCCTCAGCATGGCCGGAGAAGCGGTGTGTCGGTGCTCGCCCGGGATCCGAACCCGGGCCGCCAGCAGCGGAGCGCGCGCACTTAACCGCTAAGCCACGGGGCCGGCCCGATTCCCATCTTTCTACTTCTCTTTATTCCCTCCTGGCACTGGTATGGTTGCCTAATTATCTGCCCATATTTTGATAAAGCACTTACATATTAGGATAATCTCTAAATTCATTCAAAATTAAATTAACAAATTTCTCCTTTATCTAAAATGAAAATAACAAACATATACCAAAATTGTGATAAGAGTTTTAATAATGTAACTTCCAATTATTCAGCAACGATACATCTAATTTATTCTCAATAGTCTCTCAAAATATCATGTTATACTGTAGTTTAAAATCCTAAAATACCTTCTTTAAAGAATTATAATAACTAATATTCATTAAGTCCTTATTATGGACCAAACACTGTGCTGTGTGCTTTAGATATATTATCTCATCAATCTTAACACTATTGATATAAGTACTACTTAGTATCCCTGAATTCAAGAGACCCAGGAACATGCCAATGTCACATGGCTAGTAATTGCTAGAGTTAAATCCTAAACTCAGGGCATTCTGACTTCCAGATATTATTTAGCCCTCATGACTAGAAACACTTAAAGATCAGATACTGAAATAATTTTTTTAAAAGTACATTCTAGATTTCTGATTCATAAAATCATTTGATGTCAGCCTGGCTTTTTTTCACATGTTTACAAAATTAAAATAACCACATATATGGTTGAAAGAAAAAACGAAAAAACTTAAGTAAAAAAAAGCAATATTTCCAGTGCTAATCTGAAGATCAAGAGGTATAATATATTAAAATTCAAATCTAAAAAATCCTTGGTAGTCAAAAATTCAAGTTTTCTCAAAAAACACCAAATGTCACAAAACACCAAATGATGACCATTTGAAATATTCAAAGTTATAGAAAATCAGCATATCACAGCTTCTACTGACTGTGTTTAACAATTAGGGCTTATTAACCTTTGATTTTTGACAAAAGAATGGTTTTACAAAAAGAGATCCATGAATGAAAAATGAAAATCTAAGTGCTACATTTGAACTTGAGAAGAAAAACATTGTGTTTCATTAGTTATAAAATTCCAAGGCTCAGCTCAGCCAAGGAAAGAATTAGAAAATGGATCATTCTTTTCCATTACGATTGTAATACAATTCTGAGAGATAAGAAACACTTTATGGGCAAATGTGTTGCTAGAAGGAAAGGCAAAAATTGCCCAAGTCATCTTTCGCAAACATCTTTGTGAAGGCAAACAAAGCTTTACCCCTTCATTCATGCAATATGCATTTATGAAGCACGTATTATGTGCTGGGCACTGTAATTTATGTTAAGCTCCAGAAAACAAAATTTAAAATAAAAAGGTTTTATGATCATTCAGACATATAACTTACTCCCAAAGCACAGATTAGTCAAATAATCTAGTTCTAAATATCTAAAAGAGGTCAAATATGGTTTCTCAGTAGGATATCTTTTCTGGTTCTCCTTCATGGAGAGTTTAAATATTTCAATTTACAAAGATAAATTGAAGATAATGAGGCTCCACTTGCATACGGCTTTACTTATCCTGGAGATAGAAGAAAAGAGTTGGATTTTGTAGAGTATCCATTTTCCATTAGTTTTCTCCAACTAACACCTAAATATCTCCAGAGTGAGGTGAAATTACAACTTTATGCCACATTCCCAATTGAGCTGTCCCTCAAGAAGTTTGCTAGGCAATTTGAAGTAGAAGCAGAAACCTCTCAGGGTTTTCACCTCTTCCATCTGCCCACAAAACAAGGCCAATAAACAAAGATAAAATATATCCTACTTTATAATTCAGAGATTATTCACCTCAGTAGTGGTATTCGCATTTCACCTAAGGTCAAGAATCTGAAAAGAGTCTCATAAAATGAATGTTCTTCTGCTGTACACTCATCAAAACCTCATTTAATGACCCTAAAGTTAAAATAGCCACATGCACAGAAAACAAGAGATTTCTGACATTGTGCAAAGCAATGTGACATTTCAAAAAAAAAAATTTTTCTTGTCTCCCACACTTCAAAATGAAATGATTTATTTGCTGTTACTTCTAAAGATCATCTAGTTATAGCTAAAATAAACTTGTGGTGTTTTCTTTTAAAGAAGTGGTCATTAATCTCAGCCACTTGAATAACTACAGAGTCTAAGACATTCCTCACCAAGCTAGAAGGAAGGGTTGTGCTAATGTCTGATGGGAAGCATGATCATTGTAATCAGGTTTAGTAATGTTAATGTTTATGCTAATATTTGAACTGAAAGAAACAACAGAGAACTAAATCTAAGCTTGACAAAAGTGACACCTGTAATCCAAGATGAGTCATCATAAAGTCTAGATGGTAATTCCTGGGGAGACAAGGATTGGGGGTGGAGAGCACTCTGAGAGGTTGTTACAGAAAAAATGAGAACTTGGGGGCTTTTAGGAAAAGAATTCAGAAGAGAAGAAAGTAAAAGGCAGTGATGGAAAAAATACTAAGGGAGATTAAGGAAATATTTACTGTATTTTCACTCTGAACACGGGCCAGGTAAGAAAACACACATAGAACCGAATCCAAACAACTTGATGAGCTAGAATTGTGTCACTGAAGAACAGTTTTGACTGCTGACCAAGGCTCAGAAGAAAGGACCTTGCTTCTCTAGGAATGAAGTAAGCTGAGCTCTGTAATTAAACTGGATATCACTAAAAGAGCAGAAAGAAGTAAAAATAGAGATGCCAATTACACAAATGCCTGCTAAAATATAGTAATCTGTATTTTGCTGAAGTGAATAATAAGGTGGTATTTGTAATTACCTGCACAGATAAATCTTGACTATAGTATTGGGAACGATTTTCACACATCTTTCAAAATGAATCACATTACTTGATAGTTAAATGATATTATATGTACGCCCCCAGGACAGCACTGAGTTTGAAGAGGATGAGGCAGAAAGGAGAATGTCCGTATCAGCGTCGAGACAGGAAGGGAAGAAATGGGAAGGCCATATATTGGCCCAGTAGCTACATAAAAATGACATGTTTTTAAAATGTTCAGTGTTATATACATAGCCCTTTAACTGTGTGGCCATCAATTCCAGGAAGTTGGGTTTGGTTGGGAACTAACTAAGCCACAGCACCATCCAGGAAATGGCACATGTCACATTATGATACTAAAGGAAGGTGGCTGTTCCCACTTCCTGCGATCATGGACTGCCCTTCTGCTCTACCAGGCAGCTGAGCTGAAAGCACCAGAGTGCAAACTGCTCAATTCCAGGGATGAGTTACAACCTTGGGGTGAAACGATAAAACCGATTCTTTTCCCCTCCCTTTGCCAAGGGATAAAATACAAAGCAGATTCCGGGCTAGAAGTGAGAGGGACTGGAGAACAGAGTGAAAGGAGCGTGCAAGAGAGGCACTTCGCCCTCCTCCATTCTCCACAACGTTTGGGGGTTCGTGCAGGCAGGGGTGGCTGGCGTGACATTCTGAACGGGCAGTTTAATGAAGAGGAGGACCCCTCCTTTTTGTATACAGACTGTTTCAAGCTCTTCCAGTCCTGCGGAAGGCATCAGAGATGGTTGCCTCACCATCTAGTCGGAGAAGGCAGGGCGGCGGTGCTTACGGAGCCCTGGAGTCCAGCGTCATACACCCAGGTGCCTTGCCAAGGATTCCTAAATGACTGTGAGCCTAGGACGGCACAGAAGTTAGCCAGGCCGCTGAGCCTAGAGCAGGGCTGCAGGGGATTCAAGGCAGTGCCCTCAAGCAAGCAGCTGTGTGTTCATTTCTAGACCTCTAAGTGACGACGACGAACTGTTCAACTTTTACTCACACATTTTAAACACTACCATTCCCTACGCATATAGTTTTTTCTGGCCTTAAAAAATATAAGGTTTACAACACAACTTTTCTTTATTTCCTCCAGAGGAAATCTGGAAAACCCAGTCCATTTTTTTCTCGTTCAGTTAAAAAAAGTGTAAACACACAGTGCTTTTGTAAGAAGCAAAAAATTTATAATTTGGGAACTTTTAATTTGTGGACCAAAATAAACACATACATTAGAAGTTTCTGGCCACTACTATATCAAAATTGTAGTAAACTTTACAAGAATAAAAGAGTGGCTTCCCCAATCACGTACCGTACTTTTTTTTTTTTTTTTTTTTTGGTGAGGAAGATTACCCCTGAGCTAACATTTGTTGCCAATCCTCCTCTTTTTGCTGAGGAGATCGGCCCTGGGCTAACACCTGTGCCCATCCGCCTCTACTTTACATGTGGGACACCTGCCACAGTACGACTTGACAGGCAGTGTGTAGGTCCGCACCTGGGATCCAAACCTGCTAACCCCTGGACGCTGAAGGGCAGCATGCAAATTTAACCACTATGCCACCGGGCTGGCACTGTACCATACATTTTAATGTCAATAAAGACCCAAATAAAGGCACATAAACACACTTCAGATATTTATAAGTCCACCCCAAAAATTACAGCTATGTAAAATAAACGCATTTAAAGCTTGCCGAAAGCTGGAAGCGTAATGATAAAGGTAGTTATGAGATGTGAAATTTTCATCAGATCTGACTTTGACACTCCACTCATGTATACAAAAAGATTATTTTTGGAAATAAAAATTAAAGTATTATTTTTAAAAATTATCCCCAAAATAAGTTTCAATTTACCGTTATAGTAATTTTATGAGTAGAAAAACTATTGACTAAGCAATGCATCAAGAACTTAAAATGAGAGATTAACAAAAATAAAGACACTTACCTAGTACGTTGTGAACTCACATTTCTGAATGTAATATTTGGAAACTTCCACAAATCATACATTTAAAGTCTGGGATCTGTTAGCATTTTGCCTTGGGAAGCTAATCGCTTACTTTCTAGACTGTCGTTTCTATTGTGCTTCACAAGACATAGTGAGGCAGACAGAAACTAGCCAAGGGTAAGAATAACAAGGTAACTCAAAACAACCTACCTCTTCTGCCCAATCACCAAGTCACACTCAGACACACACCCTCCACACCGCAGGAAAAAAATAAAATCCAAATACGGGTTGTTACCCCATAGTGTGTGGGCAAAACACCCACAATGTTGACATATAAATCTTCAACGCAAGTAGAGGCATTTGACTGACACCACCACTCACCAATCTGGTTCTACACCTACATTCAAAACCACTGTGTTCCGGGAGAAGCTAAGAGTATTGTTTTATTTCTCATTCATCAAGTCACTGAAGCAAGAAGGCCAATAAGAAACCAGTAAAAGGACAATTTTGCATCACTTTCTTTTCACTGCTCATATTGTACGTGGTATCCATAACTGCAGAGAGACCATTAAGTGTGCTTTACTCTTTCCTCAAAATGCTATAATAAAAGCAGGAGGAGAGAAAACTATGTCAATGATTTCCCCCTCCTCCTTGGCATTCTAATTTCTCTCCAAAGAGAATTTTGTGAAATGCTTCCAATCAATTTTCTATGTACCAATTAAGAAGAACCTTTTCAAAACTTGCTTTCTGGAGAGGACATGAATAAAACTGAGATGAGAGAGAGAACATGACTTTCAAGAAAAAAATCTGAGACTCATCCTTAGGAATTATTCTTAGAGGGGGAAATAAAATTCCAACTTCAATCTTCATTTTCTATATTTCCTCAATAAATAGCCTAGACAAACATCCACATAAGCTGGAACAATCAATTAGCTCTGGTAATTATTACAGTTCACAGTGGTTTTCTACTATGCTAACAATTTTCCCTATGAGCTTTCCATACATTTGACAAAAATCAACAATTACAGTCATAATATCAAACACCTTACTACAACTCCTTGTATACAACAATACTGGAGGCTCCTAAGACAGAATATAAATTTAATTTTAAAACTTTTATTAGTATGGAAAAGTGATCCTGTTCATATTGTCTTAAGAGGAAATTATTCACTTTATGGTCTGAGTTTTCTTTCTACCTTTCTTGACTGCACAATAAGAGACTAGATATGTAAACTCATTCCTTACCAATTTGGTCCCTGTACCAATTATGCCTTCCTGCATTCTTCTCACTGGCATTTCTAATGGAGCTTGAAATTAACATTTTTTTTGGCTTTATGCTTTATTTTGTTTTGTTTTGTTAGTGTGGGTTTTGTTCTCCTTTAGTGTTTTACTTTATGCACCATTTTAATATTTAAAATTCTCCTGTGAAGCACAGCAGATTGAAAAGAAAGGTAAAGATAGAGGTTTAGGTTTAGGAGGAAAAAAAATCTTGCCCACGTCACAGCATTATATTTGTAGAATAAACTACTCAATAGTGTCTTAACACATAGCCTCAAGATAATATAAGATTAACACAAATCTACATGGGCGCACAATCTAAAGAAAAGTAGACTCTAACTCAATGCCTCAAGAAGGATAAAAAGAAGTAAAATTCATAAAAATGAAAAATCTAAAAGGCTTCTCTGCAATTATAGTTATGATGGAATTGGCACAGCATGGTTTTAACCACATAGAAGATTAATATTTATTTTCAACAAACGTAGCTAGAAAAATGTTATTATATCCCCTCCCTTTTTCACTAGGAGCATGCTGACTGAAATAGATTCATTTATCTAAGCTGACAGCCAGACAAAACTATATTGCGAATATTTTTTATCTCTGATTAAATAAGAACTTAGCAACATCTGGCTGGTTACAATTACCCAAAATTATTCAAAATAAAGTTTTTTTTATACATTTAACTGTGTCACACTGTGTTTAATAGTTCTTTTTAATACAACATTCAGAAAAAATAAATAATAAAACAATTTAATTATGGAAGAAAGTATTAATTCCAATAAGAGACTCAAAAACTCACAGAAAAATTACTAATTCACTTTTAGAGTAGTTAGGATTATAAGTAAAATAAGATATTTGGTTACCAAGAACAAGAACTTCAAGGTTTTTAGGTGCTTTCAAAACGCCCTTTCAGCTGTCAAGAAAGGTTTAAAATTGTATCTCTTTCTCCATACTATAATTAGAGAACAGAGAATATCTTATATTGAAACAGCAATTCTTCAAGAGCACACAAATATTGACATCATACTACAAGCCTACGTCGAAGAGCAAGTTCTCACAGGCCAAGTCCTAGTTCATACACATCTGCAATTGCTTTCAGAATATCTAGCTTCAAAATATTTTTGAAAACTATGCCGTTATTATGCATGTCAATTGTTTTTTTTCTCAAAGCCACCAATAAATTTGCTAAGTATTACTTAATCATAATTCCTCATTGTTGTATATGTGTTTATGAAACTGTATTCCATTCAACATGAGAGAAGTTTATTCAAGATAAAGGACTCTGAGCTTATACCCTGTACTCTGCAACAGTTATTTCTTTGTGACAGTAATACTATTTTCTTAAGTTGTCACTTTTAAAATAAACAATTTTCTTCAAATCCTAAAAATAGTTGATTTAGGGGGAAATGTACATTGGGGAAAGAGGAAGACTATGTCTGCCCTGAATACTAAGTATACAAACTGTATTTGATAGTCTCTATATATTAGATATTTATGTCTGCAGAATGTATCAGAAATAAGTAATAAAGGTATTTCTGGCATTCTTATCTGACAGTGCCTGCAAGTGTTCAGGCTTCCATTTGTATCTCAGAAATTGCTAGATAATCATTCCTTTCAGAATAAGTCAGAGATAAAAAAGATAGTATGGTGTACATGAAGTAACATGACAAAATGATTCCAAATGGAAGGCCATAAAGAGTGAAGGCCACAGATATAAAATGTGATGTCAATCTTGCAAAAAGTTTGAGAGCAAAAGGAAAAAAAGAGATGGCTTGAATCACTGTGCTCCGCTCCTTCTCGCCACGTGAAGCGAGGCTGACAGCACCTATTTTTGCCGTCTGACTCTCATAATAACCAAACCTTACGGCAGTGCTTTATATTACAGGAACTAAGTTAATTCTCACAATCCCACTATGACATAGATATCATTAGCCTAACGATACAGAGTAAACTGAGGCTCAGAAAATGACCCAAAGTCACACAGCTGTTCCATAGTAATTCCAAGGTTTAGAATTAGGCTCAAGTTCATCTGACCCTAAAGTGCATGTTCTAAAATCACTGTCTCATTGATACAGCCAAGTCATTTGAGTCTGTGCTATTAAAATTTTTTTTCTTAAGGCTTGGAAAACCAAGAGTTTTTTTGTGTTTTTTATGTTTTTTGGGTTTTGTTTTTGAGGAAGATTGGCCCTGAGCTAACATCTGTTGCCAATCTTCCTCCTTTTTTCCATTTTTCTCCCCAAAGCCCCAGTAGATAGTTGTATGTCATAGTTATACACCCTTCTAATTGCTCTATGTGGGACGCCTGCCACAGCATGGCTTGGTAAGCGGTGCACAGATCTGCACCCAGGATCCAAACCCACGAACCCTGGGCCCCGAAGGAGAGCACGCGAACTTAACCACGATGCCACTGGGCCGGCCCCTATTTTTTAAGTCATACAAGATGCATTTCATGTATGATGTTTTATCTAAAATACTACACCCTCAGGGCCGGCCCCGTGGCTTAGCGGTTAAGTGCTCGCGCTCCGCTGCTGGCGGCCCGGGTTCGGATCCCGGGCGAGCACCGACGCACCGCTTCTCCGGCCATGCTGAGGCCGCGTCCCACATACAGCAACTAGAATGGATGTGCAACTACGACATACAACTATCTACTGGGGCTTTGGGGGAAAAATAAATAAATAAAATCTTAAAAAAAATAAATAAATAAAATACTACACCCTCATCTTTAAAAAAATCAACATAAAACACAAACCTTATTTACATAATCAGGTTCTCCAGGTTACGAGAAGACTAAAAGCAGTCCCAGCCTTCAGTGAATTTATATTTCCATAGAGGTATAAAACAAGAAGAGAAATAATCAAAAGCCATGGTGGAATGTCATAAATGCCATAAAAGAGATATAACAAAAGGCTACAGGGAATTAGAGGACAGAACATAAGAGGGAAATAAAATATTTAAATTATTAATTAAAGACATAAAAGGCAAAATGTCTTAGAAGTTCTTAAATAATATACAGTCAACTCTTTTGCATTTGTCACTCAGACTATCAGACCACATAGTGTTGTAAGAAACGTATTATTGTCTTTACAGGTATCATTAAAATAGGAATTCCTCTGAATGACTTCAATAATGAAAATTTATAAATAAATCACTTTGACCAAAATGAAAGAACTTTGTGGTTTAAACCCTCTTAACTAAATTAAATGTAGTTCCAACATCTGACTTTACGATTTTTATATAGCATTTAAAATACAAATATATAATAAATTCTAGTTATAGGTCTCCAAAGAACGAATTTTAACTTTCAGTTAAAAAATACATCTGATTAAATAATTGGATACAGCATTATAACAGTGTATCAACAGGCAGATCAGTAAAAATTAATAACAAGTTCAGATAAAATGATTTAAACAACGATTACCATCACTTAGCTCCCCCATGTCTTTATAATCAAGTTAGAGTACAGCATATTAGAGTTGAAAGGGATATTATTTAATACAAACCCCTTCTTTATACACGAATCAGTTGAGGCCAGAGAGAGGCAAGCTCTGTCTTACACTTCCCAGCTGAGAAGGGGCACGGCAGAAGCTTGGACTCTCGTCTAATTGGTCTCTCCACATCTCCTCTTGGTGCCTCCTCCAATTACCTCTACACAGAACAGCCAACATGATCTTCGTAAAATGAAAATCTGATCTGGTTATTGCCCTGCTTAAAACCTTTAATGACTTCCCATTGCTCTTAAGATAAAGTCCAAAATACTTAACCTTAAAAAAACATTGCAAATTCTGGACTTCTATTTACTTCCCTAGCCAGATTTCACATCACTTCCTCCCTCAATCCTTGTGTTCCAGCTACTAGGACCTTCTCTGAGTTTTTCACATGAACCGAGCTCCTTCTTACTCTTGGTCTTGAAACAGGTTTTCTGCTTCAGGAAGGCTGTCTGCTTGGCCAATTCCGACATATCCTCCAGGGCTCAACAGGATGAGAAAACCTCTTATCTGGAGTGCCTAGATCCCTCGGTCAAATGTTCTCATAAAACTCAGCATGTATTTCCTCTTTTCTAATCTCTATCACAATTGTGTTTAATTTTGTCACAGAGGAAGCACACAATAAATATTTGTTGATAAATGGATGAAAAAGATTAATGATGCCAAATTTACTATCTTCTTACTATAGTATTTTCTCTCTATTAAAGATTTTATTTCACTGAGATAACTTTCTTAAACCACCCTTATTTAGCCTTTTGCCTATAGACTCTTAAACTAATATCATTTGTTTTCTAGAACATACTTTAACTTTATTTTATTAGCATTCAATGATTTGTTCTAAATGACAATAAAATTGGTTTTATGATCACATACTGTGGAATGCCTCCAAAATTTTAAATAAGCTTAAACCTAAAAGTGGTGAGATGACAGATAAAGTCTACTGTCTTTACTAAATGATAATACCACATTTCTCTTAACTATTGTTTTCCAGATTAATATTTTACTGCTGTTCTTTGACAAGTAAAGAGTCATAATCATAGCACTGCCAACCTGAGCACTGGTATTCCTAAAGCTCGTTCCTCCATTTTCACAGAATTCCTCAAGACCAAGAGACACCAGACACTTAATAAGCCAATGAGAATGGGGAGCAGTTAGGTAAGGATGAATAGCAATCAACCTTCTGGAGTAAAACTCCCTCCCAGGGACAAACACACAGATACACATCTCCAAAACTAATCTAGGAAATCTTAGTTTCAACATCATATAGATCATAAGTATTCTCCTTATCTCAAATCTACAATGCCTGACCATTCTTTATAGTCAACAGATAGTTTATGACATTCTGAAATTTAATATTACAGGCAGACAACTGATATTAAGACATTTTCTATGTTCACTCACTTTCTCGGTAAAATGAAAAATTCAGGTGTGTTGTCCCTATTGCCAAATCAAGGCAACTATGCTGAATTTTCTTCCCTTTACTCAGCTCTATTAACCTCCTCCACTAGAAAACGCTTGGGTCTGTGATGAGCTCTTCTGATGACAGAATGTGAAGGGAGCAGTGAACCAGCACATTCTCTAGGGCTGCTTACTCAACCTTCGTATCTCAGTTCAAACGTCACTTGCTCTGCAAAGTCTTTCCACATCCTACTCACCCTCCCAATGCAGACAAGGTCTGATCCTGCTGCTCCAACTCTCATAGCATCCTGGAGCTGAACTTGGTAGCACTTACCACAATTTTAACTAAATAATTAATAATAGCTACATTGCTTAATACCTCTTTATTTCCATGATTTTGCAAGTGCTATAAAGTCAGAGGCTCTTTACGCCATGTTATGCTCCATATCCTCAGCATGACGCAGACATGTGGTGCTAACAAATACATAGCGAATGACAAAATGAATGATTTAATGAAGCTGGTCTTTTGAGAACTGCAGAAAAAAGCAGAACAATTGAGCGGCTCACTTAGGAGAAGATATCAGCTGCAACAACAGATGAAAAAATTAACACAAACAACAAAAGCTATCAGTGTGCTATATGTTTGATATACATCATCTCATTTAATCCTCACAATAACTCTGAAAGGTATTATTTTGATCCCCATTTTATACATGAGGAAGCAGAGGCATGGAGAGTTTGAGTAGCTTTTCCAGGACCATCCAGAGAGAGGATTGGAAATCACGCATTTCTGACTCCCAAGTTTATGCTCTCTTTTTACTTTAGCTCTTCGCTTCTCTTTAATATACATTTCATTACTGCATTTTGTGTTTCTCTACATGTGTATTTATTAGTCAGTAAAGATCATTTGATTAATATAGAACTAAATGAAAGTTAATGACTAAACCTTAAAATAATTTGTAATAATTTCATGTAAATAAATTCATTCATGTGGGGAGAAAAGGAGTGACGGGTACACTGTATTTGATATTCAGTATATTCAATATATACATTGCTGCTTTATAAATGAACAGATGTTGATTGCCTTGATATAAGATAACAGTACTGTGGGCCCAAAGCTCTGGATGTAGAATTTATTTGATTTTCAAACAAAAGGGAAAGAAAGTTGATTTAAGAATCTATATCAAATCCTAAAATGATTTACTGTTAAGAAAACATGAGTATCTTTAATAATAGAGAAACGTAACATTGAGAAATATGAAACGTATTCGATTCCTTAACATTTTTAAAGCATGTAAGATATCTTCATTATGTCATTTTCTTTTTAAAACTTCACAAAAAGAATGTCTAACCTATTTTATCTTTTTAAAATACGCTGTTACCACATGCAATACTGTACCTTAGCTCTTTAAGAAGGATGTAATGAGAACATTCTTATAAAATCAACTATGAATTAAGTTTTTTTGCAAAATTAACAGCAAGCAAAGGTATTCTATTCTAATGAACTTTACCTTTTTCTTTTATCTCATGGATGTTTTAGAAAGAACCCATTGTCCTATCCCCTATTTACAGATGAAACAGACCTAGAGAAGTTATATGATCCAAGTGATACAGCTGCTAAGTGACAATGCCATGCCTGGAATCAGAAATGTGAACTCGCAAGTGCAAGACTGAGAAATTCCTTGATAGAAGGCAGCATATGCTATAAACAAGCAGAGTCACTTTGGGCAAGTCACTTCAATTCTTGATGATTTTTTTTTTTTTAATTTTTCTTTTTATTGTGGTAAGAACACTTAACATGAGATCTACCCTCTTAACAGATTTTTTAAGCATACAATATAGTATTGTTAACTATAGGCACAATGTTGTATAGCAGATTTCTAGAACCTAGTCATTTTGCATAATCGAAACTTTATACCCATTGATTAGCAAATGAGGAGTTGATAATCAACAAGAATTTAACTTTTTTTTTTTTTTTTTAGGAAACAAAGTGTGCAAGAATGTGCCTTTTAGGATTCCTTCTATGCCTTTATTATTCCACATGCAGGTACAGAGCAATTTTCAATGGCACTTGAATTTATCTTGCAACAGTAACTTCAAAACTGCTTTCATGTTCAGTTGTTTCTTCAGGTCCATAAAGCACATTCATGCAGTTATTCATTCATTTATTAATCAAGCATTAAACTCTGTCCATAAATATGTTCTGGTGCAGATTTAAAGAAATATAGAAAGTGAAGTAAGAATCAGTTTCCAATCTGACTTCTAGAAATGTACCTTAAACATATGCCTTTACGATTGGAAGCAGAAGTCACAAAGACGCGACTTAAAGTACAACTGTTAGTCCCTTTAACTAAAAAATGAATTAATGAAATCAAATTCAGTAGGTATTGGTATTATTGTAAAAACGATAAAAAGTTGCATTATACACCTGCTATTTTACTCTTCCACTTAAGTGTTACTGTAACACCTCATATTTTGTACCTCATTCTTATTCCTATGGACAAACCTCTAACTGAACTTACACTGACCAAAATCTGAGTCCATTTTCACTAATTATGAGTCATAATGGTCTGTTTACTTTTCTTTATTGATCTCTCTCTCCTTTTATAGACAACCTTCAATAACTATAAAAGTGTTTACTGACAATTTACTTCTACTTTTCATACTTAAAGTTTAGAGTAGCCCAAACCAAGGAAGCCCACCAATTTTCTTGTTCCACAAGAGGTTTGGTAAAGAAAGAAGAACTTTGTTAAGTTGATGTTTTAGATGAACTTAAGAGATAAGAGGTCCACTCGGAGCAAAGAACGAAACTAAGAAATTTTATGGGGACATAAAGTGGATGGTGGACTTTTTAGTTCTTTATAAATCAGTTTCATTGTACAGTTTTGTTTTGATATTATTTGAAATTCAAAGACATTAGGCACAGTCCTACTTAAATGTTAATAGCCAGTAAATTTCATTTTTTTATTACTGACTATTTTACAGACCTCAGCTTTTATACATTGATATAGATGAGAGTTAGTAATTCTTAAGAATTAACAAACAGTTGGTATATTACTAACTTTATTAACTCTACATAACCAATGAGTTAGTAACTACTAACTATACACAGCTGAGACTGAGAAGTTCCTAAGAATTTCCAAAAAGGAAGCCCAGTTACGCACAGAGAACGATGATGCATGCAGATCATTGTAACCAAGTAGTAAAAGTCAAACAAGTAATTATTTACTCTTTGTCCTAGGAACTGTACTTCAAGGAATCTGTGCTATAGAAATCATCAGAGAATGGGCCAAGCTTTATATTACTTATCCTAGCAAAATACGACAACCCACATGAATAAGGAAGTGTTTAAACAAATCATAGTGTATTCATACTATGAAAAATTTTATAATATTAAAAATGATGCTTTCAACTGCTTGGCAAGCCATGCTGTGGCGGCGTCCCATATAAAGTGGAGGAAGATGGGTACAGATGTTAGCCCAGGGCCGTCTTCCTCAGCAAAAAAAGAGGAGGATTGGCGGATGTTAGCACAGGGCTGATCTCCTCACAAAAAAAAAAAAAAAAATGATGCTTTCAAAAAAAATTAATGGCATTGGGAAATTGAAGAGAATTATACAAACTGTATACACAGTTTAACCTCAATTCTACTAAAACACACACACATATACAAATAAAATACCACTAATACACGGATAAAATACATGGACAATGAAGCTAAAAATATGTGTGTAATAATCTCTGTGAACACTGTGATGTACCACTATATTATGATATATTGGGTAATTTCTGTTTTGACTGTACATATCTCTGTATTTACAAGAATTCAACACAGGCATGTACTATAATCAGAAAATTTTTTTTTTAAATATGATCGTTCAGCATGTAGAATAAGCTTCATTGGGAAGAATGAATGGGAATCAAAATTCACCTATTATTGGTGATTCACCTATTATTGGATTCTACCCAAGTAGAATCAAAAGAGCATACATAAATCATATACATTGGGATAGTAGCAAAAATTCCAGAATAACATCTACCAAGCTAAGAGAAAGTAGCAGGAAAGGAATTAACACAGCAAGATTAGTGAAACAAAGCAGATGGACTAGCATACCATCCTGTGACATTGATACTATGAGTCCTTCATACAGAGAGTTCATTCATTTGTAATAAACTAGGTTAATTTCTTACCTTTAAATCTAACGCTTTCTTTCATACCCCATTACTTTTTTGCCGTCGCTCTAGCTCAACACCCCTCGTATTCAAGGAAGAAAACACACATATACACTACTGCAGTCTCACCATCATCCATTATTCATGAAAGGTTCTCATTGAATAAATGTCTGTTCAGAGGCTCTAAGCGAATTTCATTTCTGAACACTACTGTCTGCAGCCCAGCAGGCTATTTCACCAAGATAAGATCACACATTTAATCAAGTGCACCAAAAAAAGAAATACTCCCAAAGTTTGCTTAATAATGTCAAATCATAAAAATACAATGTTGACAGCCTACTAATTTTTAGTGTTCTTTCTTCTTCAAGGATTTGCAACAATAAAGAAGGTACATGGGAGTTTTTTCTTCTAATTAAGGTTTCTACTAACCTTTAAAAATTCTCCCAAATTATCCTATGCTACTATTTATATAGAGTTGGTACTTAAAAATGAAAAGTCAACACAACTTTCTGTTTTGAATAAAGAAAAAATAAAAACCAATAAATGTAGGAGGTTTTCCCAACTTATCCAAATAATACCTCTAAAGCACCATTTTACTTCAGCTGATCAAGTGTCAGCATTAACACTCCCCAGACTCGAGTTTTTGTAATAATGGATCCATATTAGATGTCTGTCATTTCAATAACATTATACTGGATATGTTGAAGTACATTTTCATTGGATTCTTCAGGCAGCTAATAAAGTTATCCATACTCATTTATTTGAAATATCCTACTTGATGTACTTTTGAATATTCTGCCTCTAAATATAAGGTTCACTTGAATAAATATATATTCCCATCAGTACCATGACATGACGAGTACACTAGCAAGTGTAAAATAATTAGATGTCCCAAACAGATGGATGGATTCATATCTGCAAACCCATTTTTTCTGCCTTTACTTCTATTTGCATTTATTTTATGCTGTATTGATTCCCATAAGTTTTTGTTTCTTCAGTTTCTTCTGGGATAACTTTTTCTTCTGTCCCATCTCCACAATTTGTTCCTTTTCAGTAAAGACCATCTTAAATGTGGCTGGTGGAGAACTTAATTCAACCACGAGTTCTGTCAGAGGGCATATCTTGGGGGTTTCGTTCATCTGGATGTACTCAACACCTAAACAATCTACATTTAAACCTGTAAGGTCAGCATTACTCTCTGTATTTTTAAGCACGCATAGCAAAACTTCAGCACTTAATGTGCCACCAAATCTGTGTTCAGTGCCCCTGTTTGGCATTGTACGATGGCAACTCCACCATGGTATGCTGGAATGGCATACACTGCTTATGTAAATGACATTTTCAGATATCTGGTGGCTTTTCAGATATGCATAGCCTTGATAACTTGGGCAGTTTCACAGGTATTCTTATACCTGAAGATTTGAATCCCTTGATTTGCATGCTTTTGTTGGGTTTTCTGGCTCAAGTGACTAGAGAACCATTTTCCAAGATCACTTTGGCCACTTAGAGGAAAAGAGCAAACCCATTTTTAATGGTTTTCCTAACCAATTCTCCTAACGCCTGATCTGTCTCAGTTAACAAAGGATCACTGTAGTAGACATTCAGGTTTTATCAACCATTCTGCCTTTTTCTGTGGACAAGATCCCTCTCTTAATTGAGCCTTTCCTTCTTCAACCTATTCGTCCATCCACAGAGGAACTGCAATATCCTTACTGACTGCACAAAGCTTGTGACAGTAGATAGATCTAAAGCTGGGTACCTAATTCAGACTGTGGTGAAAGGGAAAGAATCTAGCAGGCAGAGAGAAGGAAATGTGGTAGTCTGGGTAGGCAGGCAACCAGAGCAGAATCCTCGCGGGATTCAAGGTGCTAATTCTTTCTGATGGCTAGGTAAACCTCCATCCTTCCCCAAGATTCTTCATGTGAGAAACACAATAACCTCCCACTAAATTAATCATTGCGGCCTAAAGCTAGTTGGAGATGTCTTTGCAATTAAAAGAGAAATAATGAATTCACCCATTCTACTAAATCTTCTGAGTTGAATTTAAGTCCATACGACAACTGAGATGTTATCATAAAATATGCAGCATTGGAATGAGTGTAAAATAATATTTAAGTCATACATAAAAATTGAAAATTAAAGTGAAATTTAACTGAAAATGCCTAAAATTCAAACAATGATTATGTATTATTTTAAAAGAAAAGTTGCCTAAGCTCTTCTTCCAAAGTCAACTATGATTAATAATGTGATTAAAACAACAGACAAATTCAACTGAACAGTTAAAGCCAATATAAAAAAGAAAGTCTATAGATACAGACTCATGTTAACACAAAACTATTTCTCAATAGACTCTTTGTTTACTCCTTGAAGTCATGATCAGTATTCTGAGTTAAGGTTCAAACAATAACCATCAGCCATTGACAAATCAAGAACACTGAAAATTTGAAAAACAAAAGACATAAATGTAAACCAGTTGAGCCCTTCCATTCTTGCCAGAAAGAAAATCTCATCTCAAAAAGATGACCGGCAGTCAGGACCATTTCCTCTTATCCAAAAGTATTTGGAAGTGTTTTGAGGAAAGGAAAAGGAGAAAAAACCAAACCAAAACAAAACAAAACAGACCACTGTTGAAAAACCTCTTACAGGGTCAGCTGTCAATGGAATGCATTTTAGTATTCAGGTTACCCACCCATGCAGAACATCAAAAACTGGGCTTGAGTCTCTCCCCTATTCTCACAGGCTCAGGCTACTGTGGAGCCACTGGGGCTGTCTTGAATAGTAACACACTCTGCCTCTGCGGGACGCTTCAACACCAACACAAGCTGATCAAACAGAAGGGGGTGTCGTTTCTACTTGGCTTTCATTTTCTTGAATCATACTTTAAAACACTTAAGTCTGGTACAATTTAGCAAGTCAGCTGTCCAATGTGCAACTTATTTTTTCATTCATTTTTACCACCTACCATGTTGTACTCTTTCCACTGGGTAATTATAGGTAAAAGTCACACATTGTACTAACTTCTCTTACTGGCAACTGTCACTGAAATACAGATGTTAATTCTAAAATTTGGACTTATTTATGACCCTTTCCCTACTTCTAGTCTTCAAAGCAATTTTGGGATCTGAATTTTAAGGGTTCATCTGCATTTACGGCAATCTTATAAGGACTTGAACTTTGGGATTATAAATCTTTTAAAAGTATGGGAATCCTTAAATCTTGGAAGTTTATGATAATTTGGTTACAACATTGGAGAAAATTCTGATGCAGTTAAAGCTTAAAGAGCTGCTGACGCCATGTGAAAGATGATCAGGAGTTTAATTTAAAATGTCTTAAATTAAATTGCTACTTTCATTTTATACCTGATTTAAAGTCAGTCTTCAGACACTTGGTGGCTGTCAAAAATATTTTCCTGTCAGGATTATGATTTTTGGCGGAGAATTAGTAGCAGAGCATAACATTTTAAGATTAAGAGGAAGAGCTCAGAAATAGGTACTTAATAAAAGGTTAGAAAAGGAGAGAGGGAAAGAACATGAAAAAGACAAAAAGACCTGTGAAACCTTTCTCAACTGCTTAAGAAAACGCTATTGATTTTTATTCATAGCTCATCAAGAACTCTTCAATTAAGAAAATGATATTTGATTTAGCTAAATTTTCTTAATAATGCTACTTAAGGATATTTCTAATAATACTATGACTAACAACAATTGGTACAATTCAATAAATGCTCACTCCATCAGATACTTTTCTATCTACTTACTATTCTGCATTCCAAACCAGCAAAGTAGATTTGTTTACCTTTATTTTACAGATAGAGATGAGAGCTGGAAAGTTGTAGAATTGGGATTGTATTCAAGTGTCTCTCATTCCAAAGGCCATTTCTAAGAAGTTCATTATTAGGGACAGTGCCCAGCTATATCCATCTAAGGAGTACAATTTAGTTTCTACAACACTAATCAGGATTAACCAAAGTACTGGAGAAGATAAATCTGCATTACTAATTTCATAGTGGCAGGCCTAGGTCAGAAATTAAACTAGCCATGGAATATACCTCAAAAATGTATATAATTTATAAATATATCTACAAAGTTTTCAAATAGATGTCAAAGTGCCATTCAGAAGTCTTACAGTTCCCCAGTTAAACTTTAGCATCTAGTAAAACTAATCTTTATGTGGAGCTTCCGTTACTCGTTAGGCATATTATCACTCACAAACAAACTGAACCACAGAATATAATTACCCCAAGGATCCTTTTCACTGAAAATGGCCTGTTGTGATGCTTAGATAGTGATTAACAGACTAAGAATGTAGTGAGTCGTCTTGATATCACTTCAGAAAAGTGATTTCCTCCCTAATAATTCCCAAGATAGATAAATATTCAATTAGGGTCTTTGAAATCTTGATTTAATTGGGCATTCATACTCTACCCTACTTCAAACTTAGCCCAAGCGATGAAAGGTGTTTTATTAATCCTTACTATAAAAAAAAAAAATCCCAATAACTCTTCTTGAGTTTTAAAGTAGGAGGGTAAAATAAACCCACGATTATCTTTTATATGAAATTTTCAAATTTAATAGCATTTTTAAGACATACTCTAAAACAATGAGGTGAAACATAATTGCATATCTGAATCACATGTGGAGTTAACTGATGTTTCCTGGGACTCTCATGAAATCTAGTAAATAATAATAATGATAATAATAATAATGACAGCAGCAAATAGTTGCAATCCTGTAATTATGTGCTCGGAACTGTTTCAAGCACTTTGCATACATTTTCCCATTAAATCTTCACAACAACTCATGAATTAGGTATAACTGTTATACCCTTTAAAACGTATCAGGAAATTGGGCATAGAGAGATCCAGTATCTTGCCCAAGTCAAATAATTTATCAAACCTAGGCAAACATACCAGAGTCCCTTCTCTTCACCACTACACCATTCTGCCTCTCCAGATAACAGAATTTCAAGACCTGTGGCTTGGTTTTAAATTTTCCCCGTAGCTCCTGTGCAACTGTCACAAGATCAGGGTGGAGACCTGCAGATTTAAAGTTTCTGTTTCACTAACTGGGGACCAAAAAACTAAAAACAAGCTTTCTAGATTGGGAAAAGAATAATGAAATGTCAAATAACTAATAAAATATCCAACCTGCTTGGGTCTTTCTAAAGCCTGAACAATCTACTTGTTTTCTCACCCTAGATGGCTCCTTATATGGTCAGATGGGGTGATATTTGTGAATACAAGGAGGCAGATCTTGGAAAAGTCAACATCAGTGGTTCTCACTCTCTGATCCCAGGACCCTTTTACAAACTTAAAAATTAATGACCTAAAGCAACTTTTGATTCTCTTGGTTATAACCATCAATATCTACGTATTAGTAGTTAAAGCGGGAAAATTTTAAACCACAAGAATACACAAGCACACATGCCATATGCCATCAGAGCAATGATGTCATCACATATCATGTACATTCTGGAAAACTCCGCTGTACACTTGTTACAGTATAAGAGTGAAGGGCAAATCTATCTTAACATTATTATGAAAATGTTTTCTCTTCACAAACCCTCTGAGAGGGTCTCAAAGACCCACAAGTTTCCCCAGAACACACTTTGAGAAGGGAGGGTTGTCTGCTCTACAAAATAACTGAAATCAAAGCTTTACCAGACAAGAAATATTCAGTTGGGTGATTTAATTTTCCATCTCAGAGATAATGTTCATAATAAATAGGATTACCACCAATAATATTCTATTTAAATTCTTGAATAATATAGACCAAATGTTAACTTCTTCTAATATGTATATGTAATCATTCTTATGAAGAAATTCATAAGATAATATTAAACTAAATTCTTGTTTTAAGTGTCAATAAGACATAAGCAAGACATAAATTATTAAGATCTATACAATCTGTTCTGATCAAATATAGGAAGAACTCTCCCCTTTCACCCACTCCCTAACAAAACTGGAGAATTTCGATTAATTAAGAGTAGGATGGCTAATTTTTTTAATATATTTTGTATTTGTGAGTATATGAGCATACTTCATAATTCTAAGAGAAAAATTACACATGGTTACTTATGCAGTGGTAGAGTTAATTTTATTGGGCCATATAGACACTCAGACCAGGGTAAGGACATTAAAAGGTTTGGGGGAAAATATGCGCATCTTGGGACTCAGAAATGCTATCTAGAGGCATGCTCACATTACTTTCTCAAACTGGCCACGAACATACACACACGCACACAGACAACAAAGGGAAAATGGCAGGAGGAACTTACACATATTTGAATATTTTACTTTATATTTTATTATAAAATAGGGTATTCTATAAAGAAATGCATTTGCATAAAAGAAAAAGACATACTTGCAATAGAAATCTAAGTGTAAATATGTCCTTGAAGGCAAACAAATGCTAAATTACAATATAGCCTCTGTCTTTAGGGTTCCTTCCTCTGTGAGCAAATGCATATTTTGAATATAATGCAAATCTTAAGAAATCAAAGGGAAAATAGCCATTTGTAAAATTGAAGGAAAGATCATCTCCCTCTAATTCCGACTACTCCAGCCATTCACATCATGCTACCTTAAGGCTGCAGAGCATTTCTCAAAATCACTCTCTGTTCTTAAATACAAAAGTCACCATCAGGTTTCCTTGCTGATTACTGGGCAAAAAATGCCCCACTTCCAACAATAACTGTCACTACTCCTTGGCAGCCCTTTTCAAAAAGAGTTTCAACCAGCAAATTGGTCCAAATAAAATGTGAAAAACAATTCAGTTTAGCATTATGTTATTTGACTAATTTCAATCCTTTTGATTTTATAATCTTTTTTATTTTCTATTTAGGATTTTCCTTGGCTAGAGCTAACCATGGAATCAAAGGTAAATCAAGTCCATAAAAATTCTGCCTTTCCTAATGACTAGAAACAATTCCAGGCACAGTAGCCGGAGTCAGTAAGTCTCAGACTCGCTGTTATTCCCTGTGGAAAGGAATATTTAAATCTCCAAGCTGTACGAAGATCATTATTAAGAAAATCATTTCCAAAAGACCTTCCATTCATATTTTCGAGGAGAGCTCTCAATATGAAGGATAATCACACCAAACAACTTAAAATGAGACATCAAAAGCATTTACCCATCAGGCAAATCACCTGCGGGCTTATCACTTTTCAGGCCAGGGATGTCTGATGCAGTCTATCTAAAAAATTTAAATAGTTCACAAAATCCTTTATACTAATCATTCCAACTCCTTCAAGTTTATAGAAATAGTCCAGTCAACCATATACACCAATGGAGCAGGTTATTGAATATTTAGTGCTAAGTGCTATGGAATGGCATTCAAGAACTCTGACACATTCACCTTCAGCTAAAGACAGCACAATACACTGACAGACACAGTTCTAATGACATCAGGACCTGTGGAATGTATGACTGCCTGGAAACACATGCTGCTAGGAAACAAAGAACAGATCTGATCAAATCTTCTAATGGAAGGACTGGGAATCACTGCGATTAGATCTTCTAAAATGAGAGGACAAGTATTCTTTAATCTTCAGAAATATTTGCAAGCATAAAGACTTTAACACATTCCCTCTAGAAATGAAACAAACACATGAACTAGATTCTCATGAATTAAGTCACAATTCTCTAAGTTTTCTATTAAAATGACTACCATTAGCAATATCTTCTAAAAGTATAACTTAATCAAAATAAGGCATCACTGATTCAGTATTCTTTTTTTTTTTGCCACTTAAGCTTTTTCAAGAAGTCAAGATCTTTAAAAAAAAAAAAAAAACTAGAAAGTATAGGACCTAGAAACAAAGTACCATTTTACATACTTTTTTAAACAAAATAGAACATAGCCATTTGCAACAAACACCAAAGCCATCAAAGCTAATCTACAACTATGGAATTTAGTATCTTCTAATTATTGGAACTGAAAAGCAGTTTATCTTTTCAACTTTTTAAAACTCAATCTTTGTACATTTTTAACCCTTGCTTTGGTTACCAAAAAAAAAAAAAGATTGAGTGAAACAAAGCTGAGAGATATTTCAACACAAATATCCTTTCAACTCCTACACAAATTATCTGGAAACCTCTTTTGGTGATACTATAAAAGACCTGACAATTCTCTCTGTAATCCACATACAAAACATTGGGCGCCAGAACTCCAGGTCATTTAGTACCATTACAGATTGAAAAATATACAAGGGAAATCTGGCTAAATTCTGTTTCATCTCATAGGGAAATAGAGAACATTCTCCAAATGAAAAATTACTCAAGAAGTGTTTCTTTGCAGATTCTACGACATTCTTTAACTAGTGTTGATAGCCCATATGACACTAAATGAGCAGACCGCCTATTGACTTCAGTGCAAAACAGAGAAGGCAATTTTTCCTTCCTGCCAGAGTCTGTGCGTCTCCTCATTTCCCCAGCAGCTGGCTAAAAGGATGTAAAATCAGAGGTGCAAGAAGGCTTATACTTCCTAATGAGTAATCCACCCAGGAAAGTAAACACAACAGACACCACCAGGTTCGACTCTAAAGCAGACTGTGGCAGGGCTGCTTACACCGTTGTTTACAATGTGCTCTAACCACCGCTGGCAGGATCACACACAGGCATAGGGAGGAGACACCCAGAGGTGGCTCGCACGCCTCGAGCTCGCCCAATTGCTATGATATCTCTGGCCATAAATAAAGCAGAGCACGTTTCTATCGGAGGGAGGAAAGTGGCCAGAGAATTCCAGGGACCAGGGGTTATGCAGGCTTCACTCGGTTATTTCAATCTACCAGAGAGATGACTACTCTGTCCCCTGGTCCTCATCAGGGCCAATCTGGGGTGCGTCGAGCACTGCACCAGAGACTCTCCAGTGCCGCACGCATGTTGCGGAGGTGCTCCTGACTGGGCGAAAGGGACACAGAGAGGTTTCCTCCCAACCCCTATGCGGCCCCCCGCAACTAGATTTTCCAGTTAAGCGGATCCCAGGCGATTTCGATACGCAAGCTCAGCTCAACTAGCATCAGCTCTGCCATCCCCGCAAATATCTCCCAGCCGTCCCCCGAGCGCACGAACGCGCGCACACAGACACTCACACGGCGGCCCCGCCGCCAACTAATCCTGGTAGCGGAGCTCGTCCCCCCGCAACATACACACCCACCCACCTATACTGCCGGGGGGCCTGGTAGGCTTTGCCCCTGAGCTCCGACGTGGGACCAGCAGCGGGGGCGCGGCAGCACCCACGCTCCGCTGCAGCCCGGAGCCTCCTCTTCTCCTATGAGAAGCGCCAGGGCGCCTGCCCTCCTACCTGTAACCCAGCCGCCCGCGGCCACCAATACTCTGGCCACCCCGCCCCGGCGCCCCGGCCGCCTCGATTCGTGCAACACCGCCCCCTGCCCCGTGCCCACTCCCGACACCGCGCCGCCCCGGGCCACCCACGAAAGTAGCAGCTCTCTTCAGCCAAAACCGCCTAACAAAGCCTGGCAAGCAGGTCTAAACTAAACTGCCGTGAAGGGGACACAACCGGCGGGGTGCAGAGAGGCAGCGCTGCTCCACGACTCAGGGGCGCGACCTGGGCAAACGCGGCCACCATGGATGCTCCAGGCAGGCGTCCAGGGAGGATCGCGGCGGGCTCGCAGCCCCGCAGTCCCCATCAGCCGAGAGCCCAGCTCCTCACCCGGTCCCTGTCGGTCCTCCAGCCCGCTCCCGCCTGCATCCGCACCGGCTCGGGGCCGGCGGAGAGAAGGCGCCCCCTGGTCTGCTTTCAGCCCCCACCAGGGGATGACACTGGGGTGAGAGAGGAGGGACAATTCCCGGAGTGGAAACCGTTTCTATTCCCCAGCGTGTTGGACTGCGAATGCGCCCAGTCTGCTCTCCCCTTCATCCCTCCCGGCCGCCAAATCGCCCAATAGCTGGAAAAACCTCGAACCCGTGCCAAACCCCAGCGCCCACCAGCCAGGAGGCTCCCTTCCCGCCCCGCATCACGATCGGATGAGTGTGTGTGCGGGCGAGTGTGTGAGTGGGAGGGTGAGTGTGCGTGAATCCTGCACCCCCTCGGTTGCCCGCCCCGCGGACGCCGCCGCCTGAGCCGGGCCAGGGCCACCACGATTAGGAAGAGTGAGAAGAATAAATTACCTTTCGTAACCGCCGGTCCCTGAGATCGTCCCATCAGTTGTTCAACAACCTGCAGCCGGGTGCAGTTTCCACAATCCAGCCATGGAGCCCGGGGCAAAAGACCGACTGGCCCCAGCGAAGACACCCCCACTACACGAGGCAAAGAAGGATGATAACCGAAGCGCAGAGAAGGCAGCAGGAGGGTGGAGACCCCTGCCAAGGAAACAACAACAAAAAGTCTCCTTCCCCCTTTCTTCTGCTACACAGCCATGGAGAAAGAGGAAGAAAGAAAAAAAAAAGAACCAATGCTTGTCTTCCTTTACGTTTCCTCGCTTCACACACACCAAGAGGGTAAAAACGGAGCAAAGAGAGAGGAGGGTTCAAACGTCTCTCCCAGTCCACAGTTGCACAACTTCGGAGTCAGGCTCTGCCTCCAGCAGCAGCCGAGGGACCCAAGCGGCAGCTATTAACATGCGGCAGTCATAGCTGGGGCTGCTTCTCCTGCTGCTGCTGCCGCCGCTTAAGGAAAGACGCTGCTGAAGAGACCAAAAATCTTCCACCATCCCCCCAGCCGATCTTTATATCCAGTTCTCCCACCCCACCCCCTTCTCTTTCTTTTTCTTCTTCTTCCTCGTCCTCCCCTTTCCGCCTGGGAGCGGGAGCGATGGAATAGGTAGGGGGAGCCGCGAGGGCCAGGGGTGGCTTCTCCGCCGAACCCCCCTCCTTCTCCTCCCGAGGTTCTCTCCCCGCCGAGGGTCTCCTCTTGCGCCCGCAACCCTCGCCGAGCGCCGGAGCGAGGGCCACGCAAACTCCTTCCCCGGTGCACAGCGGGGGCGCGCGGGCGCCGGGCCGCCGAGGGCTGCGTCCCGGGGGCCGCGGAGCCCCGAGCCCGGGGGTGGCTGATTAGCTCGCCGGCCACGCCGGGCAGCTGCAGGCATGTGGGAGCTTCATCGCGCGGCCCCGGGCTCCGCGCCGCCGCCGCCGCCTCTTCGGTTCTTTCTCTTCTTCGACTGCCCGAGAGGGAGCAGGGCTCTGGCGCTCTCCAGACACGCACACTCACACACGCGCACACACGAGCGAGCTCCTGCCAAAGCCAACCGTGCAACCCGCGCGCGCGCACACCCGGAGAAAGAGGACGGAGGCAAAAAGAGAAGAAAGAAAGGGGAGGGGGCGAGTCACAGGCGGCGGCGGCGGCAGCAGCGGCTGCCGGAGCGGAGGCAACGAGCAGTCCGGGAAAAGCCAGCAGCGGCAGCGGCGGCGCCCACCCGGACCAGCGGCAGCATCTGCATCCCCGCTCCTGGGAACTGGGGCGAGCGGTGCCGGGCGAGCAGGCGACCGGGCGACGCGCCGAGAGCCGATCGGAGCGCGGGTGCACCGGGGCCGCGCAGCCTGCGCGGCGGACGCAACCGGGGCCCGAGCCGAGGCCAGAATGAACGGCGGCGGGCCAGCGCTGAGAGCGCTGAGAGCCGGGGAGGGGGCTCGCGCCGGGGGAAAGGGGTGGCAGGCAAAACCCGGATCTGGAGTACGTTCGGGCTCCGCCGCGCGGGCTCCACCTAGCAGCTCGGCAAACGCTTGGAGGTGGCAACGAGAGAGGCTTCCCTTTCACGGTTTGTCAAACAAAGGGTACTTCTTGCGGCTTTCAGGCACGCTTCTCTCCCAATCTCTCTCTCTCCCTCTCTGTCTCTCTCCCTCTCTGTCTCTCTCTCTCTCCCCCTCTTCCCCTTTCTCTCTCTCCTCTCTTCTCTTGCTCCTCCACTGCACCCCAGGTGAGTAAACGACGTCAGATTGAAAGTCCTGCCACTGTCTCTCTGCTTGGGTGCAGGTTATTCCATATTTTCATCATGCAGGTACCAGATCCCAATGAGTTTTCTGCCTTTGGTCCATTTTATGTTTCTTCAAACTTACCTCAACGTGCAAGTTCATTGCAGACTTTAAAGTATCCTTCTCTGATAATAGGACGTGAGGAATCAATGATTTTATTTCACGACATCAATAAAAATTACCATAATGGATACAGAAAGGTGCCGATTCCAAAGCAGTGCCTTCTGATAGAGGAAAAGTCTGCTCAGATTAACTGAGTGACCTTGGTCAATTACTCAACCTCTTTGTGCCTTCTTTGTAAATGAGAGGGTTAAGTAGGTAATTTCTCAGGTCTTTTCCTGCTCTAAAATTTCATGATTTGAAATGGCTAAGGTGTTATTTTCTATATCAGCAAATTCAAGTTACGATTATGAGAGAAACTAACATTTATTATATAGATCCAACAAGCGCATTATATCCAAATTGTATTTGAATGTATATATTCAGAATGATCTAATGCCGTTCCAGAGCTCTTAGGGAGGTAACAGCAAGCCCAGAACATCTGAAGAATTTAAACTCTCACTAGAATTAAAAGACCATACCCATTGTAAGTGACTGTCAAAATCTCATTCATTCTTTAAAGCTCAATTTCAGCGTCAAGTGCTCCAAGAAGCCTTTTCTCACCAACCTCAATCAAAATAATCACCCCTTCCATTACATTCCCATAGCACTTTGATGGTATCTCTACAATAACACCTATTTCATTCTGCTTTTTTCTTTTTCTTTTAAAATAATTAGTTGCTTGTCTATATGCCTCCTCAGATTATTGGATCTTCCTTGAATGCAAATTCCAAATTTTAGTCATCTGTATAACACAAGATTACTCTGTATCCACAGTACATAGCACATTGTAATTCCTTTTTTTAAAATATGAGAGGATTTAATGTTCTTGCTGAATTCTGACCAACTAGATGTTCACAGGCTCAAGTTAGGCTACTTGAATTTGCCTAATATAGGGCATCTGTGAACGCCCCTGAGTACTTAAAGAAAATATAAACTGACATCTGGAGTCACTTGTTACTTAAATAATTTTGGAAAGAGTAGACTGTAGCCAATTGTGACAAGAGGCTGTTATTTGTAAAGCAGACAAAATGGAAACTACTCAATTCATCTCCCAAAAGAATATATGTAGAAAAGTAATAAAATAATAGAATGTACAATGAAACGTGCTGTATAGATATTAAATGTTATCAGTGGGAGCAGCAGAAATATAAACAGTACCTATAGACCAATTTTTAGAATCAACCTTATCACAACTTGACAGGTTTGGAAGGATATGGGAAAGGAATGAAATTTCAAAATCGAATTAATATATTTATCAGAATAAGAAACATATTAACTGAAAACTACGCATATTAAGTTAAATAAGTAATTGAAAGTATTCACCAAAGAGGAGTTGACCACAAACAAAATTACAAACAGAATAATGAGGGAGAAAGAACCAAAAAGGAAAAGAAGTGAGTAAAAACAACTGATGGTTAAAGAAAAGCAAAGAAAGAAAGAGAATTGGCTAATTGTTTATACAATTTCATCAAAGGTCAAGGGAACAATTTTTACAGCAGCTACCTCTATTTTAGGCTCAAACTTCATGCTTCCAAATCATTTTTAATCTGATGGGCATAGTCTTCTATATTTGATTTAACATATAAAGCGTCCCATTCCATTGCCAGGAAATCCATGACTCTTGCCAACATTTTTCTAAGGTGAACCTTCCACAAAAATAAAATCAAGTAAATCCTGTGCCCTCTTTGCTCCACAACTAGATTTAACACCTTCTTCTCAGGGACAAGATAGTATCACAGATGATGTTTGAGCAAAGGTGCTATTATACATGATAGCTCTCTGTGCTACAGTGGTTTTTGAAAAAGATGGCACTATTGGCTTCAGCTCCACTAAAATTGAAAAAAAAATCAATATTTACCAAATGGAAAAGAACCCCTTTAAAATTAAAAAAGCTGAATATCCAATCAAATAGGATAACCAAAATTAAGATATTTTAATAACTATTAAAATTTTCTGATCAAAGCACTCTTCAAATTAATAAGAAATACACCAAGATCTCCAACAGCATGAAAGTCAGGAAAAGAACATGGAAAATCTGTTCACGGAATAAGTGCAAATGGCCAATAAATGTAAGCAAATATGCTCTGCATGTACAAATCCAATACATAAAAATATATACAATTATCAGATCCGTCATGTTTCATGTTTCCCCCATGAAATTAGCTGAAAACTAACAGTGCCCTATTACTAAACTCTAACAAATGTATGTTGAGACAGGCATGCCCCTATGCTAATGTACATTGACCCAATTTTTCCAGAAAGAAAGTGGACAATATGTATCAACTGCCTTATAGAATATATATGTCATTAATCCAGTGTTTCTATTTACAAATATCACTTCTATAGAAATAAACAGAGATATGGATAAGGCTTTTGTACAATTATATACATCTCAGTCATAATTGTTATATAAGGGGAGTAAGTATGTAAGGTATGCATGCATATATTCAGAGTGATCTTGTTTTTTTGTACTTGGTAAAAGTCCTCTTATCTGATTGGAATTGGTAGTTCTTCAGTTAGTGGGGAAAAAGTTGGTTAAAGCAAAAAATGTTTTTTAAAATGATCCATACCTTCTATAATAGTTGGGATTCATTTTGGCTGCAAGCAACAAAAACACAAAAGAACGATGACTTAAACAAGATAGAAGTTGGTTTCCTTTTTGAGTGAAAGTCTAGCAGTTGGTGATCCACGGCGGTTATGGCCCTCCAAAGCATCCCAAAGAAACAGATACTTTCTTTATCTTCTTGCTCAGCTACCCTTGACCTTTATTCCCAATTCCAGTTCTAGCAATTAGGCCTACATTGCAGGAGCAAAGAAGAAAAGGAGGAAGAGAAAGGCATACTCACACCCAAGGACATTTTCCTAAAGTTGCACTCACCATTTCCCTTTTCATTTACTCCTCAGAAACGGCAAGATGGTAACACTTAGCTGCAAGGCTAATGGGAAATGTTGACTATTCCAGGCAGTCATGTGTCCAACCGAAAATCAGGGTTCTTTCACGATTTGGCTCTTCCTCAACCTATGACTTAACATTATGAGCCACCCTGGGCTGAGCTTTGTATATCTTAGGTTTTCAGTAACCAAATGAATAACTAACACAGACACTAGACAATACCTGCTTCACATGAAATGACCTTCTACTTCAATCAGGTGTAAACTTTCACAAGATTTCCAATTACTGAGCTTTTGCGTTCAGGAAAGATACTCTCTAATACCCAAAAAGTGTCAGCAGACAGTTACTGTCCTAAATGCTATTGGGCCTAGAAACACTGATAAATCAAGGTAATCAAGGTTAAATCATATCTGCAAAGCACAGCACTCAGATTCCAGTATGCCATGGCATAATAAGAATTCTAAGGGGTCTTGGCTTCATTAGACTAATGATTCAAATATAGATTACACAGACTATCAGAACGTACTTGACTTCCCTATAGGATAGCTTAATTCTAAGAAGAATCAACTGATGCTCTCTGTTCCCTGGAATATACATCAAAAGACCATTTTAAAGACTGTAAAATCTTACTTAAATTATATTGCCCTACTAATTTGCTATTGTCTATTCTCTCCTTGCTTCAAGCAATTCACCCTTATTCTTTTTTGGTCCAAAAGAGGGTCCTTGTATTCTACATTCTTAATGACCTGGAAACTTATCTATAGATCTAGATAAGGTAAATCTAGATCAAGATATTTGTTAAAACTAATTAAGTGGTTAACTTTTTCCACATCCTGACTTTTTTCTTCCCAATGGAAGTGTCTCCTTAAAACTCTCTATCATAATTTCTTTAATATTTGCATACATACATGCCGGTTCTGGGCGACTTAAAGGAACAACAAACTTCTCTTTTTTTTTGTCTGTAACTTTCCCAGCTACCTTGTCTTAGACTCCACAATTAAATTACCTTTCTTAACTGCAAATTAAGTTCAACACCAAATGCTTTCAGCCACTTACTATAAATGTTACTGATGGAACACTGGCTCTTGCAGAAATACTCAGCACTCATACAAACATAGTTGCCTTAAAAGCATCAAATCAGTGTCTAGATTCTAGACTCTAGAAATATGAAAATATTCAGAAACTCAACACTGTTTTCTTAAGGTCTTCCTCTTATAAAGGCAAATGTGCTTGTACTTTGCAAATGAAAATATCATGGTCAACCAGGGATACAGTCATGTGCAGCATAAGGGCGTTTTGGTCAACAATGGGCTGCATCAATGATGGTGGTCGTATAAGATTAGCACCGTGTGGCCTAGAAGTGTAGTAGGCTATACTATCTAGGTTTGTGTGAGTACACTCTATGATGTCCACACAACTCTGAAATTGCCTAATGACACATTTTTCAGAACGTATCCCCATGGTTAAAGGACACATGGCTATAGTCAATAATGACTGTCATGGACCAGAAAGGAAGGAAATAGACTTTTTGTTCCTTTGTAAAACATTGCCACTCAGTTGGGCTCTGCTTCTCAGCCATGCTCCTTTAAGACTATACTAGGGGGCCGACCCCGTGGCTTAGCGGTTAAGTGCACGGGCTCCGCTACTGGTGGCCCGGTTCGGATCCCAGGCGTACACCAACACACTGCTTGTCTGGCCATGCTGAGGCAGCATCCCACATACAGCAACTAGAAGGATGTGCAACTATGACATACAACTATCTACTGGGGCTTTGGGGAGAAACAGGGGGAAAAAAGGAGGAGGATTGGCAATAGATGTTAGCTCAGGGCAGGTCTTCCTCAGCAAAAAAGGAGAATTGGCATGGATGTTAGCTCAGGGCTGATCTTCCTCACAAAAAAAAAAAAAAAGGACTATAGTAGACACACTAGTAGATATCTGACTCGTAATTACTCCACCTTCCCTAAGAATGAATCCATGTACGTATGGCTTTGTCCGTACTGTTTGGCCCTGTCCCTTGGCCGTGGTTGATGGGTCTAGGCAAGACAGCTGACGCAAGTTTGGCTAATCAGAATCCTTCCCCAACATATTTCAGACTATGCTATGGAAAGGTCTTAATGCATCTCTGAAGACGGAGGAGGCTCAGTGACTATTCATGGCCACATTTTCTGCTATATGGTGCCATCTAAACCTAACTTAGTTCAATATTTTCTAGAAGAATGCAATCAGATTTTAAAAATACTGCTAGCCTTAATCAGAAATTCCCTTTTATTTTGCATCTATATCTAAACTCCCAAATAAGATGCACACAAGGGGGAAATTCTGTATGGACGTGTTGTCATAGGGCTAACATGCAATCTGTGTTGCAGTGATATCTAGGAAATTGGGTTCCCCTTAAGACTGCCTACTGGATTTTCCTGAAAGCGGAGCTCATAGAAGGCGTATTACATTATTCTTCTGGGAATGTTGGTCACATTATTTTTGCAGGACTCCCAGTCAGATGATTTTTCTCATTTCTGGTATCTGCTTCAGTCATACACCTCACCTCTTTTCTTATGAAAGCAAAATGAAGAGTGGTAGGAAAAATAATGATTATTGCCTACTTGGAAATACAGTGTTCAGGCCCATGGTAGATATTCAATAAATGTCTGGTGAATGAAATAATTCATTCAAGTGTTATATAATATATATTATAAAATGCATAAGATGTGTCTATTAAACTGTCTGATTAATATATCCATCCTTCTATTAAGATTTTATGTTAATAGAAGTTATACATTTAAGTGAGAGCTATCAAATTCAAATTAGTCACCTTGACTAGGGGAGGCTGCTGTTGCTCAAAATAAATTGAACCCTTTTGAAATCATTTTATACTACGGCATGATTTGGAGTAACCTTAAGATATTAACAAATCTCTTACTTTTAAAGTACATTTGATTTTTTTTTCTTTTTTTTTGGCTAATGATTTAGAATCAACTGGAAAAAAAAATCGCTGGCATTAAAGAACTGGAATAGAGCTTTGAAATCATCTAATTAGTTATCAAGCCAGGAAACAATATTTCATGTTCAAAATAAATAAAGTATGACTAATTTTTTCCTGTGGATTAATTTTAGACTACTTCAAAGTAATGAGCATCACTTTCTATGGACTATACCTAATCCTCACAAGAAACCAGCAATATAGGTATTATTCCCACTTTATTAATAATGATACTAAGATTCAGACAGTATAATAACTTTCTCAAGACTGAACATTCAGTAGAGTACACCATTTAGACAAGTTTGTCTTACTAACCCTCTGCCTACATTGGTGGAGATCCTAAAGGCGTGTTCTTATAATGAGAACCTTCCTCCTTGGCTACAGTTCATTGGATCGGGGAGGGGAAGAGGTAAGTTGCGTTATTAGCAGGCTAATCTTGTGTTCTTCCCATCAAAATTGGAATTCAGGTTGAGCGAGTCATTGTTTCTTTCTCTGAATAGACCATGTAACTACCAAGCTGTGGTGTGGACCTCTTTTCCCTGCCATGTTAATTCAAGAATTAGAGGCGGTTCACTCTTGTTGGGAGACATGGAATATTCTATTACCAGTTGAACTTGCTTTTCACCACCAACAGAAGTGAAGAGAATGCTAATCTGCAGAAAGAAGGATAAAACACCTGCACGGAGAGGAGCCTAGATGAAATGCAGAGAGAGGTTTTGGATGGCTTTCTGGACCCTGGTTCTATTTCTTTTCTGAGATCCAGCTACATTTCTGTACTTAGTCTCTGGAAAACAGCCCTTGTGGTGTTACAGTACATTCTCCTTTTTGATGAAGCCAGCACAACTTTGTAGTAGTTATCAGTGGGTTTTGTCTGCTCATTTCTTAATTCCCATTTCTGGAAATAGCATGCTTCTTCTTTGGGTGCCTTTTTCCTCTTCACTTTATATATTGGCATGATCAGTCCCTTGTGGTATCCAGACCACATAGGGAAGGCAAATGATCCAGGCCAAATCAAATATTGTAACCAGCTCTACCCCAGTGACTTGTTATAGATGGCCACATAACAGAAGTCAAGCTATTCAGAGTTCTTCCCTGTGATTTTTTTTTTTATATGAACACAGGAATAGAGAAATTTTCCCTCCTTCTCTGGTGTGCTTTCAAGTTAGAATGGTGTAAATCTGAAGCTTGCTTTTATTTATTTGTTTTAGTTTGTTTGTTTATATTATTCCAAGCTGTCTCTCAGGGACTTAACAATTAGAAAAATAGAATGATAATTTTCTTCCAATTTATCTCACAAAATGGTGAAAAGCTTAAACATATACATGCCAACAACTTGGCATATTCTTACCTTAAGAGATTCGATATTAGATTTAAATAAGATATATTAGTTATACTTACGTGAAAGGTCATGAAATAAAATTCCAAATCTATACTGTGCATCTTACACTAAGGTATGCATGCTGTGTTTCTAATTCTCTAATGGTTAAGATAATCCTGGATCAGGACTCTAAATTGGAGGGGGGTGGGTATATCAGTGTCTTTGTTCCTTTCAGACGTTCAGAGATCCAGGCTCATGGAGATTCCTCCATCTTTAACACATGGCTTTCAAGGTTGCCCTAGGCAGACCAGGGGAACAGAGGAGAGGGATGATTTCTTAGCACTTTATTTATGGGCCTGCATGATCCTTATCACTTCTGCTCAAATTCCACTCACAGGAACTCAGTCATAGGACTACACCTACCTGTAAAGGAGGTTGACAAACGTAGTCTAGCCTTGGGTGCAGGAAGAAGTTGATGTGTGCTTGATAAACAACTATGCGGGTTCTGCCACACACTCTCTTGGTGGTTCTGAAATAACGAAATATAAAAGAATATACAGAATTGTGGAGCCAATCATTGCCACATAATTGAAGTAATATCTAGGCCATATGACACAGTACAAAGAACTCAGGACATGGATTCAGAAAACCATATTTCAGTCTTGTCCTTTACCACTAACTCACTGTGTATTGGGAAAATCACTTAATATGTCTGTTTTCTTTACCATACCAGTAAAATTGGCATATTACAATATCCGTCCTACCTACATTTCAAGGTTATTCTGGTCACTAAATTAAGTATATTATAAATTCAGAGTGCTATTCAAATGGAAGATACTTGCTAGGACACACACACACAACTACACCATTTATACACACAGAATTCCATGTGCTGTACTCTAACTCTCATGTTTTCCCATGCTGTTTGAATTTTTCCTCTATAAATAAAATATCCTCTCTCGGAGATGCTATGAAACACCTTACATATTCCTTCTCCCCAAGACCTAAGTATTCATTTCCACGGCTTGAGGAATGTAGGCTGCTCACATACGAGTTCCTCAAGTATTTCCCTCCCTCTGCTGAAGGGAGATGTCTTACTCAAGATTATGTTCCCTCCCTGGGGGTCAACCCACATGCAATACATGTCCTTCTCAGGCGTACTTACAGTAGGCTCATTTCCTGCTTCAAGATGACTCTGAAGGACCATTCCAGGTTCAGTGAGCCCCCATTGGATTGTCTGAAGGCTCTACTGAAGTTCCACTTTTCCCTCTGCTCTACTCTGAGGCCCTCATTCCCACCCCTCCCCATGCCCATTCTGTATTGTTCCTGAGAGCTCCTGGATAAACCTCCTGTTTGCCATCCTAGAATCTGCTTTCCAGGACACTTGACCTAAGAAAGCTTCCTAGCTCCTATGCTTGCCTTTATTATGGTTTATTCTCGACACTCAGCTGCAGAGATGCTGTTAGAACAAAGTAGCTATATGAGTTTCCTAGAGCTACTGTAACCAAGTACCACAAACTGGGTGGCTTAAAACAACAGAAATCTATTGTCTCATAGTTCTGCCAGAAGTTGGAAATCAAGATGTCAGCAGAGCTATGCTCCCTTTGAGACTTGATAGAATCCTTTCTTGCCTCTTCCTGGCCTCTGATGGTGGCCGTCAATACTCGGCATTCCTTGGTTTGCTGCTCATCACTGCAAATTCAGCCTCTTTCATGACATGGCGTTCTCCCTGTGTATCTCTGTCTTCACAGGGTGTTTTCCCCTTCTTACAAGGACACTGATCGTTTTGGATTAGGGGCCCCTCTCATGACTTCACCTTTTTTTTTTTTTTTTTTTTTGGTGAGGAAGATCAGCCCTGAGCTAACATCCATGCCAATTCTCTTCTTTTGCTGAGGAAGACTGGCCCTGGGCTAGCATCTGCGCCCACCTTCCTCCACTTTATATGGGATGCCGCCACAGCATGGCCTGAACAAGCAGTGCATCTGTGTGCGCCCGGGATCTGAACCTGGGCCGCAAGCAGCGGAGCGCGTGCACTTAACTGCTACGCCACAGGGCCGGCCCCTAATGACTTCATGTTAACTTGATTGTATCCACAAAGACTTTATTTCTGAATAAGGTCATCCTCACAGGTACCTGGGAGTGGGACATCAACAGAACTTTTTGGGGTGCACAATTCAACTCATAGCAGTGACCCTGCCCCAAATCCTCCAGGTGCTCCCTATATCACTCAGCATAAACCCGAGGTGGCCTGCAAAGCACTATACAGTCTGACCCCTGCCTCCTCCCCGGCCTGTTCTTCAGCTTCTCTCCCCGGAGATCACTTTCCTGCAACTATAATAGCCTCCTTATTGCTCTTTCCGCACGCTAGGCACACCTCTTAATTCAGGGCTTCACATCTGCTGACCTTTGCACCTAGAATGCTCTTCACCTAGAGACCTGCACAGCTCTTTACCTAACCTTCTTCCAGTCTGTGCACAAATGTTGCTTCTCAGTGATGCTTTCTCTAACACTTTACTGCAAACAACCTTATCCCAAACTCTATCACGCTTTCTTTTTTTCCCTCTGCAGAGCTTCTCACCTTCTAATATACCATGTAATTTACTTATTCATTGTGTTTATTGCAGGTCTACAATGTAATTTCCGTGGTCTCAAGGCACTTTTGCCTTAATGGGCCCCTCCCTCTATAAAAGTACTTAAAACTATATTTTATGACTGCATTGGTATGAAGAAAAATATAATCCAGGATGGATGCATTATTATAATATTCACGTCTTTTCTTCTGGTTTTAAAAGAAATTAAAATTAAAACATTTTGTGGGCCCCTAGAAGTATCGTGGGCCTTAGGCTCTGTGCCTAATGGATAAATTGGCCCTGGTTTATAACTGCCTCCCCATCAGAATGTAGGTTCTTGGAGGATGAGGACTTTTATCTGTTTTGCTCACTGATATTTCCCCAGCAAGTAAAACAGGGCCTGGCATATAGCAATGTTCAATAAATATTTGCTGAGCATATGAATGGCTAAAAAGATCATTTTGATTTTCCATTAGAATTAGTTTTCCATTCCCTTAGTGAAATAGGTTTGTGTGGCCTAACCCAGAATGTGCTGTTATTTCCACTTCAATACTTAAAACTTCAAGAATAATTCTGTAATAGGCCGACCAACCTTTGAACTAACCACAGGATTCCAGCCTCACACAACTCTTGGGAACCATGGGAAGCTTATGGTAAGTGAGCTGGTGGAATTACTTTACTTTTCTGTAGCCCACCTTGGTGCACTGGAGAGTTCTATGTCAGGAAGTTATTACAAATATTATGAGAAACATTTTTTTGAACTTTAAAAAACTTCCTTAAAGAATTATAAGAAAAATTGTTACTGGTACCTTGAGATAAACCATAATATTGAAATATCTTCTAAGTAACAAAATAAATCAGGAAAAACCTTAAAATAATTTTATAGAACTAAACTAGTGCGGTTGCCGTATTTCAGAGATTTGTTTTAATGAAAATAAAAAAAAAACTGTATGAAAACTGGTGGGTCTCAGGTGGTAGAGCAAGGATAAGAAAATGACTAAATTTGATTTGTATTTATTAGAAAAGAAGAGACCAGACCTTCAATTTGATTTGGGAAAACCAAAGTTAAACTTGCAGGGGTATAAATATTGCTTATTTTGTACTAAGAATCTTGGTACTTATGAATTTCTTAGGATAAAATGTGACCACTGAAACCTTTTTGAGAGGAAAATGTTATTTCATAGGAGACAAAAATCACTACAGTGCTGCATACATTTAATAATAGGCAGAATAGTTAAATGTACAGCTGATCAGGAACCTTCATTGTCATTTCCTTACCTTTTCTGGAACTATTGTGAAATTATCCATTTGTTCTACCTTCCATAGTCTCATGTGTTTTCCTCAGAGCTTGACTAATATTTAGTTACATATGTCTGTCCTCCATTAGACTGTTAGGGAAGCATGTACAATTTATTTTATTACATATATTACCTAGCATGATGCTTTTCCTATTGAATAGATATTCAATGAATGAAGTGTTGAATGTGAAACAATTTAAAACTATAGACATAGGTTGTTTTCATTGTATAAATACTTAGGAAATTCTTTCCTTTGAAGTTTTCTTTTTTACTACCTGACATGTATATATTTCATTTACTTATTTAAGATATGGAGTCCCAACCCCATCAGAGAAGAGCAGAAGATAGACCCATTATTTATCTAATACTTACCTAGAAACTTGCTGGGGATGTTATATACATGATCTCATTTAATAATAAAAACAACTCAGAGATATAGGAGTTATTTACCTCATATTATAAATAAAAAAAGACCACGAGCTGACTAACTCACTCAGGGTCAAACAACCAATAAGTTGAAGAGCTAAATTCAAACCTAAACCTATCTAACTCAAAAACCCACGTTCTTTCTCCTACATCTTCACATGAGCAGAAGATCAACTCTACAAACTAATATGGCATTTAGCAATGGAGCAAGCTTTTAAAGCAAGATATTGAAAGATAACATAATGAAATTTACAGAACAGCTTAAATTTTTAATTCAGTAGCCACTACATTAAAACAAGAATTCTGAATCATAATGATTTCTGCCAGGGAGACCTATATGAAAATGATTAATGCATCCCTAGGGAAAATGTAGACATTTTACAGTGACAGATACTGGTCCATCAGATTTTACATTATTTTAACATCTATATTTTGTCATGTCTAGGTCAATTGTGAAAATGATTCTACCATTTTTATCTTCTTTGTGCTTCTTTACCTTTTGTGATTATTTATTTCTGCCTGTCTCCTTTAGTCTTTTAGAAGTCTCATCTTCACTTGCAGTGCTGATTTTTTTCTCTCTCATTTCTATGAATTTATTATTTATCCAAAGTTTCTTTATATCTTCTTTTTTTTAATCCCCCAGAAAGACCTTATTACAATACTGTCTGTGTGATTCAAAAAAGTCCCAGGGTAGATTCATGTGCAATGTCTCTTCTCGGATTTCAGAGCTAGGGAAATATCTCTTTCCTGATAATTTGTTTTTTCTACCTTATTAGCTGTTGAGGGCGATATATCCTATTATATTCCCCTTTTTGTTTTGAATGCCTGAAAGGTAAGCATTTGGTTTTGTGCACAATAGCAATAGTTTCCCTGGTTGTCTGAGGTTATTATTGTTCCCATCATTACTTGCCTGTCGTCATTGTGTAAATGATGTTACGGTTTTGTCACGTGTGACCTTAATTTGTGAGATACCTCCTTTTCCTGTTGAGGGTAAGGAATAAAAAAGAGAAAAAAAATGAGAAAAGACTCAAAGAGAAAGAAAGAGAAGTGAGAAAATTCAGCATTTCATCAATTTTGCTTCAAGTCTGGCTCTGCCCTGTTTTCTTCGGTTTAAGTCAGTGATTTCTGTCTTGATTTACTGAACAAGTTCTTGCTGTGTTTCCAACTTGGAGTAGCTGGGGAAGCTGCTTTACTCTTTTGTGCTTGACAACACGTCTTGATATCTCATTTCCTCTAGGAATGAAGTACTTCTTTAATTTGACAAACTTTTTCTACAGCCTGTCTTCTTCCCAGATTGGAGCCCTCCTTCTAAATGCCAGATCCACATAGGGGATCTGGGTACCCTTGGCCAGACAGCCCCAATGCTGAATGTGAGCCTCTCTGTCCATCCATCTGTTAGTATGTATATGTATGCACACAAACCTGTATGTATACACGTATATATGCACACACACATGCATATTAATAGTATTAAGCAACTCCAGTAAGAGGTGCTGGTGTATATTTATATTAATGCTAACCACTTATCCAGGCCTGTTCCTGTTATCTGTTCTGTGTTTTATTTGGTTGATTTTCCCCCTGCTATTTTCCTTTCAAGATGCCTTTTACAACTTAGCCCTATGTCTAGGTTGAGATTCATGCCTGTCACTGCCAACTTTAGCCCACTGCAGGTATTCCTTTTGCTTTTGGATAACCTGGTTTAGTTTTAAATTCTTATATCTCTATAAAAACTTAGAAACAAACATCACTTTATAGTCCCTTAGTTTCGTTTGGGGTTTGATGCCATGTTAATTGTAGATTAGATCAACCTGTTTGTATGTATACATATATAAGTTTATATGTATATATTTATATTCTGCCTTGTCCAACAAAAATGATAATCATTTCTACAAGTCAGTTGTACAACTAACATATTGTCCTTCTCTGATTCAACTCATCAGAACTTTACTAGGTCTCTACTGTGTATAAGGCACTATATTAGCTCCATGTAACAAATATGAATAAGACACGAAATCTATTCTTCACCAGTCATGATCTATGCTGGAGACAAAAATACCTGCAACATACACAGATAGAGATATGGATCTTGACAGTGACTCAAATTCTGTGACTGACAATGCTTCCTAGTGGCACACTCCTGGGGTAGACATACAGATTTGTGTGAGTTCCAGAGCACTCACTGCCACTGTGACCTTTTCCTTCTCACGTGGTGGTGGTGGTGGTGATGGATTCTTTTAGGAATAATCTTGAATTAAACCAATGTATGCCAGCTATGTGAACTTGACTAAGTTAGCCTCTCTCTGATTCATTTCCTTGTTAACAGTACATAGTCATATGTATTTATTAAATGAATGAATACATATAAAATATATCTGGCACAAAGTTATTCTACGGGATAAAGTGGTGTACAAGGCAGACAAGCTTCTTCTTCATGTAGATAAAATTTGAAAGTACTGCTATACTGGTCAAACTATAGTAACATACAGTTACATATACAACATATAGTTACTATAGTAATACTTTATATAATTGCTATAGCATATTTGAGAGATTATTTAATTCAATATATTCTGTATATTTGTTTATGTTCATATGTAATAAAAAGAGTGAACTTTTTCTTGCATCCTCCAGGAATCAAGGTGGCAAAGATATTATAACTGCAAAGTGTGACATACATCATATGTATTTAATGTTTAATCTCAGGGTATGGAATATGATATAGTAAGTGTATTCAGCAACTTTCACTCAATGCAGAGATGTCGCAGTTTTTGTAAAATGCAACTTGATTTGACATTCCACTGATTCTTGAGTCTGGCTGTTGAAATGAATACCAGAGTTCCTAATATGCTATGTCCCAGGTTTTAAATCACCTTCTGGCTCCTCTGTTATTCTCTGAACTTAATAAGGACATTATGCCCATGTGTTCTCCAGATCTCATAAACCGTAGGGAGATGTAACTTAAGGTATTGCAGGAAGGAGTCTGTAGGTACCTCAGAATGGCCCCTTTCATCCTGACCATACTGCATGGGATGTTAACATAGATCTATGCTCTTCTCCAGCAGCTGGACCCCGGGGTAACTTCTGAGAAGTGTTGACCTCTGGACTGGCCTTATGCAGAGATGAAAGAAATGTGTGCGAGTGTTTTAAAAGCAGTGATGGAAGATTTGTCGGGCTTTTTACTATTCTTTCATCATTTACCCAAACCTCTGAGTGTGACAAAGTGAGTCACTAGAAGGTTTTTGTTAAAATGTAAACAAGTGAGACGTGCTTAATGATGTGTTAAGCAGTTACAGTCTAGTAACTTTTTTTTTTTTTTGTGAGGAAGATCAGCCCTGAGCTAACATCCATGCCAATCCTCCTCTTTTTGCTGAGGAAGACTGGCCCTGACCTAACATCCTTGCCCATCTTCCTCCACTTTATGTGGGATGCCGCCACAGCATGGCCTGACAAGCGGTGCATCTGTGCTCGCCCAGGATCCAAACCCGGGCCGCCAGCAGTGGAGTGTGCGCACTTAACCACTACGCCATGGGGCCGGCCCTGAACAGTCTAGTGACTTTTAGATCATTATGCTCAGTGAGAAAAACAACGTGTGTGAATGTAGATATATTGGGCCTCAGTTTACTTATCTGTAAAGTGGCAATAATAGAGGGTCCTTGTTAAGATTAAATAAGTTAATATATATGAAGTACTTAGAAAAATACTTGGCACATAGAAAGCACTATATATATATATATATATATATATATATATATATATATATATATGCTATTGTTCCTAAATTGTTTAAAACCAGAGTATCTAAGTAACTATAAGACAGCTGCTTGAAGGATATACATCAAAATGTTAATGATAGATCTCTGGGTTTTGCGACTACAGGTGATTTTTACTTTTCTTTCTTACCTATTTGTGTTTTCTAAATTTTCTATGATCAATATGAATTTTACTTATATAATAAGAAAATTATTAAAAAGTATTTTTAGGGGCCAGCCCGGTGGTGCAGCCGTTAAGTGCATGCGCTCTGCTTCAGCAGCCTGAGGGTTCGCAGGTTTGGATCCTGGGCGCACACCCACGCACTGCTTGTCAAGCCATACTGTGGCGGTGTCCCATATAAAGTAGAGGAAGATGGGCATGGATGTTAGCCCAGGGCCAATCTTCCTCAGCAAAAAGAGGAAGATTGGCAACAGATGCTAGCTCAGGGCTGATCTTCCTCACAAAAAACAAAAAAAAATTACTTTTAAAAGTTAATGGAAAAGGGGTTGGCCCAGCGGCACAAGAGGTTAAGTGCACACGCTCTGCTGTGGCATCCAGGGTTCCCCGGTTGGGATCCTGGGTGCCAACCGATGCACCACTTGTCAAGCCATGCCGCAGCGGTGTCCCGTATAAAGTGAAGGAAGATGGGCATGGATGTTAGCCCAGGGCCAGTCTTCCTCAGCAAAGGAAAAAAAAAAAAAGAAAAGAGGAGGATTGGCAGATGTTAGCTCAGGGCTGAACTTCCTCACAAAAAATTTAAAAAGTTAATGGAAAAGATAATCCGTTAGGAAATAGTAAATGTATTATCATGGAGAGGGATAAGGGACAGCCAGGTACAATTTAAATATTCTAAGAACTGAAAGGGCAAAGTAAAAGAGAGGGGAAAATTCCTGATTTTGCAGTCCCTTGCTTTTTTGGGGACAGGAACTGAGCCTAGCCAAAGAGAAAATACAAGAAGAAATCCAAGGAAGACTTTTTGCTGCTTCTTTTTCCGGAAGTGAGTTATTCTACATCAGAATACCAGTTTTTGAAAGAATGATGTCCTTGCTGTTTACCAATCAGATATTTTATTTATCTATTTCTGTGTAAGAAATTAACCCAAAACACAGAGCCTTAAAAAAACACATATTTAGGTGGCCGTCCTGGTGGTATAGCAGTTAAGTTCACATGTTCCAATTGGGACGCCCAGGGTTGGCCAATTTGGATGCTGGACATGGACCTATGCACCACTCATCAGGCCATGCTGAGGCAGTGTCCCACATAGAGCAACTAGGAGGATGTACAACTATGACACACAACTATCTACCGGGGCTTTGGGGAGAAAAAAGGAAAAAAGGAGGAAGATTGGCAACAGATGTTAACTCAGGGCCGAACTTCCCCCCCCCCCAAAAAACACCACATTTATTATTTCATAATTCCTGTGGGTTGGGAATTTGAGCCCAGCTCACCCAGGTCCTCTGTCTCAGGCAATGTCACATGGGTGCAGTAACGTTATTAACTGGAGCTGAGGCCATTTCAAGGCTCGAGTGAGGTAGGATCTGACTCCAAGCTCACCCATGTGGCTGTTGGCAGACCTCAGGTCCTTGGCGACTGCAGCTCAGTTCCTTGCCATGTGTGCCTCAGTTCCTTGTCTAAGGCCCTTAAACATGGCAGCTTGCTTCCCTTAGAGTGAAGGATCAAGAGAAAAAGGGTGAGAGAGAGAGAGAAATGGAAGTCATAGTTTTTTGGTAACCTAATCTCAGATGTGAGTTCCCTTTATTTTTTCCATATTCTGTTTCTTAGGAGAAAGTCACTAAGTCTGACCTCACACTCAGAGGAGATTACACAAGGATGTGAATACCAAGAGGTGGGATCACTGGGGACATTCTAGAGACTGCCTATCACAGATGTCCTGAAGGATGTTTGTTAAGCTATAGTTATTGTAGCTTGCTCATCCTTCTTTCCTTAACAAACACTTAAACAAATGTTTAGCGTTGATCCTAAACACACACATTTTTCTTATCCTGTTGGTTTCTATGATAGTCATGAATATCTGGATATGATAAATTAACCAAATTATAGAGTTGAAGGAATCTTAGCATTTATTCCATGACCGTGCCCCTTATTTTGCATATATAAAATTTGAGACAAGAAAAAGAGAAATAACTTCACCCAAGTCATACTGCTGGTTATAGTTACTTACAATGTTACAACTAATATATGTTTCTTGACTCATAGTTTATCAAGAAATTGAAGATGTTACACAAATGATGTTAATTTTATATTGTCAATATGTTAAGCCACATTGACATTTATTTTGAGATTTGACATTTATCTCTTAGGCAGCTTGTGTTATTATAACCAACATGCAAATTACCATTAGACGTGAATAGGGACTCTAACGAAAGAAAAAACGAAAAGATACATCATGGCTTAGTAGGAAGTCAGTGGATGGCAAGAAAATTTGTGTCAGAGGCTAGAAAGATTGAGACCCAAGATATGCAATGGCAAAATATTTGGCAAAAATACCAGCAGCAAAAACCTGGAAGGCAGATTATATGCATACCAAATCTGCATCAGTCTGAGTCCCTGAATAAATTATTGGAGGAAAACCCCTGCCCCACCTATTGTATTTTAAGTGAGTGAAAAATAAAATTCTACTGTGTTAGTTCATTGAAATTTCAGGTTCATCTCTTATGGCAGCTAGTGGCACCTTAACTAATACAGTCTTTTGTGTACATATCAGTCATTTATTTTTGTCTTAATTTTGTTATTTACCAAGGACTTTCTTCCTCCTAGTTACCTGAATTTTGTAGTGTTTATCCCAAAATTATTTTAAATACACTAGAGATTAGGAATAAAGGCTATTTATTAAGCCCTTGCTTTTTGCCAGGTACAGTATTAAAACATTTAAATTGTCTCACTGATGCTTTACAGTGTGACCTATGGCAGATATACAATCTTTATTCCCATTTTATGGATGAGAAAACTAAGGCTGAGAAAGCTTAAGTAACTTGGTTAAAGTTATAGCTGGTACCTGGAAATTGTGAGTAGGACTGTAGCACAGGATAGAGATGAGATTGATGATAATCAAACCCATGAATGTGGATGATAATTCCTAGAAAGTGTATCTTATGTGGGAGAGAAAAACAAAATAAAAAAATAAAGAGAAGACAAGAAAAAAAAGCCTAGTGCAGTACTTGAGAGATAGTTAACTTTAAAGCATGGGTAGAGTAAGAGAAGTGTGGTAGAAGTGACAGAAGAGCACGCTTTCATGAAACCAAAGAAAGTGAATGTTTCAGAGAGAGTAATAAAAGTGTTAAAGATCACAGAGAGGGCAAATAATATAAGGACCAAATGACAAGTTTCCATTAGAATTATCAGAAAAAACATGACCTTGGCAAGAGCAGTGTAAGATATGGAGGAGGGTCAGACTTGTGGTGCAATGAGCTGTATGCACAGGTGAGGAACTGAAGACAGTGAGTAGATACAAAATTTTGATGAAGTTTGCCTGTGGAGGAGAAGAAGTATAAGGTAGTAGCTGGAGTGGACTGTGGCGTTGAGTTTTTTTATTTGAGAAGGATTCAGTATAGAAGGAAAGGCTGATGATGCAGAATAGAAAACAGGTAATTGAGTGAACCTGAAGGGTTTCTGAGAAACCCAAAAGAATGGAATCCAATATGCAGGACAAAGATTTACATTTTATTCTGAGGATTAAAGGTGAAAAGAATTGACAGTAATGCAATTAAGTATGTAGAATTATTTTAGGTAAGGAAGTTAAGACAATTCTTCTCTGGTGTGTTCTATTTTCTCTCTAAAGAAGGACATGGAGTCAACTGAATATAGTCGAAGGTTTGAAGAGTGGTCATGATTTTAAATATCTTCAAAAACTGGAAAGAGAGCTGATACTAAAATACAAACATAATACAGGTCTGCAGCTTGGAGGATGCAACTGAGATCAGAGGCCAGACAGTTATATAGATCAAAAGCAGTAGAATTTTACATACTCTTTGATCCACGATGTTTGGATTAGAAATTTATTCTAAAGAAGTAATTATAGATGGACCCAAGATATAGCCATAAGGGTATCCATGGCAGAATTTATGATAATGAAAAACTGAAACGAACTTAAATGGCTATTGATAAGATTTGTTTAAAAAATTAAGTACATTCGTAAATAGAATATCACGAAGCCATCAAAAATTGTGTTGCAGAATATTTAACAGCTCAGAAATATTTGTAATTTGTCTAATGAAAAATGCAGGCTATAGAAAAGAACATGCATTATGATTCCTTTTTTTATAAAAATGAAAGTACTTACTGATGCATGCAAAAATGACACGAAGTGTTAAACGTAGTTACCTCTACATGATGGGATTACATGTGACTTGTATTTCCATTTGTTCTTGCCTATATTTATACTTCTTTCTATTATACAAGCATTTATAATTGCTATCATTAAAAATATCTTATTTTTTAAAGGATTTAAAAATCCTGAGAGTTTACTGACAATCTAAACTATGATTCATGACGTAGTACAGCATACCCTAAACAATTGTTTTGGGAAATATTATTCCATGTGCTGTTAATTGGTATCTATGGGGGAAAATGCTCACATAGGTTTGGAAAACTTCGTTTTAATTAAAGCTTCACAGGTATGATTTTTAATGGTAGGAGTGCACAGAACTTCAAACATGCCAGTTTTCATCGAGAATCTTCTTTCCCAATTTTAATTGACACCCAATCCCTTTTGCAAGAAATATTTATCAACATTCTTTAAAACTAGCATTTCTCATTACTACTTTGATAAAGGGTGTTTTAGCATAAGTTTCCTTAAGACCATAGATGGTCTCTGCATTATTGTCATGACACTGATAAGCAAGAGCAGGGCTATGAAATTTTAAGGGCTGAGAAAAATTGTCAGTTTTTAGAAATCTATCTTCAAGGGTGCACTACTCAATGTATAGAGTTTGGTTTTTCTCATTTTAGAGATATCATTTTTTAGGTGACAGAACTTTTGCACTGCTTCAGAAATGCAACCGTTGTGCCTTTTAACAAATTTAAATCAATGAAACTATGTGACTGAATAGTGCTCATAAAAATAGTTTCTGAGAGATAGGCCAACCCGTGTTATAGAAAATAAAGATATATGATATGCACTGACATAAGACTTTAAACTTTTTCTTTAATGGCGTCTTTCCTCACAGCATTTGTGAAATCAAAATGTAGGCTTAATTACACATTTTATCTTTTAAATTTATTTAAGATGCTTTATCCTGAACCTGTGGAGGTGCATTTATTCTCCTCCTACTTCTTAAGTATGTTTACTCTCCTTCTACTTATTCAAGTATTTTACTTATCATAGCCTATTTCTTATATTTTGAATGAACATGTGCCAAAAATTCCATATGATTCATTAAGTAATGAGGGAACCAGTAATATGTTACAACTAGTTTGCTAGAGAATCCAAAGAGCAGACACCTATATAAGCTATGGTGAATGTTCAAATAAATTTGCTTAATAGATGCAAAACTGGCAAAATTAGTCAATATCCACAGAGTAATAATCAGTTTCATTCCACTGAGCATAATTAATTTGCATTTCCATGGTCAAGAATCATTCACTTTATTTTGATTTTCTACAGTTTACAAAACTATAAAATAGGTCAAAGACAATGAAAAGTGCAAATCCCGTAGAGTCAGACACTCTGGAAGGGTGTGCTCTAGACAATGCATAGTTTTCCATTGAAGACACCTTGCAATCTTTTTGGTACCTTTCAAAGTCTTTCACAATTTTTTCTGACAGTCTCTCTTTATCTTGTAATTGTGATAATCTCAAAGAAAGATTTTCTTGATTACAAAATAAGGCAGGTCTCACTAGGTTTGGCCTGATTACATAGGTGCAGTAGGAGTATTAATTTACCATATAGGCCTTCTTAAACTTTTTACAAATCAAGAGTTGTATAATATTTAACAATTACAAACACCACAAAGTTAACTTCTGTTTGGAAATTTTCATAGGTAACCTCAGATTTAACTTACAAAAACTTTTATTATTTACTGTCCCAAGGTGAGGAAATGAAGCCCAAGATACTCCCTCCACCATATTTCACCTGCAGTAGCTCTAAATTTGGGTGATTTTTCTCTCATAGTGCTCCAAATTTTCTAAGGTTCTTTCTTGACGTAATGGGAAGTAACCTTCCTTACTACCTGTAAAGCTCCATGGACCCCGAAAACCAGGTAGCAGGCAATTTCCTTGGGAGGGTTTTGTAAACATTGTCTCTGTAATAAACCCACCATTTGATTCTCAAGAGCAGCTTGTTGTATCTGATTAAATAAGTATTGTTCTTAAATATGATACTCAAAATAAGGCCATAGTTGTACAATCATTTTGTTCTATTATATCCTGATAAAAAGGAAGACATTCTTATCAAACCTAAGCAAATAACTATATTGCCATAAAAAGTAAAGGGAAGTAATAAGAATTTCTGAATTTGGTGAGGAACAGGAATTAGGTATCATTTTAAAAATTTCATTTCAATTTATAAAAGCAGAGTTTACTCAGCTGTCCTGGGTTTCAGACAGCTTAACAAAGAGAAAGATCTTTCTTATATATTTAGGAAATAGAACATTAAAGTAATATTAATACTATTCCCCCCTAAAAAAAAGCACATTAAAATTTTCCTCATCAGTTCATTCAGTCCTAAGTAATTAATTCTTGTTCTGTTGGATATTGAGTTAGCATTTTCATGATGCCATTTGCTTCTCAGTCTAAAAGTGGTCTAGACAATGTCGGGTCAGAAGCGTGTATCCAACATTCTATCCGTTGAAGTGTCAATAGTTTGAAGAACCTAATAGAGTCCTTTTCCACAAGCCTTTGAGACTGTCCTCCCGTGTTGAAGGAGACTGACCTTTTCCGTTTTTAGAAAAGTCAGTGACTTTTATCTGATTTTAAAAAATGATTGGACTTTTTTTAATAGAAGAAAAAAATCTTGAGATATAGTATATAATGATCCTGAAACATAGCATACATATCAAGAGTATACCAAAAATATCACATAAACTTTAGAGTAGGACCTACATGTCTGCATTTTCATAAAACTCCACAGGTTAGTCTGATGTTTATCACAGTTTAAGAACCACTGGCTTAGAAGATGGTAGATTCAAATTTAAACAGTAAAGCAGTGGCCTGTGAACATTTTAAGTAATAACTGAAACTATGACTGATAACATTCTATTGTTATTGACTAATATTATTAGATAAAGCACTGCCATAAAGCAAAACTACTATTAGATAAAGCATTACCAGATAAGGCACCTGAAAAATACAGGAAAACTTGAAAAAACTATTTCATAAGAGTTTTGATCAATGTTTTCCCTGAGGTTAAAGCATATTATTGAAAGCAAGGGCATTAACAAATACCCGAAGACTTCCCATAAGGTGTGAAATTTCTGGAATATTTATGTTAATAACATTCTACCTACATTGATTAACCTGAGGAAGCTGAGTGTCTCTTCTGATTTGACAATTCTTCCCATGCAACTCATCAAACAAACCTAATTAGATACTTCTAGCATCTCTTCTTAAGAAATGAAAGAAAAAAATCTGTGATTTTCCAGGCACCATCTGATATAGTGTAATAGTCTTAGATGTAAAAATATCCTGAAAGTTTTATCTATTTTTCTATGATAAGATAATGACTTTTGAGAGGTAAAAATCAAAATAGTTTTCAGGAGAGATTTGGACATCTGATTTAGATAAGATCATGGGTACCTGAGAAACAGTACTCGGTTAACCATTTAATTAAAGTGAAAATAAAGCATTTAAAAAAATTAGATGGTAGGATTGTGAAGAACCTTAGCTTTTTGGAAAGTGAAAACTTTTGTTTCTGCCCTTTTTTCCCCTTAAATAATCCAGGATATAATAAAGTTAACATAAAGCACAGAAAATTATCCTGGTAAAACACAGAATTTTACAATGTAGGCAGATTACATAGAAGGTAAAGAATTATTTTTCACATTGTAGGTGAAGGTATTAATCAGTAAACCAAGGAAGCGAGCCAATCAGGATGAACAAACTGCTGAAATTTTAACAAATTTCAGAGATTCTTTTCAGGCTCAGGTATCATAATCCAAGAAAAATAAAATTTGCCTTACAAATTTTGTTTTTTATTACGCTTTTTCATATTCTAGAACTGGTACATTACTAAGATGGCTTTTAGGGAATCCACCAGGTAAAAACTAATTTCATAATTATATTAAGATGCTATTTATATCAACATCCAATGTATTCATCATTACTCTCTTCAAATAAATTAAAAAATGAATATTTAAACAATCAGTTTTAATTTCTAATATGGTGACTATTGGTAACTATAACTCACATAAATACAAGTTCTTGAGGGTCCTCAATAATTTCTAAGAATGTGAAGGCATCCAAAGAACAAAAAAGTTTGAGAACCCCTGCTTTGGGACAAATTGCTCTTTTTATTTAAAAAGGAAAAAAATTGAGTTTTCAATATATTGTGTGGTCTCAACTACTCATATGAATTAAAAATTTTAACAAAAGTAACTAACTTCTATTTCACACAGAAAACTGGGTGGGTGGGAAAGTGAACTCTGTCTTATTCAAGTATTTTAACACATTAACAAAGCTTGTGAAAATAAATACATAATAAAGTATTCGATAGCCACACATTCCCTTTTACAATTTCTTAAAGTGGCAAAAATGAACTTTCATTAGCATTACCCCAAGATACAGCCTCTCTATGGCATAGAAAAATTAGTAAAATATGTAAACTTTAAGTTATGAGTATTAATCAATGCTTTAGGTGTTTCAGTATTCTATCATATAAATTAATTAACTATCAATGTTTATCCACTAATTAACTCAATTTAATATAAATCTAATGTTTCACATTACCTTAAAAGATTTTGGAAATTGTCTTTAAGTTGGCATATATAACTACTGTTGAAATCAAAAGTGTCAGAACAATGACTCAATTTAGTTGAATGCAAATTTACATTTTCATAATCTTAAACATTGTGTAGGAGTAAAGTTAGCTTATTTGATCAGTTGAAAAAAGTGAAATTTGTTTAGGAAAAGGGAACCCAAGTAGAATAAAATGTGTGCTTGTGTGATACTTAGAACAGAGAAAACTTGAAAACTATGTCAGAGAAAGGGCATAGTTGTTTTTATTAAACCAAAATTATAAAACTTGCCCTATTTGCCAGAGATTTACCTTAGGTTTACCAAATTCTGATACTTTAAGTGTACCTTAAGTATATGAAGTCGGATTCTTAAAATATTTCTGAGTCAGTTTCTGTAAGAAAACTTTTTTTTAAAGCCTAACACATTTAAAATATTAGAAGTTAAATTTGCTTACTCTTTAGGAATTTTAGGAATGTTTAATTTATATATTCACTTATTTATCTCTATAAACTAATCAGGACAGAACTCATTTAAGTAACTTATAATCTAATTATTAATACTCCCTGGAAATAGAAAAATATTTCCCACTAATATAACAAGAATAAAAGGCGTTTTGAATTGCAGACACATAAACATGCAGACACATAGAGAGTTTATAGCATAATATCTACAATTTTAACCACAGGTAAAGAGATGCAGGAGACACAAAAACACACCACCTCAGAAATCCATATACAAAAGAGTGGTTATCTTTTCTGATGGATGTGACATTCTTGAATTATTTGAACTCAAAAGAAACAAACAAATAAAAGAAGACAAACAAGATTTTCTGACAGTTCTTAGCCAACAGAAAATAAATCTCTATAATCTATTTTCAGAAATCACTAAAGGATCAAACCATAAAACCAAACTCTCAATTATTGCTGCCCCCAATGGGTAATAATTTATCTGCTGTGTGGAAACCAAAAACTAAAACAAAACTCAAAGTTAGCAGAGAAGAATAGCTAGAGAAATAGAGGGTCAGAAAAAGTAAGTTCTGTCGATGCTTGTAATTCACCTCTGGGAGTTCAAGAAGAGATATGCCTGGCCTTAAGCCATCCATTAGGTGTGCAATCATCTGGCAACACATTTTACCTGTCTCTGTCATGCGAAACCATTGGGCATCTTGGTGGACAGTCTTTAAGAGTATAAAATTAAGATTCGGGCCAGCCCTGGCGGCCTAGTGGTTAAGTTTGGCACACTCTGCTTCGGTGGCCTGGGTTTGGTTCCCAGGTGTGAACCTACGCCACTCCTCAGTGACCACGCTGTGGTGGCAGCTCACGTACAAAATAGAGGAAGATTGGCCATAGATGTTAGCTCAGGGCAAATCTTCCTCAGCAGAAAGAAAAAAAAAATAAGACTCGTGGAAATGCAAAATGAACATGTGTTAAAGATTTTATTTAACTCATTAACTGATGAAGGACTCAAGATATTGTAATTGATTCTTATGCTATTATTCTTTTTACTTTTTTTACTATTCTTTAGTTAATTCACCAAAGCTTTTCCATTTATGTAATTTACTACCTTTGCTTCCATGTTTTGAGTCTGATCTCCTACTTTTGCCACTGGGCTATTTTTTAGCTTATTTCAAAAATAATTAAAATGAATCTTTATTTTAAAAAAAGGATTTTCTATATTATGTTGAAGAATAACTCCATTAGTGATTTTATAAAATTTGGATTTTGTATTTCCAGGGTAACATCAGTTAAAGGGAAAACACCTATGTCCATTTTTCTCTTGTCACTGTTTTCTTCTGAGCCACTTTTTTTGCTTGTCATACATCATTGCTGAGACACGGTTCTCACTAAGTAATATCTGGAAATATTTTGCATTCTAATTGCTTGGGCCTATATAATGTCTTTTGTTCGGTATTATTAATTTCTCTTGGTGATAACATGAGGATGATTCTGCTCCTTGAAGGTGGAGACAGCGAAGTGTTCAATTTGTATTCCAGTCAACACTTAGTGGGAGCTCACTAAATGTCTGCTGAATGGTTTCAGTGAAGCAGTGATCTCAGCATCATCCATGGCGGTGATAGAGAGTCTGATTGCTCTCTCTCTGTGAGCTGTAAATTTCTTTGGACTCTCAGTCTTACATTTAAAGCTGGGTGATTTGAAACATGCACATCTATTTATGTATGTATTTATTTACTTATATTTATATATATTCACATGCACATTTTTAATGGCTTTGTGGTTTTATCACTTAATATAAACTGGGCAAGGGCCTATCCAAATTTCATAGATTTTGAAGCTTACAAGATTTTGTTGGCTCATTAAGAAAGCAAGTATAAAATTATGTATATAAAATTAAGTATGTAAGTGAACATTTATTTAGAATGAGAAAAGAAATTACAACAAATGCCACAATGATCATAAAATCCAGAAAACATAAAACATTTTTATTAATTAAATGCATAACCCACCTCAATACTGCTTTCTTTTCCTTTTCTTTTGTCTTCATACTCTTTGATTGCTTCTTCATAGGATATGTATTATACATCATTTTCTATAGCAATAATAGAAAGATAATTTAGTCTTCCTCTGGCATAACTGATTGGTTATTATTTGTTTTAATAATCCTAATATTAGAAAAACTTCTTTCAGCATCACAATTCATTATTTATAATGTCATTGACATTTTCTGAAGCGTTTTCAAATTTGGGAAAACTTTTATTAACTTTATTTCATGTATAATCTACAAGACTTGGAAGAATTTTCTAGAAACTATCTTCTGCTGCATACATTTCAAATTTTTCTCAACTGCTCACATACTTCCACTGCCAGGTGCTATAGGACTAGTTCACCTTGCAATACGTCCTCTTGCCCTGTACCTTCATGTCATGACACTGGACAAATCAGAAGTAGGCTAGGAGTAATCCTGGAATTCATTCCTTCATCAAGATAGCCAGTAATATCTTAACTATACATGCAAATTATCCTACTAAACCTAAACTCAACATCTCGCCAGCTCAGCTTACCCTTAGCTGATTCTGAATGCCGAGGGCCACTCCAATTCACTTGACATGAAAAAAGATGATGACGAGGGAATCAGAATGGAAAGAGACAGCTGTCTTAAGTGATTATGGATAAATATCTGATTTTTGCATACTTACAAAAAGATGTGAGTCTGTGAAAATATTGCAAGGGTGCCTCCTAAGGCTTGGAATAAGCCATGCAAGAGAACATGCCTAATGCTAAGGTTTATACCTTCATGGTAAATCCAACTCTGGTGTCAGGCACTATTCTTTTAAGTGGTTTACATGTATTAGCTCAATTAATAACTATATTAAGTGTTATACTATTATACTAGTGATTATCCCCACTTTATAGACGAGGAAAATTGAGGCACGCAGAGATTAAGAAACTTACCCAACTTCACAAAGTTAATGCTCTGCCAAGTAGGATGAACTGAGGCTCTCTGGCTTTAGAACCTGTGCTGTTAACTATTTGTTCATTGCTGTGCTTACTGTGATATTACACATTTAATTCTCTCCTTAAAGTCTCCCCAAATTTTAGCCTATAGGAATATATGCACTGCTTATCCTGTGGAGTTGTCAAGTATCACCTGGCACAGGTATACACACCTCCTAAACCTCGTTTTAAGAAGCATGAACAAAGCATATGGTATTGTCTGTCTTCTATTCATCAAAATGAACAGAGTAAGGACTATGTGATTCCTCGAGTTACACACTTGTACACAGTACCAAGAAATGTGATACTATATCTAACACTATTTGATATAATGCCAAAATATTGCTGATCCAAGTCTACTAAAGAACATATTGGTTTGTTTAATCCTATCATCTGACTACTACCCAATGTCAATCAAACATGATACTCAGAGTCAAATGTATCACTTATAATTATGCAAAAAAAGAAAAAAAGTTCTGGTGTATCTAGTAATTTGTTTATCTATTTTGAAACAAAACCTTGACTTTTCAAGATTCTTAAAAATCACAGGTACGTATTACATCTTCAAAATCTTAAGAAAATTGAAAAAAGGTATAATTTAAAGTCTGGGGTTATTTATTTTACTAATTATCATGCCACCATCAGTGCTTTTGATAATTGCAATCAGCAAGGGACCCTGTATAAAAGTCATCTCTGACAACATTGTCACTGCTAATGTTGGTTAAATATCTGCTACATATCATATAACACATATACTTTATCTCAATTGACCCATGAAAAATTTAAAAACTTGTAAGGTAGGTATCATTATATCTTTTTTATAGTGAAGTTGAGGCTACAAGAAGTTAACTAATTTACCCAATGCTACACATGTAATAAAAATGGCCCAGTCACGATTTAAATTAGGATTAAAGCTGAAGTCGTTTTCATTAAAGCCTACTGCAATAGAAGAGGTAAACTTGTGGAAAACATCTTTTTTGACCATTGTGTTTGTTTCTTGGGGCTGCTATGACAAATTACCACAACTTGGTGGCCTAAAACAACAGAAATTTGTTGTTTCACAGATATGAAGGTTAGAAGTCTGAAATCAAGGTGTCAGCAGGGGCAGGCTCCCTCTGAAGGCTCTAGGGAACAATCTTTTCTGGACTCTTCTTTGCTTCTGGTGGTTGCAGGCAATCCTTGATGTTCCTTGGCTTGTAGCTGCATCACTGGAATCTCTGCCTCCATAGTCACAAGGCTTTCTTCCCTGTGTGTGTTTCCAAATCCTCCTCTCCTTATGGGGATACAGCCATTGGGTATAGGGTCCACTCTAATCCAGTATGACTTCATCTTACCTTGATGACATCTGCAAAATCCTATTTCTAATAAGGTCACATTCACAGGTACCAGGGGTTAAGACGTGAACATACCTTTTTCGGGACATAATTCAACCCACTACAACCATCTTCCCTCTGGAAAGTCTGACTGTACTCTTCTCTCCGTCTTGACTTATGATACACATTTATACCTCCTTGAAGACTTAGCTCAGATACCTGTTTTAGTCTTTTCTCATTTTTCACCTAAAAATACCCTTATTTTCATGAAGTACTTCATTCCACATCTACCATATAAATCAACAATTCTTTCATATTATATTCATTCAGTTGCATGCCTTATTTCACTTAAAATACTGTTAAGTATTAAAAATGTAAAATGATCATTCCTTATATGTCTTTGTTGCCCACAATGTCTAGTCCCAAAGTAAATATATATGCATTTAACAATTATTTGTTAAATGGACTAAAGTTTCTTCACTTAACAGTGAAACAAACTTTTCATTTTTCTTTTAGGTATTTCTGGATTTTGGTGTATAGTATATAGCATATTTTTCATTTAACTTCTCTTTGAATTACAACAGATTATCTTCTTTATATTTAAGAATAAGGTAGATTTCTCCAGATGTCTGGAGACAGGAGGGAAGTCTTCAAATTACTGACATATTGACAGCAAATGTTAGGACTATTTGTCAGAATCTGCAAATTCTCAAAATCAGAAATAATAAACCACTGAAGACGGTTGGGAGAAACCAGCTTCACCAACAAAAATTTATTTTGTAGAATGCTATTCAATTCAATTCTATTTGATATAATTTAATTCAACAAACATTTATTGAGATACAATTATGTACAAACACGATTTGGAAGTTTCAAAAATGAGTAAAACATTCTACCTGTTCTCAGGAAAATTACATTTTAATTAGGATTCAGCATAGAAGACAGACCATTATTTACGAAATACATGTTCGGCATCAGAAAATATTCTAGGTATTCTTTTTATAAAATATCACATTTAAGTCATACAATAGCCCTGAAAAGAAAGTATGATTATACATATTGTGAAAATTAAAATTGAGAGTTTAATAATAATGATAATTGTACGATACAATTATTGTTATTACTAGAAAAGTTATTATTTTAATGCACTTACCATGTACCAGTAGCTGTTCTAAACACTTAACATGAAATATCTGATTTATTCATCACAATCTTGTATACTAACAAAAAACTGTTGTTATCTCCATTTTATAGATGAGTAGACTGGGACACAGAGAGGTGAAGTGTCATACAAAAAGTAAGCAATTGAGCCAAGATGAAGGTAACTATTTTAAGACCACGCGGTCAGTAATCGTGAGGCTGGAATTTCAACCTGGGTTTGTGCGACATACAAAGTCCATGCTCTTTCTTCTCCCTCATGCTGTTCTCACATTCTTAAAAAAAAAAACAACTGAATCCGTGTACATTCAAAACTATAAATGAGGCCACGTATGATATAAACTGAAAGCGTGATACATTGCTATTGGAGTTCAGAGTAGGGCTGGGCTGATTAGGGAAAGTTGAATGGTGGAGCTGACCTTTTAACTGAATCTCAGTGAGTCAGATTTAGCAATAACACGTATCTTACATAATTTCAATAAGTGCATTCATGATGTTGCCTAGAAATTCTGTAGTTCCTTTGTGTGGATCCTCAATCTGGAAAATGAACTCCAAACAGGAGATAACGACAAAGAGAGAAATAAAGTGACATATACCTCAAAGTATGCAAAAAACATAGCCTTGAAGTAAACAATGATTTCCCTTGAAAGGGAAGTTGAAGAGTGGCGTTTGTGATGGAAGAGGGTGGAAAGGAGAAATACACTTACACATTCATCACATTTTCTAATTTTCATGGGCGAGGAGGAGGGAACAAAGGGATCTAGCAATGCTATGAGTAAATAGAGGCTTCACTCATCTGGGCCTGAAATGTGCTCCAAGGAATAGTGTTTGAGTGCCTGAGCAAGAGTCACATCCACCGCAAGACCTGGCAGGGCTCACGATGAAAGCAGCTGGTGAGAAATTCATCACACCTGTGTATTAGCAAGATGAGAAATGTTCGTTGCGGGATTTGATTCCAAGAGGCAGAACATACTATGAATTTTAGTTTTAGTCATTTTACACATACTTCAGATTTACCGTTGGTTAATGTTGTTTTCTGTTAATTAACTCTTTTGAACCACTGAATAGAAGACTTGCCAGTGGAGGGCCAGGCCATCTAATAATATCTACCATCAATTTAATACCTACTAAGGGGCAAGAGCTTTAAATATATTATATCTATTCCTATATAGCTAGGAATACCTACGTGTATATCACTTTACAGGTAAAGAAACTCAGGTTAAAACTAATTAAGTAACTTGTTTAATTTCCAAAAGCTAACAGGGAGGTAGGAGCAGAATTGTAACAAAGATCTGTCAATTCCAAAACTCATTGTCTTTTATTTGTATAAAGCTGAATCCAAGGAAATATTCTTTTCCTAAGTGTTGGATAGGGGCACAGGCCAATGAATATGTCATTTCTTTCTACACCTTGCCTACTGTGAAATAAAGTAGATTGTAAGCCCCAGGCATCTCAGACAGGAGAGTTACATATACCGTATTTAATCGTGATAAATATGGGTAATATATTTCTTGGATATTCTCTCATTTATTTAGTGTTTGTTAGTCATTCTTCAATCCCGCAATTACAATCTGGGATGCTGGAAACCCCAATATTATTTGCTTTGCTGAGTCATTTTTAGCATATACTTGTAGTACACAGTTTAAGATCTAGTCCAGAAATAAAAACCATTAACATACCAATGTGAAATTTTATTACTGACAAATCTTGAAATAAATATAAATGTTGAATTTTTGAAAGGATCCAAAATTCAGAAAAGGTAATTCATAGTGGTGTCTAAAGCTCAGATCTTAAATGTTTTATAGGTTTGTTTCATTTTAATGACTACTAAAAAAGGAAGCATTGGCAGAAAGAGTTCATTTTACCCCATTTCAGGAGACTTGTCTGTAATATTCAATAATAGGTGTAAGATGAGAAAATGTTGTCTTGTTTTAAGGGTAAAGGCTTATAATTCATATATACAAACAAATCTGTAATCTAACTATTTCATAATAACTTATTATGAACCTACATATTACTGCTTGCATTTGTTATTATGATTTCTGAAATGATTTTATACTTGATTTCAACTTGATTGTTGTGATATCTTTTATTATTTTATTTTATGTAAAATATGTTTTAAAACCCTGTGGATGTAATTAACTAGAATCACCAAAATATTTTGTTTTTTGAGAAAAAAAATATGATCCTCTGATTACTAAATATCAATAGATTTCTCTTAACCAGAATGGGGAATTTTGATTAATATTTTTTCTTTTTTTTCTTTTGTGAGGAAGATCAGCCCTGAGCTAACATCCATGCCAATCCTCCTCTTTTTGCTGAGGAAGACCTGCCCTGAGCAAACATCTATTGCCAATCCTCCTCCTTTTTCCCCCCTTTTTCTGCCCAAAGCCTCAGTAGATAGTTGTATGTCATAGCTGCACATCCTTCTAGTTGCTGTATGTGGGATGCCGCCTCAGCATGGCTGGACAAGCAGTGCATTGGTGCATGCCTGGGATCCAAACCCGGGCCGCCAGAAGCAGAGCATGCTCACTTAACTGCTAAGCCACGGGGCCGGCCCCAATATTTTTTCTTTTTGTTTGGATATCAATACTTTTAAATCTGCAATAATAATAATACCTAATATCAATTATTAGTGTATTAACTCAAGAATCCTACAAGTAGAGTTTTACTCATAAAAACCAATCTTTCAAAAGAAAGTTGGTACTATTTTGGGTTAGTAAAATTTTCTACAGTAGAAATGGAAACAAAAAGCTTGATGTATGCTTATTCTTGTATTCTTTATGTAAAATGTTTTAGCTAGTTCACATGTTCAAAAAAACTTAAATGTTGTACTTAAGAACAAAACAAAAACAATTAATATATAAGTAGAACCAGTACCTTATGGGTAAATCAGTATCTATGTTTCCTTGGATCAAGTAGGCTATGATTTTCCTGAAGCTCCTTATTTATTGTTAAGCATTTTCTGAGTTGTCTTATGATCAGCTTATAACAAGGGATTAGGAAATAAAATTAATCTTTGGGCTAGTTTCTTTTCAGTTTCTCACATTTCTGGGGGAAATCAAATTAAAGACATTTCCTAATAGGATGCTTGTGCCAAGACTTTATAAATTTGAAAAATAGTAATTGGGAGTATCTTTCAAAATAACTTTTGAATCTTTTTTTTTTTTAGCCTGAAGTCCTCAGAGAAGTTTAGCTTTAGATTTATGGGACTTCCTAGTCTTTACCAATCTGTGAACTCCTGTGTCTCCAGAATTCCAGTAACTTAAGTGTTAAAGATTAGGTATTCATTCTCTTGGTTAATTGATATTTTATTTTCCAGATTTGAAGAACAAATATTTAAACTCTTCTCAAGTGTATAGCCATATGAATAGCAGTGGAGCATTGTCTGATACAGTGCCAGGAGGTGACAGGATGGCGCAAAAAGAACGGGCAGAGTTCCACTCTGCTGTACACAGGGTCACTAGGAGTCAGAATTGACTCAACGGCACTAACAACAAGTGTATAGTTGGACATGAATCATCTAAATAAGTAACAAGCACTGTTGATGCTCTTGCTGTGAGGAATTTGGAAATTGGTTCTTAAGTGGCATTTTGTAAAATCACATGTACTTTTTATTTAAAAATGACATAGTCAAGCTGAATAATGACTATTTGGTCATTTTCTGTTGTTTCAGAGAACTCTGACATGGATTTTCTCATAGATAATAGAAGACCATCCATGATGCTTTATTTTAGTGATTGTATTTTTTCAGTTCAGGACTTCTTTATGATTATATTTTTTCATAGTTCAATTCTATAGTGAAATTCTTCACTTTATCTTTTTTGTCACTGTTTTTATTTATTTTCTGGAACATATTAATAACAGTTAACTTTAAAGCTTTTTGTTAACTAACATCTGGATCACTGGTGGATCTGTTTTTATCGTCTACTGTTTTTCTGTTGTTTTCAACCACACAGTCCTGACTTCTGGCATGACTAGTTATATTTGATTGAGTGCCAGATGTAGAGATTCCAGATGACACTATCTTTCTCTGGAGAGGGTTTACCCTTTCCATTAGTTGAAGAGAGTGGTCCCTTAATCCATCAGGGATTTTACTGAGTAGAGGCTGGGTGTAGCTCTGTAAGGCTCAGTCTGTTTCTGTTCACCCCTGCCCCTCTAGATTTTCAACTGAGAGTCCAGTGAGTTTCCTTGGACCTTATTTCTGTCTTACTTGCCTGTTGAAATATCTGATCTGCTTTTCAGAGGCTTTCCACTTGTTTTTAGTCTCCTATCCCACTTAGAAACTGGCCATGCATTTGAGGGTCCAGGAAATCTCCAACAAAAGCTTTTTTGGTTTCTCTGTGCAATGGCCCTTCAGCAGTATACATACTAGATTCTCAGCCTTCTGTCTTTGCTTAGAATTTCTACATAAGAAAATACCACAAACTTAGCATCTTAAAATAGCACTCATTATTAGGTTATATTTCTGTTGGTCAGATGTCTGGGCACTGCATGACTGAATTCTCTGGTCATGGTTTCACCAGGCTGACATCAAGGAGCCAGCTGGGCTGTGAGCTCATCTGAAGAGTTGACTAAGGAAGGCTCAGTTTTCGTGCTCATTTAGGCTGTTAACAGAATCTAGTTCCTGGCAGTTGTAGGACTGAGGTCCCCATCTTTTTGCTGTGTGTTGGCCAGGGGTTACTTTTAGCTCTTAGAGACTGCCTGCTGTGCCCTGCTTGTGGCTCCCTCCATTTTCAAACACAGAAAAGCAGAATCTCCCTCATTACCTCTCACATCTGGAATCTCACCAGGAACAGCCCAGTCCCATTTAAGGATTCACTTGATTAGATCATGTCCAGCAGGATAATCTCATTTCCTTCAAGTCAACTGTCTTGCAACTTAACCTCATCAAGAAGTGATACCTGGCTGGAGTCAAGATGGCGGCGTAAGCAGACTCGGAACTCACCTCCTCCCGTGGACACAGCCAATTTACAACTACTCGTGGAAAAATTACCCCTGAGACAGAACTGAAAACTGCATAAGAGGAACTCCTGCAACAACGGACAATCCTAACTGAGGTAGAAGAGGCAGAGACTCCCTCCTGGAGAGGAAAAACGCCGCCTTCACAGGCTGCCAGCTTCACGGCCGCCGGGAGCAGCACACAGGTACGCAGCCTCCCTGGAGGCGCGGGGCCCTGAGCCGGGGAGCGCCCCCGCTGTGGGCATTGTGTGGACCCAGCACAATTGACACCAGCGGCATAATATCTGACTGTGCCTGCTACTAAAGCATTGGGGAGTACCCCCAGAAAACCCAGTTCACAAAGAAACTAAAACTGGCTCTTAAAGGGCCCATGCGCAAACTCACCCGTTTCAGAAAGCATCCTAAAATCACTAGAAAGAAAGGTGCACAGTGCTGTGGTGAAAAGAGACTCACCTAATAGGCCCTGAGTGCATCTCGGTGAGGGGTGAGACCTCTCCAGGGACTGGGACATTGGCGGCAGCCATTGTTGTGGCCTGGTGGGGGCGTTCTGACACAGACATCATTGGAGTTCTCCCTGAGGCCTGCTAGCCCAGGGTCTGCCCCACCCACTAGAGCACCGATTTAATCCAGCTCAGCCAGGGCAGGCAGCCCACCCTAGAGACTGGCCCCACCCAACAACAAGCCCTCAGGCAACTTGTGGGCCTGCATAGATTGGTGACTGGATTCTCTGCAGCCTGGCAACTGAGCCGACTTGAGCAGGGCAGGGTGTGCACAAGGAGCGGGTGGAGAGTGTGGGGCAGTGGCGGAGTGTGTGGGGCTCCCGCCGTGGAGAGACTGGGTCCGCTTGGGGAGGTCGGGGCGCTCACACGGGGCAGGACTGTGTTGACTGTGTGTGTGGACCTGTGGGTGGCAGGGCTTGTCAGCTGCAGAAGACTTGTGCTTCTGAAAGACTCACATAGGAGGTTTGCCCCACCTTCCAAAGCCTGAAACGATTGGGTGCTCCTGTGCCTGAGGCCAGCCCCACCCAGCTGCAATCCTCAGAGAGCTGACAAGAGACCTATTAGGCTAGAGGCTTACAGCAATTGTAAGGCCCTGAGCCTAACAATCTGCCACGCTGGGGGCCTACTCACTTAAAAGAAATACTGCAACACAACTGTGGTATTAGAACTTGCAGCCAACTGTGCTGGGGCTCCCCACACATGATAAAGAGACTGAAGGGCCCACAACAACTACAAGCAGCTGAGCATTACAACAGCTGGCCAGGAGCATAACTCAGCCTCCCTGGGTGCCTACAGGGAGAGCAAACAGGCCACAACAGAAGGACACACGTAGCCCACATAGGGGTCACCCCTGGAACATTGAGAACTGAGGGAAGCACACTGGAAGCCTCCTAAGGCATCACTTACATAAGGTCACCTATCCAAGAGCAGGAGACATAGCTGACCTACCTAATACGTAGACACAAGCACAGGGAAAGAGGCAAAATGAGGAGGCAAAAGAATACATTCCAAGTAAGGGAACAGGACAAAACCCCAGAAAAGGAACTAAGTGAAACAGAAATGAGCAACATACCTGACAGAGAGTTCAAACTAAGAGTGTTAAGGATGCTCACTGATCTGGGGAGAAGAATAGATGAACTCAGTGAGAATGTCAACAAAGAAATGGAAGATATAAAAAAGAACCAATCAGAAATGAAGAATACAATACTGGAAATGAAAAATTCATTAGAGGGGCTCAAAAGCAGAGTAGAGGATACAGAAGAACGGATCTGTGAGCTGGACGAAAGACTAGAAGAAATTACCCAAGCTGAACAGGTAAAAGAGAAAAGAATTAAAAAGAGTGAGGACAGTCTAAGGGACCTCTGGGACAATATCAAGCGCACTAACATCCGTGTCATAGGTGTCCCAGAAGAAGAGCGAGACAAGGGGGCAGAGAATCTATTTCAAGAAATAATAGATGAAAACTTCCCTAACCTAATGAAGGAAACAGACATCCAGGTACAGGAAGCACAGAGAGCCCCAAACAAGATAAACCCAAAGAGGCCCACACCAAGACACATCATAATCAAAATGTCCAGAATTAAAGATAAAGAGAGAATCCTAAAAGCCACAAGAGAATGTCAAGTTACGTACAAAGGAAACCCCATAAGGCTATCAGCTGACTTCTCAGCAGAAACCTTACAGGCTAGAAGAGAATGGCATGATATATTTAAAGTGCTAAAAGGAAAAAACTTACAGCCAAGAATACTCTACCCAGCAAGGTTATCATTCAAAATGGAAGGAGAGATCAAAATTTTCCAAGATAAGCAAAAATTAAAGGAGTTTGTCACCAAGAAACCAGTGCTACAAGAAATGTTAAAGGGACTGATTTAAGGGGAAAAGAGAAGATCACAAATAGGAAAAATTATCTATTTCCATGATTAGAATGTAATGGATACAAATACACAAAAAAGAGGTTAGATATGATATCAAAAACATAAAAGGAGAGAGGAGGGGAGTTAAGAGTACAGCTTTCAGACAGAGGTCAAACTAAAGTGACCATCAATTCTGTATGGAAGAAGAAAGAAACAGAGAAGGACTACTAAAACACTGAGAAAAAAAAAAGTTAAAAAATGGCGGTAAGTACATACTTATCAATAGCTACTTTAAACGTCAATGGACTAAATGCTCCAATTAAAAGGCATAGGGTGGCTGAATGGATAAAAAAACAAGACCCATATATATGCTGCATACAAGAGACACACTTCAGACCTAAAGACACTCACAAACTGAAAGTGAAGGGATGGAAAAAGATACTCCACGCAAATGGCAATGAAAAGAAAGCTGGGGTAGCAGTACTCATATCAGACAAAATAGACTTTAAAACAAAAGCTGTAAAAAGAGACAAAGAAGGGCATTACATAATGATCAAGGGAACAATCCAACAAGAGGATATAACACTTGTAAATATCTATGCACTCAATGTAGGTGCACCTAAATATATAAAGCAATTATTAACAGACATAAAAACAGAAATAGACAGTAACACAATAATAGTAGGGGACTTTAACACTCCACTTACACCAATGGATAGATCATCCAAACAGAAGATCAATAAGGAAACATTGGCCTTAAACGACACACTAGAACAGATGGACCTAGTAGATATATACAGAGCATTCCATCCAAAAACCGAAGAATACACGTTCTTTTCAAATGCACGTGGAACATTCTCCAGAATTGATCACATATTAGGCCACAAAACAAGTCTCCATAAATTTAAGAAGATTGAAATAATACCAAGCATCTTTTCTGACCACAACGGTATGAAACTAGAAATCAACTATAGGAAGAAAATCAGAAAAGCCACAAATACGTGGAGATTAAACAAAATGCTACTGAACAACAACTGGGTTAACGAAGAAATCAAAGAAGAAATCAAAAAATACCTGGAGACAAATGAAAATGAAAATACAACATGCCAGAATTTATGGGATACAGCAAAAGCGGTTCTAAGAGGGAAGTTTATAGCAATACAGGCCTATCTCAACAAACAAGAAAAATCTCAAATAAACAATCTAACAGTGCACCTAAAGGAACTGGCAAAAGAAGAACAAACAAAGCCCAAAATCAGTAGAAGAAGGGAAATAATAAATATCAGAGCAGAAATAAATGAAATAGAGACCAAAAAAACAATAGAAAAAATTAATAAAACCAAGAGCTGGTTCTTTGAAAAGATCAAAAAAATTGACAAATCTTTAGCTAGACTCACCAAGAAAAAAAGAGAGAAGGCACAAATAAGTAAAATCAGAAATGGAAGAGGAGAGGTTACAACAGACACCTCGGAAATACAAAAGATTATAAGAGAATACTATGAAAAGCTATATGCCAACCAATTCGACATTCTGGAAGAAATGGATAAATTCCTAGAATCATACAACCTTCCAAAACTGGATCAAGAAGAAGTAGAGAATTTGAATAGACCAATCACCAGTAAGGAGATCAAAACAGTAATCACAAACCTCCCCAAAAATAAAAGTCCAGGACCAGACGGCTTCCCTGGTGAATTCTACCAAACATACAAAGAAGACTTAATACCTATCCTTCTCAAACTCTTCCAAAAAACTGAGGAGGGGGGGAAGCTCCCTAACTCATTCTACGAAGCTGACATTATCCTGATACCAAAACCAGACAAGGACAACACAAAAAAAAGAAAATTACAGGCCAATATCACTGATGAACATTGATGCGAAAATCCTCAACAAAATACTAGCAAATCGCATACAACAATATGTTAAAAAGATTATACACCATGATCAAGTGGGATTTATTCCAGGGATGCAGGGATGGTTTAACATTCGCAAATCAATTAACATAATACACCACATTAATAAAATGAAGAATAAAAATCACATGATCATCTCAATAGATGCAGAGAAAGCATTTGACAAGATACAGCATCCATTTATGCTAAAAACTCTGAATAAAATGGGTATAGAAGGAAAGTATCTCAACATAATAAAAACCATATATGAGAAACCCACAGCTAATATCATCCTCAATGGTGAAAAACTGAAAGCCATCCCTCTAAGAACAGGAACCAGACAAGGATGCCCACTGTCACCACTCCTATTTAACATAGTACTGGAAGTCCTAGCCAGAGCAATCAGGCAAGAGAAAGAAATAAAAGGGATCCAAATTGGAAAGGAAGAAGTGAAACTGTCACTATTTGCAGATGACATGATTTTATACATAGAAAACCCTAAAGAATCCACCAGAAAACTTTTAGAAGTAATAAACGAATATGGTAAAGTTGCAGGATACAAAATCAACATACAAAAATCAGTTGCATTTCTGTACACTAACAACGAAGTAGCAGAAAGAGAAATTAAGAATACCATCCCATTTACAATTGCAACAAAAAGAATAAAATACCTAGGAATAAACTTAACCAAAGAGGTGAAAGATCTGTACACGGAAAACTATAAAACATTTCTGAAAGAAATTGAAGAAGACACAAAGAAATGGAAAGGTATTCCGTGCTCTTGGATTGGAAGAATTAACATAGTTAAGATGTCCATACTTCCTAAAGCCATCTATAGATTCAATGCAATCCCTATCAAAGTTCCAACAACAATTTTTCACGGAAATAGAACAAAGAATCCTAAAATTTATATGGAACAACAAAAGACCCTGAATAGCTAAAGGAATCCTGAGAAAAAAGAACAAAGCTGGAGGTATCACACTCCCTGATTTAAAAATATACTACAAAGCTATAGTGACCAAAACAGCATGGTACTGGCACAAAAACAGACACACAGATCAACGGAATAGAATCGAAAGCCCAGAAATAAACCCACACATCTATGGACAGCTAATCTTTGACAAAGGAGCCAAGAACATACAATGGGGAAAAGAAAGTCTCTTCAACAAATGGTTTTGGGAAAACTGGATAGCCACGAGCAAAAAAATGAAAGTAGACCCTTACCTTACACCATACACAAAAATTAACTCCAAATGGATTAAAGACTTGAATGTAAGACCTGAAACTGTGAAACTTCTTGAAGAAAACATAGGCAGTACGCTCTTCGACATCGGTCTTAGCAACATCTTTTCAAACACCACGTCTGACCGGGCAAGAGAAACAATAGAAAAAATAAACAAATGGGACTACATCAAACTAAAAACCTTCTGCACAGCAAAGGAAACCATCAACAAAACGAAAAGACAACCTAACAACTGGGCGAAGATATTTGCAAACCATACTTCTGATAAGGGCTTAATCTCCAAAATATATAAAGAACTCATGCATCTCAACAACAAAAAAACTACCAACCCAATTAAAAAATGGGCAAAAGACCTGAACAGACATTTCTCCAAAGAAGATATACAGATGGCCAACAGACACATGAAAAGATGTTCAAAATCACTAACTATCAGGGAAATGCAAATCAAAACTACAATGAGATATCACCTCACGCCCGTCAGAATGGCTATAATTAACAAGACAGGAAACAACATGTGTTGGAGAGGATGTGGAGAGAAGGGAACTCTCATACACTGCTGGTGGGAGTGCAAACTGGTGCAGCCACTATGGAAAACAGTATGGAGATTCCTCAAAAAATCAAGTATAGAACTACCATATGATCCAGCTATTCCACTGTTGGGTATTTATCCAAAGAACTTGAAAACACCAATTTGTAAAGGTACATGCACCCCTGTGTTCATTGCAGCGTTATTCACAATAGCCAAGACTTGGAAGCAACCTAAGTGCCCACCAAGGGACGAATGGATAAAGATATGGTATATGTACACAATGGAATACTACTCAGCCCATAAGAAACGATGAAATCCAGCCATTTGTGACAACGTGGATGGACATTGAGGGTATAATGCAAAGTGAAATAAGTCAGAGGGAGAAAGTCAAATACCGTATGATTTCCTTCATTAAGTAGTAGATAATAACAACAATAAACAAACACATAGGGACAGAGATTGGATTGGTGGTTACCAGAGGGGAAGCGGGGAGGGAGGAGGGTGAAAGGGATAATTTGGTACATGTGTGTGGTGATGGGTTGTAATTAGTATTTTGGTGGTGAACATAATGTAATCTATGCAGAAATGTAATCTATGCAGGTGTACAATGATGTACACCTGAAATTTTTACAACGTCATAAACCAATGTTACTGTAATAAACAAAAAATTAAAAAAAAAAAAAAGAAGTGATATCTATCATATTCAAGGTCCCTCCAAACTCGTGATTGGAAATGTAGAAGTAAACTTACCTTTTCAAAATTCTTCTCACTCTGGAGTGCTAGCCCTTGTATTCTGAGCTTTCTACTTTATCCAGCTTTTCTGATTATTCTAGATGGAGCACTGATCTGTTGCAAGCTGCTCCATTCCACTTGAAAGAAGACATCTCTACTAAGTTTTGAAAATCCTCGAGTTACAAATTTCTATAATACAATGATAATATTGAACAGTGATTTAATTCTACATATAATCTTACTGAACAAATGTTCATTAAACAAAAAGTGATTTCACAAAGACATCTCTCGATTATTGGCTTGGCAACTTGCTCTGTATAACTCATCATATCAGAATGTTGATTTTGTTAGATATGGTTGTGTTGGGCTTTAGCTTGTTTATTTTTATATAGATTTATAATATTTTTAATGAATATTTATAATCACAAATGTATATGGATAAAATGGGATTTTGAGACTCTGGGATTTTGAAAATTTTTCAGTTTTAACAAATTAAATTGAAGCTTATCTATTAATAATAAAAATATTTCTAATTGTGTTTAGAAAACAGACAACTATTTAAAAAAAGATAAGTACACACTGAGATAAATGAATTGTCTGAACAAACTCAGACAATAGGGTAATTAATATACTTTTAGGAAATATGTGCAAACTTCTGCAGTTATAATACACTAAGAAAACAGTAATTCTTTCTTGCATTCCTCTGGCTTTTGTGGGAGGAAACTTCAATACTTCTACTGCAGCCTGTAACACATATTAACTAGAAATTTAGAATCCTTTGAGCTTATTTTAAAGTTTTTAAGTAGTCAGTCCTAAGTTGACACATTATTTTACTCCAAAATACATACACTTAATTTGAGAAGCAATTGAAATAAGCAATAATTTAAAAAATTAAATTCTTTTTCAAGTTCAGTTGAATTAGGTGCATTATATATGAGTATCTGATTTTTGTATTGTATTTAACTATTCATAGAAATATATGCCAAATGCCGACATGCAGCTGGGCAATTAAAAAAAAAATCAATAAATTAATTATTTAATCCTGTTAGCACTTGACCACATTGTAGAAGCAACACATATAGCATGAAAAAATTTTTTTAAAAAGATGCTTTATAAATCTTAAAGTAAGGCATTTAGGTAACAATGCTATAAGCAGGTACATGTGAAAATGTCTCATATTCTCCAGCAAGCCTCATTTAAATTCATTACAAACATGGTATTAAAATAGTATTTATTAAGTATCACCTGTACATACTAGTCTGTTAGGTATTTTAGACAATGTGTTCTTAAGACAAATGATTTTTTCTTATCTTCAGATCTCAAGAAAGATTTGAGTTTGAAGTTTGTTTGACAGAAGTTCTTAATCTTTGCTCTGTGGATGATCTTTGTAATGTAAAACTCTTCAAATAGTCCCATCCTTTTCCTCTCACCCCCCACAAAAACCTTTGCAGACATAATGAGAGGCCTTCTTTGCTTTTAGTGAGAATGTAATAAGAACTATCCTCATGAATACAGACACGTTTTAAATTTATTCAAGAAAAAATTATAAATATGTTTTGTTAATGTAAAAACACATTTGTAAATGTGTTTTAAAAGATTAGGTAAGAGATCATTCAGATGACAGACTGGGTTAGAAGAAAATTTTGGCATTCACTTGCTTTTAAGTATATATAAGCACAGTTGCAAAGATAAGGGAAATGTTGAATAATAAAAATGTCTTATAGTCACAATTAATATCTGTTTGCCTTGCAATAAGTATCTTCAGGGTATACTTTGTGTTATTCTTAACTTTGAGGGATTCTTCAATATTGAAAGGATCAGAGAAGGAAACAGTTGATTGTATTCGCTCTCTTTGGAGCAGTGTGATATAGTGGACTGAGAGGACCGGCTGCAGTGCCATTGAATCTGTTTTCTTATCTGTGCTTACCTGTAAAAATAGGAAAGTAAGACCAGCCTTGAATGTCTGTGAAAATTTGAATATGTTTAAGCAAAGCAGCTGGCCAAAAGTACAAGCATACATTCTCAAAACATAACCCCAAACCATTATTATTTAACTGACAGTTTTGATAAATGGAAATTTTAGGAAAACAAATTCAGTTCAAATTTTGAATTATCATCATTCATTCATTGGGCAGTTGGGTTTATATCCTTATAATATAAGTATTCAGAAAAGTTTATTTATTTTCAAAAACTGTTTTAGGTGTCTCGCTGCAATAATTCCAGGACCCAGAATGAGTTTCTAAAAGTCTGACGATATTTATAAATCATCCCACTTTCCTCAGCACTAAGTTGTACAGTCCCCAATGCTTACTACTACTTTGCACACCATAATTTTAATTGCTGTGCTTACATTAATGTATTTAATATACTGTTTTGAGATTGAACTCAGATATTTCTGAGCTCTCAATAGCTCTAAGGATAGAAGCTGTAAGTTTTTGGTGGCCGACTCTCCCTTGTTTCTGGAAGCTAACACTTTCAAGAGTCTTTATAGTCATGCAGATATAAGGTAAATAGCAAAAAAAATTCCATTTTTCTATAGAGACACCAAATTGAGAATAACCCAAAAGCAGGTGTTTCTGGCTGGGATGCTACACAATCTGTTTCATAATGGAATTGTTTTAGGTAGGGATATCTTTATGCAGATAATTTTTATGTTGTCTGAGGACTTACACCAGATATGGAGTCTAGAGATTTAGTAAAGAGAGAATTTAGGAAAGAAACTCTAGTTTAAGAAGTGAGCCCTAGGACCATGGACAAATCTGGGTGAAGGGGAAGGACGGCCACTAGGGACATGGAGTAAGGAGAAATCTTTCAGACATGAGGATTAACTTTAATTTTTATTATTATGCTATTTCTAAACACTTAGGATGTTTAAAGGATAAAGGGAGAGGTTGGTATGTGTATTTTGTAGTGGAGGTGAGTCAAAGAGACCCACAACCTTTTGGAGTAATAGGTGTGTGCTGGTCAGAGGAGATCAACAGTAAACATCAGAAGTACTGCTGGAAGGGACTGGATTCCTCGTAGTCATCAAGGTACAGGCTCTAGATGAATAATGTTTGAATTTAAGGCTAGGTTGAAGGATGACGTGGAAGATTGATACCCTGGGGGCATGGCTATATAGAAAAAAGAAAAAAAATGTATATTTTTATTTTATCACTCATTCAAATCTGACCATACTAAAAGGACATGAGAGAGAAGGAGAGCTAAAGGCTTCTATTAAAGTTAAACATGAGTATGTTTGTACTTCTAATGTTGCTGTTTATATTTCTCTGTTCTCCACACAATAAAGTTCAGTAAACAGTTATGGAGGACTTAACATGTGACTGGCAGTATGCTAGATTGGGGATCTAGCATTTGTCTAAAGAGAAATGGGGCACTATCATTGCCCTCTTTATTTCACAGTCAGGTAGAAGCAATTGAAAATATATAATCAGTTATTCTGGCTTCCAGAATACTGATAAGAGACAACAGTCTACAAAATAATGTTAAGAACCCAGAAAAGAGAGTGATTACTTCTAAATTGGTAATTGGGAAAAGTCCAATATTACAGAAGAGGCAACTGATCCTAAGCAAAATTTGCTCCTTGGATTCCTTTTTTATCGTATATGCATTTCTTCTTGAATGTCAACATTTCTGATAATGCAGTCCTGCATTCAGTTTAAGCTCTGGCGGGAAGATCTGAGAGTAAGACTCTCCTGATGTGAGCAGGGTATCTTGCATGGAAACTCTGTAAATTATCCTGGGAAATGCATTGCCTATTTTCCCTCTCTTTGTTCTGTCCCTTTTTTTCTCTTCTTTTTTCCCTCTGCTCTCCCCATCTCTCTCCCCATCCCTCCCTCCTCCATCCATTCCTTCCCTCCTTCCTTCCTTTCTTCCTTCCATCTTTCCTATTACAGGAATATATTTTGTGATTATTCAAGGGTTATAATTCATTCAGCTTTAATGTATTAATTTGACATAGTTATTGGTCACCTTCTATGTTTCTGGCACTGTTTTGGTACAGAGGATATAGTAGTGAAAAAAATGGACAAAAACCCAGACCTCATGGAAATTACATTCTAGTGGAGAGTATTAAAAAGTAAAATAGAATAAAGAAACAGTAGAGGAAGTATACTGCCTGTGTGTATGAGTAAGGAAGTAGATTAAACTTTTAGACAGTGTGATTACAGCTGGCTCTGCTGAAAACAAGAAAGTGAAGTAAAGACTTGAATGATGTGAGAGAGCAAGTACAGGGATGTCTAGGGAAAGATCATTTGATGCAGAGGAAACAGCAAGTACAAAGGCCCTGAGGTGGGCATACGCCTGTTGTATTTGAGAGATAACAGGGAATTGTGAGTGTCTGCCTGGAGTGATTCAAGAGAGAAAATGAGAGAGGTCTTTAGGGCCCTATAGATTATTGTGAGGATTTTGGCTTTTATTCTGAGAAAGTTAGAAAGCTAAAACTGAAGAATAACTAGATCAGATTTTTTTTTAAAAAAATCACTCTAACTGCTGCCCCGAGAGCCAGGGCAGCATCAGAAAGACCATTTAGGGTGCGGGAATGTGAGAAAAACAGATTCCAACATTTTTTGGCTGAGCGACCAGAAGAACCAAGGTGCCATTTACTGAGATGGGGAATATTGAGAGAGACGCAAGTGGTTATGCAGGGTGAGAAAGAGGGAGGTCTAACAGGAAATTTGTTCTGAATATCATAAGTTTGAGACCAAGTAAGGCTAACAAATATACAGTTGTATGTACAAGTTTGGAGTTCAAGGGGGAAAAATCACATCTATTGGAAATAATATATACCTTTAATATTCAGTTACCCACCTTAGTCTTATGAGAAAACTTTTCACTGCAGATGAAAAATGGTAGGTGTAGATGTTCAGATAAGGATGCATACAGAAATATTTTAAATGCAGGAGCATTATCTTGGAATGGTACCGCTATTGAAGTTCTTAGCAGGATGTAACCAGGTTCATAAAGAGGAGACCTGGCCAAAAAAAATGAGATGACATGGTCAAACTTCCCTAGAATTAGCCCTGCCTTAATCCTGAAACCAGCCTTCCCTTCTTTTTAGGTAGAGTTATATGTCTCCCCTCTCTTCCATTTCCTTCTACAACCTTTTGTACATGACTTTTGTTTTTTTTTTTTAAGGAAACCACATTTTACCTTGGTTTGTAGTTGTATGTTTACAGGTCTAACTCCATCATTAGATTGGAAGCCTCTAATTAGTCATGCTGACTAATTTTTATATTCTCTGGTTCCACTACAGTGCCTGATAATTATAGGTACTCAATATCTATTCACTGAATAAATAATTGATTGAAGCTTCTTCTGTGTTCCAGAGAGTAGAATTTTAAACTGCTTGCTAGATATTTCCAGTTGTATGTCTCATAGTTACCCCAAATATAATATGTTCAAAGCAGAATTGATTTCCTTATCCTAAAAACCTGTCTTTTATCCTGAATTTTCAGATCACTTAAGGACATAACTTTGCAGGAAGATGTATCCAAAGGGAACTTTCCAACCTTGACTCTCTTAACCAAATCTTATACCATTATGCCTTATGCCCTATTAATCCAATCTCTGAAGAGTCTTTTAAATTAGTTCCTCTAGTGTATTCATACCTCTATTCCCTATGTCATACTCTCTGAGCTTTTCCACTTTTGCTCATTCTTTTCCTCCACATTTTCCCACTAGTTACAATCCTCAAAGTCCCAGCTTAAACCCACATTCGGCATGAAGTTGTCCTCAATCCATGAGTCAGCATAATTTTTCTCCCTCTCCAGTAGCACACTGTAACTCTATAGCACATTTGGCATTAGAGTAGAGAAAATGACATATTTATTTCACATTAGCTTGTGGTTTCCTCATCTTTGTACCCCAACACCTAGTACATTGCCTTTCGTAAAGAAGACACTCAATAAATGATTGTTGAGTTGAATGATTGCGTATGGATCCATTCTGCTGATTCTCTGACATAACAATTCTCTTCAGTGGAGGAGTAATTGCCATTCATCAAAAGTCATTCTCTTTGATATGTTTGCTCTTCACTTATATTAACCCTTACTATTCAGTAGCAGGATATCTCTAAAAGACACTTCTTAAAACGGTAATTTCCAGGTTGAAAAAAAAGTGTTCAATCTTTGAGCATAAATTATTTTCTCACCTGTGGGAGGTCTAATTGGAGACGATTTTGTCAGGCTGCTGCACCAATGTATTAAAATGCCACCCAAAATGTGCTAGTCCTTTACATTTGAAAGATTTTGTGACACACCCTTTGTCTGATTAGGGAAATACAAAGTTTTAAACTTGTACTTAAGTGGAGCTAACAGATATTTTGAAAATGCATTAGAAATGGAATTGTGCATATAAATATTTCACTGTGCATTAATTGTATTTATCATCCTTTTAGAGCATTAGAGCAAATATGTGTCAAGATATTCTCAAGAGTAGAGAAAATTGAGTCTGTTGTCCTTCTAGAAAAGTGAATAGTCATTGTACCACCTCAAAAATGAGATTTATGGCTATATGTTTGCAAATTAGAGGGAAAAATTATAGAAAAATAATGTAACATGTCAACACTCATATAGAAAGCAAAGGGATGCCCAAGATAGCTTGCCAAAAAGCAGGGTAACCAAAAATCTTTAGGGTGCAGTGAAATTCTACGGCCAGTCACCTAAGCTGCGAATCTGATTCACTCCTGTGAATGAAGTACTATTCCAAATGAAGGATCCAATGTAGCAGTCACCTATTGAATATGTGCTCTACACAACAAAAATATATCATAAACTTTATGCATCCTACAACTCCAGATCCCACGTTATTCATGGTCATATTGAAATAGGTATGCAGACACCTAAATGTAATGATATTTCTGATATTCAAATTCTGGAACTCTTTTCATTTTCTTTTTTCTCTTCTCTCCAATTCTCTTCTATTCTATATTGCTTTGGAGTCTGTCTTTAAAACTAATGCCTCAAAACATATCTGAGTGCAAGTAAGTGATAATAAACCCCCACCCCCTTTCAATATGCCCCAATCAATGCAGATTATTCTTCTTGTCTTTGTTTTCCAATCTCTAATTACTTTTATTGTGTAAGTAATCTTAGTGTCTCGTAAAAGGTCTTTCCCCACTTCGTGTACGTCTTTCTTCTTTCTCTCTGCCTATTATCTGATTCTGTATCATGATATTCTGACAAAGACACACCTCGTAAGAATCCCTGTCAGGGAGAAACTAAATAGAGAAAGACTATGTTCTCTTCATTTAATGAGGTAAAAAAGACTGGGAAATTTATGAGTTAAAATTTTCACCCTTTTAACACATTTACCCCGGTCAATCTTCACAGATGCCTTCAAAGGCAAATCCAATATTGAAATGTGGCTTTCAGATGATCCTTTCATTGACAATCTATCACACACGGACTCCCTTTCTTTTCATTCTTTTACTGGGGGCAGGGGAGGAGGAGACCTTGGTGAGTGTTGTGTAATTCATCTGGAAAAACTCCAGAAACACTGGCAAGCAGAGCCTTATTGGGTTCATCACAGACCCTCTAACTTTATACTGGGGGAAGGCAACTCACCATTTATTTCTCTCACTCTCCAGGTGTCAGTGAACAGTAGTTTGACAAAAAAAAATTTGTTTCCTTTATAACAATATTAATAGCTGTTTACCACTAAACATCTTTCAACATTCTTCTTTACCAAAATCAAAGCAAATGTGTTACCATTGCTACCCTAGCTGAGTTCTGAATGGATATCCAAGCAAGCACCGTGATTCTTCTCAGGTCCATTCATAACCTATAAGCAGTGGAGTCCATGATTAAGACTGGCGAATCTGTTCATTTCAGCCCTCTGAGATCTTTCATCTTTTAAAGGCAGAGAAATTTATATCCCTTCTGGTTTATCAGGTTCATCCCTGTATCTCAGTCTGAATTTCTTTAGTTGATCCAATTTCCTGATAGCTTCTAATTTGTCCTCATTTTCCTCTTCAGCTCTGATTTGTTTCGCCAACAATGAGAATCTGGGAGATTTTGAAAGAACCATGGATTCCAATAGAGTTTTTGAGTTCTTTACTCCAAATCACTTCCATTTTAACTTACTTCTGGGCCACATGTCTTGCTCTTCTGTCCCTTGTGAAACTGTCCTCTAGTGTTAAAACAGCCTATCCAGGAGACAGAATACATTTTTTACCCTGGTTTTAATGTACATTTATGAAATTGGCAGAGGCAGAGGTGTCTTCTGTTCTGTTATATTCTTTTTTTAGTGCAGTGGTTGGCAAACTTTTTCTGTAAAGGGACACAGTAAAATTTTTAGGCTTTACAGACCATGTATGGTCTCTGTCCCAACTTTTCAACTCTGGCCTTGTAGTGTGAAAGTAGTCATAGACAATACATAAATGAGTGAGTGTGACAATGTCACAATAAAACTTTACTATGGACACTGAAATTTGAATTTAATATAATTTTCACATGTCACCAAATATAATTCTTCTTTTGGTATTTTTTCCAACCACTTAAAAAATAAAAATGATTCTGTGATGGTAATAAAACATGTAGTGGGCCGGATTTGTCCCCTAGGCAATAGTTTGCCTACCCCAGTTCTAGCGCAGTGAGTTAGTGTCTTTATAGAAATACTGTTCTTTACAGCTTTACATCTCAGTGCAAGGCTTGAAGATTAATTAAAATGGAGGCTTTTCTCTGCCTGTAATCTTTTACAATGTCTGTAGTATATTCCAGTTATGGCTCAACATCTCATTCACTTTGTAAATATTGTTTCTCATCTATTTTCCAAGTTCTTTTGGCAAATAAATTACACAGAAAATTAAAAAATTCTTTTAATTCTAAGTTCCCTGTTAGCACCAACTCCCACAAAGATTTGGTTTTGACCACAGAGAGACAGGAAGAATCCACTCACTTACCCATGCTAGGTGAACTTGGAACTCTTCTTTACTTCCAATAAGCATGCACATTTCTTAAGAAACTGAATGCGGGGCCGGCCCCGTGGCTTAGCGGTTAAGTGCGTGCGCTCCGCTGCCGGCGGCCCGGGTTCGGATCCCGGGTGCGCACCGAGGCACCACTCCTCCAGCCATGCTGAGGCCGTGTCCCACATACAGCAACTAGAAGGATGTGCAGCTATGACAGACAACTATGTACTGGGGCTTTGGGGGAAAAATAAATAAATAAAATCTTTAAAAAAAAAAAAAAAAAAAAAGAAACTGAATGCGGGTATGTGTGGATGTGTATGTCAATGAGTGGGCAAAGACTATATTCTATTTTAACACTTCTTAAGGGAACGTTTTCAGTTTCCTCAATGTAGTGGACTGTGTAGGGCTGCATTAGTTTGGATCTATGCCTGGTATACCTACTTCTAAACAGATATTTTTCTCAACTTTGTGCCCCTGACTTCATTGTGTTGTCATCCTCATAATGGTTCTTTGACTTTCTAATTCAGAGAAACTTGATTGTATCATCATTCTAAATCCCTAGCATTTCTAGTTTTCATCCCAGGATATTTCAAAATCTTAGATGAACCCTCCAAATATATATCTTTTGATTCCTGGACCCATGTGTCCAGAGAATTCTAGTGTTTGAATGGTAGATAAATCTCCTTCTAATGAAAACTCAATACTCATCACAATCCCTTCTCACTCTGGTTTCAGTTACTTACACCATCCAAACATGAAAAAACACTCCTCTCTCCTCATGCTACTCTAGCCCATGTGATTTCTTTTCTTTCCCCAACCCTTTTATTGTCAGGTTTATTACTCAGCCTCTTGTGGCACGTTTTTCTTCTATTTCTCACATCTTTTCTTTCTCTGCACAATGTCAGACTCTGTAGCTCAAATGGCAAAAGGTGGGATGTTTGGTGAGAAGAAGTTGAAGGAGCAAAGATAGCATTATTTGTGATGCATGGGACTTGGATATGTGCAAATGCTAGGAACATTTGCACATTTTTAATCTTAGAATTCATTACGTTATCAAGAATTAAAGGAAAGGGGAAACGAACAGTTTCTTTCAGATAATAATAACAATAACAATAATAATAATAAGAAAGAGAGACCAGAAATATCTGTTTCTGTTCTTCAATTATATTTTCTCCAAAATGACTAGTTTTGATTTTGGGAACATTTTGATAAACTATTTCTTACCTCTCAGTTCAGAGGTATATACTCTTGTTCAGGTAAATAACTTGTTTACTTGTTATCAAAATACAAATGTTGTGATGATCATTTTGTTTACCATATTTATTTACCATATTAAATTTTTTTCCTGTTAGAGCAAGAACATATGTGAATAAACTCTAAGAAACATTTAAAATGTCTGTATTTTCTTTTTAAAGTGGAAGAATTGTTGACTCATGAGAACCAGAATGAATCTAAAGTTAATATTCACGGAGTATTAAATGAAATAGACAGTTGTAACCCTTATGAGCCTGGAAGGACTCTGAAAAATTGTCTAAATTGCTAACCCAGACCTTACAACACTTAGCTTCCACACAGTTTCTCCTCACACCTAATATAAATGTCTGCAGCAACTTTTTGGTTGCAAATATTAAAGGTCTGCAAATATCAAGCAACTTGCATATGAAAAATGCACCTATATCATTAGCATTTTATTCCTTAAAATTTGTACTTTAGTGTTTTATTTCTTAAAACTAGCATTTCAATACAGAAAATTTTTATGAGGCTGCCAAAGTTTCCTTGTATTGGCCAGTGTAGGTCCTAGCTCCTTTTCAGTCATCGTCCTGCAAATGTCTCATGGGGAAACGGCATTCGATATTCACATATTCCCTTCCTGTCCATCTTACCCTGGGGAGACTTCACCATCTTGAGCCCCAAGCCCTTTCTCCCATGGCAATCAATCCATTCTCAACCAGTAACACTTCTTGTTGGTCTGCAGAATGAATTGTCAGACAAAGTTTTTTCTAGTGCTTCTCTTGTTACATCTCAGCAAGTTCAACACATGGTTATTTTCCACTTTTGCTCTGCCTTTTCTAAGCAAACATTTTCTAAAACGAGGCAGGTTGGCATGGTGAAGTCAGAGAGAGCTGCTGAAGAGGCTGCAAAACAGACACTCCCTATTGAGCAGTGCTGCCTGTGCATTCTTTCCATTTCCTCATGACGACTTCATTAGGTGGGTGCTATTTAATCCCTATTTCGAGATAAAGGAAAAAAGATGCCAAAGGGGTGGTGTTTCTGATCAAATACAATTTACTAATAAGTGAAGGAGATTGGAAATCTTCATTGTAATTATAATCCTGCTCCACATCATGTATTAACTTGATTCATGAACTTGCCCTAGTGTCTTAACTTTCTAATTTCCCAGTTACTGATTTGTTAAATAAAGATAACAATATCTTTCCTTTTTGCTTCACACAGGAGCAAACTGACTTCAAAATGATAATATGTAAACATCCACCAAATGTAAAATATTTGCACAAGTGGTCATTTAAGCATCTCTGTCGCATTCTCTACTCTTCCTCCACTTTTGCCTTTTTCCACAGAATATGGTATTTTTCTTTATGTCTTAGACAGAGACAGAGAAAAATAGCTTCTTATGCATACCAAGAAAAAAAGTCTTACACTTTGAATTTGAAATCATAGCAAATAATCTCTAGGGCCTTTAAAAGTACCAAAGAATCTCATTCACAATACTTATGAAGCGTCCTTCTAAATTAAAAATGATTTTATACCGAATAGCAGACATAAGTACTTTCATTTGAAAATTTGGGATTTAAAGTTATTGAAAAGTGAGGCAATTTACAAAATCTGGGGATTCACAAGTTTCAAGTGAGCTCGAAGATACTGACTTCCTTGTCTTTAAAGGGATATTTGAAGAAAGACTTTAAAGTTTGTGTTCTTGAGAACTTTGCTGTTGAGTTCAAACCTGGCCATTTCCCCAGGTCTAAGCTGTCTGAGTTGATTACACCTCTTTTAAGAATTGACAAGTGGTCACTTTGACCTTGAAGTTCTTGAATGTAGGAATTACCCTGGACAGAGAAGATGAATCCGTGCTTAAGTACTCATTCATTCATCCACTTATTCATTATTCTTTCATCTGAAATGGATCAAGCCCCTTTAGAAAGAGCAATAGTGTTCAATTTTTAGTTATATTTTATGTCAGTACACACTTTCATCATAGAGGGAATTTTCACTTTAGAAAAAGGAGCTATTTATAGAATAAAGAAGACATTGGTAGATACAATGACCCTCCTTTTCCTTCCTCTGCTTTTTATGTTTTTTAACAGAATCCATTATTATTTGAGGCTTATATGTGGCTTTCCCTTAAATACCACAGGTGGGACCATGTAATCCAGCCCTGGCCAATCACAGGGTATCGTTTTCCCAGGGCACATTGATCAGGTCAGGAAAAGACAAATGTGTTCCTATTGGCTGAGACTATCAAAGTCCTCCCAGGACACATTATCTTGAGCTATTAGTATAAGAGGCTCTTTTCCTTTTCAGCACCTACCAGGTAATATGTAAGCTTAAAGCTGTCATAGAATGTCGTTTTTGCTACATATAGAGAGTCTGCCTGAGAATAAAGCCAATAGAGGAGAAGCAGAGACAAGAAACAGAGATAGAGATAGAAAGAGATAGAGAGAGATAGAGATAGAGAGAGATAGAGAGAGAGAGATGAGAGAGAGAGAGAGAAACTCTTGGATCTAGCCAAGTATATGCAGCTTTCACCTCTGCTTATTTCCATTTTGCTTAATTTGGTTCAAGCTACATTTCATCCATTGCAAGATTCTTGATAAATACAACACCTAAAATCTGCTTTGATGATGAAAGCAAAACTAACTCAAGTTTTTTTCTTTTCCTAGTGCTTATAAGAAGGTGGCACTCTTCCGATATTTAGAATCTTAGAAAAAGAAATTAAAAAATTGTGTTTTAAGTTTTGGTCTTTATGGCATCATTTTAGATTAAGATAATTTAAAAATACATTTGAAAAAATATAATGGATTTTAATCACAGCATAAATTTTATTTGGCATCTAATTCTTTAAGAGTTTCCTCGTGTTTTTGGATTTTATTAAATTCTGATCAGCCATTATGATTCGTATTGGGATTAGCAGTTGATAAGTGAAATGGTCAAATATGGAAAAGAGCAGCTGTGCTTTAAAAATAAATATAGTTATACAAACATTGAATTAAATAACATTTCAAAAACTCCTTGAGAATAATAAATATAGGAAAAGCCTGAAAATCAAGGAGAAGCTTTATATGTTGCTTTAGGTCTGTATGAGCTATGCACATTTTATTTTAGTGGTAATGATGGGAAAATAGAGTTCAACAAAGACCTAGAAAACAAGTAAAGAAGGAGAGTCTTAAGATCACTGTTCCGAAGATCAAAGTTGCCCCATGGCTCTTTGGGATCAGAGACACACTGAAGTCAATGCATGGAGTCGTGAGGACCTTGGATTATGCAAAACTGAAGGCCAAGATGGAGACGTGGGTTAAGCCAGCAGCTACACAAAGGAGAAACGGATACACATAGTGCTGGGGGAAAAACGTAAAGGAAATTTTGCTACACTGTTTTTCTAGGATGTGGTTATTACCAGAGTCTGGGAGCTTAAAATCTGCTGCTGTTTAAAATCTTTCTATAACTGCCAGATAAATTTAGGGAGCCAAGAAATGTACCTCCATATGGAGGTGAAGCACAAGGATTGGGACAGCTCTGCATAAACCTTACTCAGAGAAGAGCGAGGGTAGCCCTTATCATATTGATAAACAGAGGCAAAGAGATAAAAGGAATGATCTTGCTATAGGGATTTGTTTTACCACAGCAGAAAATTCACTCAGCATAGTTCAACACAGGGCTTGACAAACTTTTTCTTTAAAGAACCATATAGTAAATATTTTAGGATTTGTAGGCCATATGATCTGTGTCCCAACTACACAAATCTGACTTTGTAGTGCAAAAGCAGCCATAGATAATACATAAATGAATGGGTGTGGCTGTGTTCCAATAAAACTTTACTGACAAAACATGTCATTGTAGTCTGTGGATCCAGATGGAACAGAAAGGAGTTCGCATGAGTAGTGTTCCTGGGGGAAAAATTAAATGCCCTGATGGGGAGTGTTTGCTGATTTACATAGCATAAATACCACCACCATGGCTAATTTCAAACTACCAGTAGTTTGAAAACCAACTTCCAAAATTCCTGAAAATTAACAATCAGCACTTAGGAGCCCACACAAGACAATTTCAGGCCACTACAAAAAAATGTCCCACCTACTGATATCCTGAGCCTCAGTTTTTAAGATTCTGTGATCTTACATTACTTTGCCGTCTTCCTTGTTTCCCTGTCCCTGCCTCTCAGATCTGCCTCCTGGAATCACATTCCCAAAACCCTATCTTCATGTAAACCTTTAGCTTGGGCATAGCTCAATCTCAGAGTTATAAAACGTTTATATTTTATATTCCTATTTATTTAATAGCTTATTTACTTATTTCCCTAATATGAGTACTAAGATTTTGAGCAAGCACCTATATTATATATTGTCAGTGAGTTATTTAAGAAAAGTAGACACCTAGAGATCAATGGCTGAATTTACATTGTAGACCTATGATAGAAATTACTACATATAATGAGATATTCACAAAGGAAACAGTACAAAAGAGAGTATGTTTAGAGGAGACTGCAGAATGGTCTGAATGGGCTGAAAGAGAACATAATTATGAAACATTAAATGATGAGAAACAAGCTTGGGTTCATTTAGACATGGGTAAAAACTCTAGGTCCAACTACTCATTATTAGACTATTTTCATAATGAATCTCTTCCAAAAAAGTCGAAGTGGATATGCACTTGGTGCTAAATGACTTTAGATATAAAACAAAGCTGCGGAAGCCTTCTTTTATCCTTGGTCAAATTAGAAAAACCAAGTAGGTCTTTGTTCTCGTAATAGTCTATTTGCTTAAATACATAGACAAGTGGCAGGGGAATCATTTAAATGTTTGCAGGCAGTCAACCTCATTAAAGAATCTCAAGAAAACAGGCTGAACTCCTCTGCAGTCAAACTGCCAACTTTATTCTAATTAACAACCCTAAATTGTGTGGTTCTTCATGGATTGCTTACATTTGGGAGATATAGATGTTGAGGTTAGAGGCTGAAATTAGAGGTAAAATAAAACAAAACAATCAACGTGCATGAAATTTTTGGTAATCCATATAGAGGTAAAAGGAGATTGAACATCTTTTGAGATTCAAAAGATTCTATGATATGGAGAGTATGTGACAACCACAATGCCTTTGTTTCATAGTTATCTCACCATCCTCATTTCCGTGTTCATTTATCCCTCACTAGTCTGTCATGAAATTACCCTGTTATCCATCTAACCTGAAGTTTCCCTCTTTAAGAGTCGCTTATAGAAGCAAGTTATGAGAATGGGGTACATGATTTACAAAAGTCGCTAGTCTTTTTAAAATGTGTGAAATCTTGAGTATTTAAGAAAGCAAGGTTTAGTCCTGTCCTCTAGAAACTTACAGTTTCTATCTCCATTTTCTTTACATCATTTTCACGGGAAGACCGTGCTTCAATCTACTGAGATAGGTAAAGGTTATCACAAAGCAGATTGGAATTTTAAATTACAAATGGTAATAATTCCTGTTTTAGTCTGTTCAGACTGCTATACCAAAAATACCATTAACTGGGTGGCTTATAAACAACTTTTATTTCCCATGGTTCTGGAGGCTGGGAAGTCCAAGATCATGGTGTTGGCAGATTTGGAGTCTGGTGAGAGCCTGCTTCCTCACTGATAGCCTTCTTCTCACTATAACCTCATATGACAGAAAGCGGTTAAGGAGCTTTCTCGGTCTCTTTTATAAGGACAATAATCTCATTCCTAAGGGCTCTGCCCTCATGACCTAATCTCATCCCAAAGGCCCCACCTCATACTTCTATCACTTGGGGGTTAGGATTTCAACATGTGAATTTTGGGGGGACACAAACATTCAATCCATAGCAATTACTAAATGCAGATAACATGTCAGGTCCCCCTCCCCCCTCCCGCCTTTGGATACCCTGTTTTATCAGGGTGCCTGGCCCAGAGTGAGGAATTAATAAACATATTTTTACGTGAATTTTGAATAAGTAGTTGTGGATTTAAATAAATAAGCAATTACACTACAGTGAGATAAGAACTTTATATATGCCTGTTCTAAATGAGAAGTATAAAGTAGCACGCTCAAGATCGTGGGCTATGTAATGTGAAATTTAGGATCTCACCTAATTTTTATGACTCCCTTTCCTGTAACTCTTTCTACCTTTCAACATCAGAGAAGAAATGCTCAGAGTAATTGATAAAGAATTGGTAACTTTTGATGAGGGAATTTTAGGAGTGGAACAAAGGAAAAAGCACTGAACAATGAAGTTTCTAAAAAAATGTGCTATCTAATAGCCAAAGAGAACTACTGTCTGTCACACTATTTTGGAGGCATTTACTTAGCCCACAAGCCGTACCCTCACCTATCTTCCACAGATAGGAAGGATGCTGGGCAGCTATCTTTGTTCTACATGATCCTAGGTCTCTGTCCACAGTCACCTGGGCCAGTCAGACTCTCTCTCCTGGGAATTTGGAATTAGCATTCAGGAATGTCTAGTAAGTCTTTACAACCAGCTGAAAATGGGATACATATTAACAGCGAACCATAGAGAGCCTTCATCAACTATGTGGTCTGACAAGCAGAGAGAGGAGGTCTACAGCAAGAGAATGAAGCAGATGTGCAGAGAACACCAGACACAAGCAATGGGCAGACATAGCACTGCCTAGGTTCTTGGAGGCTTTCTGGGCTCTGATCCTATGGGCTCTGGCCCTAGGGCCTTCTTGAAACCAAACCACGGCCTTTTCCTGGGTTCTATGCAATACCACTTTGCTCTTACCTTAGTTAGCTATAATTGGTTTTTATTAATTACAAATTTGGATTTTATTACCAACTTTTATTACAAAGTTGCAACTTAACTTGTTTTGTTTTGTAAATTATCTTCTTCATGCCTTTGCCCAAACATCACCATTTCGTTGAAACCCAACTTGATCACTGCATTTAAAATTCCAATATCACTCCCCTTCCTGTTATGGGCTGAAATGTGAGACCCTCAAAATTTTCATGTTGAAATTCTAATCACTAGTACCTCAGAATGTGACCGTATTTGGAGACAGGATCTTTAAAGAGGTAATTAAGTTATAATGAGGTCAGTAGGGTGGGCCTGAATCCTGAATCCTGTGTAACTGGTGTCCTTATAAGAAGAGAATATCTGGACACAGATGCATGCACAGATGGGAAAATGATGTGAAGAAGCAGGAAATAGATGGCCATCTACAAATCAAAGAGAGAGGCCTAAAAACAGATCTTTCCCTTACAGCCTTCAGAAGAAACCAACACTGCCAACACATTTACCTTAGACTTCTAGCCTTCAGAACTGTAAGAAAACAGATATCTGTTGTTTAGGCTACCCAGCCTGTGATATTTTGTTATGGCAGCCCCAGCAAACTAATATACCATCCCCAAAACTGATCACGCTGACCTTGTACTATTACATTATTAAATATATTTTTAATTTATTTTCTTTCTCCTATCACTATGAATGTACATTTCATGAAAGCAAGGAGTTTCGCTTACTTTGTTTATTGATGTGTTTCTCAGTGCTTTGAACAATGTTGAACACATACATATATACGTGTATGTGTAAATAAAAATTTTTAATTTTTATTACGTATGCATAGACACTAAGTGTCACATGAAGAGTGGAGATCACTGTGTAACTCTGGGTAAATGAACTCAATTTATAAGAACCTTAATTATCTCATATGTAAAAATGAAATGTCTAGACTCCCTTAAAATATAGAAAATCCCATCATTTTGTGAAGGGACAAATATTCAGGTTTTACCTTTTTGCTACTAGAAACACTTGTGAGCCTTTGTGCTTTGAAGTGCTTTGATGTTTTCTGATTCAGAGATTTTGTCTCTTCTACCTTTCTGTAAAGACTCTAGGGAATATTTGTGTTTCTCCTGGTTTTTAGGAGTTTAATAGTGAGTCTTCTACATTGTGAGTTGAGAATGAAATAAATATGCTTATATTTAAATTCTCAACTTGACTTGCAAAATTAATAGTAAGTTGAAAAGTTATGTTAATTTTGGTAGAAATTTAATTTTTCATGAAAAAAACTTTTCAAGGCTATTTACGAAAAGGAATGACTATTATAGAAAATTTGGTTTCATAAAATTGCATAACTTCCTAGTCAGCCTCATTGGAATTACTTTTTTCCTTTTATTCTGAAATTAACTAGTTAGCAGACATTCATTTTCACTTATCTAATCTCTATTTTGGAAGGAGTTACAACTTGCATTGCAAGGTTAGTTCAAATTTTATTATTCATTTTATCCTTGACCTCAGTGGTTAAAACTATTAACTAAAGTAATGCTAATTGTGGTGGTGTTTTTGATTTAGACACTTGTCCACTAGGAATTGGACTGAGACCAATTCATTTCATTCTGGCCACTGAAAAGACATCAAGCTGTAATGATTTTTGGTCACTGTTCAAGAGTTTACATTAATATAAAGGGCATATAGGGTAAAACTCAGTCATAAATACCACCCTTTACATTTAGGTGGATGTTTATGTACTAAACTGCATGAAGTAATGGGAAAAATTATAAATATGTTTCAATATTTGCAACTGAATGTGAAGCATCATTATATATCTTGTTCTGATGTATTATCATATAAAAATGACAGTGTATATAAAAACTGAGAAAGAAATTATTTGCTTGATTCAACAAATATTTGATTGTCTAATATTCCTAAGGTACTATAGACAGAATACATAGGATCCCAAAGTGAGTAAGGCATGATCGTGTCCTCAGGAGGTTTACAGTTTAGTAAAAGTAATGAGATAAGCTAATGGATAATAAATAACAGATTTAAGATAATGGACATTTATTGTGTACTCACCACGTGCCAGGCATTCTTCTAAGAGCTTTATACACACATATATATACACACACACACACACAAACCAATTATATATTATATATTGAACCAATTGGACCTTTAACCCTACTTTGAGGTGAGTATTGTTTATAGACAAAGAAACTAAGTTAGAGAGTTAAAGCAACTTTCCAAGGTCATGAGGTCAATAAGTAAACATGTTGGCTTTTGAACTTGTGATGTTGTCTCCTGAATCATACTCTTAATCTCTCTGTTTTGCCTTTAAGGTAAATTCCTTAAGAGTCATGAAAAAACAAAACAAAACAGAAACCCTACAAACCTGTTTAATGGTTCACGTATGGCAGAAATCACATCTGTGTTGGGAGAACCCAGAAAGCTTCTTAGGTAGGTTGCGTTTGGAATGGTCCTTGAAGCATTTGGGTACGTGGAACTCTAGAATGAGACATCATCTTCAGGTAGAGAGACTATGTCTCAGCCCGGCTAGTTTGTTAACAAACCTTCTTGTGCACAGAGCTAGATTATTTTTTCTCATCCTCCTTTGTAGATAGGTGTAACTATGTGACTGCGTTCCAGCCAAAGGAATGTATATTGCATATACATGGTAATGTATACAATGTACAATGTATATACAGTAGATATGCTGTAAAGTTTGCAGACTTCCAGGTCACCACTATAAAATTTGCCATGTATGATTTTTTTCCTGCTCTTCCCCCTGTTGAGGATGGTCCACAGATCTTAGAAGCCAAGTGATGAAGATGAGAGATCACATTCACAATATGCAAGAAGCCTAGGTCCCTGAATCACAGCTTGAAGGAGAGCCACTCACTGATTAGGAAAACCCATTTAAGGGATTTTTTTTTTTGTGAGGGGAAGATCAGCCCTGAGCTAACATCCATGCCAATCCTCCTCTTTTTTTTTGCTGAGGAAGACTGGCCCTGACCTAACATCCATGCTGATCTTCCTCCACTTTATGTGGGATACCGCCACAGCATGGCCTCACAAGCGGTGTGTTGGTGCGCATCCGGGATCCCAACCTGGGCCACCAGCAGCGGAGCATGCACACTTAACCTCTACGCCATGGGGCCGGCCCCCATTTTAGGGATTTTTAAATAAGAGATAAATATTTACTCTGGTAAGCTACTGAAATTTTGACATTTGTGCTCTATAGTAGTTAGTCTACCTTCACTCGTATAGGGAATATAAAAAACAGAGTGTCATATAAGGAGAATAGAGTAAGTTTGATTTTCATTAGTGGATGGGAAGTGTAATGTTAAGTTCTGAAGCCAATAAGAAAGGTTAAAATTGCATGTGGCAAAACTATCCTTGAAATTCCCTGTACAATTCAACATATACAACATAGTACAATAAAATATAGTATACCTAGTTGACCTTATACAAACCTATAAAAGATATGTCAATTCTTTTCACTCTTGCATTGCTAATGTTTTTCTAGTGGCAATTAATTATTCAACTTCTTCCTTTAGGATATTGATGAAACCATTAACACTTATTTGTCTGGCTGCCTGAACCATATGTTCCACTTCTTCTTTAAAGAAAAAGAAACAATCTTTCTAAAATGTTTGACAATACGTGTTGGCTATTTCAGCCTAGGTTTCTGCCATTGCTTAGACGTACTTATGTGATGTGATTTCATGAAATTGAGAGGCAGTTTATTATCTTAGAAGGAATATAGTCTTTATCAGCAGAGGACTTGTGTTGAGCTCTTGCATTGTTCTAGTTGTGCTGTGGACCTTGGGTAATTTACTTAAATTTTCTGAACCTCTGTTTTTAATTAACAAATTGGAGATAAAAATACACACAATGTAAGATTGTTCTGAAGATACATATTCATAATAACTAATATTTATTAAGTATTTACCATGTTGCATTTTCCAAAACAATTGCTCTATCATGAGTTTATATTTTCCAGGTTTCTGTGTTTTATAAACATTATTGGTTTTGGTCTGTAAATGTCAGACATTCTGGTCAGTGTTTATAGAATTCCCAGGGCAGGAACTGACAACATCTTGGTTTCTTTTCTCTTCTTCTCTCTCTCTTTATTTCTAGTCCTGTATCTCGCATTTCCCGTTATACCTACTTTCAGCACATCCTTAACTCTATTTTCTCCATCTCCTTTAAGATCGATCACTTATAGGGGCTGGCTCTGTGGCCTAGTGGTTAAGTTTGGTGCACTGTGCTTTGGCAGCCTGGATTCAGTTCCCAGGTGCAGACCTATACCACTTGTCAGTGGTCACGCTGTGGTGGCAACCCATGTGCAAAATTAGAGGAAGATTGGCACAGATGTTAGCTCAAGGTGAATCTTCCTCAGCAAAAAAAAAAAGGTTGACCACATACTAAAAAGATTGTTTTAAGTTAATATGTAAATTAATACAATTTTTTAACTTGCACTTACAGCAACCTTAGTAACTAGGTAAGGAAGATGTTGTTATCTTCATTTGACGGAAAAGAGTAAATGACTTGCCTGACACTTCACAGTATTTAGTGACAAAGCTAGGACTGAAACACCAATTAACAATTATTGAGCACTTATATGTTGTTTAACATGTATATATATTTAGTTTTCATATATTAACTAGTTTCATGCTCATAAAAACTCTATGAGTTAAGTACTATTATTACCACCAAATCATACATGAGGAAAAGGAGGCCCAAAGGGGTTTGAGTAGCTTGCCATGGCATAACTACTAAGTGACTGTAAATATCTGCATGTCTAAGCCATTCTCCTATGCTGATTTTCATTACTGTATATGCCATGTTTGGTGCTGTGACTGATACATGATATCAGCAAGTGAAAGACATTGTTATTGGACTATTCAGCAACCTGAGAAGGTCAACATAAGTAAACCATCCTATTATTGTAGAAGAAAGTTTAGCCAGGAAGCTATGGTAGGCACACACATTGAAGATCTTAAATGCCATGTTTTGCAATCTACACGCTTAAACATCAAACATTATTGTTTAATTTTTAAAAACCTGAAGTTAAGAGGGCTGGCCGCATGGCCTAGCGGCTAAGTTCTGTGCACTCTGCTTTGGCAGCCTGGGTTTGGTTCCTGGGTGTGGACCTACACCACTCACTGGCAGCCACGCTGTGGCGGCGACCCATGTACAAAATAGAGGAAAATTAGCACAGATGTTAGCTCAGGGCCAACCTTCCTCAGGAAAAAACCCCAAAAGAACCAAAAAACCCTGAAGTTAAAAAAAGGTGAACAGGGGCCCACCCAGTGGGGTAGTGGTTAAGTTCACGTGCTCTGCTTCTGCTGCCTGGGGTTTGCCGGTTCAGATCTCGGGCACGGACCTACTTACCATCAAGTCATGCTGAGGTGGCATCCCACATAGAAGAGCTACAAGTCTACAACTATGATACACAACTATGTACTGGGGCTTTGGGGAGAAAAAAAAAGAAAAAGAGGAAGATTGGCAACAGATGTTGGCACAGGGTCAATCTTTCTAAAAAAAAAAAAAAGATACACCAATGTATAACATGAACAAAAGGTCTTCCATTCTAAGACTGAACTTAAAAAGTTAACAAAAGATAAAATAAAATCCCAATTAGACATTTACCAGAAAATGTTGTCCCTTACTATGTCATAGGGTACATTTCAGCTTCTGCAAAAAATATATGAAAGTACAGGCAAAAATATATGATTTAAATCATTAAATTTAAAATTCTTATGTGATGATTTTTTTTTGCTTTATACTGAATATTTATATTACGAGAATCTGTAACTATATATATAATGTATAATGGTCTAGTGAGATTATTTTAGACAGCTATATGCACTATCTGTTTCTAGGCAGGAAAAATTTTTCTATAACACTATAGCCAACCTTTCTGGCTTTGGCTGAAGTCTAATATGTATCAGAAAATACACTATCACTGGTTTAATATTTATTCTTTCTAAGTGATTTCCACAAAGAAGGAACTCATTTAAAAAGTTAAAATTTATCATTTTCCAGCTGACACTGTGGTCTCAACCTAGGGCTTGAAAATGAGGCTTTGCACCTTCTCCCTCTCATATAGTTATGATAAACATGAATTCTGTAGCTGGAATTCAGCTGACAAATTTGGTTGTGATTCAGTAGTAATAGTTCTTTAAAAAGACAGCAATAGGTATGGTCACGGAACTAATCATGTTGATTATGAATGTGCTATTTTTAAAAAAATGACATTTGTAATTTCTCTATGTATGATTTATAATCCATTTATTCATGAGTAATGATTAATTCTTTCTTCTATTTATTTAGACATGCATATAAAATAATTCTATATTTTCTATAATGTATCCAAATTAAATCCACTTCTGTACTTATATATACTCTCATCCTACAATCTTGCACTAACATTTATTACTTAAAAACCTTAATTTTCAACAACCTGTCGTCTAACTAATGGAATGATGAGTTGTGGGCCAATGTAAATATTTAAAGAGAGAATGGGTAGTTTTTTGCTTCAATCGAATTCAAGTCAAATATTTACTGTTTATTGTGATCAAAGCACTAAGATTCGAAGTGATTTCAAAAAACTCATATAGGTTGTGGTTACTGGTCGCAATCTGGTGGGAAGGTGAGATTACGTTTGTCTTGACACTGTTTTTGGATAACAGTTATGCTTTTTACTTACATTACAAATTGATAGAGTAGAAGTAGGGAACAGGGAAAAAATTATGGAGGGGCCACAAACCCAGTTACTCATGGGCACCACCCCCAATTAGAGGATATAAAAATAATTAAGACAATTTTTTTCCTGTTCTTTAACCTGCTGATGGACACACGTACGCACAACTAACTCTTAAGATTGTGAATTCATAATAAAAGCATAAACTGAATGTCTAACTTAGCACAAAGTGAACAATTGATTGTGACTTGTCGATTATGACAGATGTCATCAAAAAAGTTATATTCGAACTGAATCTTGAAGGGTAAATAAGACTTCAAAAGGTAGAGAGGAAGAGGAAAGATCTTCCAAATATAGGATAGAGGCATGGGAGCATATGATTGTACAATAGGGCATAAACTTTTATAACTAAAGATGGATACACAGTTGGGTGGGGAGCAAGGAGTGGTGGGAGACAAAATAAAAACTAGGCATAGATTGGGTTGTAAAAGCCTTAAATGCCACTCTGTCATGGATATTTATTTTTGGTCTGCCCATCACACATCTTGTCTTTTAACAAAAGCACCTCTTTTGCGGGTGGGTTGGGGGTGGTCAGAGATTGTCTGGAAGGAGCCAGCCAAGGGTCATTCCTGAAGACAGGCGTTTTTTTTGGAATGTGCTGGGTTTGAGTAACTCAGGCCTGCTGAGTTAACCCTTTGCTGCCCATAGATAACGCCAAAAACATTAGACAATGACCAGCTTCCAAAATGCTAGAGTCTATCAGCAAACCAGAGCAAGATGGGTGAAGTTTGAAGGAGAGTACTGAAATTACTGTAAAGAATTAAGAATTTGGAAACAGGAGCCTATAGTAAGATAAGACAGGCCAGAGTCTGGGCTTGGAGAGGAACTCAGGTTGTGAATCATTGCTTAGCTGTCATCTCTGATTTGCTTTTATGAGTTTATAGTGACTAGATGCAGAGTCAGCTTAATAGGGCTGAGATAAATAAGTCAGAGATAAAATTGAAATAACCAGAGAATAATAGTTAAATGTCTATTTTTCCCTGGAGTAGTGGGGTCTTGCTTATTTCCTCTTCCAATGATTCCAACTCCCCAAAGGGAGAAAGGGCTGCCCAGAGTCAGATTAAACACTTTTTTCCTTTAAGGGAAGGGCAAAGGCAGACCTTGAGGAGGCAGGCCCAACTGCGGGTGCAGTTTACATAATACGTTGATTCTTATCTTTTAGTTGACTCTTCTCTAGTGCTTGACAAATGCAGTAGAATTTGAAGATTTGTACTTTACACCTTACAGTGAAGGAAGCTATATCCCTTTCAAGAATAAATTTTCTTAGTGGATGGCTAGAGAATCACTAGTTACGTGAGCTAAGTGAAAAGGAACTATTGTTTCCATGGAGCCAAAGAAAATGCAAAGTGGAGTGGCAGACACCAAATATACACTACTTCATGCTTTTATGTGGGATTGATCCCTCTTTCCTCTTCACCAGATTGAATCAAGTCTCCTTTTGTTATATTCCCATTGACTCCAATGTTACCTTCCTGACCTATGAGCTCCTAGTCCGAGCCCTTACCCCTGACCTCTACTTGATTGCCCACCCAGATTACTAACCGTTAGCTGCTCCCCAGATGCAGTGCTGAGTCTTCTGTATCATATTGGCAGGAGCATATAATCTGTCAACTGAGCAGGTACAGATTCTGTTTCTCGTGAATGAATGCTCCAAGTGGTTGGATAGATACAGTCCTCAGGGGGATTGAAAGTAGGGAATCTAACTGGGTATGTTTGCTTTGGAGTGACTCTCTTCTTTTAAAAGTGTGACTAATAAAGCACTTGATGCATAGTTGAGGCTCAATAAATGTTTATGATTGTTAATCAAGGTCAATGACTTCTTAAGTAGCGTATAGAATAGAATATCCAATAGAGGAAAAAACATGAATTGTCTAACTGTCCTCAGTGGAGAAATGAACCAGCTGTAGCATGAGTATGTAGTGCACAAGAACAAAATAAAAATATTATTTGGAAACTAGCAATTTCCCAAGGTATTGCAGATTGTGGGCCCAATTTTAGCCTCGAGTAGTTCTGTGTGATAGCTCTCTAATCAGCAATGATCAAAACATAGTATTTCTTTTTTTTTAAAATTTTATTTATTTATTTATTTATTTTCCCCCAAAGCCCCAGTACATAGTTGTATGTCATAGCTGCACATCCTTCTAGTTGCTGTATGTGGGACGCGGCCTCAGCATGGCCGGAGAAGTGGTGCGTCGGTGCGTGCCCAGGATCCGAACCCCGCGCCGCCAGCAGCGGAGCGTGCGCACTTAACCACTAAGCCACAGGGCTGGCCCAAAAACATAGTATTTCAAGACAAGAGTTTGCTATTTTATTATTTATGAGAGCAACTTTCATTGTTAATACTTTGCAGCCTTCCAAGGTAGTGAAGTTTACGTGAATCTGTATATTCCCATCGATTTATAAATAATGATGACTGGTGGATTTTGAAGTTCTATATTAGATTAGAAAAGAGAAACTGACAGCTAACAGGAAGCACAAATGACAATAAATATTTATTTCTTTTCTCCAATCCCTGAATTTTTTTAAACATACATCTGTATTGGATTGGGATCCTTATCTCCATCAAACACTTTGGAAGTTCTCTTCTTTACCTTTCTTATAGTTAGAACTTCAAAGTGGTCACTCAAACCATCCAACAACCAATAAAATACCATAAATTCAAATGAGAATATGAGACCTTCTTTATCACTTTCTAGATGTGATAACCCCAATAAGTTGCAATAATTTTATTTAGTGTTGTCTACTCCATCACTTTGCTGTTTGCAAAGCCTAGCTAATAAGACAATCTCTTAATTGATATAAAGTTGTGCTTTTTCCATCATAAACTAATATTTATGGAATTGTTCTTTATTATAAATTATTATACCCATGATCTTCAATCCATTTATAAAGATGAATCAAAAATCATTTGAAAGACTTTTTTCCTCTGTCCATTATTTTTTTCTCCAAAAACTGGACTAGAGAAAACATGTCCACAAAAAAGGGATCAATTCTTAGGGGAAATTTTATCCCTCATTGTTATAGAAATATCTATTTATATTTAAAAAAACAATAATTTAGTATGCTGTGTAAATAATGCCTTTGTGTTGTCTCACTGTTCTAAGTGAGAAATGGATTAGCAATTAACATATGGCAACTCTCTGATGCCTTAATAAATGTAAAGGAGCTTTTGCTCAAAGCTGTTGGAGCTCTTTTACAAATTAATTGACCCTAACAGGTAGATGTAGAGTAGCCACATATTCCAAAGGGGGAAATGGGTATAGCCAGCTTAAAATAAATTCTAAAGTTGTAGGACATAACTAAAAGATAAATACTTCTGAGAGGTGAATTTGAGGACAGCTTTATATTTTCCTGTCCTTGTCTGGTGACGGAATGCACCATTTCTATCCTTTCATTCTGACCTCATATATTATAAAACCAGTTTTGTCTTTGATTCCAAGCCTTGTGGGCAGAAGTTTAAGCTATATTTCCATAAAGTTACTTTAATGAACTCTACATGATTGAGTTTTTTTTTATGTGACTATTGTTTGTACCTACATACAACATTCTGCGTTTGAAGGCTACATACTGTACATTTGATTTATGTGACATTCTGGAAAGGACAAAGCTATACTGAGCAGAATAGATCAGTACTTGCCAGGGGTAGGGCATGCTGTGACTACAAAGGATAGCCCCAAGGAATTTTTGGGGGGTAATGGAACTATTCTGGAGCCGGATTGTTGTGGCTTACACGAATCTATACGTGTGTTACAATTTCTTGAACTGAATACCGAAAAAGGTCAAGTTTATGGAAGAAAATTTGTAAATAAAAAAAATCTAAGATGATTTGATTTTTAGGACTAAGTCTTAGTTTTTGCTCTAGTCTTAAATAGTAGAATGATGTTTAAGTGGTTTGTAGGAAGAGCTGATTAAAAACATTTTCAGAATTGTGAATAAGTTTCTGAATCTTTAAATATGTGTTCATTTCATTGGTGGTTGAAGGGATACTGCGAAATCTTTCTATAATACAGTCCTCAAGGGATCAGAACAGGAGATCACCTTAGAGTTGGAATCCTTTTACTAGCTTTACCTTCCAAAGTTCTCTGGAAAAATGAAAGATTAACTTCCTTCTGCTGAATTCTTCTAAGGATTAAAGTGTTATAGTGAGATTTCAGTGTATTTTGTTATCAATTTTTCATATTTTTGCCAGTCTGGAGGGTAGAATGTTCTTATATTTTTAAGTTATGTTTTGATTAGTTTCTCTATTCTTGTGTATCCAAGTTCATTTTATTCAGCATAATAAAACTATAGTTTATATCTTGATATTTTCAAATCTGAGTCGTATATTTCATAACAAGATAAAACATATAAAAGTGAAGGAAGCTTATAAACAATAAAAAGTATCACAGAAAAATAACAAGGTAAATGTCAGTCCACTCAAACTGGCCTTGAATCTCAACGTGGACAGCTTTCAAGTTCTAATTGAATTGGATAACTCAGCACTTCTTTATGCCTGCCTGCAGAATGTACCTAAAAACCCATCTCTCCCTTGAATAGTTTTGATAAACAATTAAATATTTATACCATGCTGAAATTAGATGATTTTTCGGTAATAAATGGCAACTCCAATGGTGTCTAGGTTTTTATCTCCTATTAGCCTTAGAACTTTGCTACTTATATTAAAAGGCGATGATTTCCTTCGTCATTTAATATTTATCAATTTCCACCCTCAGATATTCAGTGTGTTACAAACCCCTAATTAAAGAAAAAAATTGGTTCAGATATATACACATTTTTTGAATATGGTGACCCTAAGAATTTAAAGGAAAGAAAAATTTAAAGCAAAAATAAATATAACTTTTGGAATTTGCTGAGATTCAGTTTAAAACACAAATTTCAGGATTTACATTGGTTGGGGTAAGGTTCTGGTTGCCACCCAGTACTCTCTTTTTCTCTCTCTCTCTTATTTTTTTTTTTTTTTTATTATTTTTTTTAAAGATTTTATTTATTTTATTTTTTCCCCCCAAAGCCCCAGTAGATAGTTGTATGTCATAGCTGCACATCCTTCTAGTTGCTGTATGTGGGACTCGGCCTCAGGATGGACGGAGAAGTGGTGCTTCGATGCGCGCCCGGGATCCGAACCCGGGCCACCAGCATTGCAGCGCGCGCACTTAACCACCAAGCCACAGGGCCGGCCCCTCTCTCTCTCTTATTGATTTGTTTGTTTGATTATTGAAAATCAAGATCACAATTTTCAGGAACCGGATTACCCTGGGGTGATGGTTTTTACTAATTCCATATTTTTGGAGGTTGCTAGTGCAGATTTTTCTTGTTCATCCTTGTGCAGGATCATCTCTAGAAGAAAGGGAATAAGTGAAAGGAAAGGATTGAATTGGAGGAATTTGTAGGAGTAGAATGCTTACAGAACCCATCTTAGTTCCCTTTTGGACCTCTCTGGTTCACTCACTATTTAAAGTAAAATTGTTTTAGGTTTAAATATATATTTATATAAAGTTATTTATATAATTATAGAAGGTTTTGCAACATGGTCTATAGTGTAAAATTTTTTTTTCCTCGAGGATCTTCCAGACATATCGATTGTCAAATTGCACTTATAACTAATTTTGCAGAGTTGAATTTGTATTTCTACAATTTTAGATTGTTGAATGAGTCAGCAGGGCCAGTTGGAAAAAAAATGTATAACTGCGTTTGGCAGGCGGAATTCTAAGATGGCCCTGAAGATGCCTGCCTGCCCCCCACCCCCCACCCCTGAGTGTGGGTAGGACCTGTGAATGTAATGGGATATCATCGCTGTAATTATGTGAACTTGTATGGTAAAAGGAATTCTGCAGATATAAATAAGGTCCCTGAAGAGTTGACTTTGAATTAATCAAAAGGGAGGTTTTCCTGAGTGAGCCTAATATAATCAGTTGAGCCCTTAAAAAATGTCAGAGAATCAAACAGCAGATTCTCCTCCTGTCCTTAAAGAAGCCAATTACCATGTCATGAACATGATATGGGGGAGTGGAGCATTTTGCAAGGTTCTGAGGGTAGCCTCTAGGAGTTGAAAGCATTCCTGACCTCCAGCTAGCAAGAAAACGGAGACTTTAGTCCCTACAGCATCAAGGAACTGAATTCTGCCAAGAACCTGTAAGTCTGGAAGAGAACCTTGGGCTTAAGAGTAAGATTGCAGTCCTGGCTGCCACCTTGATTTCAGCCTGGTGAGACTCTGGGCGGAGGAGCCAGCTAACTCGTACTTAGATTCCTGACCCAAGGAAAATGTGGGACAATAAATTTGTATTGTTGTAAATAGCTAAAATGAGTCATTTTTAAAAGGGTATACTTAATGAAAATAAACTTTAATGAAATAATACTTATGAAAATTAGTATATATTAGTATGAATAAAGTACTTTTTTAGGAACATTAAAACTCCTGAGTCTGGCAAAACTTTGATCAGACAGGTGTTCAAATTTCTAGACAGACTGATGAAATTCCCATGAGGCCAGATCACTAGGCAAATTTTTTAGTGGCAAAGAATTGTTTATGGGTTTAGAAATTCCCCCATCATTAAAAAGTACAAAATGAAGAAGCTATTACCTTTGTCAGTGTACAGATTTTGGTGATCTAGCTCTGATGAAGTTAAACTATCAATTCTCAAATAAATATGATTTGTATTTTAAGTGCCAAACGATAACTTTCACTATGTTCATGAATTAACTGCATTTATTTTATAGGAAGTGGTTGGCTAAATTTTAATGCTGATTTACGTGACATAGTGCTGTGTGTATTTTTGATGTGTATGGGCACAAATAACTAGAGATAAACCCTAATGTTCTGGTCATGAAATCTTTAAAATTAAATTGTTTAATGGAGATGAAATGAAATAATAAATACATGTGAGTCACAAATGCAGGCTTTGAAACCTATTAGCTGAGATGATTTTTAATTTTGTTTTCTTTTTTATTGAAGGATACATATTTTATGAGGTTGTAATATGCCTTCAAATTATTGCTTGAAGTAGTCATCCTTGAATAGCTCCTCTAAATGCTTCTTCATTCATGATAAATCTGCCACCTGTCTCCTCATACCTAAGTAACAAGCAAGGTGATTTTAAGAATGATATGACCTTGCTATACGATCTTATACTTTTATTTATTAGAGTCACAAAAGCATATTTAAACATGGGTAAGTTATAAAATTCTCTATGGTAGATTATTTTATTGTCCCTAACTAGTCTCTCCCTTCTTTTTCTTTTAAGGAAGATCAGCCCTGAGCTAACATCCAATGCCAATCCTCCCCTTTTCTGCTGAGGAAGATTGGCCCTGCACTAACATCTGTGCCCATCTTCCTCTACTTTGTATGGTACACCTCCACAGCATGGCCTGACAAGCAGTGCATCAGTGTGCACCCGGGATCCGAGCCTGCAAACCCCAGCCTGCCAAAGTGGAGCGGGTGCACTTAACAGCTGCGCCACCAGCCAGCCCCTAGTCTCTCCCTTCTTGAATGAAGGATTGTGTATTTCCCCTCCCATTTACTTGACACGTAGCTTGCCTTGCTTCTCATTAGGTAAAGTACAATTTTTGACCACTGGGTCAGTCTTTGCCATGTGACTTGTGGAGGTCAATGGAATTGGATCAGAAAAGATCTTATTTTACTTTTAGCCAGAGGCTTTAAGAACACTGTGGGTTGTTGGGAGCTCTTTTTATTTATTTATTTATTTATTGAGGTAACATTGGTTTATGACATCATTAAGTTTCAGGTATACATTACTGTATTTTGACTTCTCTATAGACTGTATTGTGTTTACCTCCAAAAGTCTAGTTTCCATCTATCACTGTACAGATGTCCCCCTTTAACCTTTTTGCCCTCCCTCCGCCCCCTTCCCCACTGGCAACCACCAAATGAGCCTCTATGTTCATTGCAGAGTTATTTACAATAGCCAAGACTTGGAAACAACCTCAGTGCTCATTGATGGATGAATGGATAAAGAAGATGTGATATATGTGTGTGTGTATATATATATATGTATATACATATATATGTGTGTGTATATATGTACATATATACATACAGTGGGGCTTGCTGCATATTCAACGTTGGAGCCAGAGAGGGGTAATACTCCTCAGCCATAAAAAAAGATGAAATCTTGCCATTTGTGACAACATGGCTGGGAGCTCTTTTTGATGTGCCATGAGAAGAGCATGTCCCAGATAGGAGCTACTCCTTCAGCCTGATCTGAAAATGAAAAAATCTTGGGGAGCAGAAATGTGGCCTGGCAGCCAGAACTGAGCTGCAACTGACCAGCAGCGATTCACATAAAAACCTTTTGTTCTTTTACAAGCTTTTATGTTGGTTTCCACAACAAAGCCGAGCAATGTAGTCTGAAATTTAATTTTCTCTGAGATGAAAATATGACCCTTTCATTTCTCTGATTAGCACTTCAATGGTTTTCTATTGCCTTTAGACTAAAGACCAAAGTCTTACCTAGTCTATAAGGTCCTGTGTGATTGGACCCCAACTGGATTTTTTTTAACAGTTTCTAGAATTCATCACACAGTCTCCCTGTCAGGATTTCTTTCCCTGTCCCTCTTTCTACCCATTGCCTCTGACAGCAGGAACAACATATGCAAAGATTTTATGGTTATATATAAATGATTAAATGATTAGTGTCTTTTTTCCTACTTTACTTTCTCTCCAAGATAATAGGATTTGTGTTGTTTTCTTCACTATTTTATCCACAGTAACTATCACAGTGCTGGAACATAGTAGAAGTCTAATAAATATATGTTGAATGAAGCAATAAAAGAAATCAATTCATTTGATGTACCATCTTTATCTCAAGAGATATCATATGGTGTCTTCAGAATTGGAGCTTGTTTTCTTAATTTTTAAAAAATTTATTTCCAAAGACTCAGAACATAATGTTTCTATACCAAATGTGCTTTTAAATATTACTGAAATATTTATTAGGTCAAAAGTGTAACTAGTATATTGCATATCTCTCTTTAATATTATTTCTCATGGAGCAAGAATCCATTTTCACTTTTCTTAGAGCCTAAGACTAGTTGAATGGTTTTCTGTTGCCATAGTAACACTACTTAGTTTTTACAGTGGTTTTCTCCATATTTTAAACATTATATTATTTCATTAAAGAAACTTAAGAATTTTGAGGCAAATAATATTGTCTGTTCTTGATGGCTAAAATACACACAATTTCATATGCTTTCTGCATATATTTAAATTTGACTTTTAAATTATCCTTACTTTAATGTAACTCCATTCTCTTTTGTGTTTTGAGCTTTATGTGTTCCAATTTACAGAGTCAATCTTTCTTCTTTCTTGAGTTCATTTTTCTCAGCATGTGTTTTTAATAAAAAAGCCTTGCTTTAATCCATTAAATTTAAGGTTTAGCTATTCAGATCTGGAAAAGAACATGACATGGTATACAGTGGGTTCAGAATAGACCAGAAGGCAATTCTTAAGTCATACTTGGAATTCCATCACACTAATCAAAGATTGAAGGGCATACGGCTAAGGTGTTGACTGAAAAATTGTTTGATACGGTAAGCACAAAGGTATAATATATTCGTAAACATGGAACAAGATGGAAGGATGGTTATTCTTTTTTGTGACTCCTAAGCAGATATAGCTAATGTTCTTATTTTTAGGAGACGTAGGTATAACAGGAACAAAGAGAAAATGTTGGAAAGGGGGCATAAATAACTTGCTGTGGTTGTGGTAGATCTTTCCACAACATAGTCTTCAGGATCTTTTTACCTATTATTAATATTCAATGCTCTAACTTGATAAGAAGTTTGGGATAAATTTACAATGTGTGCTTTACAAGTTATATAGCTGATTTCCTGTGCATTTGGTGCTTCTATTTTGCTTCTGGCAGTTATATTTTTTCTATAAGTGTTGAGTCAATATTTTGGGACTTTGTAGAGATGCAGCTATGAAAATTCAGCAAAAAGGCCACCCATGAATGAGTCAGATTTTTGGGGGCCAAATATTCATACAGGGAAGTGCTTGTTAGGTGATTTAGTTACTTTCGTTTAAACTAAATATAAAATCACATCTTTCTCCTTTCCACAAATAATACTGTAATTCTAATCTGGTCTTTATATTTTTATATTCTAGAGTGAATGAGGTTTGAGACTTTCTTGGAAGTAAAGGAACTGGAAAATAGAGTTTGGGGAAAGGGATGGAAGAAGAAAACAATAAAATGAGGGAGAAAGCCAGCAAATTGTTTTATTTTCTTGGAATATTGAATGAACTTTAAATTTTTGAAAAGGAAGAAAGAAATAGGAAGGAAGGAAGGAAGGAAGGAAGGAAAAAGGAAACCTTTGGTTAGTTTAAGTTTCCAAGGGCACAAATTTATCACTTGGGTATGCAAATTTAGATTTCGCAGAGAAAAAAAAGTGTCGTGTTGTGCTGATAGAACTCACGTACTCTGATAGATGATATAGTCATTCTCTTTTGTGAGGCGTTTGTGTTAGGGAATCTTTTCCGTTCCCTGCAATTAGTGCTTTGTGTACCCTAATTAACTTAATGCCCATCAATTAGTGGGTATTGTTCACAACCTAAAAAACACGTTTTAGTAAATTGTGCATATAAACGCTAGATTATGAAGTAATTCTTTCTAACCTCATTGTATTGACCTGAATACTGTTGATGGTGATGATGATAAAGTAACCGTAATTTATTTTGTGCATAATATGTAACAGGTACAGTGTCTTTTCATCTTAACAAATCAATAGGGTAAATATTCAGCTCCAATTTGGCAGCTGTGGAGACTGAAGCACCAAGTTGTTTAACCTTTGATAAAGACCATAAACTTCATAACAAGTATTTTTGGGATTTTAACATGTGTTTTTTGGGATTTCTCATGCTTTTTCTACTAAGCCACATTGCTTCTTTAAATTCAAAATTAACAGATATAAATGAAGAAAATGGTGGAGAGAATGATAGTTACCTGTCTAAAGCATATTGTCTTTAGAACACTAAAAATGAATTCTTTTAATTATAATATAATAGTTAACGGTTTATATGATGTTTTTTCTTTGGAACTGCATTGTAGGAGGTCAAAGGTCATCCATTCAATGTTTATTTAGAATTATTATATGCAAAGCATTATTTTCAGTCATGAAACAGATAAATTACAAAATAGTAGACGTCACTAAATAAGATTATTTTGCATAAATTTTATCCTTCAACAACTGTGTGAGGGTGGAGGGCAGGTTATCTTCATTTTACATGAGGAAACTGGGGAACAAATAATGTTCTTATGAATCAGAATGGGAAAACATGCCCTTGAAAAGATATTATAGTTGAAATTAAGAGCAATATATATGCAATAAGAAACATGAAATAAATTGGCCGCTACAGACTTCTGAAAATTAAAAAATGTTTTCTAGGATACAGCTCGTGTGGTTTGGGGTACGTATAGTTGGAGGTTTTGTAGGAGACTAAAAGCTTTCTAATTTGATGGCTTGAATGATCTACTCCGTGGAGAGGAAATCTTGGCTAAACAAAAAACCCTTTTATTAATGAGGCAGCCTTGTCTAGCTGTGGAAAGTTCAGGAGCTTTGGAGTCAAATACACATACACTATTTACAACATGTGTATCTTTGGGAAATTTACTAAATCTCTCTGAGCTTTATTCTCTTTGGATGATACTAAATGTATGGCAGTAATACTTAATATTTAAAGCGTCAGGCATATAGGAAATTTCCAATCATGCTAGCACTATTCTTGCCAGCTCCCTTCACTACAGGTTTGATCTATGCTGTTTCCAGACTCTTCGTCAGTATCTTTCTCTATTTTTTTCCTCCTCTTTCAAATTTTAGCTCTCAAAAGGCATGGCTTCAATCTTTCCCAAAACATTTCAGTAGTATATTTATGTAAGTGATTATTATGGAAAATATGCAGATGTTTATGTCAGCATTAAGCCAGTTTGATTTCTATCTTGAATACTATCCTTGAAAACTTCTTTCAAGAGAATTAACTTGTTCCACCTGTTAGATGGGTGGAAAGGAGAAATGTTTACCCCTTATGTAGAGTTGACAGAGGAGAGCAAAAGGCAAAAGGGAGAGAGAGAGAGAGAGAGACAGAGAGACTGAGGGAGAGAGAGAGAGATTTACATGTTGATCACGAGCAATCCCCATTGTTGAACAAGAAGCAAAAAATGTGACTGGGAAGCTTTTAAGAATTTTAGTAGGAAAAAAATTGCAGAGGAAAGATCAGAGAAAACTGCTAAAATATCAATACATGAAATGGATAGGAACTCCTTATTTAGATAAACCGAGTAATTAACTACCTAAACAAAAACCAAGACCGTGAACAATGAAGTAGCCTATTTCAAAACAATCAGCTGTTCTCTGGTTGAACACAGACCAGCTGTATAGAGAGGCAGAGAGGCTGTTCTGGAGTGTTTCTGAACGTAAGTTCTGGTGTTCTACACCGACATTACACCTCTGATAGAAATCATGGAAGATATTTAGGTGAAGGGTCAACAAAACTGCGTTGGTTTCTAACATATATTTTGATGTTTATTGGAATATTATATTAATATCTAACTTGATTATTTTCAATAAATTAGGTAAATTAAACTTACAATTTGCTTAATAAAAAAATCCATTTGCTTGGATGTTGTGACTATCCCGTTTAAAAAAAATTCTACAGTAAAAAAGCTTCTTTTGTAACCTTAGCTACCAAAATATCAAGAGATAATCTAATCAGGAAACTTTGAATTCAGAGAAAAAAAGATTTCTGGATTATTGATAGCTAATGTCATGACAATTTTCTATACAGAATATCCAAATGACATTGGGAAGACAAACTTTTCTGAGCACTAACTTTGTGTCAGTGCATTATAGATTATCTTATTTAATTGATTAGGTGACATCATTGCTTTGAAATGGCAGAAGAGAAATAATCAAAGTGGCTGGAAGGAGGTTTTTTTTTTTTTTTTGGTGAGGAAGATTAGCCCTGAGCTAACATCCATTGCCAATCCTCCTCTTCTTGCTGAGGAAGATTGGCCCTGGGCTAACATCCGTGCCCATCTTCCTCTACTTTATATGTGGGATGCCTGCCACAGCATGGCTTGATAAGCGCTGTGTAGGTCCATGCCTGGGTTCCAAACCTGCGAACCCTGGGCCACCAAAGCGGAGCATGCAAACTTAACCCCTATGCCACTGGGCCGGCCCCTGGAAGGAGTTTTTTAAGACTGAAGAAAAGTACAAAGCCGCTACTGTGTTCTCAGGGTTTGTTAGTACTTCAAAATTCTGCCCTTAAATGCTTAATCTCTATCCCCAAATTTCAGGAGTACTGTTGCTTGGCTGCATAAAGACACAGCTCTGCCAGGAATAGATTATATGCCATTACCCATTTTGGAAATCTGTTATACCACGTATATTTTCTTGATGCTCATGCGTAATTTCCATTAGTGTTAATGAGAGTTGCATTCATGCATGGAGTAGAGAATAGATCCATTTTCTCTAAAGGGTAGTTTCCTTTCTAATACATTGCTCAAGTGTTATTACACGTTTCCCTTTTGCTTATGTTACGGAGACTCACTTCTTCATTTATAGAAAGGGACATGTAACTGTTGGATGAAACACCTTTGTTGGAAGGTTCTTTAGGACAGTTTTTAGGCCATAAAAATATGAAAGTATTATCTTTTAAAATCTTTGTTCTTATAAAACTGGATTCTGGATTCATTTAGAACTAATAAAATAGTTTAGATTTAAATCAAACAATCATTCAAGTAGTTACTGAGTCAATTGTTGTTATGGGCAATCATTTTCAAACCTACAAGAAGTAATTTCCCCAGCAACCTAGTTTGAAAAGAAGGGAAAAGAAGTTGTTAGTGAAAACTTAGGTATTTCTATAATGTTGGGTCAAGTTATATAGTCTTAAGTGAAATATGTTGGATATTTTCATGTAGGTTAAGAGTCTTTAAAAAAAAAAGAAAGAAAGGAAAGCAATGGGGATGTTTTTTAACAATTGCTGTATGGGTGGATTTAAATAATGGTAGGAAATAATCATAAAGAAGATTGTCCAATTATTGTCTTATATTCTCTTACTTTCATGTGGATTTCCTCTTAGATATTCCCCCATCTTTGGTATGGATGAAATGAACCAGCCTTCAATGAGATAATTCTTTATTGATATAAACAGTAAAATGTTAATCCTTTCCTATCTTATGTACTAAACAAAAATATATTGATCCAATGAAGTACCCCTTACACATATAACATCCTTTCCATATTGCTTGTTGTAATATATTAATAAAAGCACAGCCTTTGTAGATAGTTGTCATTGGTTTGTAATAATTAAGTATCAGTGGTATTTCCATTTAAACAGAATGATAAAAAAAAAAGATTTTTTCCCTCTTAACTTGGTGGCTGAAAAAAACCCCCAAACCCAATGCCATCTAAAGAAAGTGAATGTAATGATTTTTACTTTTGCTAAATTACTTGGCCAAAATACCTTTAGTAATTACCAATATTACCAATAATTGGTAATTACCAATAATTAATAAAAAGATACAACACTGCCCCATCTGCACTGTGGATCATTTATAGTAGCTGTTCTATAATCGAAATCAAATTTGCAGCAATCAATCAATGCCAATGATCACATTTTTAGTAAAAGTTACTGTTACCCTCTCCCTTTTCCCCTACACCTTAGTGTACAAGCACTCTGTGAAAATTTCTTTGCTGCTGTTCTCTTCAGATATTTTTTCTAGGTTCTACCTCCTGTCTTCCACTTTGAACCATTTCTTGCCTGTTTTTTCTTGTTTCTATCCTGTTCAATAACGCCTGAATTTTCTCTTTCAAAATGTTTGTGATCATTTGAGTCTGGCTTTTTGAATACGCTAGATCTCTTGAACGCTGCTGTTGGATCACCTTCATCTATTCCACGTACCAAGAACCGTTAGCATTTCTCAACCTGCTCTCCACGCCGTTATGTCCTATACCACTGTGCACATCTATCACAAAATTCCCATGATTTTCTCCTTTCCATATTTCACCCCCACATGGCTCTGTATATCCCCTCATCTCCATCTTCTTCTCATCAAACACAACTCTTACACTGTGCCCTCTGGAGCCCTGATTTTAGGTGGATACATCAATGCCTGCTGTTAGTTAACACATTGTCTAGCCTTCCTTGCAGTAGGGGTTGTTATGCAAACTAATTCTAACCAGTGTGGTAGAAGTGGGTCTGTTACACGGGACTCACGTGTGGCTGTGTACAGAGAGCTGACACAGTTGGAAGGACTCCCTTCATGACAGCTTGACTTTCTTTTTACTAGTTTTAATGTGCATGTATTTGCTGGATTAGGTCTCATCCGGACAACAATGGGTGACGTTGAGAATGGAAAACATGTGCCAGGATAGCGAAGCATAAATATATAACCTTGAGTCTCCCAATGATATTTTTGGTGATCTATCTCCAGACTTGTTTTTCATGAGATATAAATAAGCTCACATAATTTTAAAGTTGCTTGTATATGGGTTCCTCTGTTACGTGCAGAAAAAAACAAATCCTGACTGATACACCTACCAAACCTGTTCCTTCTTCAGTCTTCCTTTTCTCAGTACATTGCAAATGTATTCTAGTTGCTTAGACCCAAACCCTTGAAAACATCTCTGATTCTTTTTCTCACAGGCTTCTGCTAATATATCAAAAATCCTACAGGCTCTACCATCAAAATATATCCAGAACACGACTGTTTCTCACCATCCCTGTGCTATCATCATCTTGATCCAAACAGCAAGTAGGTTGGCTTATGTATCTTTTCAAAGAGCAACCTTTGGTTTCATTGATTTTCTCTATTGTTTCTCTTCTGTTTCAATTTTTATGGATTTCTGTTTCGTCTTTATTATCTTCTTCCTTCCCCCTGCTTTGGGTTTATTTAGCTTTTACGTATCCAATTTCTGCAAGTGGAAACTATAGGGGAGGAAAAATAATATTACCTGTGCCCTTCTGAGTTCTTAGCTGAGATCCCTGTAATAAAAGACAGATTAACAAGCGAAAAACAAACAGGAGTTTTTAACATGTATACCTCATGTATGTGGGAGATACCCAGGGAAAAATGAGTAACACAAAGAGGTGGCTTAGAATTCACGTTTAAGTGTCATCTTAATAAGAAAAGGGTAGGGGGATGTAAGACTCTTAGTGGAGAGCAAATAATCTTCAAGAGAGATGAATGGACCTTTAGAAGAATAGGTGGGAGGTGTGATAGCTTGTGACATAGTTTGTCTGGGTGTGGTGTCAACTTCTAGTCTCCTCCCCCGTGATGAAGTCAATCTTCTGTAGTTGATGAAACTCCCAGGAAGGGGATTTATGACGGTTCAGTTCGTTTCAGAGGGTCTGTCTTTAGGCAGATAAGGGGAGTTCAGTGACAGCCTCTTCCTGCATTTGCTGTATTTAAGGGCCTACAGTTCAGAATAATCGATATGCTAAAGTGGCATATTTTAGAGAGAAATTGTCTGCTACTCTTCAAAGTTTAGTTTATAGATTTTATATTTTCTTTTCTAAAATGAATATCTAATGGCACAATTTTCACTCTAAGCACTGCTTTAGCTGTTTTCCTCAAGTTTTGATGTGTTGTATTTTCATTTTCATTTAGTTCAAAATAAATTCTAATGTCCCTCAATGCACCCTGTTTATTTAGAATATGTTGTTTGACTTCCAAATGTTAGGAGATTGTCCTGATACTTTTCTGGTTTTTATTTCTAGTTTATTTCCATTATGGTGGTTCTGGTTCCAAGTAAAAGGAATAAGCATAGTTTACCCTGTCTCTCCTACTGAATGAGCTAAAAAGATTGGGACAAAATGTATGAAGCAGTGATCTGGGGACTGAAAAATAAATAGTAGAAAAAAAAGACCAAAAATTTTAGTGACACTGGACTGATTGTGAGTTTACCATTTTTTTCCATTATTTCCTAGCCTGGACTCAAGGCAATCTGAAACCCAGAAGTGCACATCAGCAAAGACAGAGAAGACTCAAGGAGAAGCATACTGATTTATGGTTGATGAGCAGGACGGAGATCTCATAGCGACGGTGGTGATGGTACAGACCTAAAACTGAGAGGGAGGGGAAACTTCTTTGTCCCTCTTTGGTCAGAAGTACTGTGCTTCCAAGATGGTAGAGTAAACCTTTGTTGCTTTTGTCTCTCTCCGTCATATCACGACTCCACTCCATATGCAAGAAGTGTGTGGCAGAGTGAGGTAAATATGGCCCCAGTTTTCTGGATGGAGGAATGAAAAGGGGAGACCCAGGGAACTGGAAAGCACCAGAGAAACCACAGACAGAAAGGAGCTTGAAAAAGCACCCTACCTAAATTTGTTATGAACTCTTGGGATCACCCCTGAGACATATATGCATGGATGTGATCCTAAATAAATAGCATACCAATGACTTTGAGAACTGAACTAAGACATAGACCCTCACTCAAGTCCCAGGCTGAACAATGAGGGGCACACACACAGGACAGATCCAAATAGCACTGTAAAGGCTTTAAAAATAGAAGTGATAAGGAAACCACAACCTACGGCGTGTTGGTCAATTCCTGAAACCGGTACCCAAAGGAGTTGGTTACCTGCTAAAACCAAAACATCAACATTAGCCATAGTATTTAAACAAGACCCAAAGTCTCAGAACATGGTATTCAAAATGTCCAGAGTAAAATCCAAAATTGCTTTGCATATGAAGAACCAGGAAAATCACAACTCACATGGACAAGATGATCAACAGAACCAACCCCAAGATGTTGGAATTGTCTGTAAATACGTTAAATCAGCTTTATAAAACCAGTGGGAAGATGATATCAATGTGATTTTACTGTTGGTGTTAATCTTGATCACTTGTACTTGAATAGTGTCTCCCATAATTCATGTCAACCTGGAACCTGAAAATGAGACCTTATTTATAAAAGTCTTTGCAGATATAATCAAATTAAGATGAAGACGTGCTAGATTAGGTTGGACCCTAAATCCAATGACTGTTGTCCTTTTAAGAGGGGAAATTTGGAAAAAGACACAGACAGGCAGCGAAGAAGCCCATAGAAAGAGAGAGGCAGTGATTGGAATGAAGCCAAGGAATGCCAAGCATTGGCAGTAACCATCAGAAGCTAGAGGATGGAAGGAAGGAAGAGCCTTTAAAGGAAGCATGGCCCTGCCAACAACTTGATTTCAGATTATTAGCCTCCAGAACTGTGAGAGAAGTTTCTGTTGCTTTAAGTCACTGAGTTTGTGTTACTTTGTTACCACAGCCTTCAAAAACTAATATATCACTTAAGGTGGTGTCTGCCAAATTTCTCTACTGTAAAGTTACTATATTTCCCTTGTTACATACAGGTTGCTAAATCTAACCCAGACTCAAGGGGAAGGGAATTAAATTTCACTATCTGGAGGGAAGGGTAGCAACGAATTTGTGGACACATGGTAAAAATCACCATAATTATTAATAAATATTTTCGGGGAGATACTTTGAAGCTTTGCAAACATTCTGTTTCTCTTATTTTACTTACTAGTTTTAGCATTCGTCAGTGGACTTTGCCTGCAGCAGTTATTCGAGTAGTGTTCTATTTCCCTCATTCCTTCTGCATTTATTCATTGTAATTCTTCTGTAAAGAGATTTGTTTCTTCTCCATATTTATTTATTTATTCAATTATTTATATCAGCATGGATGGATGAATATTTATTATGTTCTTGCATTTATAGTTCAATATGTTCTTTATTGTGTTGCAGCAATTTTTCCATCTTTGGCCATTCAGAGCTCTTTCTGTTTCACTTCTGTGCCCCTTTGACAGGGGCCCCTACCTCTTCTTTTCTTGAGCCGTTTCTTACTTTCTCATGCGATAAGATGCTCCACGCTTATCTTATATTTTCTCAGTTCCAGCTTCAGAATAAGTCATTTCTTGAAGGAACTCTAATTCTTTTCACAATTAGGTATTTGGAAACCAAGATCTGGATGTGAGGTGTGCTTATTGATATTAGATGTCAGCTTTTAGGTCCTTAGCTGACAAAGCTAGGAAATATATGCATGTATACCAACCCATGTGCACACACATATCTATATTACTGAATTTGTCTATCTGTATTTATATTAAAGTAAAGTTCATGAGTTCATGCTGGTATCTCTGAAACTAACCCAGCACCATAAGGTTCATTGTAGCCTTTCTTCCTTGTTTATTTGTAACTTCTTTCTCTGACAGTGAGAAACTAGGTCCCATTATGTACAATTTTTTTAAATTATATGTTCAACCCTAGATACATGTAAAGTGGTTTTAGAATTGTTAGTCCATACCCCTGTGAGAGACAAATTTATCAACAAGACAATAGTGGTTGTGTCCAGTTCTTTTCGTCTTTAGCCGTATAGGATCCAGCCAAGACATTGTTTTAAAGTTATTTAGGTCTGTTCTTCTTTTCTCTCACCCCCTTCAGTGAAGTTATATCATATATTTGTAATGTAATAAGATTTTTTTGGTCACAGTCTGCATTCCATCCTGCAATCCCCTGACATCCTGGTTGATTATTTAAAATTTGCAAACAGGACAATTCAATCTTTGTTGCGTATAATTCTATGCCTCTTGGCAAATGCATACAGTCGTGTATCTAGCACCCCAGTAGTATGTAGAAAAGTTACATCACCTTAAAATTCCTTTCTGCAGACACTTTGTAGGCAACTGTTCCCTCTACTCTCAACCTCTGGTACCACTGATCTATTTTGCACACCTAAAGATTTGCCTTTTCCAGAATGAGTCATATCGTAATTCTATATTTAATCTTTTGTGCAACTGGCCAACTGTTTTTCAAAGTGACCACACCGTTTTACATTCTTACCAGCAGTGTATGTGGATTCCAATTTCTCCACATCCTCACCAACACTTTTATTGTCTGTCATTTTGATTATAATCATCCTAGTGGGTGTGAAGCGATAGCTCGTTTTGGTTATGATTTGCATTTCCCTTATGACTAATGAGGCTGAGTCTCTTTTTATGTGCATATTGGGCATTTGTATATCTTCTTTGAAGAAATGTTTATTCAACTCCTTTGCCCAATTTTTAAATTGGGTTATTTGACTTTTTATTGTTGAATTGTAATAGTATTTTTATGTTCTGGATTATAGACTATTATCATATATATAATTTGCAAAAATTTTCTCCCATTCTGTGTATTGTCTTTTCACTTTCTATTTTTTTTTATTGAGGTAACATTGGTTTATAACATTGTATAAATTTCAGGTGTACATCATTATACTTCTATTTCTGCATAGATTACATCATGTTCACCAACCAAACACTAATTACAATCCATCACCACACACATGTGCCTAATCATCCCTTTCTTGATAGTATCATATGAAGCATGAAAGTTTTAAATTTTGATGAAATCCAATTTATCTATTTTTTCTGTGTTTTGGTGTCATACCTTAGAATATTATTGCCTAATCCAAGATCCAAAGATTTACACCTATGTTTTATTCTGAGAGTTTTATGGTTTTAGCTTTTACATTTAGGTCTTTGGTCTATTTTGAGTTAATTTTTGTATATAGTGTGAAATACATGTCCAATTTCCTTCTTTTGAACGTGGCTATACAGTTGTCTCAGCACCATTTGTTGAAAAAAAACTATTCTGTCTTCACTGTATTGCTTTGCAGAAAATCAATTGACCATAAATGCATGGGTTTATTTCTGAACTACCAATTTTATTTCATTAATCTATATGTATATACTTATGTTAATACCACAGAGTATCATTTTCTGTGGCTTTCTAGTAAATTTTGAAATCAGGCAGTGGGAATTTTCCAACTTTGCTGTTTTTCTACATATATATTTTGGTTATTCTGGGTCCCTTGCATTTCCTTATGAATTTTAGAATCAGCTTGTCAATTTCTACAAAAAAGCCAGGTAGGGTTTTGATAGAGATTGTGTTGCCTCTATAGCTCAATTTCAAGATCTATTTTTTTTTTTTTTTTTTTGGTGAGGAAGATCAGCCCTGTGCTAACATCTGCCAATCCTCCTCTTATTTTGCTAAGGAAGACTGTCCCTGGGTTAACATCTGTGCCCATCTTCCTCCACTTTATATGGGATGCTGCCACAGCATGGCTTGCCAAGCGGGATCCAAACTGGTGAACCCTGGGCTGCTGCAGCAGAGTGCACGCACTTAACCACTTGCGCTACCAAGCCGGCCCCAGGATCTATTTCTTTTTAAATCATTTTTCCCAACCTAGTTTATCCATAGACTGATAAGTTATTTAAATTCATTACATAGGAACCAAAGGAGATATTTGGGGGGGTAATATAGATGAAGTAAAATGGTAGTTCATGAGGCATGGTGAGAGGGGTGGTTAGGAATATACTTACAGCTGAATGTTCCAGAGCAGTGATTCCCAAATGCTTTTGGAGTACTGTTTTCACTGTGAAAAACGGTTATCTTTTCCATGGAGCTAAATACAATAAATCTAAAGGACTTTTAAATTCAGAAATTATGTTTGCCTTACTTTTTTAGTGTTATGATGTCATTTAAAAATAATATTATGTTGAAACATCTTATTTTAATGTCATGATGTGTTTGCCAGTTCTATATTGATTCCATAAGTTTTTTTTTTCTCTATTTTAGTTGTCTAAAAGCTTCAAATTCTAGAATATATTCTTTAAAGGACCTCTGTATCAGTCAAGATTCTCAGTTGTAACAAACAGAAAATAACTCTGCATAAGTGAAAAAGAGAATGGATTCATTAAAAGGATACTGGATGGTTCATTACCTCTCTAGGAGGGCTAGAAAATTATAGTAGAAGCTTCCATTGTGACCACACTGGTCATATATACTAATTCTAGCCTACACCACCGGAAGTTTCCAGACAGACCCTGGTAATCACATTCTGAGAATATGAATCTGCCACCATATTTTAGTGTTAAAAGCTGGTGCCTATAATGGAAACTTTTTAAAGCTCTAGTTTAGTTTAAAGCTCTCTGTGATCTTTCAATTAAATTAGACAAATGTGCATTGACCACCCACTATGAGCACTTGGCTAGGCTCCGATCACGAGCCCTGCTATGTTTGACTTGGCTTGCAAACAACTTAGCCATGTTAAATGTGTTTCCTTGCCTACCAGTGAATGAGTAAGGGGAACTCCCCAACTCTGTTGGGTTTTGATACTAAACAGCACATCCCTGAGAGCCCTGCTGCACCTGATGTATACACAGAGAGCGGGAACAAGAATAATTACAATCAGGCTTCTGCTGGCTGTGCTTAAGATCAACGAGTCAGCAGAGTGCCAATCAGCACATTTCTGCAGAAGCTTATGATGGGAGCTTCCCTTTTCTCACAGCAAGATGGCCAGTTTGTGGGAAACAAACAACCCTAGCATGCTTTTCCAATCTGTAGTGCCCCTACTTCAAAAAAAAATCACAACAAATTGGGAGTGCAAAAGTGGTTTCCTGTGGTGTTAAATATAAGGAATGTCTTCAAGATGTTGCACTTTGGATTCTTTGTGGCAAGCAGACAAACCAGCTGAAGCAGCAAAACAATCAACGCTTATGAATTTGTTTATGCCTTATGGTAGAGGCCTTAGCTAAGAAGCATTGTGTGTTGATGGCAAACTTACTTACATGTTTAGTGTCAGATGCCAAGTTTTTTGTGGTTCTAGACACTACCTTTATGTAGGTCAAAATAAGAAAGTCTCTGTTGGTAGCATAAACTATCTTAGTCATGGGAACACTAAATGTCTGTGAGAGTGAAATGGTTTATTTTTTAATGATATACTTAGCTAATAGAGTTCAGGCTTATTATTTTTGGTAAGTGGTTGCCAACTATTAGATTAAATTCATTTCATATAATACAAAAATATTTAAAAAGTAAAATTAATTCTGGACTTACAGATGCAAAAATTTTAAGATATCTTAAAATTACAGCAATTTTTAATGTGTAGTGAAAGTAACTAAGGAAATTATTTAAAGAAGGTGAACATTTTCTGAGTGCATTTGGGGTAGAAAAAAATAAGTTTTAGAATACGTTTTCCATTTGTATATGTACAAGTGCATGTGAGTGCATTTGTGTGTGTGTGCGCACGCACGTGTGTGTGTATGGTGAGGTAGTGATGACAAAATGTTTTTTTAAAAATAAAAGATCAAAGGTTCTTAGTATTGCCTTAGTTACATATTAGTATGTAACAAATCGTCCCTTAAATTAGCTAATTAAAACTATTAACATTTATCTCAGAGTTCTGAGGGTCAGGAATCTGGGGGCAGTTTAGTTGGGTGGCTCCGGCAAGGGTCTCTCAGGAGATTGCTATCAAGATGTCAATTGGAGTTGTATGTATCTGAAGGCTTGACAAGGGCTGGAGAATCCACTTTCAAGATGGTTCATTCAACATCACTGCTGTCTGGAGAAGATCTTAGTTCCTTACTGGCTGTTGGCAGGATGCTTCACTTTTCTCCATATGGACCTCTTCATAGGGGTGCATGTATATCCTCACAACATGGCAGCTAACTTCTCACAAAGTAAGCAATCCAAGAGAGAGTGTAAGACAGAAGCCTCTGTCTTTTATCATCTTGACTTGGAATTCACACTGTATCATATCCTTAATACCCTACTGGATGCATATACCAGCTCTATTCAGTGTGGCAGGAGCTATACAAGGCCATCAACACAGGAAGTAGGGACATTTTGGGGACACCTGGGAGGTTGACTGTCACAATGGGTATAAAAGTTTTAACAGGGCCTTAACATCCTTTCACCTCAGCAGATTATCCATTTTGACCTAGACTTAAGATGCTCTATGCCGGTCTACTAGACCAAATCTCTTTGCTGAAAGGAGAAAAGGAATAATCAATCCTAACCCAGTCTAGGTTACCCAAAAGTCTGATCATGCTGCACTGTCTAAATGAATGACCTATAGCTCTGATTTCCTTACGTTGTAAAATAACTATCTATCTCTCTGTGAAAAACATGTAATAGTACCAAACATTCATATGACTGAGGAAAATTTTATAGACGATTTTTGGAACTACAGAACATAGAGTCTACCATTTGGTATATCTTCAGCATTTTTTAAAGGAAAAATAACCATGTTATTTTTTGACTTATATGTATTAATAAAAAAGGACATTCAAGTAACAAGAATAACTATAGGCCACAAAGCTATACTTTTGTTTGTGAAGCTTGTAACAGAAAGATGTAACTAACTAGTTAGTCCGTTGTCAGAATAGCTGAATATTTGCTGTAAGTTTATAGTAAAATAAAAACAAACAAAAAACCAAAATGATGAAACCATGTGTTGTGCTTAAATCTTTATTTAGTATACTCAAGAGGGCGATTTCTTTTTACTCTCAAATAAGTACATTTTATTTCAGATGAGTTAAAAAGATAACTACAAATGTAACTTCATCAAGTTTTTCAATATAGTAGGTTCTCTTTTTAGTTACAAATATTTCTAATTTTCCATTTTTTTTTAATTTTTTGTTTATTGCAGTAACATTGGTTTATAACATTGTAAAAATTTCAGGTGTTATTTTCCATTTTTACTAACTAGTTTTTAAACACATTTAGAGCACTTGCCACCTATAAAAATGGTCTTAAAATATTATATTAAAATATAAATTCATTTCTCATATAAATTGAGAAATTCATCAGAGTCCTTCACTTTTTGGGTTAGACATATGAGATTCAGGGAGGAAGGGTTGTAAATAGTGAGTGGCTGAGCCAGGACTAGCACTAGAATGGTCTCTGACTTTGAACTGAGTTTTTACACCTCTAATAGGAATATCATTTCTTAGTCTCTATTATACAAACAAGTTTTACATTTGGCTTCTACAAAGATGTCAAGCTAAGCAAGCCTGAAGATGTTGTGTCTTTCTTTAGTAAGGACAATATTCCTTGGACTGGCATTGTTCATGTCCCATTTGTTAATACATGTTGCACTTTATTTCATGTATTTAATTTTCATTAACATAGAAATGTGTGGTCTTTTTTATTTACATTGAACAAAAAATGCCAAAAAACATTGATAAATATATTACTTTCCAAGTACATTGATAATTCCTTCTACCATTCAATACTTCCTCCATCTAATTCAGTTTTGCTGCAAGAATCCACCATGCAGAATGCCTTTAGATTAAAAATGAACAGCAACTTACTTGCTAGATCTTTCCATTGTAAAGAGGAACTAGAAAACAGGTGTAATGGCGTGTTTCTGGAAAAAATTGTAGGACAATCTGACTTTTCTTCCCTCCCTGATCATCTCCTACTGAAGGAAGAATAAATTGGGAAGAAAATATCTGTATTTCTTTGGGAAAGGGTCTCACACTATAACTCTTAAGAGAGGGCACAAAAATGACCTAACAACCTTGAAAGTGTTCTTTTAAAGTCTATTACATTCTGAAACATTATTTCTAAATGGAAAGCTTTTTTCTTGCTTCATAGCTTTGATTTTCCAATATTGTATATGATTCTTGCCTTAGTGTGCAAATTCAAATTTCAAAAGGCATTTTATTTTTCTCCAAGAACATTCAGGTTGCATTTTGCTTTGTGTTTTAACCTTGGTTTCATTCCTAGTCAGAATATTAGCATTTTAGAACATAACTTTAAGGTGTTTAGACTATTCAAATTTTTATTTACCTTGATGTAAATTTATTGATGATAAAATATGCAAATATTTCTTTTTAATTGAATAAAATGGAAGTTTAAAGTGATTTCAAATGCATTGTAAATTACTCTATTTTATGACTTTTTACTATTGTTTATTACCTTAAAATTAGTTATATGTTTTTGAAGTTTATTTATTATACATATAAGGCTTTTATCAATAAAAAGGAAAAAAATTCTAAGATATTGTTATTTTGATTTGACTAGCCATCACTTTAAGGCTTCTTTATCCTTATATAAAAGTAGAATATTTCTAAGATGTTATATAAATTTGTCTTGATCAAATGCTTTGAACCTAATTAATTCCAGAAGGATCATTGAAGGATCATCAAACTACTGTAAGTTGAGGATTTCTGCACCCCCAAACATAATAATTAAGATGGTAATAAGAAAGGGATACTTTAGAATAAGCAGTATCTGAATCTGGTTGGAGTTTGCATGGTACTAACTGGAAGTTACTTCTAATGTCACTGCGGATAGTGAGCAAAAGAGAATGTAGTTCCAGATATGGCTATAGTCATAGTTGGGAGATAGACCTTGAAAAGTCTTGTAGGCTGTACTAAGAAATTTTGTCTTCAATTTTATAGCAGTGGAAAGCCATTAAATATTTTAAGTTAGAGGATAAAATGATCAGATTTATATTTTTAAAATATTGCTCTGACGTTGAAAGGAGATGCAATTAAGGAATGGGAATGTGGTAGAGGAAATTAGAAATTAGAAAACTATTGCAGTATTTCAGGTAGGAGATGACAACAACTTGGACAAGGAAGGTGGTGGTTGATATGGAGAGAAGTAAATAGATTGCTTAGAAAGTCAATTGACAGAATTTGGAGATGGATTTGATATGAGGGAAGAGAGATGGAGATGCTCAGAATTGCTTCCATAGCTTTTTCTTGTATAGCTGGTTTATTGGTCACGTCAGCCATTGAGATGTGGCTTGCAGAAAGGACTAGGCCTCTTCACTCTTCGTAGGAATAAATTTGGAAGGCTCTACCCCAAATAGGTAAGAGTGGTTCTTTGTTTTTTTTTTGGTGGGAAAGAGTCACCCTGAGCTAACATCTGTTGCCAATCTTACTCTTCTTTTTTTTTTCCTTCCTAAAGCCCCAGTGCATGGTTGTATATCTTAGTTGTAAGTCCTTCTAGTTCTTCTAGTTCTTCTATGTGAGCCTCCACCACAGCATGGCAATTGACAGATGGGTGGTGTGATTTTGCAACTGGGAAATGAGCCTGGGCTGCAGAAGCAGTGAGAGTGCCAAACTTGCACTAGGCCATCAGGGCTGGCTCAAGAGTGGTTTTTAACATTTGTTCTGTTTTGGTAAAGTTTTCAAAATGTGCCTTATTATTAGCAAGATATATAAGAAATTCATAAGTGTTACGCTATACTTAGGGAGTTTCTAAATCTACCTTTTCAACCACATTGATTAGATTAGCCCAGGGACACAATGATATTGATTTTTTCTTTTCATCAAAGTAACTGGCTGTTTATCTGCACTGAGGCTTAGTCATCTTTTTAGATGTGGCAAGCAAATCTCATCCATTCTTTTTTATTGCATGTTTTTTTTAATGCCCATAATGAAATTCAGAAGGCTGTTAGACATAACTGGATAATTATTGCCTGACAAGTAGTCATTAAAAGTGTTTTCAGAGCAAATAAATAAGCTGCATTTTAGATAGTCCTCTTCTCAACAATCCTGACACCTTGTGGGTGGGTCCTGTCTTTAGAAGTAGCTCCTTCTTCTTTGCGCACTGTACACCACAGCCACTCCCCCATCCCAAACAAGACACGGGCCTCAGTACAGCGCTCAGCAAAAAGATTCCTTCACCATCTCTTGTTTGAACACTTTTGTTCTTTTGCCATCCAGAGTGCGGCAGGCAATGTAGGTGAGGTTTAGGAGGAAGAATCATAACTCCCCTTGACTTTTTTTCCCACAGGAATTCCTTCCCTCCCAGTAACATCTACAATTAAACACTTCTAGCAAGCTATTGAAAATGAATAAACTATTATTTTTTACCTCAGTGGGAAGAATCTTGAGGTCCACTTACAATTGTTGAATAGAGAGAAATGGGTAAATTAGGACTATACTGTCTGATCTTATTCAATGAGCTCAGTACAGCATTTTTCAGGTTCTCTTTTATTTTCCTCCTTAGAAAGGCTGGTTTATCCTATAATTGGAACCATGCAATCATTTGTCTATGCTTCATTTCTATCCGGTGAAAGGCTGAGCTAAGTTATTTTCTACTTTATTGTCAGTGTTCATGTAAGTTCTTTTCCAGTGTGAGTCCTAACTCTACCATTCATTTTCATTTAGAAGTGATTCTAATCAAAAAGTTCTTAGAAATCTGACTTGGTGGCCTCCCCTTGCATCATCCACTAGGTTATCTAGTTTAAAATCTATCTTTTCTAGAATTCAACCCCTTAGCGTGAGCTGCAAACTCTATATTCTTTTTTATTTCCTTCTATCTTTATGCAATTAATATTTGTAATAAAATGGGAAAAATAATTAACAATTGGTATTCAAAACCCTCCTAAGAAAGAATCTATATTTATTTGCATAAAGCCATATAAATATTTGTAAGTAGAAGAGGACTCTGAATATGCAGGACATGAGTGGGACTCTACTGCAAACTAGAGGATAGAGGATTTGTTTGCTGCCCCGGGGAAGGCATGGAGGAGACAGGGTGAGCAAAAGAAGGAAAGAGGAATCCTGAGCTGCTACATAGTCATGGTCATGAGCCCAAGCATGTGACCTCTTCTTGTGACACTGTCTTAGTTTCAGTACCCCCACCCCAACAAAAACAACAAAAAAACCAAAACGAAAGGCAAACCAAAAGAACAAAAACAGTAAACATAAGCACCTGAAAGATAGCCTTGGGTGAAAGTTGTTACTGGGAAGTGATTTTATAGTCAAATGTGAAGAAGTGGGGGGATGAGACAAGGAAGGTAACAAGGCAACAGAAGATGCATTGAATCCACCCCAATGGGGGGCCCTCTTAGAAACTCTCAAAATGTCCCACTGGAAGATAAGCTTTATGGGGAGGCTGGAGTATCCATTGAAGCCCACCCCCGGTTCATTTAGGGTTACCTGTGCCTCCTTCCCACTCTAACCAGAGCACGCTTCCTGATGCCAGAGACTACTGATCCCCTCCAACAACACCTGCCCCCCCCCCACTGTGCCCCCCCCCCCCCACTCCCTGCCAATCTTAAGCAAAGACTACTGAAATCATGATATGGTTAACATGAGGGGATTTCATTATTTCATTTTATTTCATTGTTAGAGGCATGGTCTAAATTTTTTCAAACTTTTCTCCAAAATTTCTGTCTCTCTGTCTCTCTCTCTGTCTCCAACTAGAAGCCAGAGGGGTTGTAGGGCCCTGGAGGCTGCATATCTGTTTAAAATGGGCAGCTGCTACTTAGCTCGAGTAGATTCTACTGAAATAATCTCCATGAAACCAGGGAACTTTTTCTTTCCTTTCCTTAGTTCTTTTTTTTTTTTTTTTTTTTTCCTGTTGTTCTCTGATATATTCCCAGTAACTCTAACAGTGCCTGGCCTGTAGTCAGAGCTTGGTGAATATTCGATGAATGAAAGAATAAATTGGTTACAGGTGGAATACAGATTTAGTGTTATCAGATATTCAGATTTTTTAAATGTGCAAGCTGGGAATCTGAATTTTTAGCTGAGATTTTCTGATTTTTAGATGTTGGAATCCAATTAAAATGTTAAATGATTCTGTTGGTCCCATTTCGGCAGATAATTGAAATACACTGAGGAGGGCTGCTACTTTACCACCTACACTCTAGGATTTTTATTTGATTTTCTAAAAGGGGGTGGGCGTGTGTGTGTGTGTGTGTGTGTGTGTGTATTTTGGCAAATTTGGAACCCAGTATAACTATCCTCAAACTTTTAATCATCAAGGGTCACCAGAACATATCGAACAGAGTCTCCAGTCACTTATTTCCACTTTTTAGTCATAGAACTTCCTAATTCATGATGATTTTGAGAAGAGTTACATATACGCTTTTTTTTGCGGGGGAGGGAAGCAGGCTATAATGGTTGTAAAGCTTTCGCTTGTGACTGCTACATGATTTAGCTTTTTGTGTCTTGTGGTGCTGATGCCTAAAAGCTTCCATGAAGTACTCATATCCAATGTTCTTTCCTTTAAAAATTTTTCTCCCTACTTTAGTTTGCCTTGTTGTCTCTCTTTTCTAAATACCTCATGAGTTTGCAATCATCATTCTTTTTTACAGTCTTGTTGTTGTGAAACTATGTATATTTGTGTTACTTATTCAGTAATATTTAAAGTTTTTTATAGATTGGAACCATTTTAATTTTTCTATTATATTTTATCCAGCACAAGTACAGCACTGGGCTGTGTTATAAAATATACTCTCATGGTTTGACCAAATCCCCATCTTCCTTAAAATCCTATAGTTCCTCCTTATCAACATCTGTATCAAATTTGAATTTTGCACAATTTAATTTTCGTCGTTGCTCTTCTTTTCCTGTCTTTTCATCTTTTACTGTTAGCCTAGTGCCTTTGAACCAAACAAAATAGCCAAGGAGGCCCTTTCTGGTTTCTGTGTTCCATCCTTTCTCCTAGATCCCAGAATATCAACTTCTTAATTTCAATGATAAATTTAATTATTGCATGGTGAGAACACCTGAGTTTGCATGATCATTGCAGTTTCCTCTCTTGGCAATGGGCAGAGGAAGTCGCATTATAATCTAAGCCACTTATTAATTTGCCATAAGAAAGTATTGGCACAGGAGCCATAAATACTCTAAAATCCTTTTGATCAGCACATTCTTTCCCGGTTGCAAAAGCACATGGGAAGCCAATTCATAATCAGAAGGTTGCTTGGTGAGTGTGGAATTAGAACAAATAGCTTTAGATAACCCAAATATCAAATGAGATGAGGCTAAGATTGCTTTTGAGCAACTCTTTACACTTACAAGTTTTTCTAACAGTGTGTTCTGAAATCTTAATAGGCAGAAGCTGCACACACTGCCGTATAAAAGCTACAGGCATCTCCTTTAACGGGCAAAGACTTGAATATTCCTTTGGAGCTGATTGCTTCTTCACTCTGGGAAAACCTCCTGAATGGGCCTTTAGCTGCACAAATGTAAAGCAAGAATCACTTATGATTTATGCATTGTTCTTGGAGAAAAATGTGATGTAATAGTTCACCCGAACAAAAACATTTTGGATTGAATTTAAGCGCACTGTTTGCTGATGTATGACTTTGCCTCTGCTTGTGTAAATTAGTGAAACTCTCTCAGCCTCGGTTTCCTCCTCAGCAAAATGGGGACAATACTATTTGGGAAGATTAAATGAAGTAATACAAGTAAACCTTTTTGAATGGGTTCTCTCATCTAGTAAGTGGCTTAATATTAGTGATGATGATGTTTCTGAGAATATTACTGTTTTTTAAAATAAATATTTCATTTTTTGTTTGAATTGAGACTGCATTTTGCCAGTAAATGGATTTGTTCTTCCTGGAGATGTAGATGCTTTGTTTGGACAGAAGACAGCAGAATGAACTCCAAGTCTGATCCTTCTTGTTGCAGGAGGATGTGTATAAAGTACAGGGCTGCAAGTTCAACATGGAAACAGCTGTTGGTTCTACACATGAAGGACCCAGGTGGATATAGTAATATGCACTACTGTGCTCTGACGTGTTTGCCTGTTCCTGGAAGGAAATTTTTCTTGAATTAACTTTCCCACTCACGACTATCTTGAGTAGAGGAAGATTCTGGGACAGAAATTAGAAGGGGAACTTTGTTTCTTTTGGTGGAGAAGATTGACCCTGGGCTAATGTCCACGCCCATCCTCCTCTATTTTTTTATGTGGGACGACGCCACAGCATGGCTTGATGGGCAATGTCTACGTCTGCACCTGGGATCCGAACCTGTGAACCCCAGGCTGCTGAAGCAGAAGTGCATGAACTTAATCACTACACCACTGAGCCGGCCCCAGAAGGTGAACTTTTAAGTGAGGTAAAAGGGAAATTTACTCTGACCAAAGGACTCTTTGAGTATCTAGACATAGATGTGGGTTGGTATCCTCCTGCGTGCTGGTGTGTGTCGGGGGATAAATCAATAACTATTCCATGAAGTTAGGCTGAAGTGGGGCTAAGGCGATTGTGATTTGGGCAAGATTGCTGCCTGTTAAAATGTATTCTCCCTTTTTCCATTGGAATGGAAGTGTTGGACAAATGGTTGGTTAGCTACACTACATTCTCCAGCTTTCTTTACAGTTAGATGCTGCCAGATTACTGAGTTGTCTCTGATGCAATGTGAGTGGAAGTGTCGTGTTCCACTTGCAGGCCTGGCCTATAAACCTCCTGAGCATTTTGCCATGTTCTTTTCTCCTTCTGCCTAATTAGCATGACAATAACCAGAGAGATCTTGGAACTCATATGTGTTGAAAATGGCAGAGTCATCATCAGACTAGTCCCTGAATGGATACATGGAGAAAAGCCGGAGTTGGCCTGGAACCCCTACTCTGACTTTTATGTGAGAAAGACATATTTTTAAACTACTGAATTTTTTGGCATTTGTTTCAACTGATTTGTCTATGGTAACCAATCCAGAAATTAATGTTTGGGCAGTGGTGTCACGGGCTGAAAAGTTGGAGAAATACATGATATCATGGCAAAACATTGGCATTTATTAAAATTATCTCCAACTACAACTTGGAAGGCAGACCACATGCTAATATAGTTTTAGGTGTAGTGGTTGGAAAGAGCCAGAATGTTTATACATGTTGGCTGCTATTCATTGCTTGAAGTAAGGTATTAAAAGAATTGTCTGGTTTGTGCACAGAGATTGAAGGAGAAAGAGAGAATTCACAGATGAAGGGCCTCATGGGGTTGGAAAAGCTAACTGCTTCTGAAACTCAAACAAAAAAGACAATTTAAAAATGTTTCAAATGCAAAGGTCCAATAAGATGTCTAAGTTAAATTAAGGCACTTAACCCTGCAGCAAAAATCAGATGAAGAGTGATCTCTCTCCTCACCCAAGTGTTTTAAATGTACTCAAGGTAGCTGTCTTTAAGTTCACACACACACACACACACACACACACACACACTTTCTCTCTCCCTCTCTGCAGGGAAGTTGAAAAAAAGAACAGCTTGAAGAATTATGTCTAAGAAATTATTTTGGGTGTGCACACTGGCACTTGGAAGGGACAGGAGATAAACAGACCAAAAACTTCCTTAGTTTTGAGGGAATTGCTAAGAAATTACAAGCCTCACCAGAGAAAGCTTTTGACTCTCTGACCTGTAAGGAGGCCATACACTCAATGCTCATTACAAATGTGCCATGGAGGATGACAGAGAAGAAGAAACCTCTCAGAAGGCAAACCCAGGGGCCTCTGAGGATCATGGACAAGGAAGTTTCTCCCAGAGAGCAGAATCACACCTGATCTGAGGATCCCCTCTATTACCAGGACAGAGGTTTACACAGTGCCAGACCAGTAGGAGTGCGTTGTTTCAATGGACTATGGTTGCTGAATTTTTTCCCAGTCCTCTCTTTTTTTGTTTTTGCAAGGAAAGATTTGCCCTGAGCTAACATCTGTTGCCAATCTTTCTCTCTTTTTTTTTTTCCTCCACAAAGCCCTGGTGCATGGCTGTATATCCTAGTTGTAAGTCCTTCTAGTTCTCTATGTGAGCCACCGCCACAGCGTGGCAACCGACAGGTGGTGTGGTTCCATGACCAGGAAACGAACCTGGGCCACCAAAGTGGTGATAGCACCGAACTTTAACCACTAGACCATCAGGGCTGGCCCTGTCCTCTCTTTTTTAAAAAAACATTAATAGACGTTTTCTTTTTTTGAGGAGTTTTAGGTTTACAAAACAATTGAGCCAAAAGCAGAGAGAGTTCTTATGTTCTCCCTCCTGCCCTCTGGTTTCCCCTATTATTAACATCTTCTATTAACGTGGTATGTTTGTTACAATTGCTGAGCGAATATTGATAAACTATTAACTACATTCTGCAGTTTACATTAGGGCTCACTCTTGTATTGTACATTCTCTGGGTTTTGACAAACGTAGAATGACGTACAGCCACCATTTTAGTATTATACAGAATAGTTTCACTGCCCTAAAAATTCCCCGTGCTCCACGTATTCATCTCTCCCTTTCTCCTCAAACCTCGTCCCAATTCCACCCAGCCCTAGCCCCTGGTAACCACTAACTTTTTTACAGTCACCATAGTTTTGCCTTTTCCAGAATGTCATATGGTTGTAGTCATACAGCATGTAGCCTTTTCAGATTGGCTTTTTTCACTTAGCAATCTGCATGCATTGATAGTTCCATTTTTTAAATCACTGGATAATATTCCATTGTATGGATGTACCACAGTTTATTTAGCCATTTGCCTATTGAAGGACATCTTGGTTGCTTCCAGGTTTTGGCAATTATGAACTATTCAAGTGCAGGTTTTTATGTGGACATAAATTTTCAGCTCATTTGGGTAAATACCAAGGAGTATGATTGCTGGATTATGTGGTGAGAGTATGTTTACTTTTGTTAAGAAACTGCCAAACTATCTTCCAGAGTGGCTTTACCAGTTTGTATTCCTACCAATAATGAAAGAGTTTCTGTTTCTCCACATAGTCTTCTCTTTTTTAACAGGTATTTTTATTGTGGTAATCCTCTCCCATCAGCGTATAGTGACTGGGGCTAGGCAGATAACATTCATTATAGTTCTCTGTAGAACAAAGAAAAATTAGCTAGCCCTGGTGGAGAAACTTCACATTCCAGAGATACCTGACTTTGGACTGGATGTGGCAACTGGATAAGATGTTGAATTGTCTCCTTGGGGAGGGAAAGAGTCTATTTTTGTCTGCGTACAGATATTTGATGGTCAGAGAGGTGGACTGGTGGAGATGGCTACCTGTCCCACAGAACGTACTCCGCCTTTCTCCCATTGCAATCAAGTTGCTGGACATATAGCTGGCCAGCTACCTGATGTTCCCTGATTACCCTTGCATTTAGGTGGAGTCATGAAACTATGCTCTTCCAATGGTTCCAGTGTTCTAGATGAGTACAAGTCATGTGAGTCACTTCCGAGGCTGGCTATAAAAACTTCCAGACATGTCTGCTCATGTTCTCTCTCACTTTTCTTTGGGCTGAAATGGTGATAATCAGAGATGACCAGAGGGACATTGGAAACCATATGTTGTAAATGATCAAGCCCCGTGAGTCTGTGTCCCTGAATAACAACAGAGAGGAGAACTACCCTGCTGACCTAAACTCTTCCCCCTGCACTGTTATGTGAATGAGAAATGAAGTTCCATTATGTTTGAGCTAGGCTAGGTCCTATTTGTAACAACAGTTTTACCTATTCTAATGAATACATGTGCATAATGTAAAGTGCATTATTTTCTTCTTGTCCTAGGCTCTCACAATGCTGTCTGTCTTTTAAAAAATAATAGTCACAGACAGGGAGGTCATGATCTCATTCTAAATTGATTCTTTTCTAAGTGTTGTTGATAGTCTGAGAGGCAATGTAATATAGAAGTAAAGAAATTGGCATCTGGTTGTTTCTTTACTACCTATACCTACCTATATTTAAACAACAGATTTTGTTACCTTGGGAAAATATCTTTAACTTTTTAAACTTTAGTTTACTTACCTGAATAAGGGGGATAATAGTATCTATTTCATAGGTTCGTTGTGGAAGTTAAAATAAATTGTGTAAAATATTTAGCATACAATTTGGCACTTAGGTGCTCAGGCGACATTAGTTATTAGCTAACTCTTAACTCTGTGAAACTGGATTTTATACCCACATTTAGTGGAAAGTCTGGAGTTTAAAATAAAATCCACAAAATATGTTCCTGCTATCCTCATAGCCACTGGGTGAAATACCTTTTGACTTTAGTCAGAGTGAGAAAATGAGGAAGTATAAAAGACACGAGTTTTGTTTGATTTCCTGGGGGAATAGCCAATTTCTCCAAATAAAGTCCAATAATAGCACCTCCCACCGGGCAGAGAGTTTGTAAAGAGAATTGCTGAATCTCTCTCTACCCGAAAATCCAGCAGTTACAGCAGATGCCAGAAACAGCACTAAGGGGGTAACACAATGAATTGCAAATGTACACAAAGAGTTCAGCAACTGGCAACCACAATGAAAACTGCAGTGAGCATGTGTTGCATGGAAGTTATTGGCAGATTAAGTTCAGAAATCCAGCGGCAGCTGAAGCAGTGAAGACAATAAATAGTTTAAATTGGCAACCAACACTTACCAAACACTTATATACACATAATGAGAATATTATGAGAGAGTGTGAAGGAGAATGAGAATCAGGGTGACTGGGATTCTTAAGGAGGTCACAAAGTCCAAATGTCTGGATTAACTAGACTATGCGTCATTGTCAAGGGTCTCTGCAAACCTCCTACATTGCATCAAGAAGGAAAATAGAAGAGCAGAGAAGCAAAGAACAATAAATCACGTCTTACTTTCAAAAAGAGGACAGTGAAAAAAATTGGAGTGAAGAGATTTTCCAGTTTCCTAGGTAATGGGGAATTGATGGTTGAATCCCGACTTCAAAAAATATTATACTCTTTGCATGGTAAGTTCATTTAAGGTATGATTGAGATATTTTCAATTAAATTTCTCTTTGTTTTAATTCCCAATTCATAATTCCCACAGGAAATTATTCTATGTGTAAAATAATGCAGAATTTGGGTCCTAACAAATGTCTGGCTGTTTATAATAAAGTCCAGTCAGTGATTAATTATATTGAGTTGAATCCATCACCTCCTAACCTATAAAGGAGGAGATAGTCTTAAACAATCAAAATTGAGCTTAAATTCTTCCCTGGTGTCCTGCAAACCAAGTGATGGTGGAAAATGAATCAAATTTAAGTGCAGAAAAAAAAAAATCTGTAGGTGAAGGAAAAAAAATCTGTAGGTGAGTAACTCAAAGAAGCAAGGATGCAACATTCTTCTTAGAATATTATTTTTCTCTAAGGAATGTAAACTTTTAGAGATCAGAGATAGTCTTTGTTCTTCTGTTTTGTTTTACAGCAGGACAGTCTAATAAATGTTATTCTTGTTTTAGCCAGTCTATCTTATCTCCTACTGTTTCCCAACATGAAGCTCCCAGTCCAGGCAGGCTGGTGGCTCACTCTGCTTCACGTCAGCCCTACTCCTTGCTTCTGAGCCCACCTTCTGTGCTCATACCATTTTCAGTCTTTTTGTAATGGTTTTCATTTTTGTCTTCTTCCAAAATCTTGCTCATTGCTTAGAGCCCAACTTAAATCCTCTGACCCCCTTCCTATCGCTGAACTTGTGGGGCATATATTTCTTTGAGCAACATAACTTACTTTATTTTATTTTATGGCCATTTAATCACTTCATGTATGTAAATAATATTTTGCCAATAAAATTATAAATTCTGAGTAAGGGACATAGGCCTTCTTTCAGACACACGGTAGGCTTTCAATAAATATTTATTTATTGGTTGTTTAATATGCTTCCTAATACACAGAAGTAACTCTTAGGAAGTAATTATACAGTGGAAGACTCTGGCTAAAAAAAATTGAGGCAGAAAGAAGTTGAGCAGAGAACTGGATAAAAACAAAGCTTTCATTAATGGTAGCAAATGACATGATTAACACCTTTTCTGGCAGCCTTGCAGCTTGAATTTGATAAAGAAAAGTAATTTCTCCAAAGAACCAAAAGCTAAATTAAATGATTGAATTTAACTCCATAGTCTAAGGCTGTATTAGCAGATTTTTGAAAAGATGACATCTGAGTGTATTTTAAGTGCAGCACATCAATCTGCCATTGAGTTAATGAACTTCAAGTTAAAAATCACTGAAGAGTTTGGTATGGATGACTCCTTCAAGTATCCTTGGGGAGGCAAGATGTGCAGGTAATTGAATGAAAATCTATCTTGACTGACCCCAATGACAACAGTGTCCATCTCACATTACAAATCACTTGTAGTCTTTAATGGACTATTTTTTAATTGCTTGCTTTAAAAGTGTTAATGGTGACTACAAGGAAGCATAGTGTTTCTTATTTGTCTATTCCTTGTCAATAAATGAATTTCTAGTGGGTTTTTTCTTTACAATTGGCAGTTTACAATGAACTTCAATAGCTCTAGTTTAAATTTCATCAGAGGAGAAAAAAGCACATTTGGTTGTCTTTTATTTTACCTAATCTCTCTGTCTTTATGAATACCGTGAGATTATGGGATCAAATTAGTTCAACCATAAAATCTGGGATTAAATGAGTAATTGGTGACAGTAAACTAATAAAAAGGAAAATAAAACAGAGACACCTTTTCCTGTGAGTTCTAGTAGGCCTGAATCCAAGTTCACAGCTCAATTAAAATATGATTTTCTATTTTTCTGAAGGGAAACATAAATGTTTAGAGACTGTTACACAAATAATATATTATGAAAATCGTAAAATGAATACATTTTTGAGAAACAGTAAAAATGCACATAACTGAACAATAGTCAAATGCATAGTAATACTAATAAAAACACAGAACAATAGCTAGAATATCTAAAGTAAGGCTTGACCAAGTATGGTCTTGGACTACATCATCAGAATTACTTAGATATTTGAAATGCAGATTCCTAGATCACATCCCAGATCTACTGAATCAGAATTTCTGAAGGTGAATCACAGTCCATACTGTAAAACAACACCTCTGATGATTTTTTTTTTTTTGTGTGAGGAAGATTAGCTCTGAGCTAACACCTATTGCCAATCCTCCACTTTGTGCTGAGGAAGATTGGCCCTGGCCTAACATCCATGCCCATCTTCCTCTACTTTATCTGTGGGATACCTGCCACAGCATGGCTTGATGAGCCGTGCGTGGGTCTGTGGCCTGGGATCTGAACCTGCGAGCCCCGGGCAGCTGCTGAAGTGGAGTATGTGAACCCAACCACTACGCCCCTGGGCCGGCCCAGCTCTGATGGTTCTTATAAATATAAGAATATGCAAATTATTAAAACCACTTGATTTCTTAATTCCTGATTTTTTTTTTTGGTTTTTATTTTTTGTTTATTGCAGTAACATTGTATAAATTTCAGGTGTACATCATTATACTTCTATTTCTGCGTGGATTACATCATGTTCTCATGTTCACCACCCAAATACTAATTACAATCCATCACCACACACATGTGCCTAATTATCCCTTTCGCCCTCCTCCCTCCCCCCTTCCCCTCTGGTAACCACCAATCCAATCTCTGTCTCTATGTGTTTGTTTGTTGTTGTTATTATCTACTACTTAATGAGTGAGATCTTAATTCTTGACTTTCAAAAATATGTTTAGAAATATAAACCTCACACTATTAATAGTGTTAACTTCTGACTGCAATGTTAAATGATGGCAAACTCTCACTTTTTGGTTATAGATCTTTGCATTGTTTTTTTCCCAAAAATCTGGCATCCTTTAGTAATAAAGAAAACATATATAATTCAATGGTTTTTGACTTGCATTTTGTCTGTGGACCGGCCCCCCCAACATTTGCTTAATAGGAGCATATTGGGGAGATTGTGGTATGACAGTGAGGAGTCTAGGTATGGGGTTTCTAATCTAGGACTGTCCCAGTTGGCTCAGGCTGCCATAACAAAATACCACAGACTGGGTGGCTTAAACAACAAGAATTTATTTTCTCACAGTCCTGGAGGATAGAAGTCCCAGGTCAAGGTTGACAGGGTCAGTTTCTGGTGAGAACTCTCTTCCTGGCTTGCAGATGGCCACTATGTCTGCACATGTCCTTTCCTGAGTGTGGGCAGACAGAGAGCTGGTAAGCTCTCTCTTGTTTCTTCTTAAAAGGACACTAATCCTATCAGAACAAGGCCCTACTTTTATGACCTTATTTAACCTTAATTACTTTCTTACTCCAAATACAGCCATACTGGGGAGTTAGGGCTTCAGCATATGAATGATGGGGGACACAAACATTCTGTCCATGACAAGGACCATCTAACGTATCTGGTATCTGAATTGAGCCTTGGGGGGGTGGGGTGGGGTATGGGGTGGGGATTGAGTGAGAATCATTGTCAAAATCCTTGAAGATAAGCCAAGGATCAAAATGTAAAGACCAAATGCCAAAACTTAAGGGATGGAAATGAGGTAATAGAAGTAAATGAGGTAGGTAATAGAAGTAAAATACAACAGGAACAAAGAATTGGGAGAAATAGGATTAAAGTAAGAAGAATCCAGAAGGATGATGACAATGGATACTCCCCTTTAGAGGCCAACAATTTGATAGTACAAGGGGGTCCAGCTAACTTAAAATTTCAGTGTTTGGGGCTCAAGAGTTAGAGATGGTCCGAAGTTTGTTAACTTTTTTCATGATTTAACTTTCTAAATTACAAAATGAAAAATAATATTTAATTCATTTGTATTTTAAGGAGAATTGTGCTACTTAGTTTAGTATGAATGCTATGAACTTACATTTGAAAGTCCAAATTGTTGATTGTAAATATTTCTAAATAAAAATCAGTCTGTTAACAAGAAAGATAAAAAAATATAACTTAGAAACATCACTGGTATAAATTTGGAATGATCTTGGTGTATTCAGGGATACAACTTAAATGGCTAAACTTAGTTCATCTGGGGAAAAAATCTCTAGTGGGAAAATATAGAGAAGATGGACATCTTGAATTTTCTATTTTTCACCCCATCACTTTCTCTCTTCTTCTGGATGTAGGTTTATGTGATACGAATGATCTTGCTGACGCAGAACTAGGAAAAGTTTTGTTATATGTGTGGGCTGATGGCAATTTCTGCCTCTTCCATTCATGCTCAGCTATGCTCTTCCCTGCCCCATATGTGAAAATTCATCCTTGCTTAGTTCTTGAACTCACGTTGATGAATACCAGGAACACGTTTGTTATTTTGATCCCACCAATGTGATGAGGTCTAGAAATAGTTTTGATATTATTTAATTAGGATTTTATATCTCTAAAAAGAATTTCTTGGATCTACATGTCTTGTCAGTCTATACGTTCTGTATAGGCCTCATCAGCTCTGCCTTCAAGTACTGATAAATACTAATTTTATCCATGAGTTAAGTCTTGTCCTAAACTGCTTACCTAAAAAGAACTCCAACACTTTGACTAGCTTTGGGTATTGCCATATCATAAGAGGCTAGATCTTGTTCCCAGTATAGTTATTACCTATTTGGTATCTTCTAAATGGCTTGATGGTCTGATACCAGGACCCTATTATAGACCTGATTTCAAGTCTTGCCGGCCTCTTTGAACCTTTGCTCTTGTCCCCATTTGCCTGGCTGGAGTTCCCCAGACTTTGGTGGCTATTGAAACGAATCATGGACTCTTTGGGCACTGCTCTTTATACAGTGGACTTCCCTTCAGAGTCCTGCCCTAAGGAAATGTCATTAGTTTTCAGTTATCTCTCTTTTATGGTCCTAGTTTCTTCCTCTTGCCCCATGGCCGTGTTTCTTGTTCATCATGCTTGTTTTGAGACCAAGCTCGTTCAATAGGTGGTTAAAAGAAATGTTGAGTTACATCTCCCAGAGATAGTGTGCTTGATAAAAGGCATCTGGTTCTATAGGAACGACACATGGTTTAGAATTGTAGATAGACTGGTAGAATTATCCCCTCTAAGAATTCTCCAGGGCGTAGCAACCTCCCATCATTTGTGGAATGAAATTTGTTTTACGATATACATTCAGGAAGAGAAAAAAGATTTCCTTAGGGAACCTAGGAAAGTATCTTTCCCTCTGGGCTAGTGTTTCAGGGGAATGATGGGCCTGGTGTCAGTGGTCATTCCTATTTTTGAGAAACTGACATATTTACTCCCTTCCTGAGCAGTTTCTGTAGTTTTGTGCTATCTAAGATCTTTTAAGAACAGGATGTTTTATGCTCCAGCTCGTTCTCCACTCTGCATTTCTCAATACATACCTGGAGTATAAGAAAGCAAGCCATGAATACAATTTGTATGACTCTTTTGTAATATTCCATTAGCATTGTTGTAATGCCATTCTTCTTGGATACAAACATAGCAACAGCATTCCTACTTTATGTCTGCCTACTCTTTGAGTGACAATCTGAGGCTTTTACTAAATGATTCCCAATAAGCTCACATAGTCTTAAATATTCAGATTGAAACAATGCCACTGGTAGCATCCCTTATTTGTGAAACCAATTATATTCTCATGTGCTTGCTTTGCATTTTTTCACATAGTGTCTCTGTATTGCGATGTAGAATTTGAACTCCATTCCTTTTTATGTCTCCTTTTTTTTTTTTGGTAACCTGTCTCATTCATTGACCTTACATACCTTGAGCTGTTGTGTGGACTATGTTCCCTTTGACTTTAACACAGGAGCCATTTTAGGAAGGCACAGGAGTGTCAGTGCCTTCTAGTTTGCAAAATACATTAAATTTATTTACAAATGAAAAAGAAATTGAACCTCAGAGAGTTTAAGTGACTTCCTCAAGGTCAAATCACTAGCAAATGATAAAATCACACCTAAAAGGGGTCTTCTGATTCCAAGTTCAATTCTCTTTCAATGATGCTGTGCATTAATAGGTGGGTATTATCTCACTGGCTCTTTTATTGGTGGGGAAGTAATAACATGAATTTATAAGCACTCATTGACTTTTTAGGTAGTTATTTTATGTAGCTGCTGAACTCATTGAAGAGGTGGAAGCAGAACCTCAAACTGTAATCATAACTGTCTTTAATTCCATTATGATTCTTCTTTGCTGAGGTCTTGATCTAATTAAATTGTCATCACCCTGTTAAAGTATGGTTAGAGGGCATTTTATGAAGTTTAGTTGAAGAGGAGGAGAAAACAAGGAATCAATTATCTGACATGGTATCACAGATTTCTTTGTTGACACATAATTTGAAAGTTAAACTGTTCCTAAAAAGAGCAAGAGACATTTTAGTGTGAAGTAAAGGGGTTCCCACTTGGAAAAAATATCTTTAAACCTAAATCTAGTACTTAAAAATTCAAATAATAGTTTGAATTTTAAATTTCTCCTTTTGTACTCTAATTATTGCGGAGTGAAGAACTATTGGAAAAATTATGACTTATTTGTTTATAGATTTGATTATGACACACGTATAAATATAAGGGCTCAATAGCACTAGAATTTCAGAGAAGTTAGTTTTGCTGGATATATATTTATTTTTTTATTAATTCTGTGCAAAGTTGAACCTAAATAGAGATGTATAGTGTTTATTAAACCAAAATTTCTATGGAACTAAGTTTCTATGGACTTGACTTAGTTCTGGACAGATTTTAGCCTTTTAACTGCTTAGCCTAGTATCCTGCTAGTGGTCTAAGTTAAAAATAAAATAAACATGATATTATTATCATGTGATTATTATTATTGAAATTCCTTTCATCTTCAGGTTGAAAACTTTGGAAAAATAATCTAATCTTTCTATTCTTTAGACTTGGTATCAAATTTGTCACCTTAATCTTAATACATATATATATTTTCTTTCTGAAATTGCTATTAACCTTTTTTTCTCACCAGTGACCTCTAACATTTATTCTCTAATCACTTTAACCCGGATCACAGCAAAAACTTTCTAACTGATCTTCCTGCTTCTAGTTTCTCTTCTTCAAACCTATCTTTCATACTGTTGTCAGCTTAAGCATGCTAACATAAGCATTTTCTACGTGTCACTCAATTAAAATGATCAATAATTTTTAATGAGTTTAGGTATTTGTTAAAAAAACAGGTGGTAATATTGGAAAGGTGGTTGTGAAGTTCAGGAGAGAGAACTCGCAAAGACATAATTAAGGGTTATAGATAGTTAGAAGAGAAAAAGAGAATCAATATCAAAGAGGTGGATGTAAGAATAGGAACTAGCAAGTTAAACTGAGAAGGGATGGCTCTAGAACCATGGCTTACAGAATTATCACCATGACTTGTGATGAGAAATACATTTTACATTTTGGCCAGATATACAAATACACAGTAATCCAACTAAACACACGTGCACACACACACACACGCACACACACCCCTGAAACAAATACGTCACCAAACAATACTTATTATAATTAATGTGATGTATTTGATGTTTTCAAGTCAATTCTATTTTATTTTAATTAAAAAACAAATTCATGGTGGTGATCCACTAGTTGAGTCCACTAGTAAGTAAGTCTTGACCTGCAGTTTGAAAAATACTTCTACAGCGGAAAGTAGCTACAAATGTAACGTCGTTAAGACCTGGGAGGAAAGGGTTTTAAGGAGTGATTAATCAAGGGAGTCAAAGGCAGCAGAGAGATGAAGATAATGTTCAAAAGACCTCAGTTGGGTTTAATAATCACACAGTGGTAATTGAGCGGTGCCTGTGGCAGTGCTGATTCCAGTGATCAGGAGTGGGATGAAACCAGACTGCTAAGGGCTAAGAAGTCTTCGAGTGAGGAAGGTTATATCCCTAAAAAATTTTTTTAAAGTGGATATCATTTATCCCCACTTTACAAATAAGGAAGTGGGTTCACAGAGGATAAGAAACTTACCCCTCTTGCACAGGTATGGGTAACAGAACTAGCATTCAAATTTAGCCAGATCATACTCTGAAGACTAAGATTTTTCCATCATATCACAAGAGGGGGTAGCTGATAAGGCCATGGTGAAATTGATGCTTTGCCTCATATCTTGTCCTCTATTAAGCTTTCTCTGTTTATGTAGCCACATCCTTCCTTTGAGCCTCTATTGAGGAGTCTGTGTTGTACTCATTAGGCACTTTTTAAGTACTGTCTTTTATTATAATTATTTTACATGTCTTATCTGCTCCACTAGGCTTTAAAAGTTGCATTTCAGCTAACATAATGTCCTATTCTTCTTATTTTCCTGGTGATTGTGGTCAGGGACTGGATATGGTGTGTTATTCTATTACTCACAGCACTTGGCATAATACCTTACACTTAGAAAATATTCAAGAAACATTTGCTGAATAAGCAACGTCTAGTAGACGTTGCCTAGTCTATAAAAGACTGTTGCTTTAGGAATCAACATGGATTGGTTCTTTCATAATTAGGGTGATTGGCCACATACCGTAGGACTAATAAATAAAACCCTTCATTATTCTTTCTGTTTCTTTTCAAGGATTTTATAGACGTACTCTCTTTGCAAATTTTTTCAAGGTAGCATAATCTTTGTCTTTCTGTTTTCTTTCTGAAAGTACCTCTAACTCATCTTAGTTATAAGTAGAAACAGTGATTTTTTTTTTTGTGAGGAAGATCAGCCCTGAGCTAACATCCATGCCAATCTTTGTCTTTTTTTTTTTTTTTTTTTGCTGAGGAAGACTGGCCCTGAGCTAGCATCGGTGCCCATCTTCTTCCACTTTATATGGGACGCCACCACAACATGGCCTCACAAGCGGTGCATCGGTGTGTGTCCGGGATCTGAACCTGGGCTGCCAGCAGCAGAGCGTGTGCACTTAATTGCTATGCCACAGGGCCAGTCCCCATGATCTTTTTTTAATGAGCCAAATGATACCCTATTACCCTGCTTTTCTACCTTCACTATTTTTTTCTACCAGATTGGAGACAATTTGTTCTAAGAACCAAACAACTCAGCAAATGTCTCTTAGAAATATCCTGACAATTACAGCAATTTTTCATTTTGTGTGTGTGAAAAATCTAGTGATAATTGGATATACTAAACCTGCATTTTTGTTTTTTTAGTGTTGTGTTTTATGTTGGTTAGTGTTTTTATAGGAGCTGCAAAATTTTATAGACTAAATATACATCTTAAAACTTGAAGCTCTGAATTAATTTGTCTACAATTAAAACATTTCTTGTTCCATGAATTTTCTAAACTAGCTTTACTAAGCCAAGTCAAGTTTAGTATGGCTCCTTAAATAAAGATCCAGTGCAGTTTTTACATTCTTAACTCTATTCCTAAGAAATCACCTCTGTTTTAAAGTATGCAAAGAAAACTATTAGAAACCATACTTTTGTTAAGCAGCAGCATCTGTGGAGGGAGGGCACTATTTGGCTCTAAAACAATTCTTTCTCAGGAATTTTGTATCCTGTTGATATTGGAGGTATTTCCCATCTTTGAATAAAAAGAGGAGCTTTCCACACCACCCAGACAAATGTCCAGTCAGCGTTGTTCCGGGTTCCTATTGTAAATTAAAGGGAAACTGTCATGATGCCCAGAGCCCTTGATGTTCTGCAAACATAGAAGGAGAATGTCCTCAAATTCCTTGCAGCAAGAACCCATTTAGGTGGCACCAACCTTGACTTTCAAATGGAACAGTACATCTACAAAAGGAAAAACGATGGCCTCTACACCATAAATCTGAAGAGAACCTGAGAGAAACTTCTGCTGTCAGCTTCTGCCATTGTTGCCATTTAAAATCCAGCTGATGTCAGTGTCGTATCCTTCAGGAATACTTGCCAGCGAGCTGTGCTGAAGTTTGCTGCTGCAGCTAGAGCCACTCCCGTTGCAGGCTGCTTCACTTCTGGAAGCTTCACTCACCGGATCCAGGCATCCTTCTCAGAGCCACAGCTTCTGCTGGTTACTGATCCCAGGGCTGACCACCGGCCTCTCACAGAGGCGTCTTAGGTTAACCTGCCTACCACAGTTGTGTAACGCAGACTCTCTTCTGCACCATGTGGACATTGTCATCTTGTGCAACAACAAGGGAGCTCACTCAACGGGTCTGATGTGGCGGATGCAGGCCCAGAAAATTCTGTGCATGCACAGCACCATCTGCCCAAGCACCCATGGGATGTCACGCCTGACCTCTACTTCTACAAAGATCTTGAAGAAATTGAAAGGAAGAGCAGGCTGCTGCTGAAAAGGCTGTGACCAGGAGGAAATTTAGGGTGAATGGACTGCTCCAGCTCCCGAATTTACTGATACAGTCATGCTTCTTTCTACGATGGGGATACCTTCTGAGAAGCGTGTCATTAGGCGAGTTTGTCACTGTGCCAACATCATAGAATGTAGTTACACAAACCTATTTGGAATAGCTTACTACACTCTTAGGCTATATGGTACTAATCTTATGGCACCACTGTCGTACATGTGGCCTATCATTGACCGAAATATCATTATGTGGCACATGTCTTTACTCAACCTGAGGTCACAGACTGGTCCAAAGGCAGGTAGATGCCCTCTGTGCTGATCTAGAGTACCCTACTGAAGACTGGACTGCAGCTCCCACTGCTCAGGCCACTGAACAGGTAGGAACAACCACTGAGTGGTCTTAAGCTGTTCTTCCACAGACTCCCAAGCAGAAAATGGAAATAAGGTTGATGGAAAATAAGTAGTTTCTTAAAAAAAAAAAGGAAAAGGCCTCTTATTAAGTGCCTATTCTACGCATTTACAGTGCTAGGTACTTTTTACATTAAATATATCTTTAAAAGTTAATTAATTTTTTCGTTAATTAGTATATTAGTCTATTATAGAAAATTCTAAAGCTATAACATGTATTTAGTGAAAAATGTCTTCTTTTACCCCAATCTTCCAGGCACACTTTTGTTTTCTTAGAGCCAAAACTTCTTCATTTTCTTGTGCATTCTTCAAGAAATATTCTAGATAAGTATAAAATAGGAAGTTGAGTTTTTTCCAATTACAAAATTTTTACTCTTTCCAAGAAATTATGCCTCTCTGAAATATTATCTTATATGTCACCTTTGTTTTGGATATCTTAGCATCAAAACTGAAGAGGAAAAAATGGGTTAATGTAATTATCTTTCAGTCAAATTTTTTTCTATTTGGGGGTTGCAAGTTGCTTAACATGTGCAGATTATGGGAATAGTGGAAAGTGCATGAAATTTGGTCTGCTGTATGGACTGAGCTTGGAAAGTTAGCCCTTGGCCAGTTAGTTATGGAACTCTAAGGAATTTGCCTGAATTCTTGGAACTTCAGGTTGCTTTTCTGTAACTTGACTGTACAGTATTATAGCCTACAGGGTAGAAAGATTATCTTTTGATAAAGCATTCCAGGAGTGAATCTTGGCTTCATGACTTTTTTACTGCTGGGAAAATTACTTAACCTTTCTATGCCTTATATTGTTCATCCATATTATGAGGATATTAGTACCTACCTTATAGCCTTATTGAAAAAAAATGAGAAAATACATATGCTGTGCTGGCTTGCATTATCAAATACTATTGGATAGTTTTTACTCATTTTGTTGATTAAATTAGATAATACCTGCAAAGTAGTTGGCACATAGTTAATAGTAAAGAAAATTCCCTCTTTTTCTTGTAAATCAGTGATGGGCTGCTTTATAAACCAAATGCTGCATAATTGCATATTGTAGATTAATATAGTTACATTTATTTTTTTGTATGTGAAGTTAAAACAACAGGAAATTGATTTAATAATAAGCTTAGAATTGAACATTCCTTTTTTATTCACTGTTCCATGAGAAAGGTGGTCATGATGCCATTAGAATTTAATGGTTACCTAGTCTGATTGATGGCCATAAAATATTTGTCTTATTGTATAGACGTGGGGAAGAGTGGGGAAGGGAGAATATTTTCTTACATAGATTATAGAAAGGCATATGTTAAATAGTCAAGGTTTTTGTAGAAGGGTGACAAATGAATTATCTCAGTTGCAGCCCTTAGGGGAAGAAATGTTTTGTTTAGAGAAAACCCTTGATAAGCCACTGGGTGGGGAGAAGAGAGCCAAAACTCAAGGCTTGTAAGGTTCAGTAGGAGAAAAGGCCATAAACTACTCTGCAATAGGATTTGAGGGAAGAGAAACAGGACTAGGTTCCGAAATTTCGGTTGAAAGATAAAGGAAATTTTTTGAAAAACATTTGCTTTTATGTGGTTTTTCTGAAGCATAAATTTTCTGTCTTAAGTAAACTCTTATGCACACAGATAATTTGGTGGAAGTACAGGAAAACAACTAAATTCCACTTGAGTTTATGCTGTATAAAAAGGGGGCATATGAGAGAAATGAAGAAATGGTTCCTATAATATTTTAATAGGCATAGATGTGGAGATGACCATGAGAACCACCCCTAGCTTTGCATTCATTCGCATTTGGGGGAAGGATCAGTTCTTACAATCAGTGGACTAGAAATTTGCATTTGGGATCTTGTTTTTAAGAGGCAGGGAGATCCCAATTGATATCTGGGTTACAGTTAGTGAGAAAAATATTTCTAAATGAATACAATATTGGTTTTCTATCACTGCAATAACATATTACCACATATTTAGTGGCTTAAAACAATGCAAATTTATTATCTTACAGTTCTGTAGGTCAGAAGTCTGACATGGGTCTCCCTGGGCTAAAATGAAGGGGTTGGCAGGGCTGTGGTCCTTTCTGGAGGCTCTAAGGGAGAATCTGTTTCTTTGCCTTTACCAGCCTCTAGAGGCCATCTGCATTCTTTGGCTGGTGGCCCCCTTCCAACATCTTCAAAGCCAGCATTAATGGGGAGAGTCATTTTTATATCTCACTTCCCTGACTTCTTCCCATAGTCTCATCTCCCTCTCTGACTGGGGCTGGGAAAAGTTCTCATCTTTTACGGACCTGTGATTACATTGGGTCCACTTGAATAATCTTGGATGATCTTCCATCTCAAGGTCCTTAACCTTAGTCACCTCTGCAAAGTCTCTTTTGCCATGCAAGGTAACATGTTCGTAGGTTCTGGGGAAGAGGATGGGGACATATTGGTGGGAGGGGAGCAATATTCTGCCTACCACATATGCAAAAGCTGAAATAACAGAGAATGAGTATATTATGTACTCATTATTGATGATTAATTTAGGCAGAACTTTAGCATTTATTTAAAAGCTTAGGGCCGGCCCCGTGGCTTAGCGGTTAAGTGCGTGCGCTCCACTACTGGCGGCCCAGGTTCAGATCCCGGGCGCCCACCGCCGCACCGCTTCTCCGGCTGCGTCCCACATACAGCAACTAGAAGGATGTGCAGCTATGACATACAACTATCTGCTGGGGCTTTGGGGGAAAAATAAATAAATAAAAAATTTAAAAAAAAAATAAAAGCTTAAGTATGAAAACAATAACTATTATTCTGTCAATAATGATACCTTGACAGAAAACTCATGAAAGTCTGTTTTCCCATCACTTAGGAAATGCTGCACTTTCCATTCTAGCAACTGCATTGTTGTATGTGACCCGTCTTCACTGTGGAGAAACAGCAGAAACTTTTTTGGGGAGTTTTCTTTTTTATGGAGCTGCCACTAAGGTGTATTCAGTATGATGAATGGAAACCTTGTGCACTGTTTCTTATAGTGGTGCTTCTACAAGTGGTGATTAGGTGCTGAGATACTATTAATATTACACTTCAATTAAATTCCGGGTAAAATACACGTATATGGTTGCTTGCCTAGAGGCATAATGTTATTTATTCAGGAAAGAATGTGCAGTTTCTTCACAACTGCCTTATAAACAAACACAAGCTTCTTGTCAGTTAACAACAGCCTGCATTTATAATCCCTGTTTGTGCATGTAAGCATATACCTGCACATAAGAAGAGGCAGCATAGGATGATGGGAAGAACCCTTGATTGAGAGACAAGTACCCTGAGTTCAAGCTCTACTACTGAATAGCTGCAGGGGCAAATTGGACCAGATGATCCCCAGGGTCTTCTAGATGGGGCATTCTATGCTTCTGTTTCATTTCTTTACTAGCAGAAATTAGAGGCACCTTTTAACTCTGTAGTGAAAGCCTCAAGCTTCATGAAGAGCTGCTGTTGCAAACTGGTCCATCCTTGCAATAACTTTAGGCTGCAGCTCCTCAATAGATCGCCTATCTTTTATCTTCTTGCACTTAAACGTCACCACCATCTTCATATCATGATCTCTGGGTACCAGGACTTTCAAGCACATCAAAGGCTAAGTAGGACGAGTCTGGAATGTATTTTTTCTTAAACTAGAACTTAGGCCCTTGATTGCATTGGAAAACATGGCCATTAAGAAAGAACAATTAGGATTGAATGAAGGAGTTGAGCTATCATATCATTCAACAAATACTTTTTTTTTTTTTTAAAGATTTTATTTATTTTATTTTTTGCCCCTAAAGCCCCAGTAGATAGTTGTATGTCATAGCTGCACACCCTTCTAGTTGCTGTATGTGGGACTCGGCCTCAGGATGGACAGAGAAGTGGTGCCTCGATGCGCACCCGGGATCCGAACCCCGGGCCGCCAGCATCGCAGCGCACGCACTTAACCACCAAGCCACAGGGCCGGCCCAACAAATACTTTTTGAATGTCTCCTATGTGCCAGGCACTAGTTTAGGTAGGCAGGAAATAGACACAACCTCTGCCCTTTTGGAGTGTACGTACTAGTGGAGCAGGAAATAAAATAATTAAGCGTGAAAATAATTAAAACATATAGTAGGTAAGAAGGCAGTAAGTGCTAGGAGATGACAACAAAAAGCAGGGTAAGGGGGAAAGGATTTGGGGTGAGTGTCACAATTTAAAATAGGGGGTTAGATCAGGCTTTACAGGAAAGATGAATTCTGAACAAAGACTTGAAAGACGTAAAGGAAGTAGCATATGGATATGTGGAGGAAAATTGTTCCAGGCAGAGGGAATAGCCATTGCAAAAGCCCAAGTAGGGAGAATACCTGGTGTTCTCCAGAAAGAACTTGGAGGCTGGTGTGTCTGAAGCGGAGGGAGAAAACTGGGGAATAATAGGAGATGTGGTCATAGTGTTGTTTTGGCCATATCATGCCAGGGTTTGTTGGCTGTTGTTAAGAGTTTAGTTTTTTTTTGTGAGGAAGACCAGCCCTGAGCTAACATACAATGCCAATCCCCCTTTCTTGCTGAGGAAGACTGGCCCTGGGCTAACATCCGTGCCCATCTTCTTCTACTTTATATGGGACGCCGCCACAGCATGGCTTAACAAGCGGTGCGTTGGTGCGCACCTGGGATCCGAACCGGCGGACCCTGGGCCGCCACAGTGGAGTGCAAGTGCTTAACCACTTGTGTCACTGGGCCAGCCCCAAGAGTTTAGTTTTTACTCCAAACAAAATGGTAAAGCATTCAACTTGCCTGAGCAGAGGAAAGACAAGATCTGATTTCCTTGTTATCATACTTAGCTTGGCTGCTGTGTTAAGAATAGACTGTTGGGGGCAAAGGATGAAACAGGGTTAATAGTTAGGAAGCTGTTGCAATAATCCATGTAAGAGATGATAGGGGCTTGGAGCAGCATAGTAACAGTTGTGGTGGTGAAAAATGCTCAGATTCTTGATATACGTTGAAGATGGAGCCAGTGGGATTTCCTCACTGATGTGCTGTTGTGTAATAGAGAAAGAGAGAAACCAAGGATGACTGAAATTTTTGTCCTAAATAGCTCAAAGGATGGAGATCAGAAAGACCGAAGTTCAGTTTTGGAAAAGTTAAGTTTAAGATATCAAGTAGGTAGTAAGAAATATGAGCTGAATTTCAGACTTATTTCTGGTCTTGAAGTATAAATTTTAGAACCATTGGCAAACAGAGGATATGTAAAGCCAAAAGACTCGATATAAATCACCAAAGGAATGAAAGTAGAGAGCCAGAAGAAGACCAAGGACTGAATCCTGGAGCATTCCGATGTTAAGAGGTTTGCAAATTAAAGAAAGATTAATAAAAAAGACCAAAAAGGAACAATCTGATACTAGAGGAAAGCCAAAAGAGTATGATGGCTTGGAAATTAGAAGGAAGAAAGTATATCAAGAAAGAGGGAACTAATAACATTTTAAAATTGATTTGATAGATCAACTAACATCAGGACTTAGAACAGATCAATGGGTGAGAAATGTAGAAGTGATTGGTAACCTTGATAAGAGGAATTTCAGTGGAGGGGGTTAACTGATTTAAGAGAGAATGGAAGGAGTGGAATTGGAGACCATGAATATCAAAGACACTTTCAGGGAACTTTGAGGCCAAGGGGAGTAGCAAAACATTGGTTGAAATGGGATGAAGATAATTTTTTTTTTTCGTGAGGAAGATTAGCCCTGAGCTAACATCTGTGCCCATCTTCCTCTATTTTTTTCTTTTTGTATGTGGGTTGCTGCCTCAGCATGGCTGATGAGTGGTGTAGGTTTGTGCCTGGGATCCGAACTCCGCAAACCCAGGCCACTGAAGCGGAGCTCGCAGAACTCAACCGCTACGCCACGGGGCTGGCCCCTTAAGATAATTTTTTTGAAGGTGAAAAATAATAGCATGTCTGGGTATGGATGGGAAGGATCCAATTGAAAAGAGAAATTGATAATTTTGGAAAGAGGGGGGAGAATTGCAGAAGTGGTGTGTTTGAGTAGGTGAGAGGGATGTGAGCTAGTGTACGAGTGAGAGATTAATTTAAATTAGAGGCACGGAGAGTGGATCTGGAGCAGCGCTGTGTGATAGAAAGAGAAAATGAGCCATCTATGTAATTTACTTTTTTCTAATAGCCACATTTAAAAAAGTAAAAATAGATGAATTAATTTTATAATATATTTATTTATCCAATATACTCAAAATATTATCATTTCAACATGTATTAAAATAAAATTATTAATGACCAATTTTATATTCTTTATTTTGTACTAGATCTTTAAAATCTTGTATGTTATATCTGCAGAACATATTAATTTGGTCACTAAATTTTCATCAGAAATACCTGATTGGTATTTAGATTTCAAAAGATGTACTGTTCAAAAAGTAGATTTATATCCTCAAGTGTTCCAAACATACTTAAAATTTGCCCGTAACTGAATTGAGTATTTAATTATAAATTTAAATTTACATTAAGTAAAATTAAACATTTACTTTCTCAGTCATACTAGCCACATTCAAGTGCTCAATGGCCAAATGTGGTTAGTGGCTATAATATTAGACAGGCAGCTCTAGAATCTCACGCAGGATGGCAGAGGATATTGAAACAGATAGTGGTAGGTAGGTAGATGTGGTGGGGCAAGTCTTGGGAATCCTCTTTTGAGTGTTCCAGTTTTCTTAGTAGAGCGGAAAGCAATCATCGTCAACTTAGGATGAAACATCACGAAATGGAATCTAATGTAGTTGGTTCAAGAGTCTTACTAATGTGTTAGAAGAGTTAAGGAAATCACAAAGGAGACCAACACCAGCAAAAAGCTATTTTGCTCCTATGCCTAAAGGGGAAAGGGAAGGAAACAGTGGTAAGACAAGGAGCTGCCCTTATGAATTTGTAGATTTGGAAGGATACAGCGCCTGGCAGAACCACAGTCACAGCAGGCAGGGAGCAGGAAGGAACTATCATGACCTCTCTCTTTTGCTCTTTATATCCTGCCAAAGGTTCCCACTGCAAACTCTGGGAAACCAGGCAGCAGGCTCCCTAGGGGATACATTTTTATGGGTCAGTTCCCAGATGGCAGAGGAGCAGAGAAGGGTGGAGCATGGATCTTAGGGGTTTGGAGCAAATGGAGACACTGACGATTTGGGGGAGGAAGTATAGATTGGAGGAAAGAGAGGTTGCCAAATGGTTATCTAGGAAAATGAGAGAGCAAATGAACTAGGGAAAGATAAAGACTGTATCAATGTCTCAGTATTTTTCTCCTCTTCTTTGGACAAATATGTATTAGGTGCCTCCTGTTGCAGAATACTCTGACTTTTTCTAAGCCCTGGGAATAGAGTGTCGAAGAGGACAAAGCTCTTCTTTATTCTACTATTCTACTATGGGGACATGGGCAATAAGCAAGTGAAAAAATAAGAGATAACCTTAAATAGTGTTAGATTCCATTTAGACAATTGTAGTATTCAGAATGGGATTGAGGCTACATTGAGACTACAACAGGGGCGTCAGGAAGGACTTCATTTAGGAAGTTATATTTGAACTTGTCTCTCAATGATGTGAAGATCTGGGGAAGAATGTTCTTGACACATTAAATGCAAAGGCCCTGGGAAAGGAAAACTTTGATGTCTTGGTGAGATAGGAATAAGAACAGTATGGCTGAAACGTACTGAATTAGGAGGAGAAGCACCATGCAAGAGGAGATTGGAGAGGTAAGATGACACGTGATTTTTTTCTTTAAATGTGAAGCCTCGGGAGTTTTTATCAGAGAAGTAATATAATCTGATATACTTTTCAGAAAGATTACTTTGGCAGCTGTATGGAGAATGGACCAAGCAAGGCAAAATTGGAAGCCAAAAAGACCAGAGCGAGGGGCTGATGCAGAAGTCCAGATGAGAGTTGTTCAGATGAGGGTGGTACCATCTGATATGCCCAGGTGTTGTTAGATGTCAAATATATTTTTTAGTAGAGTTGATAGGACTTTCGGGCTTTACTTCCTTCCATCTCTCCCTCTCTACCTTATTCCTTCCTTCCACAAACACTGAATGGCAGGGTGCTGGTACTGGGGATCCTAAGATAATTATGGCATGTTTCCAGACCTTAGAACGATCAAGCGGTGGTGGGAAGTGGGGTAGAATAGAGTGAGAGTGTAACAGCAGACTTGCAAATGAGGATGTGTGCCTCATGCTAAACATACCATGATACATACACCATACATGGGAGAGTAAGAATCTCACTGGGTGGACATCCGGGAGGGAGGGATCTAGAAACTCTTCACAGGAAAGATAAAGCTTGAGCTGAATTTTGAAAGATGAGTAGGTGTTTGTTTGCTAGGCAAAGATGGAAAGAGCACGCCTGGCAGCAGAAACCACGTATGCAAAGGCAAGGCAGCGTGAAATATCCTGGCATTTTTGAGGAACTGTAAGTCATGCAGTTTTGTATGGTTTGAGGTTGAGACGAGTGGGTGGATGAGTGGGTAGAAGGAAATGAGAAGCTAGATGAGAATGGTGCTAAAAAGGCAGGCTGGGCTTGGACACTGAATGTCTTCCGTGCTCTGATAAGGAGTTTGGGCTTCGTCCCTTAGGCGAATGAGACTCTGTAAAGGGATGTATAAATAAGGAATCTCTTGATCAGATTTGATTTTTGAGAAATGGTATAATGTTAGCAGGATGGAGAATGGATTAGGAAGAGGGCAAGGCAGGAGATAAGTAGGAGATTTTTTAAAAATTAGTAACGTTTGTTTCAGAAGCAGTTGTTATTAAATTAGTTAATAATTGATTTCAACAATTCACAAAAAATTCATTTATTGTTGTTCTCCTCTATTACATTTATATAATGCCGATTAGAATAAAAAAACCTTATTTTTGTGTTCATGTGTGGTATTATCGCATAGAAAATGTCCAATTTTTCTCATAATTTTTAGAAAATTTGTGAAGCTGCACTTACCAGTCAGATCGTGTCTAAGGTCCCTTTGACATTCTGTGAGCTTAACTAGAACCAACACATAGCTCTTTCTCCTTCACTGATGTTAGAGAGTGGTTAAGTTAAGACAGCATCTATGCTGATATTGTCAACTACAACCTTAATAATTTACTTCTCAGTGAGTCAAATGTGCTTAACAGTTGCAGCAACCAAACTCCACCCATGGCTGGCAGGTTTAGGTACGAGTCATATGAACACCACGTAGAGATATGTGCATTGTCTAATGATGCCATCACTGAAAATGAGACTGAAAATTGACTCAAGGTCAGTGAGTCCTTTGGAAGGCCAACAGCGTAATACTGTTACTGCAGGTACTCTCTTATATTTGTATAGAAGTTTCTAGTTTGCAAGTTACCTTTACAAATTCTCAGTAAACCCATATTAAGCAAAATGTCCACAAAGTAGTCATTTCCTCTCATCATCTGTGTTTCCGTGACACCAGGTTCTTTACACTTTGGTGAATATCAAGTGACAGAACAAGATCAATGCACACAACAGCTGGGTCTTAGAAGATAGCCAATTTGTGAGCATTGAAACCACAAATGTTTAAAATTCTCATATGCTGGCCGAGGCATATATGAAAAATGGATTACAGCAGAATATCTGAGCACCTGCTTTGTTTTAAGTTCAACTTGGGGAATTTCACAAAAGGCAGGGGAATTCTGAGTTGCCCAATCCTAAACCATAAGGCACAGCTCTAGATAACTTGGAAGCAAGTGCAGCTGGAAAATCAGCCAATGGATGTCAGGATTGCATCTGCTCTATCAGTAGAAAGGACCAACCTTGAGTCTAGAAAGCAGCTTCCCCAAAATAGGATCAATTTTACTTGTGAGTTCAACATTGTCTTCCACCTTTCTCCTACAAAAAGATTTTAGTTCTTTAAGACTCAGGGCAAATGCCATAATTTCCATGAAGCCCAATCCAATCTAACAAGAAGAAATAATTTCTCCTTTCTCATGATAGGAGCTTCTAAATGTTAAGTGAATAAAGTAGTGTCATCTTAAAAAAGATAGACACATCTACTCGGGTATCTTTTACTTTATATTCATACACATACAGGACACTTGAATCTGAAGATGGACTTACCAATTTGGAATATGTTGAACTTTTTCTTTATCGCTTTCTGGTTCCATTTCAGTTTAGTTTCTTCTTTTTCCTAACCACTGTTGCCAGACAGTTATCATATTCAGATGCTTTAGTAAAGATTTTTATTTCCATTTGCATTCTCTGGTCAATTTTGAGATGACTGTCTGCTTTGCTGTGATTAGTATGGAAAGGAAGCAGCTGTGAGTAGGGAAGTGCTGGCAATGAGGATTTTGCTTTTTATTTTTTTTGCTGTTGGTAGAAATTGTCTAAATAACAGGTGTCTATCATCATAAGTGTGAGAACGTGTTATTTTTATCACTCTGAGGGCCAGACCCAGCCTCTAGGTACTCATCTGAACTCAGAGAGAAATCAGCTGTATGCAGAGTCCCTGAGAGTAGATTTTACCTATATGATTCTGTTTTGCCCTTCAATTGCTTCCATATGTAAAAATTCCACTCCTTAAGCATTTCTACCAAACTTTGCCGCAAATCTCATGAATATAAACATACCATTGGCTTTGACATAATACACAACTTCCCTTAGAAGTGAAAACAGACTATTGGCATTTAACACCTACGATTATAAGTAGCAGATGAGGTAATTTCAGTCATTCTGAAAAACACAAACCCTCTGTCGCTGTTCTCCCACCCAGCCCTGAAAATGCATGATGCTGGGTTGAAACACTTTCACATTCCAAAGATACATGTAAAGCATTTTAATGCTAGTGGCAACATACCACTAGCAACACATGAGATACTAAAATCCTTTCTTATTAATTATTTTAATATAGTGACTAATTATGTGGAATGGGAAATCCTAGTGCATTAATGCACAGAAAAAGCACAGAGATGTGCCCCATGCATGACTCTGCTCTGCACACTCAGAGTTCAGATGGCATAGAAAATTACTCTCCTTTCAATCATTTAGGTCATGGGAATCCAGTCGCTGTGAGTACATAGCCTTTTAATTTAGCAGTGCAGCTTCTCTACCTAAAACAGCATGAGTCAAGCAAAGCATGACGATAAGAAAAACACAATGTGCTGATCGCTACGGTTCCTTCAACATGTTTTGCTGAGCCCTGATATAAGAAAGGGAAGGAATATGACTACCAGGTGCCGTTGGGCAAGCATAGAGGTGTATTTCAAAAGTGATATAATGATGATTCCCAACTTATTGACGATAGAATGGACAGCTGTATATTTTATAATCTCTGGTAACTAATTCCAGGAGAAATTATGTTTTCCATTTAGATTTTAAATTACTTGCTGTCAGTGGCACATTTTGTTCATCTGTGTATAGCCACATTTTACTCTTAGCAGTGCTGTGCTCATGGTAGGCACTCAGTAAGTGTTTACTTGCTTTGAAAGTGTTATATAAAAATTATTCCTCTAATTGTATGTCTTCTATTTTTAGTAGTCACTGAGAGCAGGATTGGTACTTTTTGTATTATCTGTAAGTCTCATCAAAGTGCTTTGCACATAGTAGGCTCTTAGCAAATATTTTTGAGTTGAATATTACTGCATTAAAGAAAGTAGATTTTTGGGCCGGCCCCGTGGCTTAGCGGTTAAGTGCGTGCACTCCGCTGCTGGCGGCCCGGGTTTGGATCCCGGGTGCGCACCGACGCACCGCTTCTCTGGCCATGCTGAGGCCACGTCCCACATACAGCAACTAGAAGGATGTGCAGCTATGACATACAACTATCTACTGGGGCTTTGGGGGAAAAATAAAATAAAATGAAATTAAAAAAAAAGAAAAGAAGTAGATTTTTGTTTCCAATAGGGTTAGTTTACTTAGTGACTTTAATATGCATCTAGCTTTAATTTTTAAACTTTTACTTTTTTCCACAAATATAGAAATTCCACTGCTTGACTGGGATTTAGGGTTAAACTTGACTGTTCTCTTTCCTCCCCATCCCCCCAACCAATAGGAAACAAATTCTCTCTGCTGTACTACCAAAATATAGCCTGAGTTTTTCATTTTTACCCATCTTAACTACTGCTACCCTAATTCGAGCCTCCTGGACACTGTCCCTGAGAAATGCAACAGCCTCCCCACCGGCCCCTGTTTCTACACTCCTGTCCCTCTCCAGCCTATCCCTCACAGAGCAGCTAGAATCATCTTAAAAAAAAAAAAAGTAATTTCCCTCTCCAATAGCTTGCGCTTTGACTCAGAATCAAGCCTGAGTTCTTTACCAAGGCCTGCAAAGTACCACACCATTTGGCCTGTACCTGTTTCTGCCTGATTGCCTTTCTCCCACCTCCTCAGTCACTATACTGTGGCTACATCAACCTTCAAATCTTCTAAGCTTGTTCCTACTTTAGGGCTTTGGAACTTGCCCCTTTTTGAGTCTGGAATGCTCGTCCTTCAGATCTTTGCATGGCTAGATGCTTGATGGAATTCAAGTCTCAGCTCAAAGGTCATCTCCTCAAAGTGGCATTTTGATGCCTTTCTATCTGAAGCGTCATCACATCGTCCACTCACTGTGTTGTCACCATGTTTTATTTTCTTCATAGCACCTATCCTTATCTGATATTATTTTATTTTCTCATTGTCTTTTCTCTTCAACTACAATTTAAATTCTGTGAAAACAAACAAAGACTTGGTTGATCTTGTTTGTACTGGCATATAGACACATTAAAAAAATTGTATAATGGATGAATGAATAAATGTGCATATTTACAGGGCATATTTTTGACTCTAACTAGTAAGAAAACATAATGAAAGCACACTGTTTGTGATGATTTGCTTTAAATAGAGCCCCCCATTAAAGATCATGGGTTTAAAAGGACTTATTCTTCAGCTGTTTTCTGTTGATGTGTTGGAAATCATCCTGTTGATCCAAACCTCCAAAATATCATTCTGAAGACTTTTGTGTATTCTGAGATATACAGAAAAGGTTTGAGAGATTTGAAATTTGAGAGTTTCAATACATACAGTCTTGTTTTCTAGTCTAGAAAAAAGGATTGAGTGAGACCAACTGCTTTCTAATTTGGTTTAATGTTTTAAAATATTTTAGTGAATGACCTGATTTCAAACTGGAGAATATCTGATATATATATGATATGATATATATATATGTAGTTTGCTTATGACACATAATATAGGATTATTAGATAATTGGTACAGTATCTGCAGAGTACAATCTGAATTTAAATTATCCTTGTTAACTTGAAAAACTGGTCAGACACAAATAGATTGAAATTCAGCAAGAAAAAGTGCAGAGCAATATGTTTTGAGATTAAATGATTGGTGTTATTTTTTTACCGATTTAATTACCTAAAGCAATTCTAAAATATTTTATGCCAGATTTGTGTATTATGGTAGATAGTTGCATGCATAATGCAGATTTGGCTGAAATATATTTTACAGAACAAGAAAATATAAAGCCTTCCTTACTACATCTCCCCATCCCAATATATTTCTATACTATATGCCATACTATCTGAAATGACACCATTGCAGAGTCATTACGTAGGGTTTAAGTCTTATTATTCCAAGCTGTCCTTTGAAAACACAACTACCTTCTTTTTCCAAAGTAGTTTATTGGGGCTCTGATCTCAATTTTGAGGAGGCAGAAAGAGAGGCAGAGAGCTGGATAGTGTGGGGTTGTGGGACAGTGCCAGGGTGGTGGGCCACATGTGGCAGTACTGAGTGCTAACAGCCTGGAGGGGTGGGCATCAGCGGGATAAGCACGGTGTGGAAAAGATTGGTTGACAGCTGCTGAAGCCAACTTCACTTACCCTGCAATTGTGCCTTAGGCAGGCCCTGTCATCACACTCCTTTTGGTGCTAAGCCCAGATCTATAGGGACTGATTAATGCTGAGTACCTTATGGCTCTCACATTTTATGATCATACTCATGTATCCCACTATCATGTTCCCTTTCTCGATTATAGTCCCACACTGGTGACCCATTGTCATCTTATCTACTATGATTCCTGATCCTTTTCCTCCACACTCATGCATCTGGTCCTATGCCACCTTGTAATTGGACAGCCCTTTCATCTGAGGCACCAGAGTTTCTTTTCTTTTATGTTTTTTAAACTGAAAAGACCTGAATATATGATTCTGTCAGTATAAGATCTGCTTATAATAAATTGAACTGCCAACCTGAGTGAAACTTGCATCCATATAAGAACTTAAAGATCAGAGTTTGAAAGTGAGCAGCAATATATTCAACCAGCTTCTGAGTACTTGGGGTTGGCATCAGGGACAAAGGAGATTACAGAAAAACAATGGATGCAGGAGTAAACCGTGAGAAGCAGCAGACAGAGCGTGTAAGGTATATGATAAGAGGAGCCCAAGCAGGTGGCGACTGAAGAAAGGGCAAGAGACCCTGCTCACCTTCGTCCACCTCCCGTTAAAAAACAAAAAACCAAAAACCACAAAGATTAAAGGGGAGAGAGAGACATAAAACGTAAAACCTTACTTCAAAAAAAAGAGTGAACTTGATATGCAAGTGTAAACTCCTCCCTGGCCTCATTACTTCCATTCTACCAATTCCACATTATTTATTTCCAGCAAATTAATCTTCCTAAATCGCAATTACGATTACGTCTTTCAGTTGCTTAAAGAGGTACACACACACACACACACACACACACACACGCCAGCATTTCATTGAATCACATCCTTTCCCTGGCTTTCACTATCCTTTACTTTGTTGCTACATTTGGTGGTACCAGACTTACTAGCAAAACTTCTCTACTTGTTCTTCCCAGATCGTTACCAGACTGTGAACTCCATGGGGTAGAAACTCCTTAATATTGATCATTGTATTGTCAGTGCTAAGTCCCAGTGTCTGGCTCACAGTAGAATAAGTGTGCCCCACCCATTACTGCTTCCAAGCTTTTGCTCATTCAGTTCTCTGTTTGAAATGTTTTATACCACTTATTTGTAGATACCATAATTATATCAACATTTCCAAACTCGTTTCAGTTAGTATTTCATGATTCTATTCAAGAGAATGGATCTGTTTCCTTTAATCATTTCTATATTACTTAAAAAATGTTTTTAGTGTCTACTTCCGTATTATATGTTGTGTTAGAGTCATCTGTGTTATTGTCTTTCTGACTAGGAGACTGTAAGCTTCTGAAAGGTAAAGTTTCTTACTTTTGGCATCTAATACAGTTCTTTGTACAGACAAACGTGCTCAGTATTTCTTATAAGGAACCAATGAATTGACCAATAAAGAAATAGGAAGAAGAGGCTCTAACTTTAAATAAATTGTGTTCTGAATCCACTGTGCATTTAAAAAAAATTATATTTGTCTTTCACCTAGTGATTCATGCTTCTAAAGAGACAAATATGTTTCTGAGAACCCTGCTATTCATTTGTACAGAATTAGGAACTTAGGATGATTGTCATATCTTCCAAAATAAAAGACTGTGTGATTCATTTCTTAGTTGTCTTCCTAGGATAAAATAACCTTCCTACTAAAGATAAAACAATGTAAAACTATCACTCTTGAATTGAGGCAAAAAGTTAACTAAAATAAGACCCTGGAGAGATGCTGCTCAGTTTAATCCACGTGAAAATATATTTCACACTGTTTGCAAATTTGTGGAATATTGTGTAATTTGGTAAAAAGATCTAGAACTTCTAACATTTAATTACTGCACAGGAGCACCACATAGATATTGGCACAAAATAACATGCTAATACTGTATGGAGACAGAGCACTATTCTGGAACACTGATTGATAGAACTGTTCTTTTAAGATACACAGAATCAATTTGTGCTGCCACCATCTTGTCAAGACAAGACAGTAGTCCTCCTCCTCAGGGTGTGTTTTTGTTTTCCTCCACACTAGTGTTTCTATGCAGCCCTCTTTCCCAATGTTTCTCAGTCTGTGAAACACCTGTGACCTTGCCAGGACTGGGAGAGTGATGGGATTTGGATAAAGGAAAACTGAGGAAGAAAAGAGATGACAATGTGCAGCTGCAAAGTTTTGCAAGAACACACACGTATATTCACATCCGTCTGGCATCCTCCCTTCTCGCTCCACGGTGGTTGTCACCACTTTCATTGTCTACATTCTACCTTCCACCTTCTTGGTTGAAAAAAAAAAAGACAAAGAGTAGTGAGGAAATCGAGAATGTCAATAAAACAAGATGTCTCAATACACTTCTTGAGAGACAGTGTTCTGTGACAATATTAGTCACATAAATAATAAAAAACTAAATTTCCCAACCTAAACCAAAACAAAAACAACTTAGTACTTGCTACTAATAATCATGAAACTTTAAAAATATTAACTTATAAGAACTCCAAGTAATGGATTTGGAAAATAAATAAGATGGAAAGTTTTCTCCTCAAAAGAAAAAAAAATTCCAGCGAAGAGCAGATGGAAAAACAAAACCAAAAACAAAACTTCTCAAACCAAGACTGGTATTCCAGGGAGTTTTCTTCTTAAAATCTTCACGTTCAGTGGTGCTTGTTAAGATCTTTTATGAACTTCGCTATTTTATATCTGGACATCTTCCTTCTCTTACTGAAAATAAAAGCTTTGAAATGGATAAATGGAATCTTGCAAAGCACTTTCGAGTTCTTTATAAAAGCAAAATGGCAAGTGAGCTTAATATGTTATTATATTTTGAGTGAACACATTTTAAAAGTTCTTTGCATCTAAATATTTTCTGAAAGCGTGTCAGGTAATTATTGAAGAGGCAGTGACTATTTGTTATCTTCACCTTTATGCTTTTCAAAATGTACTAATTATATTTATCGCAAAGTAATTTTACTGTATGAAGTTGCTGGATATATTCTATATGTCAGGGGAGGGTTATAATGTAGTTCTCATCCACTTTTTCCTCCAGCACTGGATATATAGACATTAAAGTATTGATGATAAAATAAATGTTTTCATTATACTTATGAATTGATGGGTCTTTCAAGGTGCAAATGTTTGGGTGCCCCTCTTTGATGATATAGGACTGTTTTAATACATGTTTTCTACTGGCTTAAAGTTTCAAGCCACAGAATGCATGTGACTTAGATACTCCTCATTTGCCGTGTCAATTCCTGCTCTTTCTCTTACAAAGTCTCTTTTCAACTGTTTCATAAAGATTAAGTGACTGGCTCCAGGTTACACAGTTGATGTTTTCAGAGCCAGGTCTACAATCTATGTCTATTGACTTCTAATCCAGGGCTCTTTTGACTACATCATTTTGCCTCCTAGTTTGCAAAAGAGGATATATACTATTCTCTGGTGAAAGATCCTAAATATTAAACATTTCTCCAGAGAAATTTCAGGTTCTTAAAATTAAACTTTGCCAGTAAAATCTTAAGCTCTTTCTCTTCTGTTGCCAATATTTGTTTTCTTGGCAAGAGCTGTGTTTTCATCAAAAATGTCTGAAAATTTCATTCTATTTGAACTTTGTAAAATAGTATCCAAGTTGTGCACTTTCAGCTTGCAAGAAACAAGGACAGGCTCATGGTACTTCAGATGCTGGGTCAAGTCAGGCAAACAAGGTGAATAGAGAGACAGCACACACGGAGCAGGTCTTTTGGAAGCCATTTCTTTGGAGGGAACTCACAGATACCAGAACCATAATGGTCTGTTATTAACCATTACCTTCAAGGACAGCAAACTAGATCTTTCAAGGCCAGAAGTCTGACTTGAGGGCTTAGGTCTGTGAAATGTCATGATTAGGAAATCATTAGTCCGTCCCATGGTATGCACTATCAGGAGCTGGGTTGCAGTAACATCATCAGCAAATGGTTAAGTTCTGGTTTTCAATCTATTCTACCAATATGGTGGGGGGAGCACCGGAGCCTCCTCTTATGTAATCAAGGAGGATGCGTTCCAAGATTCCTGTTACAGCTTTTCTGGACTAGTGAGTGGACCAGTGGTCTGGTAGACCACCTCTACATTCCACTAAGATTGATTGGCTTAAGCATTCAGCTGTAGCCAATTTCCATGGGGTTCTGGAAGCCCTATCTGAAGGTGAGCACGTAGTTTAATCCTTACTTCTCATGCAAGGAATTAAAATAGAAAATAGTGTCTGAGGTCACTAAGCTAGGTCTCATAGAATTACAGCCTTGTTTAGGTACAGCAGAAAGTCTGGAGGTGGAAGGACATGTCTAATGGTCATCCTTGACTTTTGTGTTCTCAGTGTGACTCAGTCAAATATGTGACTCAGCCTATTTGTGTGTTTGGAATGTAAACTGTCTGAGAGAGGGGAGATTTTCCTTTTTAAAAGGTCATATTGATGACCTTTCCGTATCCTTAAACCATCTTTATCAAGATTCTAAGACACAAGTGAGGAAATTGACACGCTGAAGGATTAAATCATCTTCCCCAAGTTGCAAAGGTAGGTAGTATATGGTAGAGTTCCAGTTCTAACCTAGGTGGTCTGATTTCTGAACTGTCACACGGACCACCTCTCCACATTGATATGCTCATATATTGATATACAACTTTTAATACTGTTTCAAATGTACATATTTGTAAACTAATTGAAATGTCCTAGAAGGAAAGGTTTAGTTTTTTTTTTTTTCAGATTGGATGGCAAAATAAAGCCCTTTTTTTCTTTTTTTTTTTTGTGAGGAAGATCAGCCCTGGGCTAACATCCGATGCCAATCCTCCTCTTTTTGCTGAGGAAGATTGGCCCTGGGCTAACATCCGTGCCCATCTTCTTCTACTTTATATGGGATACCGCCACAGCATGGCCTGACAAGCGGTGCATCTGTACGTACCCGGGATCCGAACCTGTGAACCCCGGGCCACCAAAGCGGAGTGTACTCACTCAACCACTGTGCCACTGGGCAGGCCCCATAAACCCCTTTTTCTGAAACTCAAGACACTGAGGTCTACAGACTCTAGACCTTGATGTACAAAGACAAGCACTGCCTGTGAAATTTGGAGTTTGGATTTCAAGTAATGTCCACCTATTGAACCTCTGTTTGCCTCAGGGTCTTTATTCTATTTTTTCTATGTGGCCAATCTACCCCCTGGCAGGTAGCAATCAGAGCAATATTTGATGCTAAAAATCTAAGGCAGTGAAAGCCTTTGAGTGGTCTCTTAGGAAGAATCTATACCTTTCATAGGCTCATGGCAGGTCAGGAGGAAGACCGAAGGAAATTGAGTCCTGTCTCTCGTACAGCATTTCTTGTGGACAGATATTCAAGAAAATACGTAACGTGGGAGGTAAAAACTTTAAGCTAAAGTGCTATAGACAGATGTTAGAGGTTTCTCTATTTTTTTTTTACCTTTTGACCTCCTTCATCCATTTCTCCCACACCTCACCCCCCACCTCTAGCAACCACCAATCTGTCTTCTGTATCTATGAGCTTGGATTTTTTCTTTTTTTTTTTTGAGATTCCATGTATGAGATATCATAGTATTTGTCTTTCTCTGTCTGACTTATTTCACTTAACATAATGCCCTTGAGTACCATTCATGTTGTTGCAAATGACAAGATTTCATTCTTTTTTTTTTATGGCTGAATAATATTCCATTGTGCGTGTGTGTGTGTGTGTGTGTGTGTCACATTTTCTTTATCCATTCATCCACCGAAGGACACTTAGATTGTTTCCATATCTTTGCTATTGTAATAATGCTGCAGTGACCATGGGGGTGCATATATCTGTTTGAGTTAGTGTTTTCATTTTCTTTGGATAAATACCCAGAAGTGGAATACCCAGCAGTGGAATAGCTGGATCATAAGGTAGTTCTATTTTTAATTCTTTGAGGAACCTCCATTCTGTTTTCCATAGTGGCTGCACCAATTTACATTCCCACCAACAATGCACAAGTGTTCCTTTTTTCCATATCCTTGCCAAAACTTGTTATTTCCTGTCTTTTTGATAATAGCCATTCTAACAAGTGTGAGGTGATATCTCATTGTGGTTTTGATTTGTGTTTCCCTGAGGATTAATGATGTTCACTTGTAAAGGGAAATAATAATAGTGCCTCTAGTCCATAGGGTAGTGGTTCAGATTATGTTTGTAATATATGTGAAGTCCTTAGAACTGTGTCTGGAACACAAGCTTTCAAACAGTAGCTATCATTTCTGTTTCTGATTCTAGTCACTAGTCTGAAGAGCTAGTGATGCAGGGGTACATGGAGAGCAGTAAAAAGAAAAAAAAAAATTCTAAGAGACAAGAAGTGAAGGCAATTGTTAGACTAATAGTTCCCTTATCTGTAAAAAGGATTGTTTCCATGTGAGTTCATTCCAATCTCTCAGAGAATATGTTTTGGGATGTTTAAAATAACTGTCCCTTTGAGATCACCCAAATCTGCTCCTAGCCCACAATTTAATTAATTTTAGTCTATGCATGGCTGGATGCAAAAGTACTTAGATCACTGAAGTCTCCACCATCAGCCATGTCTTTCAGTAGCTATTGATCATGACACCAGACCCTGGTAAAACAATCCATTTTAGCCATTTTCATGATTGATGTAGGTTACATCAACCTCACAGTGGTTGATATCAGCTGTTATGCTGGCTTAAATAATGGATTGATTGTGCCACAATTCACATATTTCACATGTAAAGACAGGACTTTAAATGATGTGATAAGAAGAAGGGCTGAAATTCCAAGCTAAGATGAAATTGAAGCAATCATGATGAATAATTTAAACTTACAAATGAAAACTCTTTTCTGTCGTTACATTTTAGTTGGAATATAAAACATATACATGTATTCTCTTTGACTTGAAATTGTGTTCTTGGTACTGTTTCTAATGCTATTACCATAGCATTGAAATGTGAAATTCTGGGATTTTTGTAACAATGACTTTAATAAAACTTAATTATCTTTAATATTTGATAGAACATTTATAATGTACTTGTTGCCAAGGTGAACTTTTGAGTTTTGGAGCAGTAAAAGTCTTTTACTTTGCAATCCCAATAGTCCAATGCTAGAAAGAAATTGTGGTTGGAAGTTCTGTTTTTCCATTATATTAATCTCCTTGAGAAGAAGGCAAGGCTACTGTAAAGAAGCACATCATAGAATAGACTAAATTTCATTTTTATGATTTCCAGTTTGATTCATTAGGATTCAAATTACATAGTAAATTAAAAATAGCATTTAGTAGTCTAATGGATAGACCAGACTGATTTGCAGTCATACCCTCATAATGACTATAGTCCCATAAGATTAGTACCATATAGCCTAGATGTGTAGTAGCCTATACCATCTAGGTTTGTATAAGTACACTTCATGATATTTGCACAAGGAAGAAATAGCCTAACAATGCATTTCTCAGAATGTATCCCCGTCTTTAAGCGACGTATGGCTGTATTGTTTTATGTGGTTTACGTTAAACTCCCACTTGTTGAATGAACGTTAGAGTAAAAATGAATTGAAGTTTTGTTAAGAATAGTGTAAGATTTTGAGCCTGTATCATTTAATTCTTTCCTAATAGAAATCTTGGCATCTTACAGGAGATGGAAATAGAAAAAATATTTTCTTTTGCTTTTGGTGAAGTATTATCAACTTTTGAGATGTTGTAAAATTCTCAGCCTTCTAGAATTAGACATTCTAGTGACAAAATACTATCATGATATCAAAGACATGGATTTTTATGTGTTTAACTTATTGATATTATAATAATATTTTTGTACGTATATAAAGAAACAGAAAATTGTCACTAAAGAAAGGTTAAAGATAAATGGTTTGTGCTTTGAGATTCTTAAAAGAACAAATGGACCTGCCACGTTTCAGTCTGCTCTTTTAGGACATTGTCCTTTTGGCATTATTAGTAACAATATGGCCTTTATAATTTCTTTTTTTTTAAAGATTTTATTTATTCATTTTTTCCCCCCAAAGCCCCAATAGATAGTTGTATGTCGTAGGTTCACATCCTTCTAGTTGCTGTACGCGGGACTCGGCCTCGGGTTGGACGGAGATGTGGTGCCTCGGGGCGCCCCCGGGATCCGAACCCGGGCCGCCAGCATCAGAGCGCGCGCACTTAACCGCCAAGCCACGGAGCCGGCCCTGGCCTTTATAATTTCTAAATGTGTTGATCATTTTATGATTCCTTCTACTAAGAAGGTTTACGGATTCTCTTATAGTATAAAGGAAAGACTGAAGCCAGGCAAATGATGGTATTTTACTTAAGATGATAGTCCTTATTTTACTCAAGAGGATATTAAAAAAATTTACATGAAAAAAAAAGCTTCTGAAGTCACATAAGTTTGAGAAACTCAAAATCAAATAGAGTTTATATAGTTTATTTTTGCAGGATTTCTTTGAGTCTTTACTATGTTAGCGTGAACTATGAATCATTAAATGGCGATTTTCTCTTTTTCTCTCTCTCAAAATATTTTACAACAAAATATCCGTCTGCTCTGGTGTTCTGAACAACACTACAACACTAGTAAATATTGGTGGGGTTTAGGAGGTAAAGGGACTTGAGTAGGTTTTCTTATATTTTTAATGAGAGAATGACTCATATTTAATTAAAGTTTGTATTGTATGCGTATGATATGTCAGACAAAATGTTGAATGTTGGTATCTTAGTTTTCTATTGCTGTCATAACAAATTACAATAAATTTAGAGGCTTAAAAGAACATAAATTTATTTTCACACTGTTCTGTAGTTAAGAAGTCTGAGAGAGGTCTCACTAGGTGAAAATCAAGGTGTTGGCAGGAAATCTTGGGAAAACGTTCGCTTGCTCATTCCAGTTGTTGGCAGAATTCAATTCCTTGCTGTTGTAGGACTGAGATCCTGATTTTCTTGCTGGCTGTCAGCTGAGGACCATTCTCAGCTTCTAGAGTCCTTCCGAATTCCTTGGCTCCTTCTTCTTTCATCATCAAACCCAGCAATGGTGGGTTGAGTCCCTCTCCTCCAATATCTTCTCCTCCTTCCATCTTATCTTTCTGAACCAGGAAAGGTCCTCCACTTTTAAGGACTCATATAATTAGATAGGGCCCACCTGCTTAATCTAGGATAACCACATCTGTAAAGTCCCTTTTGTTATGTAAAATAACACGTTCGCAGGTTCCTGGCAGCCATTATTCTGCCTACCACAGCAGGTGACAGAAAATTGAATGAGACAGACTCTGCCCTCCAGTGACTTCCAGTTAGTGATGGTCTCATGTACATAAACTCATAAGTAAACATTAATCAATCAATTAATATGATATTTAAGAAATTTATGATGAGATCTAGAGATCTCACTAGCAGAATACTTGGTAAGCTGCTACAGTAGCGATGATATACTTCCATGATAGGCATGAGTGGGTATACTTGAGGGAAATTCCATCCTGGCCATGGTGAGTCCTGTATCCTCAATCCATTCCCCAGTGCTTATTTAGAAATGGGCATACACACACACACACACACACACACACACACACACACACAGATATTCTAATAGTCTCACACATTAATTGGGACCCAATATGTTTGGGGGTGAGTAGATGTTCTTATTTACAAGATACTCCATTCAAAATTCTTTGAACTATATCTTCTCCATCCAGGCCAGATATAGAAACAGGATTTGGTGAAGGCAGATGCTGATAAAATTCTATTGAAAATATACTATATTCTACCTTCAGTTACTGTCTTCTGTGATTAGACTCTTCTCACTCTTCTCCTGCCAAACGTCTTTTTGATTTCTAGTATTATTTTGCCCTCAGATTCTTTTAATGTGGATGACTCTTTTAGCCACAGTGGTTCAAAGCAGGGGTATATCCTTTGGATAAAATCAAATTAAAAGCAGCATTTATCCCGACTACGTCTTTGTTTTAATGATATTGGCTTGCTAGTTCTTTGAGCACTGAGTTTTAAATAGAACAGAATGGAAACTTTTTTTTTTTAGCATGCTCTTTATTGACCAGAAGGAACTCTTTCTCTAGTCAGATCTAGTTTCCATTTTCCCTGGGGAACACTGCATAAATATGCCAACTTTTCTTGCTTTGGGCTCACCTTTCTAAGCTCCATGCAGACCATCCCTCTAGTAATAACACATTCTTCTCCCAGCTTTAGACAGGGAAATGCGTTTACTTATCCTCTCTTGAGAGTATCTCCTGGTCACTTGTATTAGAATTTGAGTTTCCCCCATGTATGACCCACCCTTTTAAAGATTATTTCTGAGAATGGGTTACTTCTACATGCCAATAAGCCCAGCGAGCACTTGTACAACCAACTGAATTATGAACATGGAGTGATTAATTCAGTTGCATCCTGTCTATGAATAAGGCAGTCTTTATTAGGCATGACCTTTTTCATGTCTTTGGAATAACATTATCTTTCCAGCTTCCACCACTTCTTTCTCTAGGAAAAAACCAAAACCAAAAACAGTCTTTTGTGTAACAGAAGATCCATACATTGATGGATTTTCTGAATCCCATGTAGGGGAAGAGGGAGAATCTCCCTCTGCCCTTTCCCTTAAGGTTCTTCTGGCTGGCCAAATAATCAACAAGACAGGTTAGCAGGAGAAAATAATACCAAGTTTAATAACATGTATACATGGGAGAAAGCAGGGACACTGCGTTTTCTCAACACAATAGCAGAAATTCTCGTCTTAAATACCGTGTTCAGCCAATGACAAAGGAGGATGTTGGGGGTGGGGAGTCAGTTACAGGAGATTACCACTAAAGCACAGTAAACAAGAGTAAGGTTATTATGCAGATTTAAGACCTCACTTTCCACATTGATAAGTCTCTAGAAAGGAGGCCATCCCCCCTTTTCCCAATACAGAGAGGGAGATACCTTTACAAATGGAGATTTCCCTTATAAATGTAAATGTTTGTCTGGCAACTCCTTGCAGGGCCATCCAGAGAATGTGGCCAGAGAGACATAAGATGGGCTTGTTGGTGCCTTTTCTATTGTAACATCTATTTTACATTATATTACAGCCATCAGATAGAAGATCTGTTCCAGGAAGGAGTTACTATGTCAAATTCTTTAGGCAGTTAGTGGGGGAGGTCAAATGTCCTTATTGTCTTCAGCTCGAAATAATCCGCATACCAGAGTGGTGCTTCCTGGGGCAGCTTGCCCTGAGCACCATCACCCATAAGGTTAGTTATTGTTAAATAAAATTATAAGAAATAGTTTCTGATAAGGAATTGACCAACTGTATTGCGTGCATTCTCAATATTTGATAATAGTTAAAATCAATGTTTTTAGAGACCTGACAAGCTGTATCTGTTCCAGATATTCTCACCTAATACTGTTACTCATTTTGATTAGACCTGTAATTTCCGTACAAGTTTTGGAAATTGCTTATCTGGAACACAAACTCAAAGTGAATCTTGTTCAGTGTAGAAAATCAGGAATGTTCTGGTTATTGAACAAACAACTACTCCTTGTTATAATCACTGGCTTTTTGAGATCTGTCCATTATTAGTACATCAGGTGGCAAACTATTATGTAGCATATAAAGAGAAAATAATATTAGACAAATGCCCTCAACCTTCTTGTTCAATGCTAAACTATTTAAACCTTCACTCTAAATAAATATTTAAAAAACAGTTTCTTCTCTGATAACAGATTAGCATCTGCAAAGAAGGTTTTTGACCAATTATCATGACTAAAGGGGGCTGCTGTGTCTTTGGTGTGTGAGCATTGTCAGAGAGGCTCCATGCTCCCTAGGTGCCAGGGCTCTCATCAGCTTCAAGTAAGGAATCCCGGTGGGACTCTGGGGCTATAGAGAGGAAAGGAGGCATCTAGGATGTTAAATGACTTTATGGACAAAAAGCCCAGAAATCCTGCTGCTCATCCCCAAGAAGAAAGAGAATAAAAACAAAATTTCTTAGTTTTATTTTGCCCTAAATTCCAACGCAGAGAATTTGGGTAACTTGAACTGGATCACTAGAATACTTCTTTTTACTAAGGTACATTTTTTCAACCAAAGTAGTGGGATAATGCCTGATTTATTTCATATAGCCCCCTCCTATCCTCTCCATAAAACGTTGGTCTCAGATCTTTCCATATTTCACTGAGCAGAGGAAAGAGGCAAATCAGTTTAGGTCCTTTATGTGGGAATAAGCCTCATTTGAGACTAGATTTGGCTGCATATAAAAGAAAGTATAAAAGTAACGTAAAATTTTATTTCTCTCTGAACACTAAAGACATGAGGTCAGTGATTTTCCAGGCTGATTTGGTGGTTCCACGGTTATCAAGACCCCAGTCTTCTTCAATCTTTTTGCTCCACCAGCCTCAGCACATGGCTTCCATTCCCAAGGTTGCCTCATAGACAAAGGTGGCTGTTGGATCTCCCACCATCATATCTCCATTATAAGAGTAATGAAAGAGCCAAAAACAGTCTCTTTAAGCAAGCGTCTTAAAAGTCTCACATAGCACTCATGCTTAGACATTAATTGTCAGAACTTAGTCACATTGGTATACCTAAGTGCCAGGGATACAGAAAAGTTAACCTTCAAACTCTATTCCTTGCTGCCAATGAAATTTCAGACTCTTCTGTCTCTAAAATTCTGAATTTTCCTATTATCTGTTTTGAAATTATTTAAGAATTGAGAATTTTATGGTGTTTTTAAAGTTAAATTGACGCTAACCTGAGAAACAAGCTGTACAGATTTGATTTTCATCCTTTCAACCATCTTTTTAAAATCTAAGGCAAGTCACAAACTTTGGGCACACCATTCTCTCCACTACATAAAAACACTATACTTGATGGCTATACCAGCTGACAAAACACATTTTTTTGTTTGTTTCTGCTGTGGTTGATTGTCATTTTATATATTGTTTTAAAGAATGATGATTTGTTTCTTTATTACCTTAGACTCCCTCCCACAACAGGTATATAAATTAAACAATGTTAAATTTTATGATAGTTACCTGAATACTATTCATTTACAAACATATTTACCATGTGTCAACTACTATTCTAAGAGCTTTATAGATATTGACAACTTGAATCCCCATAACCACCCTATAAGATAAGTACTAAGATCATCCCTATTTTATAGATGAAGAAACTGAGGCAGAGAGATAATAACTTGCTCAAAGTTGTGCAGGTGGTGCTGTGACTTGAACTCAGACAGTCTGACTGTGGAAGGTGTGCTTGATACTACTATGCTGCAGGGTGTCTTGAAACACATACTTCATTTCTAAAATACCAAATTTACTTCAAGAACATTCTGTTATTCTTTTAATTAAGCACAGCAATTATTATTTGATAGTACAGATTATAGAAACTCCAGGAAGAATAGGTGAACTGTTTGGTCTTAGCTGATAATGTCAATCAGAGTTGTAAATAGAACTCAAGTTTCCCGACTTCAAGCAAATGCTAAAATAGCACGAGCCCTCTCATCTATTTGCAGCCAGCACTATTCATGGCATTCTTCTACAGAAAAACACATTCTGATCTTTAAATGAACTGTTGAGAGATGAAATGTGAGTCCAAATTATTTAACCTTATTTTCTTTCCTTTTTAGACTTAGTGATTTTTCAGTCACAAGAATACTATAAATCACGAGGTTAAAAACCAAAGATCTGGGGGCCCGCCGGCCCGGTGGGGCAAGCCGTTAAGTGCACGTGCTCCACTGCGGTGGCCCCGGGGTTCGCTGGTTCGGATTCTGGGTGTGCACCATGCACCACCTGTTAAGCCATGCTGTGGTGGGGTCCCATACAAAGTAGAGGAAGATCGGCATGGATGTTTACCCAGGGCCAGTCTTCCTCGGCAAAAAGGAGGAGGATTGGCGTTGGATGTTAGCTCAGGGGTGGTCTTCCTCACAAAAAAAAAAACAAAAAAACACCACCAAAGATCTGATAGGAGAAAATACGCTTTTGTTGCTTACCAAAGTATACTATTTGTGCATTTGAAAACACATTGCTGCTCTATTACCTAAAGCCATCTAAAAATGAATTATGTCTCTTTTCCAGGGAGTGGAATTGTATTTATTACTTGATTTATTTTATTGCTTTAATCTTTATTAAAGATTTTATATATAAAAAGATAAAGTAATGGCAAATCTAACGTTTGCAAAGCAGAGCAAAAAAACAATTTCGAGCCTGTTGAATCCTATCAACTTCAAGCATGATTCAAATATTTCAGATCTTCATAGAGACAATTATGAAATGAAAATGTTTACAAAGCACATGCAGCATGTGTTTTACAACCTTTGGATTTTGTTTTCAGGAGCTTCTGAATCGTTGCTGCTGTTTATAATCTGCATCTGTTATAAAATCAAATAAAAATATAGTTCATATGAATAGAATGAAAAGAAAAAAACAATGAGAGTAAGAAATGTATTTGTTTTGGGAAGAAAATGAGACCATAACGAAGTCGGGGTGCCTTGAGGAGAAACCTTGATTGTAGTCTCTAGAAAGACCTCATGGGATGGCATTACCTAGGTGAGTTCATGAAGGTTCAGGGTGTAAACTCAGTCTTCTCTGGGTCTCTGTCTAGACTTGGGGAAGCAGATAAAATAATTAGATTTAGAAGACACTGGGATACATACACTATCTGACAAATTATTGTATATACTGCTTTGGTTTAAGCCTAAGCAATATTCCCTCTTGGGATTCAGATACATCAGGAACTCTCAGACAGAGACTGGGCAGGCAGGGCTTTCAGAAACCTATTTGTATGAGGGATAGAGAAGCTTTCTAGGAACGAACACTTCCCAAGAAGGAGGTGTTCAGCCTCAGTTCTCAAATGGAAGGAATGATTCTGTGAAGAACATGGTGTCAGTCACATAAGTTAATCCCCATCCTACCTTCCAGGAACTCATATCTGAATCCTAAGTTAAGAGAACTTTGAGTAAGTAATGCAAAACATTGGGGACCATGGCAGTGCTATTTAAGTTCTCCTTTAAGAAAGTATGACACAAAAGGGAACAGACATTTTCTCCTATGTAGCCAAAGATCATGATGGAGATTTGGCTTCTCAAGGTCTCACATATATCAACAGTGTTGGCAGGGGGGATCAGCAGTAAATGTCAGAAGAATCAATTATTCCTTAAAAACTGATGGGACATAGTGAGGAGGTTTGGGTGAGGTGATTGTATAGGATCCAGAGGAAGAGGTGGAAGTGGTCACTGATGGGGCACTGCCCTGTGGAAGTGGTGATATATCAGAGGCAGAAGCATTTCCCAGAAGAAGCATGGTGGTGGTATGTAGTCAAAATGGTAACAACACCTAGCAGAAGAATTGGTACCAGGCAGAAGTGGATGAACTGGTGGAAAGCAGTTTTTCTCTAACTGCTGGAAGCAGTGGTGGTGGCAAATGCTGTTGGTGTCTCTCTCAGTTCCTGTTGACTGGTTAGGACACTCATCCCCCAGTTGCTGTAAGTGTTATCCAATTCCAACTCACAGATGCTCCCTTACCTGTAGAATTGCCCTCATTATTCCTAATCTGCAGCTGCAGATGAGCTGTAGCTCATGATCGAGTTCAATTACTGCCAGTAGATTAACTCCTTTCTTTGCTTTCTGGAAGTAAATTTCCCATTTGAGTCACTTCAACTTCTGCCCCTTGGTTCCCAGACCCATGTATTCTAATTACTGGGGACCCATCACCACATAACTGCCATCGGTTAAAAGAAAATACTGCACTCTGAAGATCAGCACCCCATCCACTCTTTGTGAAGAGAGTAATGGCCTGAGGCAAGTGTATGTACAGGTACCTGAGCAGTGTCAAATTGCTTAGCTTGTGATCAGTGGCTTGGAAGGAGCAAGACTGGAAGATTAGGATCAAGAGGGTCTGGAGAAGAGGCATGTGGATGGACCCATATGAGTAGGCGTAGGCCAAAGTGTGAGCATCTTTACATCACATGCTAATACCCACCAGGGTGCATCCACTGCAGAAGAGACATTAAAGAACCAAGTGGAGGGGGCCGGCCCGGTGGCGCAAGTGGTTAAGTGCTCAAGCTCCACTGCGGTGGCCCGGGGTTCGCCGGTTCGGATCCCGGGTGCACACCGATGCACCGCTTGGCAAGCCATGCTGTGGCGGCGTCCCATATAAAGTGGAGGAAGATGGGCATGGATGTAAGCCCACGGCCAGCCTTCCTCAGCAAAAAGAGGAGGATTGGCAGATGCTACCTCAGGGTCGATCTTCTTCACAAAAAAATAAAAATAAACAACCAAGTGGACAAAATGTCTCAAAATAAAGAACCAAGTGGACAAAATCTCTCAGATAGTAGATATCAGCCAGCCTCTGTCCTTGGCCATACCAGTGCTTGTACAGTATGGTGTCAGTGAAGGGGGATATACGTGGGCCTGACAGCATGGGCTCCCTCTCATCAAGGCTGAATATTTAACTTGCCCACAACAAAGAATAATGTTGAGTCCCCAATATGGCACCATTCTTCGAGGAGACCAAGTAGTGACTTGGTGTCTAGTAGTTTATATCAGACCCTACACGCCATGGAAAAGGAAATGTTTCTGACGGGGATTGACAGGTGATCCAGCTATGGATTTGCTTCTCTTTCCTGCAGTGCCTCAGTCCACAACATTATTTAAGGGCTCATGGTGTCTGATCAAACAATATGGGATTTTGTAGAACCTGTCTTGGACCAAGGGCCTTATGTGACAGAAAAAAGTGGTAGCAATGGATTCTGACCATGGAATCCACATAGCACACCATCCAAAAACTTCTGGCCTGATAGACTCAGTTTGGAGATGAATCCCTGAGATGATTGGGTGCCATCCTCTAGAATATCTTAAAAGTTAATGGCTAATGTATGGAGCTGTGTATCTAATAGTTAGGATACATGGGTCTAGGTAACTAGAGTGGCCCACCTTTTCTACTGGTGACCCATTTAGGAATTTGAGATTCCTATTCCTGCAACTTTAGGCTCTACAGATCTTGAAATTCTGAGTTGCAGAAGGGGTCACTTCCACTAGAGAACCCATAAGATTCCCACCAAACTTAAATATACAGATACTACTGGGTCTCTTTGCATACCTCGACCCGGTAGATCAGTAAACAAAGAAATGAGGCGAACATACTGGCAGGGATAATTGATTCTGATCATCATGAGGAGGCCTAGTTGCTACTATACTCTGGGGCATCTCTATAGCTGTAATTGAAAATGGGCAAATACAGTAACCATGGTCTGAAAAGGCATGATATCCAAGGGCTCACGACCCTCAGGGATGGTAGTCATGGTCATCTACAAGCAAACCAAGATTCTGACAAACGGAAACATTGGAGAATGAGCAAAAGAACCTAGAAATGGTGGTGGAAGACGGAGATGTTTCACTTATGGGTTCAGGACCAGCTGCAGCAGCCAGGGAGGCAGTTCATATCACTAACCCTTCTCTTGTAAGTTTCCCAGAAAATGAGACTAACCAGAATCCTAGAGATGCCAGGCCCAGATGGAATACATTTAATGTAACAAACAAGTGGATCTGAACCATGTAAGGAATGGGTGCTGGTCCTCACCCGGGTCCCTTTACTGTCATGTACACCCATCTTCCTGCTGCTTTGAATATTGGCTAATAACAACCCATATCTCTCCCTTTCTCCTAAGAATTGTTATTGGCCAAAGAGAAGCTACCTCCCCTCATCTTTTGCGAGCAGACCTTGGCCAGTGACTGTGGGACAAAGGTGTTCAAAATGGTAGCTTCTTGCATTAATGTGGGACTACCTCTGTGGTGCAATTTAAACTTCAGAACTGCACTGTGGGGTCAGAAGGAAGCTAGTCTCCAGCTGAGACACATCCTTGCTTAGCTTTTCCTCCTGCTCTATCCTGGTTCTCTCATCCCACTTCTGATAAAAGCACTCTCCAAAAACTCAAAGAAGAATCCTCAACTTAGGCTCTGCTTCTGTGGAGCACAACCTAAGAGAGTGGTGAAGTGTCTTTCAGCGGGGGAAGGAGGTGTCGACCCTAGTCATGACTGGAGGCAAACCAAAACAAATGACATACAGATGGAGCTGTCACGTTATTACTGAGTGGACTTGCTCATGAGCCCATGAAGACAGCTGTTGGGGCATTCCTAATACAACTGGAAAAGATTCTGTCAAGAATTGGAAAAACCGCGGGTCAAGAATAAGTAAAATTTACCACAGATTTGTCTGCATTTTATACACTGCGCTAGAGTGACCTGGGAAACGTGTTACATTACCACAGGAAACAGGCATTTCTAGTCACTGGATTGCTTTTTATCTTCTACTTAGATTATCCACCTCTTGTTATATGTGGGAAGTCATTGTGGTAATCCAAAGATGGCTTATTATACATTACTCAGAGCTAATAGAGTACATGATTTTGAGGTATATTTCTTCTGGGCTGTGGTGAACCCTGGTGAGTAATAGCCACCCAATTTTGTGATTTACCTGCATAATACTTTCAAACACTATAAACTTGAGCCTTATTTGGCATCATTTTCCTATCTTCTGCTGTTACCTTTCTTTTTCTCAAATCTTTTTCTAAATATTTTATTTGATTTCCCCTTTCTGAACTTAGAAATTACAATCCAACGTCCCTGAGATATCACTTAGGTCAACTTAATAGGGTTTTTTTAATGTTCTTATACACATCGGTCGTATATGGACAGACAATTTCCAGGTTTATTGCTACCATAGCTACTGATATTTGCTTTACATGGATTTTGTCAGCTGGAATCTTAGAGCAAATTTAATTCCTTCAATTACAAGTTCTCAGTGTACATCTCATTTTTTTCTCCCTTTCTCAAATACTAGTCATCACTTTCAAAAACTGGGCAGAACTGAAGTAAAATAAAGAAATGGCCTGAATCTCAATCACTAGAAAAATACCAGTGCATTTTGTCTTAGAAGAAGAAGACTGATCACAAGGATTTTCAAGGCTGTTAGTCTATTTTCGTACTTCCAGGTTAGTACTAAACCCAACCATTGAGAGCTGAGGATTTAATCTCTTTTTAGTTTATCTGTAAACTGAAAATGATTCCTTTATATTTTAGGATTAATGTAGAAGCCAAAGATACAACAATTTTCTCAAAAATCACTATCATTTCATAACTATATAGCAATCGGGACATTCTTAACACCTAAAAAAGCTTGAATAAACTTCTATTTATCAGAGCATTGATGTCTATCAGTTAGGACCATAGACTGCTGAATATAGGCATATCAGTCATTTTTGGAACTAGGAAATTTCTTTTATTCATAAATACTCCCAGATTTGTCTGTCAAAGTCACTATGGCTCTATCACTAGAGATTTGTTTATTTGGTTTAGAGCTTTGCTTCTGTGTGATTTGATTTAACAACCTGGATGCTGGGCATCTGGGCTGAATTGGCTTGCGTCCTTATCTGGAACTGTTTCCGCACAGAGGAAAAACGGTATTTTCTTTCGGCCCCATTCTTCTTTCTTTCTAAGACTTTAAAAAAGAACAAATAAGATAAGAATAAGATTCCTAAGGACAATTTTCCCTATCTACAACATAAGACTAGTCCAGTATTTCCCAAACTGTGTTCTGTGGAGATGTTAATAAATGACATGGCTTTCTGTGAATAGATGGTACTGTGGTTACTCTAGACCACGGCAAAGAACTACAATGCAATTAGAAGATTTCAGAAATGTTACAGGAAAGAAACTTGTTTCTTTGTTTAAACTTTGTTTTACTCTGTTTTTCAAAGTTAAATGACCAATAAATAATTTTTGGGAGCACATTGTTTAACCTCATGCAAACCACCAATATTGGGGCTACTAGTTGGGAAATACTGGTTTGGTATAAAATCAGAGGATTTATATCCCAAATTAAGGTTAAATCCTGTCTCTGTAATGTATCTCCCCTCTCCAGTCCCTGTGAGCCATGGCATATGAATTATACAGCATTCTCACCTCAGGGCTTCCAACGTGATTGTGACCACTGTGGGTTCCTGTACTAATATTTTTTCAAGAATATTTTATATTATAAAATGAATATATATTCAGCATTAACACTATAGAATTAAAATTAATTGTATAGATTGATGTATAAAATTAAGATTAACCTGTGTTAGTCAAAATTTTTAGTTACAAGTTTCGGAAATGCAGCTCAAACTTGCTTATGCAAGAGTACTTATCAGGTGATGAAATTGGAAGGTCATAGAATCAAAGAAAGAGCTTCAGGGTTGAGAATAGATCTGGGGATGTCAGACTTCAAAACTGAGGCCTGACACCATCAGGGGTCCCTCCAGGTTCCTCTCATCTAGGATTATCTCTGCTTGGCTTCATTTTCCCTTACATCAGGCAGCTTTCTCCCATGAGGAGTAAAAGGTAATGGCTGCCAGTAGGCACCAATTCACGTTCTTCAAGCTCCATGACCTCAAGTGGAAGGAAGTCCATTTGTTTTAAACAAAAAGCTTAGGGAAGGAATCTGTTTGGATTGTATTACATCATATAAGAGGCCTGGGCCAATGTGGACAGGTGAATTGACAAAATGAATCTAGACCTGGATTGTATGCCCACCTTTTAAACCAGAAGGTGGGTTATTGAATCCCTTTGAATTGAAGGAGTCGTTCCCAAAATGAAAGTGGGGAGAGGAGGGAAGGAGTTCCTAAACAGGCAAAAATAAAACTATTCACTACATTTAACTCTTTGATAGACACATTTATAGCATTTCACCAATACCTAAACTTGCAACAATGCCCATATCTAAGATAAAGAATTAGTTCATGTATAACTGAAAACACATTTACTCTCTTCCATCAGAATACTACCTGAAATCTTGTTCAGTTACTGAATTTAGAATCTCTGAATTATGTTCAGTTCTCTCAATCAGGTCTGAATGAGATGATCTGACCATTTATGGGCCAAAGGCTAAATAAAAACACCTCAACATACGCACGTTAAAATAAAAACAGGAAGACAGAACAAACACAGTAAGACCTCCCTTTTAGAAACAGGGAAAATGAAAAGCAACATGTAGTGATCAAAGCTCCAGAATATAGATTTTTTTCTATTTTTCCATATTTCCTATAAGAGAGGATGGTTGAAACCTCCATTACCCAATGTCCTCCGTAATCACTTTTCAAAGGGATATTGCAAGAATTCCCATTTTTGGACAATACCACTTTGAAAGTTCTTTTCCTATTTATGTGAGTTTGAGAAATCTTGGAATTGCTCTAGGAATTGAGTAGTTTTAGGCTTCTGATATTCGCTCCAGGGTGGCAAATACTTCATTTAAATAACTGGTTGGATGCCAGGGAATTCAGTTTTTTTCTCCATCTACACTTACTTCCTGGGTGATCTCGTGTGTTTTCATGGATTTAAATACATTTGTAAAGCCCAATTAATATCTTTAGCCACCACATTTCCCCCTGAGCATCAGACTTGCATTTCCAACTCCTCCTTGGATGTGGAAAGTTCAAATTTAACAAAGCCAAACCGGTGGGTCTTCTGATGTCATTATACCTGGTCCTATGATTGACCCATTTTTCTCAGGCCCAACATTCTCGAACATCATAGCCACAAACCTGACCACTTGTCACCACTTTCACTGCCACCATCCTGGTTCAAGCCAGTATAATCTCTTGCCTGAACTAAATGCTTAAAATGCAAAAGTTTCCTAACTAGCTTCCCACCTCTACTCCTGATCCAGTCAGTACTGTAAATTCACAATATAGCAGCTAGAGTCAATTTTATTTTAGAGTTGTATATCAGATCAAGGAAATTTCCCGGCTCCAACAATCCTGTTTTCTCATTATTTAAACATAAAATTCAAAATCCTGCAAGGCTTTATGTGTCTGAGCCATGACCATCTCTGAAACCTCATTCTCTATGGGATCCTCCTTGCTCAGTCCGTTCTAACCACACTGGTTTTCTGGCTGTTCGTAGGACCCTTCCAGCTCGTAATGCCCAGTGCTTTTGTATTGCTCTCCCCTCCGGCTCTATCTTGCTGTCTCCAGGTGTGAACATCACTTTCGTCATTTCTTTCAAGTAGCTCCTCAACTGTCACCTCCTGTTCTTATGTTGTTTTATTTTTCTTCATAGTGCTTATATTTACCTGATATTATGTTATTTGTGTATTTTCTGTCACCCCACTAAAATGCTAGAATATGCCCTCTCTCACTATAAGGCTTTCTCTGTTTTGTTCCTTGCTGTTTTCTAGAATGGTGTCTGGAATATTTCATCTGTCTATCTATATGTATACACATATATAGTTAGATCTATTATAACGCATAACATAATTATATGTTATAACTTATACATCCTCCATATATAACATAATAACATATATATAACATGTTATAATATATCTAATTATATGTATCATATATAATGTATGCATAATTATTTTTATAGCTAGTAACTAATGCCTAACTCATGATCATTTAACATTGACCTGACTTTTTGGTTTTTGTTTCTTAGCAATGAATGGGCTAAACAGCCAAAAACATGGGCTGTTTTTAATCTTATTTCTAAGTCTAACAATAAGTGCCAAGCACTGTTTTAAGTGTCTCAACAATGAATTCATTCATTCTTTCTTCTCAGCAACCCTGTGGGGTAGGTAAAATAGTATTGCCCCCATTTTAGAGAAGGGAAAGTGAGGCATGAAAGAGTTCACTTATTTTCCCAAGTTATGTGGCTAATAAGAGGCAGAGCCAGAGTTCTGCTGTGGCAGTTTGGCTCCTCAGTCTGTGCAGGTGACCACTCTCGTGACACTTTGTCCTGCGCGGGCCCTGGCTTCTTCCTCAGAGCAGTGAGCAATGCTGGGTCATGCAGAGAGTCTGAGGGAATAGTGGCCCTGGATGCGTCTCAGGGAGGCTTTGTCAGGAGGCTTGCGCAGCTGGCTGGTCCAGGGCTTCAGACTCTTGCACTTTCCTGGCCCACCAAGGGCCCAGTCCTCACCTCTATTTGGATTCCTACTTCCTTGTCCTTCCACATGAAATCTGAAATAGTATGGAAAATCGAGCTGTTATAATTATCCAAAGTTATGATTGACCTTCAGTGGTTTTGTGCTGTGGACCACAGACAGAAAAAGTCTTTTGTAATAAAGTTGCATTCTGTTTCCTTTTCTGCTTTCAGTTTGGGTCACCTCGGTTTTGGTTCTCAATTCTGTATGTACATTCGAATCACCAGGGGAGCTTTTAAAAATACTTGGCCCTATCCCATAACAATTAAATACAAATCTCTGAGGATGGAGCCATGGCAACTCTATTTTTTACAGTTCCCTTGGTAATTCTAACGAGCAACTAGGGTTGAGAACTACTGCCTTAGATCAGTGGTTCTCAAATGTTAGCATGTGTCAGTATTACCAGGAGGGCTTATTAAACACAGATTGCTTGTCTCACCCCCAGAATTTCTGATTCAGTAGGTCCGGGGTGGAGCTAAAGAATTTCCTTTTCCAACAAGTTCCCAGGTGACACTGCTGCTGCTGCTGGTTCCTGACCACATTTTGAGAACTGCTGCCTTAGACCAAAACATGGTGCTTTTTGCAGTACCTCACTGAGGTTTTAGGAGGAGCCAACCTGCTCTGATATTTTCTACCAAGTGTCCTAAATTTCTAGCCTCCACAGGCCTGTAAACAAAGCACTAAGATTCAACAGATGCTCTTTTTTTTTTCCTGAGGAAGATTGTCCCTGAGCTAACATCTGTGCCAATCTTCCTCTATTTTGTATGTGGGACGCCACCACAGCATGGCTTGATGAGCGGTGTGTAGGTCCACACCCAGGATCCAAACCCGTGAACCCTGGGCCACTGAAGCAGAGCGTGCGAACTTAACCACTATGCCACTGGGCCAGCCCCTGCAGATGCTCTTTTAACCATTTGCTGAGGGAGCTATATCACAAATTCTCAAATTGGTTGATATTTGTTTCTGTGTTCAAATATTTATGATTACCAATAATGCTCAGTGAATATCCTTGAACATATATCCTATCGCCCTGTGGCAGAGATGGGTGGTCTGCATTCTCCAATATGAGAGTCACCACTCACATGTGGCTATTTACATATTCATTAAATTAAATAGAATTAAATATTCATTTTCTCAGTCACACTAGTTGCATTTCAAGTGGTAAACAGCGATATATGCTTACTGACTACCATATTAGACAGTGCAATAGAACATTTCCATTATTACACAAAATTCTATTGGACGATACTGGTTAGACGTTTATCAAATTTATTTCCTTTACCTGAACATGCAGCTAAATACATTTCCATTCACTTACATTGAGGCCTGGTCATGTCACTAGCTCTTGTCCATGGGTTATGAGGGAATGACATGTCTCTCCTGGGTTGGAAGCATGGAAGGGACCTGGGTCCCTAAATGATTGCATGCAACAGAGGGTGGGGCCCTTCCTCAAACTGTGATGAATTGTAACATGCGTGAGAAATAAATCTTAATTGTGTCAATCCATTGATATGTTGAGGTACTTACTTAGAACATTTAGCCCAACTTGGCTAGTACATTCTCTACAAAAATGTTAGGAATTGTGATATAGCATTCTTAAGTACCAATAATTTTTTTTCACAACACTGCAGACATTAATTAATCCATTCTTATTGTTATTATTATTGTATAGTAAACACCTAAATAAGACTTGAATGCAGTTTCATTTTTAATTTCTTTGTAGGTAGCTTTTTTCTCTTTATATTTACAGAAATATTCTTCATTCATTAAAATATTTGTTTTTATATATGTATACATTTATTTTTTCTTGGTAGCTGGTGAACTCTTTAAATATTCAAGTTAATGTTCACTTTCAGCTTAAGAATGTTTCTATCTATTATTTCTTTGATTATTATTTTGGATCTGTTTGCTTTATACTCTCACGAATTCATTAAGCTTGCTTTTTCCTGTAGATTGAATTTCCTGGATCTAGTCTCTTTTTCCTTCATCATTGTATTAATCTGCTCAGGCTGCCATAACAAAATACCACAGGCTGGGTGGCTTAAACAATGGAAATTTATTTTCTCATGGTTCTGGAGACGAGAAGTCTAAGACTAAGGTTCTGGCAGGTTGGGTTTCTGGTTAGGGCTCTCTTCTTGGCTTGCAGATGGTGGCCTCCTAACTATGTCCTCACATGGCCTTTCCTTGGTCCATGGGCTTCAGGGAGAGAGATAAAGAAAGATAGCTCTCTGGTTTCTCATTTTATAAGGACACTAACCCTAAGGGATCAGGGTCCCATCCTTATTACCTCATTTAAACTTAATTACTCTCTTAGGGGCCCCATCTCCAAATACAGCCACACAGGGTGTTAGGGCGTCAACATATGAACTGGGAGAAACTGGGAGACACAAGCATTCAGTCCATAACAATCATTTATCTTTTATTGCTTTATGATCCCCAGAAATGTGGGTGAATTCTATTAGTCTTCCATTTTTACTAAATGGATTTTTATCAGTTATTAATTTGCTTTTCAAAGCCTGGATCATATTTTAAATTTTGACCTCATGTTTTTCATGTTGTTGTAACTTTTTCTAGATCTCATATTGTTTTTCTTTTCTCATGAATACTTGCTCTAATGTCAAAGATGTGTTTGATTTTGATAATACAAAAATTCAATGAAGTTTGTTTGTTGTTTTAGACATTGAATCCAATGAGCAATAATGGGACTCATTTGAAGGACCATGGGCTAATTTAGGAAACTGAAAGGCAAGCTGAGTAATTAAGCATTGAAAGATACAAGAACTTTGTCATCAGAGACTATCTCAGCTCCAACCATACTTATTCTCTACGTGATTCTGCTCAAAATTCAAATTACTTGGAGACAAAATGCCTCTTTTAGGTCATATTTCTGCTGTTCTGAGATGTGTCATTTTTGGGGTGAAGTGTGTATGTTCTGTTGAACAGACAAAAACAATCATTATTAAGGTGAAAGTGAAATATTTTTTCAACCACACTTTGCTATAGCATATTTTAAATCTTTCTAGGATGAAAAATAAACATTTTCTGATAGTAGAATTTCTTGTAATAAATCTATTACTTAGAGAAAGATTTTTTTTTATTATTATTCTTTAGAACGGATTATTTCTTCTTCCTCATAGTATCATTTCATTGCTTCACTGGCTTCCTGTGTAGTAATTCTTTTTTTTTTTTTTTAATTTTTATTTATTTATTTTTCCCCCAAAGCCCCAGTAGACAGTTGTATGTCACAGCTGCACATCCTTCTAGTTGCTGTATGTGGGACGTGGCCACGAGGCCGGAGAAGCAGTGAGTCAGTGCACACCCGGGATCCGAACCCGGACCACCAGTAGTGGAGCACACGCACTCAACCGCTAAGCCACGGGGCCGGCCCGTGTGTAGTAATTCTTTTATTTTGACTACAAATGAAGGTCCTCATCTATCTTGGTTAGAAGATACCATTGTATTTTTTCCAGGGCCTTCTTTTTTTCCCAGCTTTATCAAGATATTATTGACATATAGCACACGTAAATTTAAGGTGTACAACATGATGATTTGATATATGGTTTTATTGTGAAATGATTACCACAATAAGGTTGGTTAACGCTTCCATCCCCTCACATAATTACCATTTGTTTTTGTGGTAATGACATTTAAGATCTACTCTCCTAACAACTTTCTAGTATATGATACAGTAATGTTACTTATGGTCACCATGCTGTACATTAGATCCCCAGAACTTATTCACCTTATAGCTGGAAGTTTGTATACTTTGACCAACATCTTTGCATTTCCCCCACCCTCTAGCCCCTGGTAACCACATTCTACTCTCTATTTCTATGAGTTTAGCTTTTTTAAATTCTACATATAAGAGAGAACATACAATATTTGTCTGTCTCTGACTTATTTCACTTAGAATAAGCCCTCAAGGTCTATCCATGTTGTCACAAAAGGCAGGATTTCCTTCTTTTTTTATGGTTCAACGTTATTCTGTTGTATATATATATCACATTTTCTTTATCCATTCATCCACCCACGGGCACTTAGGTTGTTTCCATGTCTTGGCTACTGTGAATAATGCTGCAATGAACATGGGAGTGCAAATATCTCCTCAAAATAGTGACTTCAACTCCTTTGGATATATACCCAGAAGTGGGATTGCTGGGTCATATGATAGCTCTGCTTTTAATTGTTTTTTTTTTGCTGAGGAAGATTTGCACTGAGCTAACGTCTGTTGCCAATCTTCCTCTTTTTTTGCTTGAGGAAGAATTAACCCTGAGCTAACATCTATGCCAATCTTCCTCTATTTTTGGTATGTGGGTCGCTGCCATAGCATAGCTGATGAGTGGTGTAGGTCCACGCTCGAGATCTGAACCTGCCAACCTGGGGCGCCAAAGTGGAGTACGCCGAACTTAACTGCTACATCACTTAACTATGGGGCCGGCCTCTACTTTTAATTTTTGAGAAACCTCTATACAGTTTTCCCTAATGGCTGTACCAATTTACAATCCCACCAACAGTGCACAAGAGGTCTCATTTCTCCACATCCTCACCAGCACTTGTTACTTCTTGTCTTTTTGAAAGTAGCCATCCTAAGAGATGTGAGGTGATACCTCATTGTGGATTTGATTTGCGTTTCCTGGATGATTAGTGATGTTGAGCATCTTTTCATGTACCTGTTGGCCATTTGTATGTCTTCTTTGGAAAAATATCTATTCAAGTCCTTTGCCCATTTTTTAAATTGGATTTTTTGTTTTGCTATTGAGTTGTGTGAGTTCCTTATGTTTTAGACTTTAACACCTTGTCAGATAAATAGTTTGCAAATATTTTCTCCATTTCATAGGTTGCCTTTTCATTTTGCTGATTTATTCTCTTGCTGTACAGAACATTTTTAGTCTGATGTATTCTCAGGGCCTTCTTTATGTATTTCCTGGGCATGTAGCTCTTTCTCAAGAGTTTAGCTGATCAGTTGGTCCTCTATGGCTCCTAATCTGGGCCTACTGTATTATATAATTCAGAAATACCTTGGCCATCATAGCATATAGACAGTACATTTTTTGTTTCCAAGGTTAATGCATATTTCCCCATATTTTCTTACTTCGAAGGTCATTTGCATTGTTATCTATGAGGCGAGATTTAAATACTGTGATTCTAATAACAACCAACACAGAATTTCCCAAATCTCTTTTAAATAAATGTTGCCAAATGTAACATGTGTTTTCAACATTTTAGAACTGAATCTCACATAACATATTAGGAAGAATAAAAAAAAATTCACAGAATATATTTCTCTCTGAGGGATAAGACTCAAAGCATTTATCAGTCAATGACACACTATTAGGCATTACATCATCAGATGTGTAACAGAGAGAATATGATGTGTGTGTTCTAATAATGTCAACAGAGTAAATTGTGGGGGCAAAACTCAACTAAGGGGTATTGCCATGAATGGCAGACTTGAAAATGAGAACCTTTGAGTAGCAGGAGGCACGGATTATCTGAGAAAGTGTATATAAAGAGAAGGACAATGGTTTGTGCAATGGGATGCTAGGAATTCCCAAGCATAAACTGTGTGTACTTCACCTTTTGGCTAAATAATGGCTTTCACTGTTGTTGCAGTTTATTTACCTAGGGCATGTAGAACAGTCTGGTCTTTTTGAGAGCACTCTTGTTGTGGATGGATGTGGAGATTACGTTCTCGCCTACAGATATGCTTAGTGTAAGAGAAACAGTAAAAAGGGGGTAAAAACTTTAATTTACATTTGTTTCCATATGCATGTAGACTTATGTATCTATATTTACATGCATATATTGCATATGAATATGCATATATTATATATGCATATGGATGTATAAAGAAATGAATATATGCATTACCACATAAAACTAATAACAGGGCTACGTTGAATGAGGTTAGCATGATGAGGTTGGCTATAGTGTGACAGCACGTCCAGCTCCTGGCAGTGTCATTTATGAGTAACCTTACATCGTGCACAATCTACGTCGTCATAGGTGGCGGCCTTGACTGGGAGGAAAACGTTTCATTGTTTATCTTTTTTTTATACTTTTTTGTTCTTCGAACTATGTGAATATATTAGGTATTCAACATAATAAATGATGAAGTAAATTGAATCATAAGAAATGTCTTGAGGAGAGAAAGTATGCGACTTTGAAAACAAATTAAAATTGCATAAGTGTTTTATATCTGCTTGATATCACAACTAATATTTTTTCATTAAAAGAAATACTTATTGAAAAACAGTCTCTTATAACTTTTGTTCTTTTTTCTTCTTTCTTCTTTTTCTTCTGTCAATGTATAAATCAAAACAGCCTTTTTGTGATTACTTCAATATCTGCATTAAAATATTTCATAGCAAAATAGTAGGAATTATTAAACTATTTAACTTAAAGTGATATAAAGTTCATTTTATAACTGTAAACCGCAGACTTATTTTCAAAAGCAAATTTCCTAATCTTTTTTTTTTCAAACATTTGACTGGATTGTTGGATTTCTTAGAGCAGAGACATTAGGCATTAAAACCAGATGCTTCTCATGAACAATCATTTCCCTCTAAAGACAATCTAAACTATCTTGAAATTTGAATTGATCAATTTATTTTCCATTTTAAACAAATTTCCACCTCAATTTTAATCCCAGCAGTCATGTATTCAATGGATATTAAATCCAGAAATATCAGAACTAAATTATTTAAACATTACTAGGGGAAGCTCATTGTGTTCTAATTTCACTGAAATTGCAAAATAAATGTGTCAGTTAGGAAAAGCTAGGCTATGCTGTGATAACACACAAGATGAAATTCTTAATGTTCTGAAACAGCTAAGGTTTATTTCTTGCTTTTGCTTCCTGTCCTTTTCTGGACAGCGAGAGACTACCATCCAAATCTTCCTCACTCCAAACTAAGGTTTCTCAACAGTGGCACTATTGACGTTTTGGGCTAGATAATTTTTTGTTGCCCCAGAATTGGAGAGGTAGGGTTTGTTCTGTGCATTGTAGAATATTTAATACAGAGTGGCTTCTACTCCCTAGATGCAGATAACACACTCCCCAGTCTTGCCAACCAAAAAATGTCTCCAGACAGACATTTCCAAGCACCCACTGAGGTGGCACAAGCAGCACTTGAGAATCACTGCTCTCCAAAATGCTGCTGGTTGTCGGGAGAGAGGGAAAGAGCTTGGGGAGAACTACATGTGAGCTTTATGAGCTCCCGCCTGGAAGTGAGTCACACCACTTCTGCTTATGTTTGGTTGGCCAAACACGGACATATTCAACTTCCAAGAGGCAGGGAAGTACAATCCTACCATGTTCTCATGAGGAGAATTAAACAATAGTAGGAAGCCAACACTAATAACTTTCATGGTTATATTGTACATTTTGATGGGAAAATGAATATTTTTTTTCACAAAAAATTGTGTATTTTCAACATAGGATCACTGACTTCAATCATTAATAGTTTCAGAATATATATATTAAATAGAGCAATTATTTACCATATCTTTGAGGATATATTAGAAAATAATTACCAAAGTACTAGTGATGATACACCTATAAGATCAAAATTTATAAAGGAATACCACGTCATCCTCAATACATTTTGTGTTGAGTTTTTATCATACAAAGAACTGCCCTAAGGCCTGAGGTTTACAAAAACCTAAAGAAGGAAAGAACACACATTTTTTTTGAGCACTGTGCAAGATGATTTTTATACATAGTATATCATTTAATTCCTCAACAATTCTTTCAGGGAGGTATCATTACATACCTTATATCATTGAGCAATCTGAAGGTCAGAAAGTTTGAGTTCGTGACCACATTTATTCAGGTAGTAAGAATCAGACTCTGGATTCAGATTCTGGAGCCCTCTACCCAACTCTGTGCTCTCAATGTTGTATTACATCTTGGCTTTGCGGCCTTCACAACCAAGGAGTTTACAGTTAATTTAGATATGACATATATGCAAAAATATCTAGCAACAAAATGTTTAGAGGAGTTATCTCCTTGTACTTGAAGTTGTACTAGATGTTGGAAGAGGAGAGTGTTAAATGTTATTCAATACAATCGTGCATCTTAAAAATGTAGGCAGACTATACAATTATAATTTATAATCTAAATTTCTGATGACTTAAATGCATAATGTTAAAACTTATAAAAATATCATAAGGTATAAAATCATATTGCCTGATGTCTTTTTTTATAGTTTAATATATTTTAATAGCAAACAACACAGAGGACAGATGACGTTAAAAACATGTAATTGCATGTAGGATAATTTGGAAAATCATAGTGAATGGATGGAATCTACTGGATGATAAAAATGTTATAAACACCACCTATTTGCTGCCAATAAGAAATTTACTTGTTTTAAATAAAACCCAAATGCTGGCATTGTCCAGAAAAATTTAACAGGTTTATTTATAATTGTTGTAAAGTTAAAGTGCTGAAACTTCTCCACTGAAATATTTTGACTTCCATTAATGTTTTACATTCTGCATTTATATTAGCAATTCACACATGAATGAAAATGGATAAACTGCCAATACCTGATTTCTGCCCTCTATTTTTCCACGTGCAGTCATACATACTTAGGTACTTCTTGACTCCATGGGAAAAAAAGATATCTAACGTTCAGTACTACCAATAACAGGAAGAAGAGAAAATTGTTCTGAGAACTTGATCAATCACAGAGTATAACAGTCTCTCATTAGTAAGGCCTCTCCTGACAGGTGCAGGAAAAGAACCAAGTTACTCTAGCAACACTGCAGCTGTCATCTGGGAATCTCTTAGGGTCAGATATATCACAGCGAGTTTGACACTCTAGTAACTCATTTGCAAGCATCATTTTCAGAAACTGCCCACTCAAATTGACCTGAGATCCACTTTGAAAGACACTTTGGTAGTTCCTCAAAAAAATTAAACATAGAGTTAACATATGACACAGCCATTCCCCTCCTAGGTATATGCTTAAGAGAACTGAAAACAGGTCCACACAAAAAGTTGAATATGAATATTCATAGCAGCATTCTTCATAACAGTCAAAAAGTGGAAACAACATAAATGTTCATCAACTAATTTATGGATAAACAAAATGTGGTGTATCTATACAATGGAATATTATTTATTATTTAGCCATAAAAAGGATTTAATGATTTTTTTCTGTCATGTTTGCATTTTATTGAACATGGATTAAAAAACTTGGCAAAAGTTCTGAATGCTTTCTTTCACTTTCTGTCAACACTTGGAAATATTCTTTGTACAATGTGCATCATTTAGGACTCTTTGGTTGTTAATAAATTGACAGACTCATCTAATTTAAGTAAAAGAGTAGTTTGTGGAAAATACACAGAGAAGCTTACAAAATTGACAGAAAATCTGAACAACCAAGCTTTGGGAAGAAGAGAAACTAGGGCAGCATCAAGTATCAGAAAAGTCTCCTTCAGTCTCTTTCTTGGGAGCACCTCAATTGTTTTCTTTTTTCCCCCAAACAAAAGGTCTCACATATTACTGAACCAACGAAGCATAGAAACAAAGAGAAACATGCCCAACTGTCCAGATAGTGGTGACCTTTTCAGCTTGTTATGGTAAGATGCTAGTGACCTTGATACAGCATAAATATGTGTGCTATCTCACATGCGATTCCTTGTAGACCCAACTTGGTTCTTCTCCATCTCCTCTTGTCGTTGTACGTGATTTTACTACTAGTTTTCATCTGAATCCATTGGGGATAGGATGATTCTGCTTTTGTTTCTTGTTCTGCAATCTCTTGATCCTGAAAGTCTTGTGAGAAGACATGGTGAAGAATGGAGTCAACCACACACACTCCAATGGCGGGAAAAAGGGGCAACTTCAACTGTTTTTTAAACTCATGTTGTTCTGCTCAAGATACAAAAACCCAAGAGAGAGACTCTGATTGATGTGGTTTAGGTCATAGTCCTTGGCCAAAAAAAAGTTTGGATGTCCCACCTAAACTGCATGAAAGAAGGTGGGGTAATTTCCCAAAAGACATTCTGGAAGCTGTACTCCAGGAAGGTGTCAGGTGACAGCATTGCCTCTGAATTGGCATCCGTGTACATATCATATCATTTTTCCAAGGTCACCTAACACCAGCAGTAGCCACTAATAAGAAGTCATCAGGAAACGTGCAATTTCACCAGTGGAAAAAATGAATCATATCTTCTTCTAATTTCACTTTAGTTTACTAATTGTCCACAGTTGGACAGGGAATGTACCGTTCTCCAAAATTTAGAAAAAGGTGGAGCAGACGGTTTTAGTGTAATTGGTTCAGATGGGAGAGATTCCTTCTATGGCTTATAAAAATAAAAGAAAATAAAGCAAATCACATTGCATAGAGCAATAGAGCATAAATAATAATGGTTTAGCAAATGTATTTTGCAACTATTTAACTCATATTATTTGGTGTACTTTTACGTTTACCCATATACTCAGGGAGTTTTGCTCTGCTACCAGGTAGTAACACTACTTCATTAAAGAAAGAGGGATCAAGACTTTCTTACTTTGTCATTTTCTTCTTTAATGATATTACAAAAATTATCATTTTTAGTGCTCATGAGTTCATAGGTGATAGGCTATCACTTTTCAAAATCCATATATGTTCTTATAGAGACCAGGAATTTTTAGATGTAGAAAAAAATCAAATATTTTAATTATTTTTGTATATCCTGCTTTTATTCATGCACTTAATTTATGGCTATCTATATTTTCATCTTTTTCTTAAAGGTTGCTCAGAAAACTCTAGGAAATGACTCACTATTTCCCAAACGTATTAGTAGTGTTGTAATTTATAAAATTTATTCCATGGGACCTGGCAGTTTATTACATATTTTCTTTTATTGTTTATTTCTTGCTTCCCACAAGCTTCTTGAGGTCAGGCAAAGTTTCATACAATTCTCCAATATTTAAAAAAATGTTTTAAAGGATAATAATTATAAATAACTCTACGTGAAATATCTTCTGTATTTCTCCTATGAGGTAGGTGATATCATCATCTCTACTTACAGATGAGGAATTTCGGGCTTCAGAAGGCTACCTATATAACACCTATATTAAATAGAAGTGTTAAATTTCAAATGTAGGAAGATGGGCTCAAGGGCCTTAACGTTTTTTAAATTATGAATACTTCTGCTTTAACAAGATTCTAAACATATACTAGCATACCTGTTTATATACGTATTCATATACATGAATACCTATTGAGTTGAATGGAATGACTTTATATGCTCATCAATCGGAATATTTGTTAACTTGACAATTTCTATCACTCTGGATAAAGACAAGTTTACAAGCCCTATGGAGTTTTTTACTGATAAAACAAACATTTATCTACATCAGTCAATACCCTGCTAAAAAGAAAACTCCTTTTCCTGAGAAGAGCAATACCCAATAGCAATGATAACTCAATAATATTTTAGAGGGAAACACTTTATCACTAAGAAAATGAGCACTTTCTCACTAGGAACTGTGGAAGCCAGATCACATTGCCTGGCTGCTGCAGGTGGTTCTCAGAGACACTAACAGTCAATAAGCTTCAAGAAGAGCAAACAGCAGCAGGTCTCCCAAGTTTCAGTGCCTCTCAGCGGTGGAAAAGGAATCAGTTGCTTCGAATACATACGGGGTAAAACAACATCCAGTACTTCCCAGTTTTCCAGACTCCTGGTCTCCACCTGTGACAATGAAAAACAAACACCACTACAGGTGAGAGTAAAGAAAAACAGCAGTAAGACTTAAGAAGGATGGAAAAAATGAATTGTTTTGAGAAAGGGAATGTGGGGAAAGCACAAGTGCTTAGAGTAATGATCTTTGAAAGAAGTATTTGAACTCATGTTCACAGGTTAAAAAAGAAGTATCAGTAATCACATAGAAGGTCCTTTTATCATAGGGTACAAATTTAAAGTTTTGTATTATCTCTTGTTAAATGACCTTGTATTATTTTTAGTTACATTTACAGATGAGACATCTTTTTTTTTTTTTAAATTTTTATTTTTTTTTTATTTTTCCCCCAAAGCCCCAGTACACAGTTGTCTGTCATAGCTGCACATCCTTCTAGTTGCTGTATGTGGGACGCGGCCTCAGCATGGCTGGAGGAGTGGTGCCTCAGTGCGCACCCGGGATCCGAACCCGGGCCGCCGGCAGCGGAGCGCACGCACTTAACCGCTAAGCCACGGGGCCGGCCCAACAGATGAGACATCTGTTTTAAGATTGTGGTGAGTGACATGATAGAAAGTTTTTTGTTTTCAATCTCATAATAAGACTCAGTGCTTTCCATGGTAGGAGCATCACACATTGACAGCTGCACTATATTTCTTAGACCCTACTTTTGAAGAATGTGTAGGCTTCAGGATGAAAATGTTTCCCAATGTCTCCCGAACTTCGCCACTCTAACTAAATCTACATTTCTTGCTATTGTTCCGTTTGTAGATATTTCAGGTATCAAACATAGCTTGTAGAACCCTAAACTGAAATGAATTTTTTTTTTTTTTTTTTTAAAGATTTTATTTATTTTATTTTTTCCCCCCAAAGCCCCAGCAGATAGTTGTATGTCATAGCTGCACATCCTTCTAGTTGTGGCATGTGGGACTCGGCCTCAGGATGGACGGAGAAGTGGTGCCTCGATGCACACCCGGGATCCGAACCCGGGCCGCCAGCATTGCAGCGCGCGCACTTAACCACCAAGCCACAGGGCCGGCCCTGAAATGAATTTAACTACACATAATTTGAGAAGATTCTTTCAAAAATTGTAATTTGTGTTGCATTGAAGTTATTAAAAGATGTCAGGGTCCATTAAGGAGAAAGAAACCACACCAGTAATTTGGAAAGGGTTATTAAATTGTAAAATGGGACTAACTACTAAGAGGGGGTAAAGAGAACCCTAGAGAATGCTGGAATATCATACGTGGGGTTGAGGGAGCATATTCAAGGAAGGAACAAACTTGAAAGAGATACTGCCCACAATAAGGCTGAGATTCAGTCTTCATAGGAAGGATGAGGCTGTGGAACACTGGATGCAGGAGGTTTGCTGAGGTGTCACAGGCCAAGACCGGTGAGGAGGAAAACACCCACTGGAGTTCCAGGGAAATTCTCTAGGTAGCTGTCCATTTTGATTCTGCAAAATATGCTAGGAAGTAACTTGCTACAATGATGATGAGACTACTTGGAAAGCTACCAGAGAAAATATATTGAAAAATAATGAACTGTGCCTGTGTAGCCTGTGGGATGATAGCGAGTGATCAAATGTATATGTAGTTAGAATTCCAGAAAGGGAGGAAAGAGAAATGGGGCAGAAAATATTTTTTAAATGGCCAAACATTTTACAAATTTGAAGAATAACAGCACATAGATTCAAGAAGCTCATCCAAACTCAAGTAAGATAAACACACAGGTATATATAGGTATGTCATATTCAGATAGCTGAAGACCAAAGATATAAACACTTCAAAATAGCCAGAGGAATAAAGGGCATATTACCTATAGTGGAACAATAAGAAGAATCATGTTTGACCTGCAAAATAAAAAAAGAGACCCAGACCTGACAGCCTAGTGGTTAAAGAGTGATATCTGCTTTGGTGGCCCAGGTTCCATTCCCGGGCACAGAGCCACACCACTTGTCTGTCAGTAGCCATGCTGTGGCAGTGGCTAACATAGAAGAACTAGAAGAACTTATAGCTATACACACAACTACATACTGGTGCTTTGCAGGGGGCAGAAAAAAGGAGGAAGATGGGCACAGATGTTAGCGTAGGGCGAATCTTGTCCTGCAAAAACAAAAAAAAAGGAAGCCAGAAGACAATTGAATGGTGTCTTTAAAGGGCTAAAATGAAAAATAAAACTGTGTAACTAGAACTTTACATATAGTGACATTATCTTTCAAAAGAGAAGGCAAAGTAAAGACATTTCAGATAAATAAAACTTGAGGGTTAAAAACACATTCCAGGGCCGGCTCTGTGGCTTAGCGGTTAAGTGCGCGCGCTCTGATGCTGGCGGCCCGGGTTCGGATCCCGGGAGTGGCCGGAGGCACCACTTCTCCGTCCAACGCGAGGCCGAGTCCCGCGTACAGCAACTAGAAGGATGTGAACCTATGACATACAACTATCTACTGGGGCTTTGGGGGGAAAAAGCTGAATAAATAAAATCTTTAAAAAAAAAAAAAAAAACACATTCCAAAGAATGTTATAGAACGTTTATCCATCCGAACAGAAAAATGTCAGAAAGGAAAATTGAATTTAGAGAAAAGAATGAATAGTGTTGGAAAAAGTAGATATGTAGGTGAAGGTAAAAACTATCTTCATATAATTTTAGACTCTTTAAAGGGCAATTCACTATTTAAGGCAAAAATAACAACAAAGTATTGTGGGAATTATGACATATGTAGAAATAAAATGTATGAAAATATAAGCCAAAGGATGAGAGAAGAAAATGGAAATACAATATTGTAATTTTTCTTACAATATATACCTCAAGAAGTATAGTATTATTCAAAGACAGAATATGTTTTATTTATTGCAAATAAATAAATATGTTTATTACATATAATATATTATGTAAGTTATATAATATATAATTAATAAAATTTATTATATTTAAAGGTATAATACATAAAATATATATTATACATATTTGCAATTATATATTGCAATATATTGCAGTCTTAGATTTGAGATAACCCAAATGTCCTTCAACAAAAGAATGAATAAACAATTTAAATCTATCATACAAAGGAATACTTCTCTGCAATAAAAAAGAAAGAAGTCTGATTTTAGACTGGACCCTCTATAGGAGAAAAAGATCACATAGAGGACATAATTAAGCCTACTGACAAAATTAGAAGTTTATTAAAGAATATTAGTTTGTTAAAGAATCTTACTGATGTTCAATTTACTGAATATAATGTGATTTTGTAAAAGAATATCTATTTTTAGGTAGCCCATTGAATATATATGGATAAAGAGCCATGAGGCATGTAACTTAAATGTTTGAGAAAACTTTTATATTTTATATAAAATGTGTATATGGAAATGTTTATATAAGTACACACAAATGTTAAAACAAACAGGTAAATCCTATCAAGAAGTGAATCTGGCTAAGAGGTATATAGTTTTTGTGTTATTACTCTAATTCTTGTAAATTTTCTGTAAATTTGAAATTATTTCCAAGGAAAAGACTAATTTTCTTTTAAAAAAGAAAAAGAACTACTGAAAAACACAAGGATGAATCTCAAAATATTATTTTGAGTGGAAGAAGTCAAACACAAAAGTGTACTTACTGTATGATTCCATTTAGATGATGTTCTAGAATAGATAAAGCCAATCTATACCGTTAGAGATCACAAGTATGGTTGCCTGGGCAGGGAGTCGAGGGGTGATTTTTTTCCAGTCATTATTGACTGGAAAGGAAACAAGGGAGCATTCAGAGGTGAAGGGAGTGTTCTATATCCTAATTTTGTTGGTAGTTGCAAGGGTTATGCCTGTGTTAAAACTCATGGAGCTATATGAAGAGCTGTGCATTTTACTCTGTGTAAAATATATCTCAGTAAAATTAGATAAGTATAAAAAGTGCGTTTATAAATTATCATTCCAGCAGACAATGTAGCTAAGCAAAACTCAAGTTGCCTTTTTGGCTCATGTTAAACGGTTTGTATTGAAAATTTGCTTCGGGGGCCTAATATTAACATGAGTAGCCAGCATAGCCTGCTACTAATTATTTTATTGTTTAATACTTTATTTTATTCATTAGGAGAGTCTGTACACATGAGTATATAGTTCACAAAAATACAATTAGGTTTCCAAGAGTGTGCTGGTGAATGAACAACCACCATTATGGGAAATAAGAAGAAAATAAATTTCCGTGTAAATACTCCCACCATGGCCAATTTCCAACTACCGATGTGATGTCACTAAAGAAGCAGAGTTAGGAAGAGATGGTCAATATCAACTGTGGTGCTGGCTTCAGCACACCACTAGGTTTGACTATATACACAGTATCTATACATCTAAAGAATGCTTTTCTCAACACAGCAAGATTCAATACAATAAGTAGAAGTTCACTGCCTACTGCCTGCCTTTTGGCAGTTTAGGCACTGTTGATTGTTAGTGATCGTATATCATATATATTTTTTTTTTTTGTGAGGAAGACCAGCCCTGAGCTAACATCCGATGCCAATCCTCCTCTTTTTTGCTGAGGAAGATTGGCCCTGGGCTAACATCCGTGCCCAGCTTCCTCTACTTTATATGGGACGCCGCCACAGCATGGCTTGACAAGCAGTGCATCCATGCATGCCCTGGTTCCGAACCTGCGAACCCTGATGTGCCGAAGCAGAGCACGTGCACCTTGCTGCGCCACCGGAAGGATGGCCCTCGTATATCCTATTTTGATTCTTTCCTTTTTTAGTGACTTTTCTTTCTGAGCTGAATTTCAGCTTCTTTACCTCTGTAAATCTTGCAGCAGAAATCTGAGTAAGGGTCATTTAGGTCCATGACTAGCTGAATGAGCATTGGATACTGCTGTTGGTGATTCTTTTTTACCTGGTGGCATTAGGAGATGTTTGCACACACTGACGTTGTCAGAATACTTATCCTTTACTGCGGGTATTGCCCTGAAAAGTCTTGATTTTGTGTCATCTCTGATTAAGGAGGGTCTATCCTCCTTGGGAGCGCCTATTCTCCTCAGCATGTGAGGCAGTTCAGTGGATTTCGAACCAAGGGCTTCTTTGAAAAACGTGTGGAAAGGGCAGCTTCTTTTCTCATCTATTCGCCTCTTCCTTTCTTCTGATTTGTCTCTTTTAAAGAAACATAGACACTGATCTTAAATCAGTGAAAACGTTCAGAGTTTTTATAAAACTGTTTTTAATATGTGTTGATGGACAAACCGTAAAAGCATCTATGATTATAAACAAGAATTTTGCCAATCTGTCATCTGATTGGCAACTTTACTTCATATTTCTTCCCTCATTGTAGTTTTTTTTTTAAACCCAAGCAATTTAAAAAACCTCATTAGGTAACTGCTAATATTCCCTGTGTACATATTTTGAGGCAATATCTTTCTCCACTACCATCTAAACTTTTCATTCATATTCGTACTGTTCTACAATACTGTAAAAAAAAAAAACAGCTATTTCATGATGTCTACAAATATTCTTTCCCACCTCAGTTTTTTAACAAGGTGTAATTCAATTTAATTTTTATTGTTGAATTTTTAGTATTTTATAGTTTATGTTTATGACTCGGAAGACAAAAAATACATGGCAAAAATAACTCTTTGAATTTATCCTAAGGAAAAACTGTGGATGTATATAAAAATTTAATTTTATGAAAGTTCATCTCAGCATTATTTATATTTGTGAAAATTCCAACTAATCTAAATGTAAAATATAGTGATAAACTACGTGAAATTATTCATATTGTATGAAATAAACTTGAAGACATGAAAAAGAAAAGTGTAGAAGAATACTTAAAGGGTTTAGAAGAATATTTAAAGGTTGTAGAAGAATATTAAAACAATTATGATATGTTTTAAATCATAACATATTGATATGTTAATGAGTGAAAAATCAGGTTATAAATAATTATGTAGCTTTGATATCACTTTTATTTAAAATGTATGCAAAAAGCATTATCAGTGATCTTCACTGGGCGGTAAGATTATGGTAGGTTTTTACTTTTTCTATACTTTCTAAAAATTTTAACATGAACATGTTTTTATATTAAGGAGAAACTTAACTGGATGAAATAATTTGTGTGACAGGACAATAGAGACTAAAAACAAATGTAATTATTTGGACTTTTTCTTTTTCTTTTGGTGAGGGAGATTAGCCTTGAGCTAACATTGGTTGCCAATCCTCTTCTTTTTGCTGAGGAAGATTGGCCCTGGGCTAACATCCGTGCCCATCTGCCTCTACTTTATATGTGGGACGCCTGCCACAGCATGGCTTGATAAGTGGCGCGTGGATCCATGCTGGGGATCCAGACCTGCGAACCTCAGCCGCCAAACCGGAACGTGTGAACTTAATTACTCTGCCAGTGGGCTGGCCCCAGGACTTTTTCTTTTTTTGATTAGTGAAGAAATAAGTAGGACCATTTTATTCTTAAGTGGTCAGTTTTTCTCTGCCATTACTGCTACGCCTATAGGTTTTTTCTTTTGTTTTATTAAGAAGGAATTGAAATTTATGCAGGCTACTTGATATAAGTGAGAGTATATTATAAAGCCTTATGTTTGAGCAAGCCCTGATGGCCTAGCTGTTCAAGTTTGGCACACTCTGCTTTGGCGGCCCGGATTCGGTTCCGGGTGCAGAACCACACCACTTGTCCTGTCAGTAGCTGTGCTGTGGCGCCTGCTCACACAGAAAAACTAGAAGGACCTACAACTAGAATATACAACTATGTACTGGGGCTTTGGAGAGTAAAAAAAAAAAAAGAGAGAAGATTGGCAACAGATGTTAGCTCAGGGCGAATCTTTCCCAGAAAAACAAAAAACAAACCAAAAAAACCTTATGTTCATCAGACAACCAGGAAAATATGATCTATCAGGTCACAGACAAAGCAGGTACTGTAGCACTGTAGAAAACCCAAAGCCTCATAGAGGAAAAGCAGGATCTAAAATAAGAGGCTCCAGAGCCAGCCCTGATAGTCTAGAGGTTCAAGTTCTGCACTCTCACTCCTGACGCCTGGGTTCTGTTCCTGGTCTCTGAACCACACCATCTGTCTGTCAGCTGCCATGCTGTGGTGGTGGCTCATGTAGAGAACTAGAAGGACTTATAACTAAGGTATGCAACCATGTACTGGGGCTTTGGGGAGAAGAAAAAAAAAGAGGAGGATTGGCAACAGATGTTAGCTCAGGGCGACTCATTCCCTGCAAAAAAAAAACCCACAAAACATAATAGACTCCACAGCAGCACTGAGGATTTCTTAAAGAGGAGCTTCTTTCCTCCTTCATCACACTCTCCTTCCCTCCATTTTCTACCCCCTGTTTTTTTTCTTCCCTCCTCTCCTTCCATCATTTCATCATTACTTTCTTTAATACTTTGAGTTCCTACTATATTCTAAGCATCATGGATACAGGCAAGTTCTCTGCCTACTTTCTCCTGGAGGAGAAAGACAACAGATATTACCCAGTAAGCATATAAAAGAATTGCAGGTGGTGACCAGTGCTAAAAAGAAAACAAAACCAGGTGATGGGTTAGTGACTAGCAGAGGGCCTGGGGGATACATGAGAATAGTCAGGGAAGTCCTCTCGGAAGAGCTGACATTTGATCAGAGCTCTGAATGAAGAAGCCTTCTGGAGACAAAATGCTCCAGGTACAGGTGCTAAGTGAGCAGGAGAGAAGAGTGGTCCAAGATGGGTTGGAACGTGGGACCTTAGATTTTATTCTTGATACAATGGGGATTTCTTGGAAGACTTCAAGCAAGGGTGTCAAGTGATAGGATGCGTGATTTAAAAGACTACGCTGGCTGTTGTATAGAGAATGGATGGATCCTAGTGGGCAATCATAGCAACAGGGCTGCAGTTAGGATGCTATTGCAGTAATCCAAATAGGAGAGGGCATATATCTTCTATCTAGTGTCAAATAATTAGCTCATTTATTCTCCTTATTTCAGTTCCTTTGCTTTTGACTCAGTTTTATTTACTTTCCTCCATTCAACTTTTCAGTACCTCTTAGCTTTGGTGTCCTCAGAAATTTTGCTCTCTGTTATTGCTCATTCCCAAATTCTACTCCCCTGCCTCTAAGCCCTGATTATATCTTTTGATCATCTGTATGCAATTGTTCAGTTCTCTCCAAGTTGACATGGCAGAGAAAATCAGCTTAATTAAGCCTGCCTTGATATAGCACGCAACATCATGTGTTGCTGGAGAGTCTACAGATTATTGTTGAACTTAAATTAAGTATCTGTTTCTGATTTGGCCAAGACAAAGTTGAGAGCTAAGACAAGTTGTACAAGTCATGACCATCCAGAGCTACCCTCTCATTAGGAGCTGTGAGTGGAATGGTTTAACTTATACGGAGCCTTGGGAGTATTGGACATCAGAATTGGCACACTGGTACAGCTATGTGGCATTTTTCTTTTGGTTGATTAGTAGATATTTTTGCTAAAGAAATACAGTAAATTAGAAGAACTGTAAGTAAAAGAGACATGCTACCAGGGAATAAGAGGAAATAGAGACTTGGGTCATGTGTGTGTGTGTGTGTCTCTAGTTAGTAAGCCACACTGCAGGAGGAAGGCATATGTTGTTTCGGAAGTTGGAAATTGTAAGCATAGAACAGAAAATAGTATTTAACTTAGAAAAATTTGTAAATAGTTCCTCAATTTGCTTAAGGACAAGATATTGAATAACTGAGTTGATTGCAAGTGTTTTCTAGCTATTTCAGTCCGTGATGATTAAGAAGTAATTTTGATAAATTTGTAGATTCAACTAAAGCTAATATTAGTAATGCCTAGAAATGTCAAAAGTCTTGAAAAGATCTTTGAATCTTGTATTACACCTAGTACTGCTTTTTAACCAGATTGGCCAGTGAGGGTGAAATGTGAAGTACTAGACATTCAAGCTGTACTTTAGGTAGATCTCTGAATCATTTCAGTGTTTTACTCTGTGAAACACAATTGAATGATTCTAGTCAGTCAAGTTTTTCCATATCATTGGGATTTCTCATTTAGAGACTACATCTCTAAGTACATGTAATAACAACTAAATAGTTTATTTTCAGATAAATACATAAATAGATACAAATAAAAATGCCAAAATAATAGAAGATTATTTTGGAAAGTATTGATAATTTGTTTAATGTGATATTTGGTAACAAATTTTGCAACTTATTTCTCAAAGCAATTTGGTTAAGAAGATTGTATCTTATTTTGAGCCCAAAACACAATTGGAGAATCTCCTACAAACAGAAGAAAGTAGAACTCTAACTCACTTAATATTTTCTATTTTTTAGCCAAGATCTGGGCTCTGCAATGTACTCTCTCAACAACCAACATTTTTGCCTAAGAGGAAAAGCATTGTGTCATCCATTTGAATTACACATCTTGTGTCTGGCAGTAACGTTACCGTTGGTACTGCCAAAGCTGTGAGTCTCTTTTCAAAGATATTCCTTGGGATTACGTTCAATGTTATGCATGATTGGATCAGAATTGGGACACAGAGAATTTTTGGCAGCATTTGAAAATTTCATACAGATAAAAGGAAAAGAATTAAGTTGTAAGTGTTTGCCTACTTTGCTCTGTGAGGCTGATTGGAATAATGGGTATAAAAAATTGATTGAAATCTGAAAAGGTTAAGTTAATCTGCATAACATACAGTTGAGTTTGAAGGGGTGCTTCAGCTGAGTTTGAAGAGAGTGTGTAACAATAAAAGCCAATGCTGAAGCCCTGAAGGGAGTTTTGGGAGAAAGATTTTTGGAAATCAAATATAGGGTGAGCATACTGTTCTGTGTCATGCAATGTATCTCCCTTTGTCCATCTTCAGAAACTTGAGTAAAAATACATTTCAGCACCTTTAGAATGCAGGACTTTTATCTGTTGAATGTGATGGTTTATGAAAATGTGCCACAAGGCAGAAACAAGAAGGCCCAGTTGTATTCAGGTTACATAGGAAAAATCAGTAGTCCTGGAAGGCACCTCAGTTCTCCATCCTATCTTCTCAGAGAGAGAAGAGAGCCCAGAGAAAGTTAAGTAATTTGCCTGAGGTCACCCAGCTAATAGGTGAAATCCAGGACTAGAATCAAGTATTCTTGCTCACGCTTTACCAACGATGTATAATCTCAGTTAATGCTACACAGTTGCATGATATTAATATTTCAGTTTGTCATTGGATGTCGTTAAAGAAATTGATGTTAAGTATGAGAAAACAAACTGAACTGAATGTTACTGTATGAGGAAATAATGAATAATAGTAATAGATCTTTTATCAGTTGCTTTCAAGAAAGATTAACAATGATAAAAATACAGTGGGCTACCAAGATACCATCATGCAGCCTTCAAACAACCACCCCACCGGGGAATTTTACTGTTGGTTTAATAATTAGCGTTGTTGGTGCTTGGATCAATTATTGGCTTTATTGACATCTTTTGACACTTCATAATTATCAATTATTGATATTTATTAAGCATCAATATTTATTTATACAAAACAAAAATCAACAATATATTTTCTATGAATTCATATAAAAATAAGCAACAACAGCACAATATTCCAGGCACTGTTCTATCAATTCTATATATATTAATGAATTAACTCTCATAATAAATTTGTGATAAATAAATAACTAAAACATTCACCCTGTTTTACACATGGGGACATTTAAGCAAGAGAGTTTATTTATTTATAATTGTGGTAAAAAACACAGACCATGAAATCTACTTTCTTAGCAAATTTTAAGTGTACAGTACAATATTGTTAACTATGTGCACATTGTAGTACAGCAGTTCTCTAGAACTTTTTCATTTTGCTTGACTGAAATTCTATACTTATTGAGTAGCAGCTCCCCATTTCCACAGACCCCCCACCCCCAGTCCCCGGCAAACACCATTCTACTTTCTGCTTCTATAAGCTTGACTACCTTGGATACTTCATATAGATGGAATCATGCAGCATTTGTCCATTTGTGACTGGTTTATTTCGTCCTCAAAGTTCACCCATGTTGTAGCATGTAACAGGATTTCCTCCTTTGTTAAAGATGAATAATATTCTATTGTGTATACATAAACTATATTTTCTTTATCCATTCATCCATTGATGGGCATTTAGGTTTTTTCCACCTCTTGGGTACTGTGAATAATGCTGCAATGAAAAGTGAGTGTAACTATCGCATGGAGAATCTATTTTCAATTCTTTTGGATAAATACTCAGAAGTGGGATTGCTGAATCATATGGTAGTTTTATTTTTAATTTTTTGAGGAACTTCCATACTATTTTCCGTAACAGCTGTACCATTTTATATTCCCATCAACAGTGCACAAATGTTCCAAATTTTCTACATCCTTGCCAACACTTATTTTCCTTTTTTTTTATGATAGCCATCCTAACAGGCATTAGGTTACATCTGATTGTAGTTTTGATTTACATTTCCTTGGTGATTAGTGATGTTAAGCATCTTTTCATGTACCTGTGAGCCATTTGTATGTCGTCTTTGGAGAAATGTCTATTCAAGTCCTTTGCTTATTTTTTAATTAGCATATTTGTTTGTTTGTTTGTTTTTGCAATTGAGTTGCAGGGGTTCCTTCTACATTTTGAATATTAACCCTTTATCAGATATAAGGTTTTGCAAATATTTTCTCCTATTCTGTAGGTTGCCTTTCATTCTGTTGCCTCTTTCCTTTGCTGTGCAGAAGATTTTTAGTTTGATGTAGTCCCACTTGTCTTTTTTTGCTTTTGTTACCTGTGCTCTTGGTATCACATCCAAGAAATCATTGCCAAAACCAATGTCATGAAGCTATTCTTCTGCTTTTTTCTCGGAGTTTTATAGTTTCAGGTCTTAGGTTTTTAATCAATTTTGAGCTGATTTTTGTATGTGGTGTAAGATAAGTGTCCAATTTCATTCTTTTGCATGTGGATATCCAGTTTTCCCAACACCATTTGTTGAAGAGACTTTCCTTTCCTGTTGTGTTGACTTTGTCACTATTGTTGAAGATCATTTGACCATATATGTATGGGTTTATTGCTGAGCTCTCTATTCTGTTCCATTGGTCTATGTGCCTGTCTTTATGCCAACATCATACTGTTTTGATTACTGTAGCTTTGCAATATGTTTTAAAATCAGGAAGTGTGATGCCTCCAGCTTTATTCTTCTTTCTCAAGATTGCTTTGGCTCTTCGGAGTTCTTTGTGATTACATCTGAATTTTAGGATTGTTTTTTCTATTTCTGGAATAATGATAGATGAATTTGTAGATAACTTTGGATAGTATGAACATTTTAACAATATTAAGTCTTCCAGTCCATGATCACAGGATGTCTTTCTATTTGTTTGTGTTTTTTTAAATTTATTTCAACAATGTTTTGTAGTTTTTAGTGTTTAAGTCTTTTGTTTCCTTATTTTAGTTTATACCTAAGTATTTTTTTCTTTCTGATACTATTGTAAATGGGCTTGTTTTCTTAATTTCCTTTTCAGATTGTTAGTTGTTAGTCTGCAGACATGCAACTGCAACTGATTTTTGTATGTTGATTTCATTTTATAACAACTTGCTGAATATGATTATTAGTTCTAATAGTTTTATGTGAAATCTTTAGGTTTTTCTACATATAAGATCATGTCATCCGCAAATAGATAATTTTATTTCTTCTTTTCAAATTTAGATTTCCTTATTTCTTTCTTTTATGTTCTTTTATTTATTTTCTTTTCTTTTTCTTTCTTTTATTTCTTTTTCTTGCCTAATGGCTATAGCTAGCAATTCCAGTACTATGTTGAGTAGAAGTGGTGAGAGTGGGCATCCTTGTCTTGTTCCTAATCTTAGAGGAGATTCACTGCCATGTAGGATGTCAGTTGTGCCTTGTCACATATGGCTTTTATTATGTTGAAGTAATCTTCTATTTCTAGTTTGTTGAGAGTTTTTATCATGAAAGTGTGTTGAATTTTGTCAAATACTGTTTCGGCATCTATTGAGGTGATCATGCTATTTTTATCCTTCATTCTGTTAACATAGCGTATCACATTTACTGGTTTTCATGTGTTGAACCATCTTGCATCCCAGGGATAAATCTCACTTGATCCTTTTAATGTGCTGTTGAATTTAGTTTGCCAATATTTTGTTGAGGATTTTCGCATCGATGTTCATCAGAGATATTGGCCTGTTATTTTCTTTACTTGTGGTGTCCTTGTCTGGATTTGGTTTCAAAGTGATGCTAGCCTTGTAAAATTTGAGTTTGGAAGTGTTCCCTCCTCTTCAATTTTTTGGAAGAATTGTGAAGGATTGCAGCTATTTTTTCTTTAAATATTTGGTAGAACTCTCCAATGAAGTGATCAGGTCTTGGGCTTTTCTTTGTTGGGAGGTTTTTGATTATGCATTTGATCTTCTTACCTGTTATTTGTCTGTTCAAATTTTCTGTTTCTTCATGATTCAGTCTTCGTAGGTGGTATGTTTCTAGAAATTTTCCACTTCTTCTAGGTTATCCAATTTATTGGCTATAATTGTCATAGTATCTTCACAATTCTTTTCCTTTCTGTAGCATCAGTTGTAATGTCTCCCCTTTCATTCCTGATTTTATTTATTTGAATCTTCTTTTTTTCTTAGTCTAGCTAAAGGTTTATCAATTTTCTTGATCTTAAAAAGACAACTAAATTTCATTAATTTTTTTTTCTAATCTCTATTTTATTTCTGCTCTAATCTTTATTTCCTGCCTTCTGATAACTTCAGAGTTAGTTTGTCCAAAAGAACTTTAGACTTCTTTTTCTAGTTCACTGAGATGTACACTTAGCTTGTTTATAAATATTTTATATTATATTATAATATTCAATATATAAAATATACAATATAATTAATATAACAATTAATAATTTTAGTTGTATATTATAAAATATATAATATATTACATTATATTAATAATAAAATATAATAATGTTAATATATAATCTTTTATATTATAAATCTATTATGAATCTAAGATGTCATTAATTGTATGTTTCTTCATTTTACAACACAAAGAAAAAAACTAAAGCATTTTCAATATGAAACTTTTTAATTCCCTATAAATATTACATTATATTTACTGAAAGATCTGTTTTAGTCTAATTTTTGACAAATTTTTCATATATCACTCATATTAATATTAAAACAAACACTTAAATGTAATTAATTCTTTAGTTATTTCTAAAATATCTTCACATTCGGACTCTTCTGAATCATGTTTTAGCCCAGACATTGGAATCTATGTTTTTCTACACAATATTATCCTTTGTGGCATTAAGAGAATTGGTCATGTGGTAGTTATCAAATAGCCCTCCACTATTGTCTCCAGAACTTTCTACCAAACAGCTACCACCCATTTTGTAAGATCTCATGTTGCTCATTTTGATGTTAGTACAAGGGCTGGTAATGAAACTACACCATTGACCACTGCCCAGCCAACAGTAATTATGAGCCACTATTCTGATTTCAAATATGTTAAGATGTGAAAAAATGTAAGTCTTAGAATCAATGACACATGGAAGTTGAAAAGCTTTCCCTAGAGAACATGATTAATCTATCAAGGCCAACTTGGAAGGAATTTTTAATGTATTTGACATTATGTCACAGGACTGTGCCCTCAGCCCTGCCCTGTTCAAAATAATCATTAATATCCTAGATGACAAGAATATCAAAATTACATGTTACATGAAGCTGGAGTGAATAGCCAATAAAATAGTCTTTATTATCTAATAAAGAAAACAATCGAACAGGAGAAATTTAATAGGGATTTACTGCTGTGCTGTGTGCACAGCTGCCTCTGCTCACAGGGAAATTTCCTACTGAGCCAATTTAGTTTACCCTAGTGAAGGGACAAGATCCTTAGTTCAGACTTTCAGTCCAACATGGAGCATCCAACTTCAAATCTCTCTTTCGGGGTCGGTGGGGAGAGCTCTGGTGGCAGATTGTCCAGGACACTTGATCAGCAGATTGTAAACAAGTGATGAGTTGATAGATGGAATCCATGCTACAGGTCAATTCCCAGGCCTTCTTTTTTGACTCACAGTAAACCAAAAGCTCTTTTTAAAACCCTTGTTTAAAAAAACTCTTTTCCTTTCTATATGACTCTTGAAACCCTTTTATATTCTCAGTGTCAGGGAGGAGTTTAAGAGTCATCCAACTGGTTCTTCACCACCTACTTTGAGATTGGTATTTTCTTTGGCATCTTACTTTGGTATTTGACGCTTTTCATCTTGGAGTCTCAGCTGAAGCTTCCATTTCAGTATTCTGTTACAGGGGTGCGTTTAAGATGCTGCACTAAAGCGTATAGACTATTCCTGGTCAAAGTAGAAAGATTACTGAGTAGAATATCAGAAACTTCAGCTTCTGAGCTTGAATCTACAACAGATTCTTTATATTAGAGGTTTTCAACATTTTGGGGGGTTTGTTTTTTCAAAATGCACACAGTAATGAAAGCTACTTATGTGATACATTCTCAGACACCATTTTCAGCATCCTAGTTATAAATCTAATACCTTTGCATTTACTCAAAATAGCACATTGATGTTCAGGTGAAAGAGCAATATTTTGTAGATATAAGCTTAGAAATTCTTTCTTCTAGAAAACTGAAAATAATTAACAGATTTGTTTCTATTATTAATACCATATTACTTGCAATATGTTTCACAACTACTAATGACAACAGTGTGTTGAGACTTCTTGTTGAGAACTCCTATTCTGTGTAAACTTGAGGAAGTTATTTGGATCCTTGACTTTTTCCTCAACTGAAAATAAGGAGTGAACCTGAAGGTCCCTTTCAGTACTAAGACAATTTATGGCTATGTATAGGGTAAGGAGTTATGGTCAATTGTAAAACATGTAAAAGACATGTATTTTAGTTGAGTTATATGGATACCTACTAAAAATATTTATAAAATGAAAAACAATTTTTAGTATTTAAAACTCAATATAATTATTGGTTTTGAAAGAAAAAGTCTTCAAGATAAATATGTTTTAAGATTTTCATCTATAACTTTTATTTTTCATTTTATTAGATTGCTTAAGTAAAACCTTGAATATTCCTGCAAGAAGGGAAAAGAGTATGTTATAATGGAATTTACTTCATTGCTTCTGAAAACTGCTTATTAAGAACTATTACCTCATCTAGTTTGATGGTGCAGCTCCTCTTAGGAGGTTAGTTATTTATAATTCAATCTAGATGGTAACAGATAACTCAAGGAAACAAGGAAAATGATCAGCAAATTGAAAATCTACTCTTTAAGCAACTGTTAATATACTATTTTACTCAATATTTTACCTTTTCATATGATATTTTGCATGCAAAATTTCCATCTCTAATATTCTCTTGTGTCACAGAATAGCATCTTCATGCTTTTACCAGGTAATAGTAATGAGATATGATGCTACTTTAACAATACATTTTTTTTTCCCCGTCCAATTTGATAGGTCTCAAACTTGGCTGCAAAATTGAAATAATCTGAGAAGTCTTTGGAAAAAATTACTATGTCCCAACCTCGTATATTCCAATTCTTTTCCTTGGGAAGGGGCCCTAGTCATTAGATATTTTCGAAAAGATCCTTTAGGTGATTCCAATGTAGAGTCTGGGCCGAGACTCACTTCCATAAACATTTCAGGATACATATTTATATATATATTTATTTACATATCCAAATTTTTCCTGCTTATTATGAGACCAGTTTCTATATTCCACTAACTTCCAGCCAAGAGTCATCTTGTGAATAAAGTACAGAATATTCCTTAATAAGATGTGAGTGTAAGTGAAAACACAAAGTGTTAAAAACAGCCAAATTTAGGAATAGAAAAAAATGTAAAAAATTAGATATTTATAGGTACTGTAGTTTGAATATGGTATTGTTCCAGGTCCGTGGTGTCCTATTACTTCTCTGACTAGATGGTCATTTTGCTATTTTAGCTAATGACATTTGAATAGAGCTCAGGGTGGACCTGCTTCTGATGGAATTCTTTATGGAAAGTATTTTTTTTGTAAGAGCCTGATATGATATATTATGATATTCTGTAGAGAATATGTAAGTTTCTGGCACTAACTAATCTATTTCAAGCTAAATATTAATCCACATCTTTGTTCTTTGCATGATGATAATGACTTGCATCCTATTTTCAAGAAACGGCCAGAAACATCACTTCCATATGTAAACAAAATCCTAGTCAGTACCTTATTTTAGGGTGGGATCTGAATGATAAAACTCATCAGGAGACACTTTATTTTTTAATAGTACTTTTTCTCTATTCTTATATTATTAGTACAAGTAATACTATTTTCTTTATGCTTGTATTACTATTATTATTTTTTTTATTGTTCACTGACAGTGACTTCTCTTTGCAGAGATGGGATTTATCTTCTATTCATTATTTTATTATCTTTTTGCCCATTATTCTTTGTGAGTGAGGTTTAAATTGGGAGATTGTTTTCAGTTCAGCAAGCCTTAATTGAATATTCATTATGAACAATGCACGGATTTGTCTCTATGAGGATTAGAAAGGTAATAAGACAAATATCTTGTCCTCAAGTGTTTTATAATGATGGGAGATACAATCAGAATGCTGGTAGTACTATAATAGAGGCATGATATTGAATATTAACTCTTAACTATCCTTGTCATATTTTCAAAACTATCAGACCATATAATTTTTGCTCTAAAAAAATGATTGTCAAAAATAGTTGAATTTGACTAAGCAGAACAGAATATGATTATGGTCCTCACATATAAAAGATACTCAAGCCAATCATATAAATGTGTCCTAAAAATTATAGTGTTTTGACAGTTTTTTGAGATTTATTTTTACACATGAAGGCATATGAAATGTAAATTTTGCAGAAGATATTCTTTTGATGTAATTTTAAGCTTGTTATTAAGAGATACGAGGCAAACTTTTCTAAGTTAAGAAAAGTCATTTTAATGAACACAAAGAATGTTAGTTTTAACCTGTCATAGATATTGTTGGAGTTCCACTTCCTAGTGACCCACCTGAGATTTCCCGGATTAGCAGTGAAATTTCCAGTGTGCTACTGTCTTGCTACCTCAAGTGGCTGTGATTCTTTTCCTCTTTGCCTGAGGGCTTTCTCTGGCATGGTGCAAGCTTGTTCTGAGGCACATGAGCAAACAAGAAGTATGAGATGCTGAATATTCTTAGAAGCAACCCTTGTTCAATGGGGATATGGGTCTTAAATAAATGTCTCAGCCTTTCATTCTCAGGTGGGATGATTCTGATGGAAGTTTCTTGTCATTTCTCCAAGAATACCCAGAGGACTAGAACCCCATGGCCCATAGGAGTAACTTGCTTACTGATGCTCTATTATTTTACGATTTTCTTCTTTTCCCATTTTTCTATTTGTGCTTCTCAATATCACTATCTAAAATCACCTCCTTGTGTCAACATTTGTTTTGAGAGACCAAAACAAAGATATCTCTCAATATCTGTTCTTACTCTCTCATAGAAGAGAAACCTTGAGTTTTGGCTGAGCCACAGCTTTTCAAAATAAAGACTAAATTTCTCTGCCCTCTTTGCAGCTATATATGATCATATAACCAATCTCTGTGAAATAAAACATGAGTAAAAATTTTGGTTGCACCTTCCAGGTTGTGCCCTTAAATGGTAGGGATGTAAGGTCATTTTTCCCATTTTCTCTTCACTGGATGGAGGTGACCCATCATGACCATATAGAAGAAAGTTCACCACTTTTACAAATTTGGGAAAAGACAGCAGAAACCTGGATACCAGACACTGCAGAGTCTCTGTACCAGAGTAAAACACTTTTATTCAGGCTACTACTTAAAAGAGAAACAAGCTTCTCTCTCATTTTTGTATCTCTCTGTTAACAGTTGCCTAAACTATATTATAATTATTATGTTGTCTACACAAATTAAATATAATGCATGGATTGTACCTAAGAGCCGAATTATACTATAAGCCTAGCAGAAGAGTTTTTTCCTTCTGTCTCACCTAGATAGAAATAAGACTATTATGACAAAATTCTCTGGGAGATGATGCTTACCTCATTTTGACCACTCTGAATGTAAAAATTTTAACTCAAATTGTCAGGTAGAGTTGTATCACTCCAGGAACTACTTAGAACAATACTTGAAATAATTTTTTAGCTAAGCAGTTATAAAATTATGAGGCATTAGAAAAATATGATTGAATGTTCTCTCTGGAATGAGAACATTATGCATTTTATAATGCATTAACTTAAGCAGCAAATATTCAACAACAATAAAGGTAGTTTGTTGGTTGTAATATGAACTTCCGGTTCTTCCCAACTAAGGACATTGGTGATGAAGTTACTGAGAAATCATTGCCAATTTTTTTGCAAAATATACCTGCCAAGTTAATATACATTTTTGAAAAATAAAATCTTCAGGCATTTGATGAACACCAGAGGATGGGAAACAGGGCATAACGAGGGTGCTGAGGGTTCTTTGTGAATTAGCCATGCTATTATTTTAGGACCCTTATTTTCAGTTTTCAGAATAGCTTTTCTCTGATAATATTTTGTTTCAAGCACCTAGTTTTTATCAAAAGTTTTCCATGGACATTTATTCCGTGTGATATTTCCTGCAAAGGTCTACGATTTTTTAGCTTGACAATGGCTTCTGTCTCTAGTTGGAGTATGTTGTTCTTTACTTGTGTTGGTTGTTATTTTCTGTATCTTGTCTGCTCTTGAATTGATCAGAAGGATTTATATTTATTCATTCATTCATTCACTCGTTCATTATTTCAGGCACGTGGTAAGCAATGTCACTTTCCATTTGGGGATCAAACTGAAGACAGATGCCTTCTTTGGCAGCATCATGACATTAATTGCCTTGATTAACATCCCAAGCCCCTACCTAGTGGCACTGGCTATGGTGGCATTCCTCTTAACTATCCAACGGCCATGAAGTAGTTCTTCTATTTCTGACTTTGGTGGTTATATTTCCACTGTAACCATATACAAGTAATATTGTTCCATGAAAACATTAAGTTTTCTTTTAAGATAACTTAAAGTTGAACTTTCTTATTGGCTCTGGATATATTTTCCAATTGTTATTAATGACTTATTTTCACTATGACATATTTGAGATTTCCAATATATGTGGCTTTGCCTTTTAAAGAAAAAGGTGATTGTTTTGGTTCTTCTCAATAAGATGAAGAAGGAAAATGCAGGGTTTTTGCTAGAACAAGGCTGTGGGGAACCCGCAGAGCCACTAATGGGGAGAAAGTTTATGTTATGAAAAGGTCACTGACTTACAGTGGCTGAGATTATTTTGAGCCCTGGTTTTCCTTATCATCAAGTGCTCCCGAATACATTATTGTTAATCTCTTTGTTAACCTAATGAATTATTCCACATATAATAGTCATGCTTAACGAAGTAGTGTCATAAGTGTAAAAGAAAAAGGTTTTTTGTTAAGAGAAATGTGCAGACTAAAATACAAAATGGAAGGCAAATTGTTCTGTTTCCTTTTGGCTTTTTCATTGATTTCAGTGAAAAGACAACATCAAAAGTTTAGTGCTATCTCAGTTCATCTCTTATAAAAACAACTCTGTGTTTGAATTTAAGGTGAAATTGACATCCTGAATGCAGCCCAAAGTATTTTGGGATTATAAGTGCTTTAGTTTTAAAATCATGACTTAAACTATATATAGAAAGATACTTGGCTTAAATGATTTATTCATCATTTCCTCATTACAGTCTTCTCTAGTCTGATATAAGGAAGTGGGTGTTCATACAGGAATACAGGAATGAAGAGTGTGATAAACATTCTTACTCTGTTCTTTATTTTACCTTTAATATTATTCAGTGAAGAGACTCTGAAGTGTATGAGGAAAAAGAAATTTCATCTTCTAATACATTTAGATCACATTTCAAAATGCCAGTAGTGGTTCGACATCTATTCTCCACAGCCTGGCAAATTAGGCTATTTTAACATGATAAAATATAGTCTTGATGAAAACTTTTATTTTTAGTTTGGTATCTTATAAAGGAGGCTTACAAAATCACTGTGTCTGAGTATGTGAGTGTCTGTCTACCCCCATATGCTGTCACAGACAGTTGGCATTGCCTTGGCAACTTTACAGGATCAAATTGCTGCATTCAGTATTCAGTGAAAGCAAACCATGCTCTGCCTCTTCTCCCCATCTGCAAATGAGAGAAAATCAGTCTCTGTAGGGAGTCTTTTGTTGTGGTCAGATAGTTACAAAAATTATAATAAGCTCCTTTGCGGCAGGGAAATATTTATTTGATTTTGTATCAACAGAGCCTTGCTGGTACCTGGCTTATAGGAGGTACTCAATAAATCTTTCTTAATCGATAGGATTAAAAGAAGAAAAAGAAAATTGTATCATTGCTTTTGGATTGTTCCAGAAGTTTTAAAAAGTGCAGTAAACTACTTGGTGATGATCATAGCTTTAGAACTGAAGTGAGTGACTCAAGGAGGCTTCTGTAAAATCTCACTTCTGTGAAGACTATTCTGCTTTCCTTCTTCATCCCAGATCTCCTATGAATGCCTCTCATTGGTGGGAATTAGCCCAGAGATTCTGGGAAATGTAGTTCCCAGGCTTTCAGCTCCTGTGATATAGGGGAGAACAAAGAAAGGGGACACATACTGAGTTGCCAAAAGGTAATCAGCACAGCTTTCTAGGCACAACTCATAACAATTATCTGGAAATGACTGTATGAATGCCAGGCATAAAGTAAAATTCAATATGACTGGTCCGAACCTTAGGCTTATACAAGGATTGATTGCATACAAGTTTCAAATTGACCTTATTCGAATGTTTCACTATACGATTTGAGATGGCACCAGTAGATACAGGCAATTCTTGTGCATGTCCTTTTGGAATTTTTCTTATGAGTATGCTCATTGAATTGTCACTTTGAGGAGTCCTTGTAAATAAGGGCTAGTTATGGGAGAACCTCTGGGAGATAGTCCTTATGGGTGCTGAGGTCCTCTGATGCTTCAAAGCTACAATTATTTATTTATTTATTTTTGTGAGTAAGATCGGCCCTGAGCTAACATCTGCCAATCCTCCTCTTTTTGCTGAGGAAGACTGGCTCTGGGCTAACATCCATGCCCATCTTCCTCCACTTTATATGGGATACTGCCACAGCATGCCTTGACAAGCAGTACGTCAGTCAGTGTGCACCAGGGATCTGAACCCGCGAACCCCGGGCCGCCGCAGCGGAGCGCGTGCACTTAACCGCTTACACCACCGGGCTGGCCCTACAATTTTTCTTTTAAATAAAGCAGAGTGGACTAACTACTGATCTTAATAAGTTAAACAGGATTTGTAGATCTCTCCCCCGCCCTCTCTCAAATCAGGTTAAGTAACTGCAACAAGGAAAAAACATTTGTAACATCTACACATTTTCTCTTAAAGGTTTCTCTTTGTTTTGAAATCTTTTTGGTTAATTTTTAGAATGCTTCTGTTAAAAACTGGGAGAAATGCATCTTCTTTAGTGTCTTGAATGAGGTATTTCACCCTCAGCCCCACAGTCTCTGCCCTCAGAGAGGAATAAAAGGAGTTTGAAAAGAACTCCCCACCAAACCTTGAATAGGGCTGGGTACTCAGTAGGTACACAATATATATTTGCCAAATGAGTGAATGAATGAAGTAAAATATTATTATTTAGAGTATCAATGTTTAGAAAGTTCTTATTTTATTTTATTTTCATTTTATTATGAAACATTTTTTTGATCTGGTTGATGGCTGAACGAGGAGTTTAGCTTCTTTTTATGTTATTCTTCAGTGTTGACTCAATGCTACACACTGCTGTCCAGGAAACCATCTCCATGTGGGATCCAGGAAGACCTACTACCAGACACCTTCTTACTATAAATAGGAGTAAGATGTATTAGGGATTGGTGTAGGAATTGATGCTATAGTGCTTCAGGAAGACAAACAATTTGCAAGACCTATATTGCAAAATGTTATTCACCTGTCAAGACTCAGGTTTCTATGATTTAGACACATTCTTGCCTTCTCTTTCACTTTTTTCTATTTATGGTATTTTATACATACCTTATTATTTCATGTTCATTTTATATGAACCCAATTTATCCATATTTATTGAGTGCCTGCTTTGCATTACATGTTATACTAAGACTAGCATACAAACAAAAATATAACGTCACCCGTTCTTTGAAAAGTTAAAATTTAGTTGTGGAAGCAGATGGTAAAGCTAGAATTTTAATAGTATGGGTAAAATATAGGCATGGAGAAGTCCATTGGCTGCAGTAAAAAAAAAAGACTAAACTAAACTAAAAGTGCATTTAATTTAGAGTGGGGTATGGGGCCAGAAGAGTATGTTATTCCCCTTGTGCACCTATCAGCAATTAATTGGCTCTCAATTAATATGCAATACATTTATTAATAAAGTTTTAGAGTAACATTATTAGTAGTAATGAATAATTAAAAATATATTTTTGATTGATCTAAACACACATGACATTCTGTTTTTAAGAACAAATTTTAAACATTTAAGATGAACATAATTCTATACTAACTTCTGAGTTTATTCTATAGACTCTATTTTTTTTAACTGAAGCTCTTTTGTGCACAGCATGTTAAAATGCAGCACTGAGTCTAAATTGGAGGTAAATTAGAAAGTTTGCTCTCATTCCTTGGTAGTGATGGAAGCGCAGAATTTCCATATCTCTAAAAATTGTTCCCTCCTGTGCTACCATGACTACCTTTGGTTTATATTTAACTGTGAAGGTAATATTGGAAGTTATTCCTTGGATTTTTCAATGGGCAGGCTCAAATCAAGGTATACTGAGAATAAATTTTGCCCCACTTGAGCACATGTAAAAGATGTTGCTGCCTCTTAGGTACACACTTGACTCATCTTTAACTCATACACTGATGTGTGTTCCCGACACATCACACCAGCCTCCTACAGCTTTTCTTCCCACAAACACACTACTAACTCCACATGGCAGAACACCCACCACTCCTCAGGCCGGCAGGATCACTGTAATATATTTCCACAAAGATATGCAAGAAAGAACACACACGGCTCTCCCACACAGCTCAGAACAATCACGTGCAGAATGAAGCACAATCTATTCTGGTTTCATATCCCTGTTTTGCAAAGGTGAGTAGGCAGATACAAAGATTATGATGCCGTAATAATCTTTATGGTCATAAAAAATCTTTAAAAATATTCAACAAATGCATTCCTAGGGCTATTTAGTCTCTGAAATGAATTCTTAGTTGATGGGGATCAATTCACCCTCTGGTTTTTAAATAAATGCTAGGTCTTTTTGGCACAAATTCTCGGTTGCCATCAGTCTTCTCCTTATAAAGGTACCCAATCTAGATGGCTAAGAAAAGTCTACTCTTGCATTTCATGTGCCAGTAAGCCTTATTATTGCCAGCATTTGAATCCCTATTAAAAACAAAACAGAACCAAGACAATAAGTTGGGGCACATCCAAGTCAGGACGCCTCACAGATACCAGAAACAAGAAGGTAATTGTTGAAACGTGGGAAGATGTCCCTTAGGCATTCAGGTATTTACAAGCTACCTTCATTTCAGCATTGATATTTTAAGGGTGCTGTGCGGCAATGAACTGAGAGCCAGGAGACCTGGATCCTCATCTCAGGTTTGCTATTTAGCGCTTGTGTGACCACAGACAAATCACCATATTTCTTAGTCTCAATTGTCTCCTAAGTAAATCCGAATATCCAGATTTATATAACACTATGTAAATGTGGTATAACTCAACTGGAAAACACACACACACACACACACACACACACATACATTTTTATTGGATACAACTCTAGAGAAAAAGTCAGGGGGAGGGTGTGGGGAGAGCTAACAGTTATTGAACATCTACTATAATCATCTTGTATAATCTTCAAAATTACCATAGTGTTAGGCCCCCTGCTTTCCCCCCTAACTCCCACTACATACTGGAAAATGAGCCCAGAAAGCAGGAATACCATGTATAATGTCCCCAAACTATTAAATGCTGTAGCTGAAAGCGCCATCTATTACACCAAATTATCTGAAATTATCACTTTCTGACAAGGTAGTATTTTAATTGTGAGTGACTTATATATCAAATTTTTAGGAGATACTTAAATATTTAAATAAATCTATGATTATTAATAACTTTTGGCCTAATAAAATTATAGTATTCTCCTTGTAAAATAATCTTTTATATTTGTTTGGACTTTTCAACTTGTTAAAATCTATGTTAAATTATAGAGCAGTGGGCATTTTTGTATGTGAATATTTGTACATATTTCTGGTTTCCTCTAAGGGGAATTTCTGGTTAAAGGATATGAACACTTTTTAAGATTTTTATTCATACTGAAAAATCATTTTCTAAAAAAAGTTGTAAACAATTACACTCTCACCTGAGTAGATCATTATGTCTGTCTCCAGCATCTATCCCAGCAATAAAAAGTATCTTTTCTGTAGGTTTTTACTAGTTTGATTAGTAAAAATGACATTTTTTTGTTTCAAATTATGTTTGTTTAACTGTATTGAAAGTGAACATCTGGTTTTATGTAGATTTTTACATTTACCAACTTAATGTATCTGGGATTTGTTTTGTTGTATGTAGTGAGGTGAGGTGAAGATATATTTGGGAATTTTGCTTAATTGCTAGCCTATTTTTCCAACTTTGTTTCTCAGCATCGTTTCTTTACTGACTTTTAATACTTCATTTACAACGTTAAATTTTTTCACTATTAACACTAGAGGATGTTTCTAAGAGTATATAACCCTCTAATTTTTTGCCATGATACCACTCTGTTCATAATTATAAGTTTAAAATATGTTTTAATAGCTTCTGGTAGAGTTCTCTTATTTTTATTAATATTTTCTAAACTAATTTTTGTTATTCTCACTTTATCCTTTCAGATGCACTTTAGCATAAACACACGCACACACCTTTTAAAAGAAAAACCACTTGTGTTTTCATTGCAAGTGTATTACATTTATTAGTAAATCTAATAGGAATTGACGTCTTCACAATATTTAATAATCATCCATGAACACTATGTATATCATATATCCCAGTCTTTTTTAAACTTTTGGTTATGAGAAGTTATATGCAGCAGATGCTGTGATAAGCAGAAAGCATTAGGAGGAGGATAGAGTCGAGGTCATAGAGCAGAAGCACCGTCGGAGGGTAGCTGAGTCAATTAGTGAAAGAGCAGTGGATTCTTGCTGCAGGAGGATGACAACAGTGAGCACTCAGGAGTGCTCTTGATCATCTACATGAGTCCAGTTTCCAATAACGCTTGGCTGCAATTTCAAAAATATCCTAAAAGCTGTCCCGGGCTCTTGGAAGCCTGGCTGTGGGGTTGTTCCTGTTTTGTTCTTATATTCTAGTTTATTTTTTAAATGAATGCCTATTGTTTGAGGTAGTCCCCTCATGTCTCTAAACCTGTGTAAAGGTTTAAAAGATAATCATTACTGACTATTTTAATATGCTACTAAATATGTCTTGCTAATGTTTCTTTTTGAAATTGTGCATCGTATTCTTAAGTGAGATTTGACTAATTTTGTGTCTCAGTATCATAGAGTGCAAACTGTCTTCTAATCCCTTGATTTGTTCACCTCAGCACTCCATAAGCATTGAGAGTGATTTTTACAATAGAGAATGACACACATAACTCACACATAACTTACAGTTGATGAACACTTGGAATATGTGTGTTTTCCTTCCAGCATCTAAATTTCAAAGCAAGGAAAATGTTTTAGAATTACAGTAAAAATGTAAGTATTGTATTTACCAAATGTATCTCACACATTTAAGGTAATGTTTTATCCTGATTATCACTGGCTTACCATTGATTAATTTCCTCAATGTCAGCAGACCTAAATAGTACTGAGTGGACAGTAACAACAACAGATCATGTAACAATATATTTATTGAATACCTACTAAATTTTTAAGAACTGGGTTAAGTAACAAAAATTCAAAGACTCATATGACTGGCTGCCTGTTCTTATAGAGTTAAAAGTCTAGAAATGGAAAAAATATATACATCATTTATTATAATACAGTTTGAAAATTGTTATAATAAAAATATATACGGATGCTCTGGGTTCATGAGGAGGTACACGCTGAATGCTTTACTCCTTCCTGAACCAGGCACTGTAGCAAGTCATTATAATAAAACAAAGAACAGGACATTTTGGTGGCTGGAGTATCTACATCAGTTCAATAAAGTCTAACTTCTCCACCAAGCGTTTGTGTGACCTGAGTAAGTTATTTAACCTCTGTGCCTCAGTTTTCTTGTCTATAACATTGAAAAAAAAAAATGTTCCTCATAAAGTTATTCTGAATGTTAGGTTACTTAATGCATTAAAATAGATACTAGCATATAGTAAAAATAATATAGTATCAGCCTCTATTATTATTAACATGAAGAAGAAGAAGTAGGAGGAGGAGAGGAGGAGGCAGCAGTATCTATAAGTGAATGAGAGAAGTATTTAAAAACCAAGCAAACAAAACTGAATAGAAAACACCATGTGAATAGTGTCAATGAGCGCATGGTGTTGGACGTGGGGCAGGGATCAGCAAAGCCTTCTCAGAGGCGGTGACTTCTAACCTGACTCCTCCGGGAGGAGTTGAGGTCATGTTGGTAAACTTGGGAGGGAAGGTCTCTGTAGGATGAAAAGAGAAGATTCTGTAACTTACCAGAGGCAAGAGAACGCATGACTAGAGCACAGAGTGAGATTGGGTTATTATAGGAACAGATGCTAGTGATCTTAGTGGGGACACGATCAAGAAGGATCTTTATGTTAGGATTCTTGCCAGTTCCAAGTGAAAGAAAAGCTAGTCCAGAATGACTTAAGTAAAAAAATTTTTGAGTTCCTACAACTGAAAAGTCCAGTAAAGCTGATGGGGCTCAAACAGCATCCTCAGGATCTTGTCTTTCTCTGTCCTTCCTTCTGTCTTTTTCTCCAACCATTTATTGTCTCGTGGTGAAGAGACTTACCTCTCACAGTTTCTAATACAGCAGAAAAGGCTATTTATTCCTTTGTCTTGATCATTTACCAACGGTTGGCAAAGTATGGCCTGAAGGCCAAATCAGTTCCAGAGCCTTTTATTGTAAGGCCAGTGATATGGACTGAATGTTTGTGTCCCCACAAAATTTGTTTATTGAAATCTTAACCCCTAGTGCAATTGTACTAGGAGTGGCTGGTCTGTACTTGGAAGAGGACCTTCACCAGAACCTGTCCAATGCTTGCATCTGATCTTGGACTTGCAGCCTCCAGAACTGTGAGAAATAAATTTCTGTTGCTTATAAGCCACGTAGAGTATGGTACTCTGTTACAGCAGTGTGAACTAAGACAGCCAGCAAACTAAGAATGCTTCTTGTAGTGTTGAAGAGTTGTAAACAAACAAACAAAACCAAAAATGAATATGTAATGAGACAGTATGTGGCTTAAACCTCAAAGTCTAGACTATTTGTCATCTTTCCCAAACTCCTTTCTTAAGAGAAAGTCCTGTGATTGTCTCTCAGCCTGACTAACATGACTTGGGGCGTGGGCCTGTCGCTATTGAGTCACACTTGTCATGTTCAGATTGGCTAGGTTTAGGTTTTATACCGGCTCTTGGAACTAAAAATGGAACCAGCTTTATCTGAAGTACATGGACTGAAGATGACAGAGATATACTTGCTCTGAGAAAATCAAGTGTCAGGATTAATTTCAAAATTTTGAACTGTTGTTTCCTGTGAGTTTCTCTGTCCCTTAGCACCCACAGAATTATTTTACCAGCACCTCGAGGGCCTTTTCTCTTGCCAGGTCACTCTGATGAGTATGACTCACAGATTCTGGAAGCACAAACAGAGACTAGGGCTCAAAAGAAGCTTCTGGCCAAAGTTCCAGACAGAGAGATTTAGAAGCATGCTAGCAGAGCAAGTTTTTCCACTTCTAGAAACCAGATAAAATTCAGACTGAGAATGGAAGAAGAAGCTATTACAACTGAAGAAGAAGGAATGGCATTTAATCTTGGAAGGGTGGCGAGGTGGGGTGCAGTGGACTAGTAGAAAACTTTTCGTTTAGAGAGTAGCTTCTGAAACTTTAACATCCATATGTATCATCTGGTATTGTTAAATGCATATTTTAATTTAGTAGGACTGGGATGAAGGCTGAGAACACGCATTTCTTCCACGACACCAGGAGATGAAACTGCTATTGGTCCATGGACCCCACGTCGAGTAGCAAGGGTATAAAGTAGTAGGGAGCTACTTGGAAGTTTACTCAGTGCCCAGCTTTCCTTCTTGTAACTGTGCAGGGAGAATTAAAATCTGCAGTGGTCAGTCTGTTGGCCATCAATTCAAAGTGATTTTTGCCTCATAGCTTTTGTTTCCCCTCAACTCCGTCACTCGATTGCTTGTGAAGAAACAGATGGCCCTTACAATTTTAATTGAGCCCTCTACTAGAACAGAATGTAGGGATTTGGATAATTTGGTGGAGGTGGCAAAATGAAAGCAAAGCCAGCATAGGACTAGCTGTAATCAGTTTGAAATTTCCCTCTGAACTGGAGTAACAGGAAACATACAACCCTTTTAACACACCAGCTCCAAGATGGGTGATGGCTTGGAACAGGAGGAAAGACAGGAAATAAAGACACAAGATGTTGTCATATTCTGGGGGAGAAATCATAGTGTTCTAAATAGAGATTGAGACAGGCAGTTGAGATAGGAAAAAAGAGATCTATGTGGAGAGATATTTTCAGTAACATTGGTGGACATTAGTCCTTGATTTCATGTGGGGCATAGAAGACAGGAAGGAATCTTGAATAATATCCAGGCTTAGAATTTGGGAAACTGGATTTTAGTAATGTTTATTGAGCTAGAAAACATTAGAGAAGGAGCAGGAGGAGCTGTCTGGTGCTGAATATTCAGGTAAATATCTAAGGAGTGAATTTTGGGTAGATACTCGAGGGAAGGGCAGAAATTGTATAGACAGAGAAGCAGAGTTGGTGATGATGTTTCCCAGCAGAATGAATGGCATGTGCAAAGGTGCAGGGATATGAAATGTCACGAGTAGCTCACTGTTTTACTGCAGATGGGAGTGTGTAGGGCAAAGAGTAGAGACTAAAGTGAGCCTTGAAAAGTAGGTAGAGGTAAAATCTCAGAGGAGTTTGTAATGCTAAACAAAGACTTGCAAATTGTTTCTGAAAATTAAGGGAAGCCATTCAGGAATTTAAGCAGAGGAATGACATAATCTAACATAGAATTTAGGAAGAGAGAAAGGGAGCCATCATCTCATCAATGCATTCTATGTAACAGGGTTTATATTAATTATCTTGTTTCAGCATGGAGGAGGAATGGCATTGGGCTTCTAAAAAGCTGATGAGGGGCCTGCTCGGTGGCTTAGCAGTTAAGTGCGTGCGCTCTGCTACTGGCGGCCCGGGTTCGGATCCCGGGCGTGCACCGTCGCACCGCTTCTCCGGCCATGCTGAGGCGGCATCTCAAATACAGCAACTAGAAGGATGTGCAACTATGACATACTACTATCTACTGGGGTTTTGGGGAAAAAAAAGGAGGAGGATTTGCAATAGATGTTAGCTCAGAGCCGGTCTACCTCAGCAAAAAGAGGAGAATTGGCATGGATGTTAGCTCAGGGCTGATCTTCCTCAAAAATAAATAAATAAATAAATAAATAAAATAAATAAAAGGCTGATGAAGTTATTATCTACTACTTAATGAGTGAGATCATACAGTATTTGATCTTCTCTCTCTCTTTTTTTTTTGTGAGGAAGATCAGCCCTGAGCTAACATCCGTGCTAATCCTTCTCTTTTTTTTGCTGAGGAAGACCAGCTCTGAGCTAACATCTATTTGCCAATCCTCCCCCTTCTTTTTCCCCAAAGCCCCAGTAGATAGTCGTATGTCATAGCTGCACATCCTTCTAATTGCTGTATGTGGGACCTGGCCTCAGCATGGCCGGAGAAGCAGTGCGTTGGTGCGCGCCCAGGATCCAAACCCGGGCCACCAGTAGTGGAGCATGAGCACTTAACCACTAAGCCACGGGGCCGGCCCTGACCTTCTCCCTCTAACTTATTTCACTTTGCATAGTACCCTCAATGCCCATCCATGTTGTCACAAATGGCTGGATTTCATCATTTCTTACAGTTGAGTAGTATTCCATTAGATAATAACAACAAACACACACATAGAGACAGAGATTGGATTGGTGGTTACCAGAGGGGAAGGGGGCAGGGAGGAGAGTGAAAGGGGTAATTAGGCACATGTGTGTGGTGATGGATTGTAACTAGTATTTGGATGGTGAACATGAGAACATGATGTAATCTATGCAGAAATAGATGTATAATGACGTACACCTGAAATTTATACAATGTTATAAACCAATGTTACCACAATAAACCAAAAAAAAAAAAGCTGATGATGAATTGCTACAACTCTCAGCATTAGAGGTGGAACTCCATTCTTAGGACACAGGGAAGCTTTTCTTTAAGAAATATACCCTATTCATTTTCAAGCTGGGCTACACAGTTAATTATGATTATATTACTTGTTAATACAATCACCTGTGGCCACCCTGCACAGCCTGATTATAGTTAATTTTTTTGGGTGGTGGGTACAAAGTCTTCTATGTACCTGTCACTAATACTCTCCAAAATTTCTGGAAAATCTATACTACCCCTATCATACTTTCATCCACATTAGGTCATCTAAATTTTTCTTGGAGACATCTCTCCTAGAGGTTTTTACCTATAAAATATAGATTGCTCTCTAGGTGGGAATATGGATACTGTTTTGAGACTTCCCTTTGCCTTACTTTTGGGCATTCTCTTTTCTCTAGTGTTGACTTTCCTGATTCCCAGATACCATCTCTTCCTCTCTTGGTTTACTGCCACATTTTAGTGATGTACATTCCCTAATAGGTTCTTGATAAATGGTGCATGTGAGTTATAACTTTTTACATATTGCATGTCTAAAATGTTCTTTATTCTATTCTTCAAATGACTAATATTTCAGTTGGATATTGGATTTTATATTGCAAATATTTTCCCCCCAATATATTGGAGATACGGATCCATTGTCCTCTATCTCTAGTGTTGCTTTTGATATGTCCTATGCCATTCTGATACCAGATATTTCACGTAACATGGTTTTTATTCTTATTACTGGAATCTCTTAGGATGTTCTATGTAGTCCCAGAATTTACACAATAATGCAATTTGTTGCGAATGTATTTTCACTTATTTAACTGGGCTTTGGATGGTCCTTTAAATCTGGAAATATTTTTTCTTCATTCAGTGAAATGTTCTTATATTATTTCCTTCTTAAATTTCTTTCCTTAACTTTTTCTTTTCTTCCTAAAAATTATAATATTTAGATGTTGGAGCTCCTGGATTGTGCCTCTAATTTTCTTATGTAATATCTATTTTTTCCTTTTGTTATACTTTCTGGAAGATTTCCTTAACTTTACTTTTAAAACTTTCTATTGATTTTTAAAAATTTCTTCTATCATACTTTTAGTTTCTAAGTTTCCTTTATTCTCTTCTGATTATTCATTATTTAACATTGCCTATTCTTATTTCTTGAAGACAAGGTTTTCTCTCATCTCTCTGAGGATATTAATGATAGATATTTCTTTTGAAGTTTTCTTTTGCTCCCTGTCTTGTCACTATCTCTTCTGATTCCTTTTATTTTCTTAGTCATTGCTATTTTCTCTGAATTTATTATAAGAGGTTTTTTTTCCCCAAATGTATGAGATACCTGGTGTTGTAGGTAGAATTCTAAGATGGTCCCCCAAATTCTCGTCCCTGGTGTATATGCTTTGTATAAGCCTTTCCTCTTGGGTTTGGTGGGACCTGTGAATATGATGGGATAGTCACTCCTTTGATTAGTATATATTATGTGGCAAAAGTGGGGGAATATTCAGGGGCCAACCCCGTGGCATAGTGGTTAAATTTCAGCATGCTCTGCTTTGGCAGCCCAGGTTCACGGGTTTGGGTTCTTGGCGCTGACCTACACCACTCATCAGCCATGCTGTGGTGGCAACCCACATACCAAATGGAGGAAGATTGGCACAGATGTTAGCTCAGGGCTAATCTTCCTCAAGCAAAAAAAAAAACAAGAGGAAGATTGGCAATAGATGTTAGCTCAGGGAGAATCTTCCTCAGGGAAAAAAAAAAGTGGTGGGATAGTCACTCATGGAATCACTTTATGTTATAAATGTCACCATCTTGAGAGACTTGAGAGAGATTTTTCTGCTGGCCTTGATGAAGCAAACTTCCCTGTTGTGGAAAGGAGCACATGGCTAGAATCTGAGGCTGGTCTCAAGTAACTGAGAGTGGCCTCCAACTAAAAGTCACAAGAAAACAAGAACCTCAGTTGTAAAACCATAAGAAATTGAATTTGGTGAACCGCCTGAATGATCTTAGTAATGGATTCTTCCTTGATCAAATTGTAAATGAGGACACAGGCTGGCTGACATCTTGAGTTTAGCCTTTTGAGACACTGAGCAGAGAACCCAGTTGAGCTGTGCCTAGTCTTCTGACCTAGGGAACTGTGAGCTAATAAGTGGATGTTGTTTTAAGCTGCTAAATTTGTGATAATGTCTTATGCAACAATAGAACGCTAATACATCTGGTGATCATGCTTTGTCTTTTCCTATTTAAGAGAGAAACACCACAAAACAGATGAAAAACTCTGAGTACGAGTGGGCTATAACTATTGTCATTTAATTCATGTCTCTGGTCAAACTTCACATCCAAAGATTGGCCTTTTTCTTTTACCACCTTTTAAAAATAGCACCCCTGATACTATCTTTCTCCTTACATTTCCTAAATTTGCTAAAAATCAATAATCTACACATCCAAGAAGCTTAACTAACTCCAAGTAGGATAAATACAAAGATGATCACAACCAGATACATCATAGTCAAAATGTTGAAAGCCAAAAATTCTTGAAAGCAATAAGAGAAAGGGATACGTGAACCCCAATAAAATTAACAGCTAAATTCTCTTCTGAAACAATGGAGGCCAGAAGACAGTGGGACAACATATTCAACATATTCAATGTGATGAAAGTAAGAAACAAAACAAAACTTTCAACCAAAAATCTTATATTTAGCAAAACTATTTTTCAAAAATTAAGGTAAAATAAAGACATTGTCAGATAAGCAAAAACTGAGAGAATTTGTTGCTAGCAATTCCACCTTACAAAAATACTAAAGAAAGTACTTCACGCTGAAAGCAAGTGGCATCAGACAGTGATTCAAATCCATATGCACACAGACAAACACACAAAGAGTGTTAGTAAAGGCAGTTATGTAGATAATTATATATGACAGTATAATTGCATATTTATTCTCTCTTTTTTAATCTAATTTAAAAATTACTTGCATAAAACAATATGTATATAATTATATTGTTGAGCTTATAACATATAGAAATGTAATGAATTTGACAAAAACAGCACAAAGGAGGTGGTGGGAACAAAGCTTTATTTGAATAAGGAAACGACACCAGATGGTAGTTAAATCCACAGGAAAAAAATGAAGAGAATCAGAAATGATAAATAGGGAAATTAATATAACAAATTCTATAAATAGATATTTGCTTTAGTTTCTTCTCTTACCTTTAAAAGAAATAAGATTATAAAATGTAATAATTATACCAATGTATTGTAGTGTTTGTAACATGTTTAAAAGTAATATGTATAACAATGATATAAAAATGGGGGAGGATGCAGGTATATATGAGTAAAGTTTCTTTATTTCACTGCAATCAAGTTAGTATAAATCTGAAATAGATTTTGAAGGTAAGATATATATAGTAAGCCCTAGTAATCACTAAGAAAATAATTTTAAAAACATAATTAAAAATTATTAAGGGAATTAAAATGTTACTAGTTTGTATCCATTTAATACAAAAGAAGGCAGTAAAAGAAAAACAAAAATGATAGAATCACAAAGAAAACAAAATGTGAAATGACAGATATAAATCTAACTATATTCATAATAACATTAAATATGACTAAATTAAATAATCAAATCAAAAGTCAGATATTATCAAATTGAATATTAAAAAAACAGGACCCAAAAAGATACTGTCTACAGGAGACACAAAAAGGTTGAAAATAAAAGGATAGAAAAGCTGTACCATGCAAGCAGCAAGCAGAAGACAGATGAGGTGGCTATGCTGCAACCAGACAAAAAGACCTAAAACAAATAAATTGATATATGAAAAGCTCCGGAGTGAGTGAGCAAAGATCACTGTTTTGGTGAGGGACAGAATTGCAGTAATTGAAGGGCTTTTTTCCCAGGGCTGTTCAGTTATTCCAGAGAGAAACACTCCAGTTCCTGTGGGGGGCAGAGTGGGTACAGGTTGGGTGGTGGTGGTGTGATCTGTTTCCTAGGTAACATTCTGAGAGCTTGGGGGATAGGTGGGCCAAAGAGCAACTTCACCACTTCAGATGTGAATTTTCCACCTCCTTTTTTCAGGATAGCACCTTTCTTCCACCCTAAACTGTGTCCATGCTCTCAAGAATAGATTTTTTTCAAGTTCAGTTTCTCTAAAACTAGAGCCCCTGCTAGATTGAGACAGAGTAATTGCCTAAATGGGAAATGTAGGGAAGGGGATTTAGAGCAAAAATTTTAAAGTTTTCAACCTTTTAAAGATTTTTAATTAATTATCTTTTTTTAAACCCTGACCCATACTTCAGCCTTAACCTTCTCTGGGCTTGCAAGCAGGAATTTACTTTTTCCTAGCTGTCATGTCAATTACTCTCCATATGCTTTTCATTTACCAAACATTTACTTTTTTAATATATTATCCCCTCCTCTCCTCTTCGTCTTCTTGAGTTTATGCTTTTTTTCCTTTTTATTGTAATTTTAGTGGGATTTTGGAGGGAGCAAAGATAAATGTAATTGTTCAGTCTACCATGTTTGATCTTCAAGTACAACCCCTTAAAAATAGGTCAGCAAACAGAGAAAGACAAATACTGTATGACCTCTCTCATATGTGGAATGTAAACTAACACATGGACAGAGAGAACAGGGGGAAGGGAGCTGGGGGGTGAGCAAAAGGGGTGAAGGGGCACATTTATATGGTGACGGACAAATAATAATGTACAACTGGAATCTCACAATGTTATAAACTTTTATGACATCAAAAGAAAAATAACAGGTCAGCGAAGTAAAAATAATACGACTTTCAGTAAAAAGGATCTTGCGTCAAGGTTTGAGTCAATCTCACACTGATGGTGTTATAATAAATACGTTACATATTTTCTTTGAGCCACTGTTTTCTCTGTGGGAAAACAAGCATAATAATACCTACCTCATAGGTCTTACTTAAGAAAAGATATATACAGTGCTTTAGTGGCTGGCTTCTTTGTGGCCATAATCATCATCATCATTCTGGCTCCAAATAAAAATATGGCCCAAAGTGCTTAGATCAGTGTTTGAAATTCTTCAGTTACTTAATAATTTAGTATTATTATTCAATTTGAATACGATTATTCAAATAATCAGGGACCAATATATTTCAATCTATTGTTCTGCCTTCTTAATCAGAAAAAATTTGCTTTGGAGAGAACATGGATCTTAATTTTGGGGTCTATTAAATCTGAACTAGAGATGGAAAAGCCGAATTCAGTTTTGAAGGTTGGAGTGTGATGGCAACCCATGAGCAGGCTGTAATTACTGTCACTTAATTCATGTCTCTGGGCAAACTTCACATCCAAAGATTGGCCTTTTTTTACCACCTTTTACCACCTCATGGCCACAAAGTTGTAGTGGTATAGTAAGAATTTAAATCCTTAGAAATATGAGATTTGTGGGGTGTCATGACTTATATATGATGCTTGAGGAGGAATTCAAGATATATAGGGTTTTTTTGACTATTCTATAGCTAATTGCATTTTTAAAATTTAAAATCTGTCTTTAGATTTTAAATATGATGGCTTTATAGCCATAAGTCTTCCTTGATTAATACCACTTGCTTGTATTCATAGGTAGTGTTGTCTTTAGTAATTCATTTCTAAAATAACAAGCACATCCTTATCATCCCAAATTAACCACACGAGTGTGAAATGAAAAGTTAAATGGCTCATTGACATTCTTGTGAACCAGTAGCCCCAGAGTAGAATCTGATTGGCAGAAATGACACGAACTAAGAATAATAAAAGATATTTAATTCTTCAGGAACCAGAAGTAAATGCAGATATCTGTCATAAATAATAAAAGCTTGCTATTCAATATTTAATGTGTACATCAATGTATTTTAAAATGCAATTAGTATCAAAAGCAAAACACTTTTTATTTGTATAACATTCTTTTCTGAATAAGAGCCTTCCAGTCTTCATGAGCCTCATAAATGTTGTCTCTGTGTAGAGAGAACATTATTCAGGGAAGACAACTTCTGAAGGGAAAATTATCCCATTAATTAAATATTTTTTAGAGTGGCTGCTTTGCACACATTTCATGCTACCAGATTTAGAGTTATTGTGTTTTAATACAGATTAATAAGTTGTCCATGTATTTTGTAAACATTCTCAAGGAAGGTAGTCTGTAATATACTAAAATTGCTGAAGCACAAATACTTATCACTGATCCAATAACATTTTATGTACCCTGTAAATGAAATATTATATATTTTATGCTTCCTCTGTCTCTGATGAAATATACATTCAGTTTTTTCCCATGAAGTTAATTTCACAATCAGTAGATATCTCTGAACAATATTTTATTACAGCTTCGTGAGTACTGGATGTTTACATGGAGTCATTATTTTCCCCCATGATAAGGAGCCAGACAACCCGAACCCACATTGCTTGTATTTTGAAATGATGCTTTATATCTAAGCTATAATTATCTTTTATTTCCTTAGATCTATCATATTTATCTACTTCTCTCCTCCAATTACTTTGAAGTATATCATTAGCTCATCTAACAGCTTATGTAGCATCATGGACATCAAAGTCAAGTTCAGGACCGAGTGCATTTACTTAAGTGACAAAATGAAGGAAAATCTGATTCAGTTCTTGGTTTTGTGTGATTGGGAGGGAAAAAGGAAATTTTGATCCTCCCAGTTTTTTGAAAATCCAATATTACATAATTCAAGTATACACAGATATTTGGTAAATGTGTATGTATATGCACGTACACATATATATTTGTATATTCACTGTAACATAATACAACTGCTATAATAAGTAGAATTAGTTTCGTGGAGAACAGGATTACTTAGCAAAAGGAGCTAGATAGGAAATTGAGATTTTTAAATTTTAATACCAGTTCTGACACTGACCTGTTTTGTGAACTTACACAAATAACTCATTCTATTTATTTCTGCTCTAAAATAGAGATTTGCCACATCAACTCAGCTAATGGTTTTGTGAGAGAGAATGATGAATAGAAAGGAATGTGAGGCAAGCGGAAGTGCTATTGAAACACTTCATAGCCTTGAGACTGGAAGTGAAAGGGTACCGAACTTTTTGCATTTGCACATATTTGGGTTATTGGGGTCTTTAAAGTCAAGTCTTAGTTATACACTCTGAAGGCAACTGTTCCTGAACCCTATTGATTTCAGTGGACAGAACATTAGCGCTAGAATTCAACGTACTGAATTCTAGCCCAAGTGATGCCACTAATTCTGCAAGGTCAAATGATATTTCTCAGGAAGTATATTTTCTCATTTGAAAAGTTAGGATAATCATCCTTCTTACTCATATGGTTATTGTGAGGATCACAGTACTTTGAGGTACTTTTGCTATTCAATATTTAATGTGTACATCAATGTATTTTAAAATGCAATTAGTATCAAAAGCAAAACACTTTTTATTTGTATAACATTCTTTTCTGGATAAGAGCCTTCCAGTCTTCATGAGCCTCATAAATGTTGTCTCCATGTAGAGAGAACTTTATTCAGGGAAGACAATTTTTGAATGGAAAATTATCCCATTAATTAAATATTTTTCAGAGTGGATGCTTTGCATACATTTCATGCTACCAGCTTTAGATTTAGGAAAGCTGTTTGGAAAATGTGAAGTGTTATGTAAATGTAAGATCGTAAGTGAACATAAGTGAGGCCATCTTGTTACACTAAATAAGCCTTTCTTAGTTGAAACCTTTCTGATTTTCTGACCCTGATCTTGTGGACATACCCCTGCTGAGGTACTCTGATAGCTTTGTTCTTAACAATTTTAATGAATTTTCCCAGGGAATAAGAAGGCCTCCAGAAAGAAAGAACACCTGTAGAATATTCATCATCATTGACAGAAGAAAAGAACAATGAAAGATCCTGGAGTCCATCATGTACATTTCTAAACCCCCTCCTCATTGCCCATTTTCCCTATATAACTGCCTCAAGAGTCTGTAATCCTGAAAGATGGATTTTTGAGACATTAGTCACCCGTCTTCTGATTTGCTAGCTAATCTAATCTAATTAAAATTCCTTTTTTGATCCCTAACTCATTGTGATTAATTGGCTCAGATCATTGCTGTAAGTAGAATGAGCCCATTGTTCAGTATCAAGATGATATTTGTAAAGGTATTTCAGAATCAAATATACCATAGGTTAATGATGGGGGATATTCAGAAAACTGTAATGACTTTCTACTCAAGAATATTCATACTTTAATTTTTTTTGAGTTAAAATCATTTTCTTTCCGCTAGGAGTTCTAACAATGATTATCAATGCTCAGACCATGATTTTGTAAACTTCTAGCTCAGCCACCCGATCAGTATCTTTTCTTTAAAAAGTAATCTGTACATATATTTTTTCTTTCTCAGTACTCACACAGTCTTCATTCTTTACCAGACATATTTAGCTTCCTAAATTCAAATAAAACCATTCTATGGTCACTAAGAACAGTTCAGTCACCAAAATCAAAGACTTCTTTTTGCTTCATATTCTCATTATACTGTCTACAATGTTTGAAACTGTTGATAGGTTTCTATTTCTTGAAATTGTCCTTCACTTGCTGTCGTTAACCTGATATGTGCTAGTATGCCAGGGAGTTCTTTTCCTATTCCTTCCCTTCCTTTGCATATCCACCCCCTTGCCAGTGAGGCATGGTTAATAATGAAGGTCTGTCTTCATCCTTTTACTCTTTTCTTCTCTCTCTTATTCTTTTTTCTTTCATTATTGAATTCTTATCTTTGGCTTCAAATATCATTCAAATGAGCTTAAATGCCAGTTCTATCTCTATCCCTAATCTCTACTACTTCTCCATTATTACTTTCTATTACTCCCCTAGATACTTTTCAAATTGGAAAAATTTACCACCATATCATCAACGTGCCTGGAGTTTCTCACCTTTGTTATCTGGGTCATTCTCTGCTTTTGGTCTCAGTCATTTCTCTATCTTTGCATGGCAGAATGCTTTTTAAAAAGACAATTGTTGCATAAATCCTAGGGTTTCTAAAACTTTTTTACCAGTTAAATTTGAAAGACTGGAAGTTAGTGACCAAGTAAAACTATACTGAATTTTAAATAAAGTTAGTTTGTAAGTTATTAAAATTACAACAAATTAAAAATAAGATCACTATAGGTTGAAAGTTATATTTAATTTTGCTCAGTTTTCATGAAATGAATTCAGTCTCAGTGGGAGGGTTGATATCTATTTCTACCTTTTTTTTGGGTGAGAGGGAGTTATGTGGAAAGTCAAAATTTATTCCAGATCTGTAGTACATTGTGTTAACTCTATTTTTTTTTCGTGAGGAGATCAGCCCTGTGCTAACATCTGCCAATCCTCCTCTTTTTTCGCTGAGGAAGACTGGCCCTGGGCTAACATCCATGCCCATCTTCCTCCACTTTATATGGGACGCAGCCACAGCATGGCCCTCCAAGCAGTGCATCTGTGCGCGCCTGGGGTTCTGAACCGGCGAACCCCAGGCTGCCGCAGCACAGCGCGGGCACTTAACCGCTTCCGCCACCAGGCCAGCCCCAACTCTATTTTTCTTTTATCTGGTTTCCTAATGAAGGAGACAGGTTTATAGTCATTCATTCATCAATTCATTCAAAAATTCTGAATGAATGCTTAAAGAATATGTAAGACTTTTCTAGGGATTTTGGAGGATGCAAAAAATCAGGCCCAGTTTTGATGTCAGGGAGCTTAGGGTCTTGATGTAAACCTTTATGAGGGGAGATATGTAAAAAATATAATACTACGTAGAGTGAAATAAGTGCTTTAAGAGAAGGAGAGATAAATGGCTATGTGGATTATGTGATATGTAGTAAAATATATGTGGCTTGGCGTTTATACCCATATGCAGACTGCAGTTTTTATTTTTCCTAGATGTCTGCATTTTTTTATAATGAGTAACTGAATTGTATATTGGCCAGGGCCTTGGCCTCCAGAGCCAGACTGCTTGGGCCGCACCTACAATTGGTTACTCTCTAGTTGTTTGCTCTTGGCACACACACTTAACTTCTCTGTGCCCCAGTTTCCTCATCTGCAAATGGGAGACAATAAAAATAGTACATACTTCACATGATTATTATAAGATTTAAGTTAGATGTATGTATAAAACACTCTGAACAATGTCTGCCTCATAGTAAGAGGTAAGTACCTGAGAGCTCAATTTCTTAAGGCTATTAGTTCTATTTTTACCTAGTTGGATTTAAAATGACCTTAATTTGAGACTCACTTTCACTTACTTCTTAAAACTTTAGGATATTCCCATCTAAAAATCTGACAATAGGCGATGATCAAAAGTTTTGATCATAAAACCAGGTAGATATTAGGCAGATTTCATCAAAGCTATGCATGAAAAACATCCTATCAGTATAAAATTATGTGTTCTATGTGACATAATTCTTTTGGTTTTTGAAAGGTATAATTCTCGCAAAAGGATTTTTAATATTTAGACTCATAAATAGGATAATTTCTCATTTTTTCCCAATATTTTTCCTAAAGTATGTTACCTGGCTTTTATAGAAGTCTCCAGGAATAAGTTAAGAATACTGTCAGATGTATGTATGCTCCCTTTTGCTCCAGGCTCTTTCAACTATAACGAGCACTGAGAGTGCAAAATGTTTGAATATAATTTCCCAGTTCTCCTTTTAAAAACCTTTTACTAACTTGAATCTATGCATTTATTTATCAACAATCTCCCTGCAACATTAATTCCCGTTTAATATTGTTTCAAATGCAGTGGAAGTTTGCTTTTATTATACTTGTGAGAACCTATTTGAAATGTGCAAGTCTTTATCACATATAGCTATATTTTAAAGCTGAACTTCATTTTGCTGTTTTATATTTCTCAGAACTTCATATAATGAGATATGACCATTTTTCATTATTCTCTGTTTCTACAGTTTGAGATTAATATTATAACCTCCTTTATACTGGGAAATTAACATAAAAGGAAAATTTTGGTAACAAAGTATATATAATTCATTTTTCATTCAAATTATGGATAATTTGAATTTGAGAATTTGCTGTTGTTTTTGAAACTATTGTCATTATTAGAATTTTAAAATTGAAAATGGTTGAGATTTAAAGCTTTAGACACAAAGGTCAACTCCATAGTTTGTTCAAAAAAATCATGAGTGTACATGATGAGAAAGAAATAATAAATGTGTTCAAATAGAGATATGATAAAGTTCACAGCAGCCCTCTAATCACTTAGAGGAATATTTGTCAAGTCATTTGGCTCAGAGTAATGTTTTATATTATCATAATAAAATATATCTATTTTTAAAGTAATATAATTTATAAATATATAATTTTATTATATGAAAACATGACAGTATATCATTGTATAATCCTAAGATACAATATATAAATGTAATTATATAAAAATTTAGACATGGGATCTATGTGTGTAGTCACATGTTGGTGTTTTAAAAAATATCCTCAGAAATGTCAGAACTAGAGTTTAAGAACCTGTTTAAAAACAAGGGTGGCTGAATCCTATAAGTTTGGAACTAGAGACCCTTAAAACCCACATAAGCAAAGGTAAGATGATCCTGGCTTGGGACAGAGTTAAATTAAAAGTGGTCTCAGCTGCAGGAAGAAGAGAGGTGCAAGGGAAGGTCATCCTGAAAGATACTGTAATAAAGCAAATATTTTAACAAACTAATCGAAGAAGGGACCAGATAGGTGCTGCCAATGATGATGTGTGTATGAAGTAGAAAAAATGGAAATGTCCAAATGTTTTTTTTATGATCAGTGCAGTAAGTATACAGAAAAATACTGACAAAGCATTAGAGATGATCATTAACTACAACATGGCTCTAAAAGACAAGACTTGAAATAACTTTGATGTAGTTTCAGCTGATTCTTACCCTTTCCCTCCATCTTTATACTAAAACAGTGAAAGAACTCAATACCAACTATCCCACCCCCCACTCCTCCTCCCTTTCTCATCAAAGTATTTCTTAGCTATTAATTGGATTAAATAATTATAAAAATATACAAATGATTAATATATCCTACTATTTACATGGCTGCCTATTCTTTCCATTTGTTATGCTGACCTTTGTCCTAATGGTTTCTTTCTGTTTCCTTAACCTAGAATTCTTTTTTGTTTTTGTGAGGAAGATCAGCCCTGAGCTAACATCCATGCTAATCCTCCACTTTTTGCTGAGGAAGACTGGCTCTGAGCTAACATCTATTGCCAATCCTCCTCGTTTTTTTCCCCAAAGTCCCAGTAGATAGCTGTATATCAGAGTTGCACATCCTGCTAGTTGCTGTATGTGGGACGCAGCCTCAGCATGGCCAGACAAGCAGTGCGTTGGTGCGCACCCAGGATCCGAGGCCGCCAGTAGCAGAGTGCGCCCACTTAACCACTAAGCCATGGGGCCGGCCCCTAACCTAGAATTCTAATTCCAAGTTTTTGATGAATTGACTAAATTTATCTGGTTAAGTGACTCCATATTCATGTCCCTCATTTTATCCATCCATAAAATCAACTGCTTAATGAAGTAAAATACCAAATAAACTTAAAAAATTTGTTGGTAAAAATGTCTTTCTTGAAATTGATTGTAAGGGAAATAATGAAGAAATACTAATGCACCAGAGACATTAGAATACTTCCAGTTTACAATGCAGAATGACACAATTTGCATGAAACTGGTTAAAGGATAAATTATACTGTAGGAAGTGTTCAAATATGATAACCAGGTCAATAAATTCTGCCACTCGACTTGCTGTGACTCAAAAGGTTCTTGTCAGCCTGCTCAAACTACTAAAATTATTAGGATTTTGCATGAACTCTTGTTCATGCAAATTATAATGTAATTTGATTTTGTCTACTTTTATGAATGAGAGAATGGTGTATTTCATGCTTCAACACAGGTGCATCACACACCCAGTCTCTCAAATGCACAGATAATGCCTAATCACATTTTGAAATATCTAATACCTATTTTGTTCAAGATTGAAACTCTTATTTACCGCTGATCATTGTTTTTTTTTCTTAAGGAAGATTGGCCCTGCGCTAACATCCGTTACCAATCTTCCTCTTTTTCTTTTTCCTCCCCAAAGCGCCAGTACATAGTTGTAAATCATTGTTGTAGAGTTGTAGCTCTTCTATGTGGGGCCCCTGCCTCAGCATGGCTTGATAACTGGTGAGTAGGTCCCCTCCCAGGAACCCAACTGGCAGAACCTCTGGCCACTGAAGTGGAACGCGCGAATTTAACTGCTACACCGCTAGGCCGGCCGTCTAATCATTGTTTTTAAAGGTATTTCTTTCTTTGATTTAATGTAGTTATCATTTCCTTACTTTTTCTTTATCCACTTATCACTTATTATTTAATTTACTTGCATTTACTATATTAATAGAATATTTTGGTACATGTGCCTAAAAGTAGATTACTTCTTTTGAAGAATTTCAGTGAAATCAAAAGGCAAGCTTCATGTACTCCTAAGTGTTTAATAAATGTTTCTTGATGATGATGTTAACACTTTGGTAGTTTAGGTCCAACTATAGTATCATTTCAAACTAGATTTGGTCTAACCTGCTGTGTCAGTTCAAAGCAGATTTGAAAGGGAATCTTGATTTTTATCTCCAAGTCTCTTGCTTACAGTTATACAATTTTTGAAGATAACTTTAAAAGATGATGATCTGATAATAAATTCCTTTTTAAACCCTTTATAATGATTTTAGAGTTCTTTCATTTTCATAACTAATATATACATTTATTTTAAAAACTCTCATCTTTAAATTTTTTTCCATAAATTACAAAAATGAAATGCATTCAAAAGTGGATGAAACTAAAATACTTACAAGAAGCCGTGGGTTGGTTAGAAATGAGTAATCATTTAAATAGGTTCCAGTTAAGAGGTGACACAAGGAAGTTTGATTTGCAAAATTGACTGAGATATGCTAATGAAATAAAAAAGCAACTAGAACCATAATTTTGTTTACTACTTTTCACTGTCACTGATTTTAGTTGTTGGTTGAAACAGGGAGATTGTAGAATGCCTTTTAAAAATCCATGCTTAGTTGTTTTAATATTGTCTTTCCTAGAATTTAAATTCTTTATCATTTTGTGAGCGTTTCAAAGATTTCCTTTTTTTATCAATAACTTTGCTTTCTAAAGCACCTTCAAAAAAGCCTCTTAAACACATCTCAGATGTTTGAATATCCTTAAAGTTATATCAAATGAATCTCATTTTTTAGATAGGGGAAGGGGGCAGAGAAAGATTGTGTACCTTATCCTTAGTTATAAATCTAAAATAATTTGAATAATTTAAAAGTTAATTCAAGAAAATAATTCTTCTTTTTAGACAAGATACTATTTAATAAGCAAAACAATTATTGCTATCTGCCTTGCCTTTTTTCTATGTTAATAAAATGGACTCCATGAGGAAATGAAAGTAAACTGAAGATAGTTAGCTGTACAATTCTAGGAGGAAAAAGAAGTATTTTCCTTCAATTTGCCAGAGATTGTAAAAGCTCATTCTCAAGGGGATCAGACTTACATTTATAGAGAATTGGATGTTAAACCATAAAATGTATGCTCATTGTTTCACGAGCGTGTTCTAAATAATGCCTCAAGATTTGTGAAAACTGTTATTCAGGCAAAGGCATATGATGCTGTCTTAAATAAAAGTTTAAAATGCTGCTAACTGGGACTACTATATTGTATTATGTCAGCCTAATTCATTTGCAACCAAATAATAAGATCTTAGTAAACCTCTGATGTCTATTTACCACCGCTGGTATGATTGTAATTTACTTATTTTGATTTGAATTATAGCAATATGCTCAGCAATTGTATTGCAAGTATTAATGGAAGATAATATTGCCTTAGAGCTAATGAGTTAATAGTATTGATACTTTGGGATAGGTAGATCCATAGAGAAGAATATCAGTTACTAGTTTACTTGATGCTTTTATTCAATGGACATTTTAAAAATTTCTATAATTCCTATTTAAAAAAAACTTGAATAACACAAGCCCCTAGATTTAAGGAGGTCAGAGTCTGTGGGGATAGGGGTCTCTAAACAAAGAATTATCTTCTAAGTGGACATAGCAGTGGGAGAAATAAATTCCATCCTGAGTGGTCAAGGAAGGATGTGATAACATTTGTGCTTAGAATAACAACTGAGAGTACGAGAAGGTAGTGGACATTTTAGATATAGAGGATATGTGCAAAGGCATAGAGATGGAAGATTCTTTTGCAAGATTATGTGCAGCTATTGATAGAAGCTAGAGTTTTTTGGCACATTGTAAGGAGTGAGCATTGTGTGAGTGGAGTTTATAAATGGAGGTGACAGTGAAGGAGTAGATGAGCCTAGAAAGGTAGTTCAAAGAGATTGCAAGTATATTTGAATGATGAGTTGTTTGGACTTTATCTTGTATGAAATGAAAATCTATAAAAGGTTCAATAGGGAAGTGACATGATCACAACTATATTTTAGAAAGCTAAATGTGGCGTCAGAGTGGAGATGTAAGAGATGAATAGATAGGACAGGAGAGGAAGAAGTTAGACTCAATAGGAGGCTTTTGAAATACTTAATGTCAGAGTTTATGCAGTTTTGGATTAAGGATGTTACAGAAGGAATGGAAGAGAAATTAACACATGGAGGTGACAGTAACACAAAAAGTTTTTAATGCTTCAATCTGTTGGATAAACATCCAATTTTCAATTTGCCATTCAATTACATTTGTGTCATATATATACATTTGTCTAAAAATTATTTCGTACTGTAGGCAAACCTACAGTAATAAAATTGGCTCTCTGTAAATGGGTTTAGATGAAGTAGACTTAGAACAACCAGATTGAATGGCATATGAATATGGTTCTATGGATACTGCCTTAAGGTCACTGTTAAACTGCTCAAGTTTTCCAGGGATTTCTCTAGAACTGAGGTTACCTGGAACACTACTCCAAAGTCTATTCCCACATTCTTGGGGCTGGAACTTATTATTTTACACGGATTGAAATAACAAAATTATAATAGCCTAAGTATTTTAAGATGAATATTTTGCCCTGCTGTTATTCATCTGGCAAAATGAGAAAAGCCTTAAGAAAGAATGAATTTGCCTTTTGACAATAAGAAATTATAGGTGATAATTAATGAACTATTTGACAGAGACGTAAAATATGGATTCTTTTTCTGCTCTGTTTTGACATCAAGAGTGACCTTTGGCTCACCTGGCACAGAAGGTTCCAGCCACATTCGGAATGGATTATGGCACATTCTGAGCTCCTTCTCAACGTGCTCTTACACTCAGCAGATCTCAGGAGGGATTCCCTGTGGAGCATGTTGTAATCTCCCACTGGATGCTTTTTTCTTTCTTCTTTCTTCTTTTCTTTGCTTTGAAGAGCTGGACAAGAAAGGTATCCATGCTGAAAGCTGAGTAAACCTGGAGGGCAAGTGCTGACATTCAGGAGATCAGAGTCAGTCTTGCAAGAGCTAACCAGCAGGGTAAACAGTTTGCTACAGCTTTAATAAATGAGACTAATAGAAATGGTATCAGTTCAGTTAATCTGCACAATTTTCATTTTCATACACAGCTAGTAGTCACTGAGCTCTTTTTATCACAAAATTATTTTTTTTCCAATTCCCTTTGCTCTTTCTCTCACTTAACTCCTCAGTCTGTATAAACCAAAGGCTGCATTCTAAAATGCAATGTGATTATTGGGAACATTTTGTTGATAAAAGATACACAACGGGAGGAAATTAAGTTGTTACCGACATTTCTCCCTAGAAAGTGGAATTTTCTGCAGCTGAAAGACCACACAGTGGAAGTTCCATTTAGCAAACTCTCTAAGACTATGAGAACTTCCTGGTAATATCAGATACTACTTCAGAAATATAGACTTAAATGAATAAATGGTAGCGTTGAATATGCTGTGGTGCAGAATTCTAACTTTCTAGGGAGTGTCCAGTGTCCTACATAATAAATCACAGGAAAGGATTAAAAATAAATTAGGACAATGCTGTACTTCTATTTTATTCTTACACTAAGAGCCTTGGAAATGTGGAGAAAAGGTTGTTTTTTTCATTATATTTTTAGCCAAGTATCTATAAGAAAGCTGTATGAACACTACAGGTAAGAGAAAAGTCTTCAAAAATAACATGTGAATTTAAATTTCACCCAAAGCTAGGATTTAGTTACAATCCAAGATTGTATCAGCAGGGAAGGGCCCCACATGATGCTATGTCCACAGTGGCCTAGGATGTTTTAAAGACTTCCAGATATGTGGAAATATTACCTGTACTTTAAATGAGACAAGGAAGCCTTTTCCAATGTGGCCACTTACATATTACAGTGATATAGTCTGAACCAATCATAAGTCATCCTATGGAAACTTTCTTTAAATTTTGCTGTTGATAAAGTCATCAATGCCATGGGAAGACTAGATGTCTCATTACAGCTTTCAGTGTAGTAACTAAAGTAAAATAGCATTTGTTTTTCCTCCAGTGACACAGCAAGATTCGGGTAAAATCTCTTTCTACAAATTTGTAAAATAGTTAATGTCTATGAAAGATGACAAATTAGAAAATTTGTCTATGTTCACACTTTTTTTCTCAACCTTACGGTGGTTTCATATATCTGGGGTGATATTTTGATTATATTATGATTTTTTCATTTGATTTTCTGTTTGTAAGGCATTCTATTCAGCTAAACTGAAGCTTCTGTTGGTTTCAGAGGGTGGGTAGGTGGGATTAGGAATTTTACAGAGGGTATGCAAAGATTAAGATGGAATTATTATTTAATTTCTGAAAACAAAAAAAGAATTTTCCACAAGAAAATAGGTTTGCAAGAAGACCTTGGAGTGAATATTTTCTGAATTTTCTTAACATACCAATGCCCAAATATCAGTGGCACAGACTATAGAAATTCTTCTCTAAATGTAGAGAGAGCACGCCTTCCACCTTCACAGATAGTGCTTAAAGCTTGGGACCCATGATAGGAGGATAAGATGTAAAAGCAGTAGATAGGTAGCTTAGAGCCTGTCCTTTTTGGTGCCAAGGAATTTTGAGAGATAAAGGGAGAGAAAGGCAGAGGAGTAAAGGAGTGAAGAATCTGGGCCCCAATCTCTCATTTTCAGACTTTGTCTTGGACTGAAGGAAACATGGTCTAAAGTTGAAGGAATTGCCAAGGCTGGGACCACTTGCTTAGATTCATCTCTGGAACTCTGGCAAAGGATTGCTTCTCAGATGACCATAAAAACTAAACTTTGGAACTCAGTGTGGTTAGGCTGAGAAGAGATGTGGTTTAGCTTTCTAGTTACTTACAATGCCTATGAGGTGTAGATAGATTCCAGTATTCTTACATGACCCTGCTCCCAGGGGGGACTTTTGAGATGATATGACGGGTTTAAGCATGGGTTGCCTATTCCAGGCTCTGGGTTGAAGATGCAGAAGAGATTCAAGGAGGTTCATGGTACTGGCAAAGGCTGGAGTGAGGCCGTGTGAGTCAGAGCTCACCTTGATGAAGCCTTGCAGCCCTGACTATGAATGACAGTAGGGGATTCCAGCGGAGTGAGCAGCAGATAAGACATCTCTTTAGAGGCCAGAAGAGTCAAAGGACACATAGTGTTTCAGCACCTCTTCCTTCTGATGTCATGAGAACAATATAAGCCTCCTAATATGCCCACACCCCACTTTGAGGAAGAAAAGAGACAAGGGCGAGAGTGTGAAGATGGACCATCTATCTAAAAAGTCTGAGCAGTCCAAAAGAGACTCTTTAAAACAGTTCTGTGGGGGACTTGGACTTTGAAGTATAAAACTGGATGAGAATGAAATACTGCTTTTTGGCGGGAATACTTTTTCTTCTATGTAGAGTGGGCTCCAGTAGATTAGGTCAGGTTTAGAGAATAAAGGAGCTATACTTGCTATGTACCTCTGAGTACAGTGTGAGAAAATTTAAGAATTCTGTTTATATGATGTTCTGTACATTTATATCTTATAACCACAGCAAAATATTACTCATAGTATAAGACAAGATCTTAATAATTGGGAACACCTGCATTAAAGTAAGGACAATTTATTAGTGTATAGTCATGCACTGCATAATGACATTTTGGTCACTGACAGACTGCATATACGACAGTGGCTCCATAAGATCATAACGGAGCTGAAAAATTCCTATCCCCTAGTGATGTCATAGCCATTGTAGTGCAATGCATCACTCACGTGTTTGTGGTGATGCTAGTGTGAACAAACCTACTGTCCTGCCGGTCTTATGAAAGTATAGCACATACGATTACATACAGTGCATAATACTTGAAAATAAATGACTATGTTATTGGTTTATGCATTTACTATACTACACTTTTTATCGTTATTTTAGAGTGTACTCTTTCTATTTTAAAAAAAAGTTTACTGTAAAACAGTATGCCGTGTTATGCTGGCAGCAGTCTCATACATCTTGTGTTTACCGTGCCTATTGATTACATAGTTTTCTTTTGTTCTTGATTTAATCTTGTATTTTGTTCAGCACGGCTCCTAAGCATACAAAATCCACTGCTAATGTTTCCAGTAAGAAGTCACATTGAGTGATTGACCTGGAAATGAAATTAAAAGTGATTAAGAACTATGAAGATGGAAAATCAGTGATGGTTATTGCTAGCCAGTCAGGCGTGTCCCATTCCACCACAGCTACTATCTTTAAGAACAAGAACGTGGGGACGGAAGCTGTTAAAGGATCTGCTTCATTGAAGGCAACAAGACTAATAAAAATTTGGGAAGAGCCTGTATCAGACATGGAGAAACATCTAATGACCTGGATTGAGGACCAGACACAGAAGCATATCCCTTTTAGCACTGTGACGATCACAGCCAAAGCAAAAAGTTTGTGCAATGTTGAAAGAAAAGGTTGGACTCGACTACAATGTTGAATTTATTGCTAGCTCTGGGTGGTTTAAATGATTCAAGAATTGTTATTCATTACACAATGTGAAAGTCAGTGATAAGTTTGTGAGTGCTGATGCGAAGGCAGCTGAAGAATTTTTGGAAACTCTAGATAAGCTGATTGTGGAGGAAAATTACTTACCAGAGCAAATATTCAAGATGGATGAAATCTCCCTATTCTGGAAACAGACGCCTGAAAGGAGTTTCATCCATAAGGAGGCCAAGTCAATGCCACATTTCAAGGATTTTAAGGGCAGAATAACAGTCTTGCTTGGGGACAATGTTGCAGACAACACATTGAAAGTCTTTGTGATCTGGTGCAATGAGAACCCCAGGGCCTTCAAGCATATCATCTATAAGCACACACTGCCTGTGTACTGCAGGAGCAATAAGAAGTCATGGATGACCCAGCTCCTCTTCCAAGATGCCCTCCTGAATTGCTGTGCCAGCAAAATGGAGAAGTACTGTTTGGAGAATGACATACCTTTCAAGATTTTGCTTATTGTTGATAATGCTCCTGGACATTCTCCTTTTATAGGTGATCTGCATCCTATTATCAAATTGGTGTTTCTCCCTCCAAATACCACCTCTCCAATCCAACCAATGGATCAAGGAGTTATAGCAACTTTTAAGGCCTACTACATGAGGAGGATGTTTGCCCAGGCTATTGCTGCAACTGAGGAAGACACTCAGAAGACACCGATGCAACTCTGGAAGGATTAAAACATCTATGACTGCATCAAGGACCTGGCTTGGGCTTTGGGTGATGTCACCAAGGAGTGTATGAATGGCATCTGGAAGAAGACACTCAAGGGGTTCATTCATGGCTTCAAAAGATTTGCCAAGGATGAGGAGGTTGCAAAAATCAACAAGGCTGTGGTTGAGATGGCAAACAACTTTAACCCGGGTATGGATGAGGATGACATTGAGGAGCTCCTAGAGGTGGTTCCTGAGGAAATGGCTAATGAGGAGTTGTTGGAACTGGAACAGGACCACATAGCTGAAGAAGAGGCAAGAGAGAAGGAAACTGCAGGAGAAGAAAAAGAAGAAGAACACCCAAGAAAATAACCAGTGAAGCATTTAGCAGAAGCTTTTGCAGACCTCCACAAGCTCCTTAAATAGTTTGAAAATGTGGAGCCCAAAGCTGAAAGATTTTCATTGATAGAGAGGAATGTTCATGGTGCATTATATGCTTACAAGCAAATCTATGATGAGAAAAAGAAGCAAACCACCGTGGACATATTTCTCACAAGAGTGACACCTTTTCAAGAGGAGCCTCAGGCAGGTCCTTCAGGAGGCATTCCAGAAGAAGACATTGTTATAGAAAATGACACCTCCTTGCATGTTATTGCCCCTGAAGACCTTCCAGTGGGACAAAATGTGTTTGAGGTGGAAGGCAGTGATATGGATGATCCTGACTCTGTGTAGGCCTAAGGTAATGTGTGTGTTTGTATCTTAGTTTTTAACAAAAAAGTTCAAAAGGTAAAAAAAAATAAAAATTTTAAAAGTAGAAAACAGCATATAGAATAAGCATATAAAGAAATAAAATATTTTTGTACAGCTGTACAATGTGTTTCTGTATTAAGCTAAGTGTTATTACAAAAGAGTCAAAAAGTTAAAAAAATTAAAAGTTTTTAAAGTCAAAAATTTATAATAAGCTAAGGTTAATTTATTATTGAAGAAAGAAAAATATTTTTTTTATAAATTTAATGTAGGCTAAGGCTACAGTGTTTATAAAGCCTACAGTCGTGTACAGTAAAGTCCTAGGCCTTCACATTCACTCACCACTCACTCACTGACTCATTCAGAGCAACTTCCAATTCTGCAAGCTCCATCCATGGTAAGTGCCCTGTGCAGATGTTCCGGTTTTTATCTTTTGTACTATATTTTTACTCTACCCTTTCTATGTTTAGATGTTTTTAGATACACAAATATTTACCATTGTTATGGTTGCCTACAGTATTTAGTACAGTAACATGCTGTGCAGGTTTGTAGCCTAGGAGTGATGGGTTATGCCATATAGCCTAGGTGTGTAGTAGGCTATGCCATCTAGGTTTGTGTAAGTACACTCTATGATGTTCACACAATGATGATGAAATTGCCTAAGGTATCCCCATTAAGGGATGCATGACTGTATTAGGATTCTATTGTTTTAGAACAGATTATCACAGAAGCCTGGGCAAGCTCAACTGAGTTCTTTGCTTAGTCATCCAAGGCAGAAATGCAAGTGTCAGCAGGCCTGGGCTCTAATCTGGATGCTCTGGGAAGAATCTGCTTCAAGTTCATGCAAATCGTTGGCAGAATCAAGTTCTTTGTGGATTGTGGGTCTGAGGTCCCTGTGTTCTTGCTGGCTGTCATCCTTGAAGCCACCTGCATTTTTTCTCATGTGGCCCCCTACATCTTCAAACCAGCAGTAGTAAGTCAAGTCTTTCTCATGCTTTGAATCTCTCTGATTTTGTCTTCTGCTAGTTAAAGAAAACTCTACTTCTAAAGGGTTCATGTGATTAGATTTGGTTGACTCACTGGAATAATCTCCCTTTGGAATAAGTAAAAGTCAATTGATTAGTGACCTTAATTAAATCTGCAAAATCGCGTTTGTCATGTAATCTAACATAATCACAGGCCTAATATCTCATTAAATTCACAGTCTCAGTCCTGAGGATTAAGGTGGAAAATCATGGGGGTAGAGGGTGGGGAGAGAAGGATGGTTTAAGGATTACTCCGACCACCATCAATTTTCTTGTGTATTTTTTTGTGTAATAGCAGACCTTAACAAGAAATGTAGTATTGGCTAGGAAAATAAATAATACTGTTGATAACAGTCATGATTCAGTACTAATTATTAATACTCAGTGTCATTAAAGATCCATAGCCATTATGTATTGCCTGTCATGTGAACACATTTATTGAATATTACAGACTCAGCTATGTGCTGAGGGCATGCCCAGGCAAATTGAACACAATGTCTTTCCTTATAAATCTCACAGACTACAAGAGAAGACAGATCTATAGACAGATGATTACAGCACAATTAATAAATATTATCATATATAGCCATATAACAAGTGCTATGGAAAGACAGAATCAAGTGAAGTCAACAGGAAATTAATTGAAAAAATCATATTCTTGTTTGGTCAAAGTTTAGAACTTTTACTCCCAATGATTAAAGCAACACAGTCCTATTGTAGAAAAATGGAAAATATAAAAGAGAACAGAATGATAATCACCTACAATCCCACCTTCTAGAAATAACTTTATTTAAAATTTGAGGGGGCTGGCCCCGTGGCATGGCCGTTAAGTGCCCGCGCTCTGCTGCTGGCAGCCTGGGTTTGGATCCCGGGCGTGCACCGATGCACCGCTTGTCAGGCCGTGCTGTGGCGGCGTCCCATATAAAGTGGAGGAAGATGGACACAGATGTTAGCCCAGGGCCAGTCTTCCTCAGCAAAAAAACAAAAAGAGGAGGATTGGCATGGATGTTAGCTCACGGCTGATGGTCCTTACCAAAAAAAAAAAAAAAAAAAAAATTGACATATTTCCTTTATGTCTTATTTCACATACACGTTCTCTACATATTTTACATAGTTAAGGTTGCACTTCATACACACTTTAGTACAGTTCTTTTATATATAATGCATTAACGTTTTTCCCTCTGTTAAGAATTTTATGAATATTATTGTTGATTATTTAGTAATATTTCATCATATGGATGGACTAAATTTTAATTAACCATTCCATCTATTGGTTGATATTTTTGTTGTTTCTGATATTTTATAATTATAAAAAGCTTGAAGTCTATTGTTTTTTCACATCGTGATCATGGAATTTATTCTAGGGCAGAGCTGTGGGTATTCATTGGCCGTGTAGAAGACTCGGTGAAAGGAAAATCCCACTTTACACATGTTGAAAATAATTACAAATAAGTATAGACTAACAGTCAAGATCAGTACTATTAATTTCTATGTGAAAGACTATACAGTTTAAATAGTCAAATAACTTATTTTAACTGAAACAATTATATCTGAGGATAGTAAAATAACTTTCTTCAAAATTCTTTGTTTTTACCACTTTTACAGACTGTATTAGGTTTCTGCAGAGAAATAGGACCAATAGGATGTGTATGTATATCTTTATATATGTATATCTATTTTTACATATATGTGTATGTAAAATATATATTTTATATATGTGTATTTTATACATTTGTAACGAGAGAGAGAGAGAGAAAAAAAAAGAGAGATATTTTGAGGAATTGGCTCAAGTGATTGTGAAGGCTGGCACTTCTTAAATCTGCTGGGTAGGCCCACAGGCTGAAAACCTGAGGAAGAGTTGCAATTCTAGCCTGAAGACAGTTGGCTGGCAGAATTCCCTTTCTCTTTGGGGAGGTCACTTTTTTTTTTTTTTTTGGTGAGGAAGATTGGCCCTGAGCTAACATCCATTGCCAATCTTCATCTATTTTGTACGTGGGATGCTGCCACAGCACTGCTTGGTGAGTGGTGTAGAAGTCCCTGCCCAGGATCCGAACCCATGAACCCCAGGACCCCGAAGCACAGTGCACAAACTTAACCACTACACCACTGGGCCAGTCTGTCTTTTTCTTAAGGCCTTCAACTGATTAGATGAGACATACCTGCATTATGAGAGCAATCTGCTTTACTCAAAGTCTACTGATTTAAATGTTAATCTCATCACCACACACATGTACTGAATTATCCCTTTCACCCTCCTCCCTCCCCCCTTCCCCTCTGGTAACCACCAATCCAATCTCTGTCCCTATGTGTTTGTTTATTGTTGTTATTATCTACTACTTAATGAAGGAAATCATACGGTATTTGACCTTCTCCCTCTGACTTATTTCACTTTGCATTATACCCTCAATGTCCATCCATGTCGGTACATGTGTGTGGTGATGGGTTGTAATTAGTATTTTGGTGGTGAACATGATGTAATCTATACAGAAATAGAAGTACAATGATGTACACCTGAAATTTTTACAATGTCATAAACCAATGTTACTGCAATAAAAAATAAATAAATAAATAAATGTTAATCTCATCCAAAAAATATCTTCACAGAAACATCTAGAATGAAATACCTGGGTACTGTGGCCTAGCCAAGTTAACACATAAAACTATCACACAGGCTCATTATGAAGAGCCACTGGCAATGGATATGGTTGTTTGAGGTTTGCATGTGGGTTCTCTGTGTTCCAGAATTGAGAAGCTTTCCTTTCTAGGAGACATTATGGTATGAAATGAGAAAAAATCTGAGAATTAGAAGACATTAGTCATTGACAGTACAGAGCTGGGAGTAATAAAGAGGACTCACAAGTGTCCTTAAAGAACAACAAAAAATTATTCTTTTAACTGTCCCAATGGGAAGATAACATATTATTTACTGCTTTGATAAAAATCTCTACAATGAGGATTTTTTGTAGTAAAGGTTATTTTAATAAATTAAAAATTGAATTAGACAATATTTAAAAGAAATACAGTGATTTTATTTTATTTTATTTATTTATTTATTTTTTAAAGATTTTATTTATTTTATTTTTTCCCCCCAAAGCCCCAGCAGATAGTTGTATGTCATAGCTGCACATCCTTCTAGTTGCGGCATGTGGGACTCGGCCTCAGGATGGACGGAGAAGTGGTGCCTCGATGCGCAGCCGGGATCCGAACCCGGACCGCAAGCATTGCAGCGCGCGCACTTAACCACCAAGCCACAGGGCCGGCCCAGTGATTTTATTTTAGTTGTGATGAGAGATTTTCACATATTGAGTTATATGAGGTGACTATTTGGGTTCAAAACTGATTCGGCTTGGACTAAAGAAGCCTGATTTATGCCCTATCAGACAAACATTGTACATCTGCTTTAACCCGTAAACTAAAGAATGCACTCTCTTAAGATGAGAATGTACACTTCCCCTCCTATACCCTATGGGTAACGCCTGTATTAGTCCCTTTCCGACATCAGGGTCATGTTGACCTCCTAATTTGCAACTGAATACCTCTTTGAAACTTTGATGAATATGTATCTGGGCATGTTTAGTGTATGTTCTTTGTTCTAAAAAGGTATAAGACTGTACTGAAAACCATGCTTCTCTGGAACGCTTTCTTCATTTCTAGAAAAGGCCTTCTTGGATTATAATCATCACCCTGGCTCAAGTAAAACTCACTTTATCTTTCTTACCTATATATGAATGGTTATTGGTTATTTTGCCTCAACAGATGCATACAATTACCCAAACAAGAATAATGGAAAAAATTGACTAGTATAAAATACTTTTTTGAGTGTAAACCATTGGAGAACTTCTTTTTTGAATAACTAGGGAAACATTATAATTAACATATATCTATATGTGAATTGTTTTAGAAATTCTTGAAAGTGCTTCTTTGACTTCCTTATTTAAAATAAATCCCTAGCTATTTTGTCTATACCACACATTTATAGAATCTGAAAGAGATTGAGTAGATAAAGTAAGGTAAACTTCAACTTAAATCCCTTTGAAATTATTGAAAATTCCAAGGGATTGTGAGTTAATAAAATTTATTATGCTTGTGTTAACCTTTGGAATGTATTTTTTTCCCACAGAAGAATTCTATGGTTTATTTTTCATCAAATAATTTTTATACCAATTATAGAAGCGGGAATATTATTGATAGTTGAAAAATGATAAATTAGAAAAAAGCAGCATGTAAATATGATTTTTGGAAATTTGTTTAGAATTTTAGTCATACATAGGAATATGTTTTAACTTGAGAATAAAATTGCTTGCTATGGGGAATAGGCCATTTTAAATTGACCTCATTTAATATCTAACAGTACAAACTGAAATGAGCCTTCAATAAATTTTCCCCAAGTGAAACGAAATGCAAATTTCAATTCTTATGAGAGATAATAAACTAACAATATCAGGTGTATTTTGAATGAACTTCAAAATCAGTAATGGAATTATTGGTTTCTTGACATAACCAAGAACCTCAACCTTGTCTAGAGTTTATTAGTCCTGTGATTAACTAGATAATCCTAGATTGCATGGCCTTTATCTGAATAAGGTAATAAAGGGGTAGCATATAGAATACAAATCTTATCAGCTATGTAAAATGTTCTGTACTTCAATTCTAAATAATACTTAAGGGAAGTTGGTCAACTGTTTAAGAATAAGGATTTAAACCTACCATTCTCTTAATTTAACATTAGGGCTACTCTGTCAGTTTTGAGATTTTGAAAACTGCAAAGGGATTATACATTATACATTAATCCTAAAGATTATTTCTTTTTAATTGCTTTTGGATTAACATTCCAGAACAATGTTAATATTTTTCTGAGAGAAACTAAGAGGAAATTAGCATTTATGTTTTATTGTTATTTTTCCAAATTATAAATGTTTTTCTGACCTTTAAATACTAATGAAGGGAAATAAAACGAGCATAAAATATTTGCCTTAATTGTTTTGTGTTTTGTTGCTTCATTATGAATCTTCTCTTAACAACTTAATTATTCCCAGTGTCACTGTAGGGGGAAAAATATCAAGTGGGCTACTGAAGGGACATTGGGGGATTCAAAACAATTTCTGAAAGCAAAAGAGGATCACACAGGCGGCACCATTTATTGATATAGATAACTTTACTGAACTACTTATAATGCAGTTACTGTTTTTATGCCAATGTCTTGGGGAAAGAGGGAACTGTTTTCAAACCATTCTTATAATGAATAAGCGCTACTCTTTCTGAGGCTGGTGGTTCCTCTTGAGAAATTATGATTTGGCAAAATATCTTTTTGAGATTATTTTACTGTAAATGATTAATGTCCTTTTCAAGGACTGAGGAGATCACAGAGATGAGTTCTTTATCTGCACAGTTTTATATAAATACATATTTGCAAATAAAATCTTAAAAATTATCTCTACCTAGTGACTCCTGGATTTTAAGCGACACAGAGATATTTGCTCAGGTTATTCTGCTATGGCTTTGAAAAACACTTTTCTTTTGCAAAGTGAAGAAATACATAAAATATTTTAAAGAGAATATTTAAATATGTACTATGTATCTGGTGGAGGATGGAATGGAGTGGAAAGGACCACCTATGCACCAGCTATACCTTCTTGATTTATTTAGCCAAGAACATAAGAAGTTCTCCTTCCAGCTGCAGCGTCCTTTTCATTCCTTCCCATTTTCTTTTCAACCAGAACTCACTTCCTCACCGTAACCTCCAACACATTTTTTCTCTATCTACTTTTTTCATATAAAATGTGATATGTATAAAACAATCTTGGTAATACTTATTGTGGTGGTCAATTTTGTGTGTCAACTTGACTAGGCCATGGTACACAGATATTTCATTCTAGATGTTTCCGTGATGGCATTTTTCAGGTGAAATGAATATTTAAATCAGTAGACTTTGAGTAAAGTACTGTTTTGTTTTGCTTATTTTTTTTCACTTTATAGAAGTTTATTATACTTGTATGTAGTTTTAGTTTTCTAAAACTTATTTTTAAACCCAAAATTAAACTTTAATTATTCATGTCTGCCACTGAATGCAGCTATAGTTCATTTATTTTCACTCTATAATATGGCACATGTGAACATACTGTAATTTTTAATTTACTCTCTTGTTTGTGGACATTTACTTTATTATTATTTACATTTTGTGCACTTCTACCATTCTTCTTGTACTTGTGTCTTAGTATACATGTGAATGAGGATCTTGGAATGTACCTTCAAATCAAACTGTTGGATAGTAGAGTATGTGAATGCACGATTTTTTCAGAAAATGCAACATTGCTCTTTTATACTTCCATAAAAATTATAGGATCTGTATGTCAAATTCTTGTTAAAATTTGATTGAATTGACTTTTAGATTCATTTGGTGTAAATTTACATCTTTTTCCTGATTGAATATTCTTATCCATGAACACAAAACATCTCTCCTTTTATGTTTTTACTTTTTATGTCTTTACTGTCTGTCAATACATGTTGTAAATTTTTTGTACAGATCTTACACATCTTCGATTAGATATAGTCCTAGGTACCTCATCAGTTGCTAATATACAAGGTGTATTTTAAAATAATTATGTGTTCTATGTGTTGCTGAGATATAAAAACGCAACTGGTTTTTAAAATATCAATCTCCCGGCTGGCCCCGTGGCTTGGTGGTTAAGCGCGCATGCTCTGCTACTGGCAGCCGGATTCGGATCCTGGGCGCGCACTGACGCACTGCTTCTCCGGCCATGCTGGGGCCGCGTCCCACATACAGCAACTAGAAGGATGTGCAACTATGACATACAACTATCTACTGGGGCTTTGGGGGAGAAAAAGGAGGAGGATTGGCAATAGATGTTAGCTCAGAGCCGGTCTTCCTCAGCAAAAAGAGGAGGATTAGCATGGATGTTAGCTCAGGGCTGATCTTCCTCACACACACACACAAAATATCAATCTCCTAGCTTTCTACCACGCCAAACTCTATGGTTATTTCTGATAATTAGATTCCAGAGTATTTTGAATTTTCCATGTAGACAGTCAAGTCATCACATAAGATGAATGCTTTATTTACTTTTCAATCCTTATGTCTTTATTCTTCTTGTCTCAATTAATGTTAAGAATCTTTAGTACAATTTAAAATAGAAAAAGGCTTCATCTTGGGTAATATATCCAGAATCGGGCCTTGTCTCACCGATTGCCCGGTACCAACCTGTCTCAGCCATGTTTATTTCTTGTGGGGATTACTTTAATAGCTTCCTAACAGTTTATTGCCCCTATTTTTGTTTCTACTCCATCACCCAGTCTATCCTCTATAGCACAGCCAGATGGTTTCACAGCCCTCTAATGGTTCCATATTTAATGTAGAGTATAAGCCAAATCATTACAAGATGTACAATGCTGTATAAGAGCTCCATTCCCTTAACTCCGCTCCTCCTACCTTTTCTCCATTCCTCTTATTCTTGCCTCTTGCAGCAGACACTGTTGATACCCACCCCATATACATAGACCTATCTCTGAGTTCACTTACAGCTAAGGCGATGGGTATTTAAAATGCCCACTAGCATCATGTTACTTAAAATACTTACATCTCTTGATTCTTGCTTCTCTGCCCAAAGGCTGCCTCTGGCTGCACAGAAAGTTGCTGAGCCCACTGCAGGGCAGCCCAGAAGTGCTGGAGACGTGATGCTCCAAAGGCATCCCTCAAACTGTGAGTGATGGGAAACAGTGGCTAATAATCCTGCTTCCCTCTCTCTTGCTAGGGAATTCTAAGATGCTATGTACGTGTACCCTTGCTCATCCCTAACAGGATTGAGACTCATCAGCTCACCTTTTATTAGCCATTCTTCTTTCTCTGTCTTACAGTTCTCTCATTCTCTTGCATGCTCCTCAGGATCGCATCTCCAAATAACTATGAGTATCCAAATCCTTGACAATGGGATTGATTTTAGGGAAACCCAATCTAGAATAGTGCTTTGGCCACACTGGCCTATTTGCTTTTTCTCTATAAACATAAAGGCATGTTACTTCCTTAGCACAATTTCACTGCTGGGAATTCTTTTCCTCCAGATATCTGTTTGGCCTCCTTCATACTTTTCATAAGATTCCTGAATACCTTCTTCTCAATGAGGCTTAGCATGACTACCTATTTAATGCTACAACCTGTACCACCCCCACCCCTTACACTCCTGATTTACTTTAATTTGCTCTACTTTTTTTTTTTTAATTATATTTCAGATTCTAACATTTATCATCTTTATTTAACACAAAAATATTTACCATATTTCAGATTCTAACATTCTATGTAGTTTAATAATTGTATTTATTGTCTGTTTTCTATCATCCTTTACTAGATTAAAAGTTCTCTGAAATAGGAATCTTTGTCATTTTTATTCACTTATATGTCACACATGCCTAGAAGAGCACCTGGTATAGGTTTCATCAACATGTTTTCAGTAAAAGAATGAATGAATAAGTGAATCAGTGGACATCTTTGTCTTGTTTATGATATCAAAGTAAAAGATATCAATGATTCTCCATTAAGAATATTTGCTGTACGAGTTTTGATGACAAATTTTTATCAGCTTAAGGAAGTTCATTTCTATCTATGTTTTGAATAAAATTGGCCTGTAATTTTTCTTTCCATTCTGTCCTTCTCTAATTTTGCTTTCATGACATGAGCAGAGAATGTTCACACTTTTTACTTATAAAATCTTATGCCAATTCATTTAAATATTTACATGCAATTAGCAGATTCTTATATACCGAATCCTCCTTTAGTAGGGGGAGAGTTGCCTTTTTGTTCTATTCAGGCTTTTGCTCTATTGGATGAAACCCACCCACATTAGGGAGGGCAATCTGCTTTACTCAGTCTACCCATTCAAATATCAATCTCTTCCGGAAACATCCTCTCAGACTCATCCAGAATAATGTTTGACCAAATACATGGGTACTCTGTGGCCCAGTCAAGTTGACACATAAAATTAACCATCACACTAACTTTATTTCATAATGGTTATAGAATGTGATCTCTATGACAAGTCTTTGAAATTTGCTCAGAATATATTTATGACCAATTTGTGACCATATTTCATGTGCACTTGAGAATGATACGTATTCTCTAACTGTTGGTTACAAAGTTTAAATAGACATGTGTGTCTGCGTATGTAAATATATGACTTTGAACAGGGTAGTCATTTTAGCAAATAGAAAACTTTGAGTCATATTTATCCAAAATTCATTGTGACTAGGAACTTCAGAACTCAAAACAACAAAAATGATATTAGATTCCTGGACTACTTCTCTATTATGTACTGCACTTTTATTAATATCAAATTTTGTATTTAAAAACAATTGCTTATCTATCCTCTACTCATTTATTCGACATTTTATTCATCATATTTTCAGCATGATCATTTTTCTTCTTCTCAGTCAAGGGTCCTTTCTGGTTTTTTAAAATCTACACATTGGAAACATAAAAGAGGGAAAGAGAAACACTTACTCTCTGCTATCTGCAATTATAGCTATTCCCTGAGGCAAAGAATACAGAATGGCTAAGGTCACTGGTTGAAGAGTCTGGGGAATTGTGGGGAAAGAGGAAATAAAAGGAAAAATAAATCCCAAAATAATTTTTAAAAATTACTAAATTAGATAGAAATTTCCCTACAACTAGGGTAAATTGGCCGTTCTAGTGCTCAGTATGTTCCTTCTGAATGCAAATATGCCTTCACAAACTCACATCCTTTTCACATTTGCTCTGGATGTCAAAATGAGCCAGTTTACCGATGTTAATTTGGTCCACATGGGGCTGAGAGTGTAACATAAATTACCAGGAAGGTACTGTCTGGGGGCAGCCTGATGTAAGTCTCCTGTTGTTATCAATAACATGATCCACACTAATTTTAAAACTTAAACTTAAGTAAGCAAATGAAACTCATAGCGGTCTGGCTAATATTGAGTCTATACTCTGCTGCTGTCTTGCTATGCCTCAGTTAGCAACTCCAGTTTCAAGCAAAAAATTATTATTAAAATGTTTTAGCCCTAGACCACAATGAACAATTCCATGATTTAATAGTTCCTTCATGAGAGCATTACTGATTTGTGTTTCTCAGAGAGCTTAATCATGCTCTGATCATATCTTTTCTTTTGGAGTCTCTAGTAGATTTGTTACTTGTTTTTTAAAAAAAGAGAGAATAAAACTCTCTATACACATTTATATTCCAACCATGACAAATAGCTCCTGGAAAATTATTTATTCTTCTGCGACATTTTTCATATTCTATCTGCTAAATTTTAATCATATAAAATGCTATAATTGGCCAAATTTTTATCTTGGAATACGAATAAGAATTATTTTGCACGCTTCACCCAGATCTCCTAGCCTTCCTTTTTCCCATGTTTGTGTGTGTGGAAGGCACCCTTTTATTTGCTTTTGCTTTCAATAGCTTGAGGCATTTAAGGAGGACTGTCTTTGCATATTGGAGGCCTCTTTGCCCACCTGGAGGATGCTCCTTAACCAATGACTGATGGTTAAGCAAGCGCCAGCTGCCTTGCCTTGGCTCAGGACAACTCAAGCATAAGTTGTGTTCCAGAATACCTCTGTGGGGTCAGGCTGAAGCTACCATTCTGGGACTTGGGCTCCGATGGCCTGTCTACTCTTCCTTCTCCTGCTTCCCCTACCACTTTCAAGGTTTCCCCAAGAGCATTTCCTTATAAATCACTTGCACATAGATCCTCAAATCAAGGTCTGCTTCTAGGTACTTAGCATAAAGACATTTAACCTTAAAATCACAGGTAAAATATGGCTCTCTCCTCATCTTTAATTTTATGGGAAATATACCTGAGTGTACTCTTTAGACTCTCTAATAGTTTTGAGGCTTCATTTTTGCAATACAAACAGTAACACAATTTTACGCTTTGCATTTCATTCATAATTTATTAAGTAATATTCCTAATATGCAGATGATTCAAAAGCCATATCATTTCAAAGCCCCATTTTATCTATAGAGATATAATAAACTAGAGTTGAAAGTACCAGAAATTACCAAGAATTCTCTGCTGTATACTACACAGCATGCAGTCCCTTGTTCCCATTAGATTCTATATGAGAATGTGAAATTCTTTCAGACTCCCTGGTCATTTTCAGAATTCTTGGACTGTTGAAATAAACTGATAGTCAGTCCTGTTAGCATTAATACAGCTAGACAGGTCACTGAGAAAAGCTACAAAAAATAAATATTATTTTTTCCTTTAGAGAATGTTTTACATAGTATATAGCTAGGGAGATGGTTCTCTTAAAAAATAAAGCAAGCAATTAGTCGTTTGATATTGACCAAGCTCAAATATATGTAGCTGGTCAAAGGTAGTGGTGGTTTCCTAGGAGGAGAGTGTATTGCTGGAGAAACCAAACAGGAGAAAGAGGGTCTTTACAAATGATCAAACCATAAAAAGATAAAATAGAAAGTATACACCTAAAAATTATTCAACTGTTGTCACAGAGTACAGGGGACTGAGTAGAATAGAAAGTGAGAAATCACGAAAAAGGGCCAAGCAAATGGAATGGGGGCTCTTGAAGGTGCTTGGTCAGATGGAAGAGATATTTATTTTAATCTTCTCAGTTGTCATAACACTAAGTTATATGCTGTAACGATGCAACAAACTTAAGTTTTATATTTAAAAAGCACTGTTTTGTAGATTAACTCAATTTTCTATTGTAAAACCTAAATTCCATTTTTCCCTCCAAACATCTGTGTAATACTTATGAAGCTTGTCTCTACCTAGACTGCAAAGAAAGTTCCAGTAAACTATAAAAATTCAAGGTTGTATAAGTCGTGTCTTATAGAGATGTATAAGTTAATTTAAAAAAAGTCAGGTAAATAATAAATAAAAAATCTACTGGGTGAAAAAGGAAATACAAATTATAATTTTAATTTCAGGCCATAAGCTCTTCTCCACTTTAAAGCATTCAGAACTAGATATATGCATGATTTGTTAAGAAAAATAATATGACTCCATAGCAAAATGTTGGTAAATAAAGAAGAAATTTTTTTGTCTGAGGTAAAAGCACATTACATATATATATATGAACTTATTAGTTACATATATGAACTTATTGTCAAGTACTTGAGCAACTACGGTCCCATTTGTGTTAGTGTAGTAGGTGGAATTCTAGACAATCCCCAATAACTCTCACCTTGTATAATGCCTTCCTCATGAAAGTGTACAGAACCTGTGAATTCAATGAGATCTCACTTTCCTGGTTATATTATGTTGTACAGCAAAAAGGAGATTTTTCCAAATTGGGTCTTACCTAATCGAGTAAGTTGTTTAAAAGTAGAGAGATTTTCTCTGGCAGGTAGCAGACAAGGAAGTTAGAGAGATATACCACTCCTCGCCTGAAGGACATGAACTGCCATACTTTGAACTGCCTGGGAGGGCCATGTGTCAAGGAACAATGTGTGGCCTCTAGGATCTCAAAGCAACCCACAGCTGACAGCCGACAAGAAAGCGCGGACTTCAGTCCCATAGCTGCATGGTAATGAATTCTGCCAAAACTCCAGCGAGCTTGGAAGTAGATTCTTTTTGAGCCAAGCTTCCAAATGAGAATGCAGCTTGGCTGACACTTTGATTTCAGCCTTGAGACCCTAAGCAGAGTACCCAGCTAACTCACAGTCCTGACTCACAAAAACCATGAGATAATAAATTAGTGTTGTTTTAAGTTGTTTCATAGGTAGTGATTTGTTACACAGAGATAGAAAACTAATACAGTTGGATAAGTGGTATCTTCTATACATTCTTTACCAAGCCTTTAACAAATTCTACTTCTGCTCCTTGTGAATTCATTCATAACATGGTAAGCCTTAAGGCAGGAGCAAGAAGGAGTTTTATTTGGGTTACACACAAAATGAAATATTTCTTATTCATCAAAATGGTATTTTAGAAGTATATAAAAATATGCCCCCAATATATTGTTAACCAAACAAAATAGGTTCTAAACATATTTAGTACTTGGTTCCTTTTTATTCTACATATGTGTTTATATGATTGTGAGCATATATGCATACACACACTACATTTACAGATGATACTCTGCAAGGTAAGCACCAAAATGTTAACAGAAAATTTTGATGGTTGGTGGAATTCAGATAATTTATATTTTCTTATTTTCTACAGTGAATACTAGCTATGTAATTTTCAAATATATTCATAACAAGCTAATAAAACACTGTGCTGCCAGAATTTTATGATATTTAACGTGAGGACCTGGACCTTTAATTTTCTTTACTTTTCCTTTTATAAAAACTTCACTGTTATTACTTTCATTGGACTGTTAAAGATGTTTGTAATATCTGTGTGTTAGTCAGAGTTCTGCAGAGACACAGAACCAATGGATATATGTAGGTGTATACAAGAGGAGATTTATAATAAGAATTGGCTCACACACTTATGGAGGCCACGAGGAAAGCTGATGGTGTAATTCAGTCCGAGTCCAAAGGTCTGAGAACTAGGGGGCAGCTGATGTAGGTTCCAGAGTCTGAGAGCTTGAGAACCAGGAGCTCCAATGTCTGAGGGCAGGAAAAAGATGGATGCTCTAACTCAAGAAGAGAGACAAAATGTGCTCTTCCTTCACCTTTTTGTTGTATTCAGGCCCTCAATGAATTGGATGATGCTCACCCACATTTGTGAGGTTGGATCTCTTTACTCAGTCTACTGAATCAAATGCTAATCTCTTTCAAAAACACCCTCACAGACACACCTTGAAATGATTTTTTACCAGCTATTCTGGCATTCCCTTGCACAGTCAAGTTAACACATAAAATTAACTATCATATTCAGTCTAATATATCAGAATAATATAAGTAGGGGTCACTCTTGAACCACATATTGAGCAGAAAGGCCACAACATGAGTCCCGTGGTAGATCTGTCATATACAAATCAATAGCAAGAATTTATTAATACCTCAATAGTGCCCTTACAAGCACTGGGGACGACAGTGAGGCACTGTGTCCTTGTCTAGTTGACATTAGAATACTGTTTATGCACAGTACACATTTCTTTGTACTGTATTTACATAGCTTAATAGGGTTTTGAAAGGTCAGAATCAGAGCTGTAGACATTTGGAACTATGAATTACATACAGAGGCATTGTTTAATTCTTAATTATATTATTAAATGGTTTACACAAGGTTAGTTTCTACCAAAAAATAGTTTGCTCTTGGTATACACTAATTTAAAACTGGTATTGTCACTTATTTTTCAGACCTCTGTATCAGATGAGAAGTTATTATGTGCCAGGTTCACAATAAATAAAAACCTGGTCCTCCTGCACCATTCTATATATATATATATATATTTTTTTTTTGGTGAGGGAGATTGGCCCTGAGCTAACATCTGTGACCATCTTCCTCTATTTTGTATATGAGAGACTGCCACAGCACGGCTTGATGAGCGGTGTGTAGGTCCCTGCCCAGGAACTCTGGGCCACTGAAGTGGGGTATGCAAACCTAACTGCTACACCACTGGGCCAGCCCCCATCATTCTATATTTTCCTGTAGTGTATTTGACTTCTTTCATTCTCTAATTGGCGAATATCAAGAATTATCACTGCAACAAGAGGAATGTGTTTTCTGAAAGTATTATGGAAAGACTTTGGAAATGGAATGCTAACTGAATAAAGATATTGGTTAGTTAATTGTTTTTCCATTACTTTTTTTAGTTTCTCATGTGGATTTTAAAATAATCCCAGAAAGGGGTCATAGAAACAATACAAGTTCCAAATGACTTAAAGAAAAATGACCATGCCAATGCAAATTATGCAGAGAGTTTGCAAAAACTAAACAAATGAAATATCTCCAATCATGGTGACTTTATTCTCTTCTGTGCTGGTTCCTACTAGAGCACACGTGAGAATAGCGTTTCCTACTTTTATTCTTTGCTAGGGGACATTTGCTCTCTATCTAGGAATCTCATGAATTGAAGAGAATAGCTAAGGAAGTCAGAAGGGAAGTGAGTCCTTACCAAGTAAGCAATTCCTTTGCAACTTGAATGGAAAGTGAATGTTTGAGAGGCAAATGAGTTTTCAAAACTGTTTTAAATTTTAATAACTTTTGCCTGACTGCTTTTGTGAGAATAAATACAAGATGTTTGGGTAACCTTAGGCTGACCATTAGACTGAAAACATTGTTTTAGTTCAAGAATGAAATATTAATAACCAGAAATTGTTTGATGATAATGATAATAAGATAAACCATACAATGCTAAAAAGATAGCCACTATGCAGAATGAAAGAACAGAGTTCAAAGGCTTTTGACTGGGGCTGGCCTGGCAGTGTAGTGGTTAAGTTCACACGTTCCTCTTCAGTGGCCCGGGATTCGCCGGTTTGGATCCTGGGTGTGGACCTACTCACTCCTCATCAAGCCATGCCGAGGCGGTGTCCCACATAGAAGAACTAGAAGGACCTACAACTATGTACCGGGGCTTTGGGGAGAAAAAAGAAAAAGAGGAAGACTGGCAACAGATATTATCTCAGGGCCAATCTTCCTCAAAAAAAGAAAAAAAAGCTTTTGACAGCTCAAAATGAAGGGGATATAAATATATAGCTTTATATATAGGTTCAATAATATAACTACAAAGTAAAAATTTAGGAAGACTTGACAAAAGCTCATGTGAATGAGTCTTGAGTTTTTGCCTTGTTCTTCGGCTCCGTTAGAGCCACAACATCACTAATATTGGGTACCCAAGCTTATGCCAGCTTGAACTACATTAATACTAGTATGGTCCTTAGATGAAGTGGGAAAATCAATCCTCGAGGATCTGTCTCAGTTACACCACATCTGACCTATTGCATTCAATTCTGAAAAGTTGCAGTTTACACATGTGATAATAGAAAGGATAGTGAAAGTGAAGACACTCCATTCTTGATATATGAAAAGTGGCTGAATGAAATGCTCTTGTTTGAGAAGGAAATATTTAAAGATAACATGAGAGTTGTATTATTACAGCACGATAGTGAGCTCTAAGAGCTGTGGAACCAGGCTCCTTGAATTTGATCCAGTGCCATCAGGCAAGTTACTTAACCTAAGTTACTTCAATATCCTTCTCCCATTTCCCCACATTGATAAAATAACATTAATAACTGGATCTATTTTGTAGGATTCTTGTTAGCATTAAAAGATATGTGCAAAGCACATGGAATGATTCCTGAAACACAGTGCTGAATCTGTGTTAGTTATTATTATTATTGTTCTTGTTAACACAATTGCTATAAACATTTGGAAAGAAATTCATGTAGAAGGGGAATCAAGAACTCTACTTAGTTTCATAAGTCAGAACCGTTAACGGTGGGTTAGGGTTAAAGTGAGGAAGATTTTAACTTAGTCTAAGACCTTGAAAACAAAGTAGCATGATCTTCCTAATGAAATAATGAACTGTTCCCAGATGAATTTTTCAAAGTAGACATTAGGGATCATGTATAAGGGAATCCTAGAATGAATGGTAGATTCAAGGAGATAATCTCTATAGTTCATTTCAACACTGAAGATTCTGTGTTTCCAAACTGTTGTAGAAAAACATTTTCTGTGTGAGAAAATAAATATTTAAAATATAAGTTATATTTTGTCAATTTTACCTTAACAAAGCTGGGAAAAATACATAAATTAGGATAAAATATAGATTATCATAATTTACAGAAACTAAAATAATACGTATTGTGCCTTTAATATACCCTTCTTGTTCTTAAAGAGCCGTTAAGTTGTTTTTTGGGTTAAGTAATGTTGCCGTGAAGTCATTCTGAGCCTTGGCCCAAAGCAAAGCATAGATGGCATTGATAAAGCAGACTTTCAAATTTTTGTTGCAATGATGTTGAAAAGTTTAGTTGATGAGAGAGGAAATTTTGATTACTTATTCTTGGGTGCTATGAGTACAAGAATCCTTATATATAAAAAGACCATTAGCTGTCTATTTTTCCAAGTTCTCTGAAAAAATAACAATTATATATACAATGATTACTCACAGGTTGACTTTCCTATGTACTTTCCTATGTATTTTCAGATAGTTCTATTTAATGGTGAAGCCATTTTTCATCACTTATATAAACTCACCAACTTCTCCAATGGAGTTATCAAGTAGGAAGATTAAATTGCACGTATATCATAAATGAAATATATTATAGTTTAAATTAGAGGGAATAATTCCATTTTTAATAATGAAGTCTTGAGTCTGTAACTATGGTAGAGGAGCAAAGTAATAAGCATATGCTGTATATGCAGTCTGATTTGTATGTGCAGGTGGTACCACCCGTGCACATGTCTGTGTGTGCACACACACACACAGATACACACACACTCCTTATTGCCCATGTGTAGCCAGAGAGGACTTCTGAATGATACTAATAGACTGCATATATAGTATCTTTTGAAACTTTCTGTAAGTAATCTTATTACTCCTAATTTGTGTTAAATTCAAGTGGATTCTTTTATGGAGAATTTTAAGATTCTTTCTAATCTCAAATTTTGTTTTACTTCCATCTCTAGAGCATAGGAGGCAGCAGTGAGGCACCATTACAATGAAATTAAACAAATAGAAGATTATTTTACCATAAAAACTAGATTTTTTTGTAGACAAAAAGCAAAAGAATTTAGTAGATGTAGTTGCACTTTAATTTATTTCTCAACTTCAATGAGCTTTTCTCTTTAAAGCAATGAAGATGAAATCAGTGGCTTGGCACCACACACATTACAACCAATAAAAAGGAAATGAACTAACTCCCTCAAAGGGGCATTACCCTTTTTCTGATTGAGCTCTGTATAATGCTGTGCTCTGTGGAAATTTTAATAGTGTCACACAGCGAAGCAAGCTAAAGGACCATAAAACCCTGCACCTTGTCTGTGCTTGAACAGTAACCTAGCATTGATCTTTTTGTACTGCTATGCTAACTGCAGGCGCAATTATGAGATTGAACCTAATGTAACATGTGGACCTACGAAAGTAGAATGCCAGCCAAAATCAAGTTCATATTCTGCATGCATTCTAAACTAATGCATTTCACATTTGCATTTGAACGAGTATTTACCATCATACTTTTGAGGTCTACATTGTCATATACAGCAAAATTTCAGAAGCTTATATGAAAATTACTTACATATTGAATTATCTTTGCATTGTTTCTGCCCTCACAGATCTGTGCCTTTTCTTTGAGATGTGTTGCATGTGGGCAGATGTTTAATTTGAGATGATTTCTAGTTGTTTTTTTAAAGCTCATTATAAGAGTGCTCTTCGTTTTATAAAAATATATCAGCAGAAATGAAGATGCAATTTGGATAAAAATGCTCTATACAAATAATTCCTCTTATTTTGAGATAGAAGGAAGAATAGATGTTGAAAGTATAGTGAAAGCTGCCTAAAAGTAAGGTTTTTAATGTAAGACTTCTTACATTTGATAGCAATTAGTCTTATTTATAATCGTAAATAATGGTTTTGATTCCTTTATAAATTTTAAGTTTTTAGTTTGATAAAACTAGAGTGGCCCTTTTTAAAGGCCAGAAATAAGTCAATGAGGTCAATTATTACAAAACAAAATCGTTTGAAAATTTTATTCAAAAGGAGTTTGAACAACAATATTCTTTAGTAATAACTAAATTATATTAACAATTCAGAAAACTGAAACTCAGAAAATGAGATGTAAATAAAAAAGATGAGAGAAAGCAAATACTCAATTTAGTCAAAACAGTCTATCTGTGTAAATAAAGAGTGACTACACAATATTATCAACATCTATGAGCTGGATCATGCCCAGTTAATGAAGATGTCAACTGACTGAGGAGAACTGTATTACTTCTCCTCTTTGTCATTCAATCATTCACTTATTCATGCATTTATTCACTCATCTATTCAATCAACAACTCTTTACGGAATGATTAATATACTTAGTCTACCATAGTAGTTTGGAAAAAAAATGGCTGCGAAATTTTCACACCCCTTGCAATATGACTTTGTAGCTCTTCCCATCAAGTGTTGGAGTCTGTTTCTCCATTCCTTGAATCTGAGCTGGCACTGTAACCTGCTTTGGACAAGGAAACGTGGCAGAAGCAATATTGTGCCAGTCCATGCATAGGCCTCAAGAGGCGTTATGTACAAGAGCCTCTCTGGGAAAGCTGTCCAGTTACCACAGGAACAAAGCTGAGCAAAAACTTGCTGGATGATGACACTGACATGGCCCAATCTACCCTGTCTTCCCATGCGAAAACCAGCCAAACCTCATGGGCACAGCCATCTCATTGCCCACAGACATGTGAATGAGCCCAGCTGACATCGAAAGAACTGCCTAGCTGTTCCCAGTCCTAGGCGACCCACAGAACTGTGGCCTAAAGATTGTTGTTTTAAGCTGCCAAGTCCCAGGGTAGTTTGTTTTGCAACAAAAGCTAACTGATAGTTAATCTACTTATTTAGAAGATGACGTGTATATAAATCATTATATAATTTTACTTTTGTGTGTGTGTGTGTGTGTGGAAGATCAGCCCTGAGCTAACATCTGTTGCCAATCCTCTTCTTTTTGCTGAAGAAAATTGGCCCTGGGCTAACATCCGTGCCCATCTTCCTCTACTTTATATGGGACACCGCCACACCATGGCCCGACAAGCGGTACATCGGTGCGTGCCCGGGATCCGAACCTGTGAACCCTGGGCTGCTGCAGCAGAGCGCACCCAGTTAACCGGTACGCCTCCGGGCCGGCCCCTATAATTTTACTTTTGTAGCTAGATTTTACATATTGTCATTATTGAAATGTTTTTACTTTGTGCAGCTAGGAGTACGAATTTAGAATTTTGCAAATAGGTATTTTAGCTCACTTTCTTCTTTGGATTAAGTTTAATACAGCCAAAGCATTGCTTCCTTCCAGAATTTGTCACTATTTTCTCACCTCTGGAAGGGGTTTTCCTGATATAACAAGGACAAGGTGCACTATCCTGAACCGTAACTGAGAGCACAGCATGTGCCATTCAACAATTCTGGAAAAAAACACAGCCATTGTTTTATAGTTCTAGTTTATAAGATTAAGGAATATTTATCTTTTTATGTGCTCTCCTACTTATACTCATTAATTAAAAAGTAGAGTTAAGAATTCTACGCCAACTGTTTCTTTTTTTAACAATACAAGCATATGTCAAGTTGTTACTGTGGCTTATTTACTTTATTCAAGGAGATACTGAAAATTCTTTACTGTAATTCTTTTAAAAACTGTTTAATTCCATTTCCAAACTCTGTATACGGGGAAAATCTTTATGTTTCTGAGAAAAGGGAATTTGAATAATAAGGCAAAATACTGAAAGATAGATGAACTATAATGTGTTAAATAAGTTCATGGGGCCAGCCCGGTGGCGTAGCAGTTAAGTGCACGTGCTCAGCTGCGGTGGCCCGGGGTTCAGATCCTGGGTGCTCACTGAAGCACTACTTGTCAAGCCATGCTGTGGCAGCGTCCCATATAAAGTGGAGGAAGATGGGCAGGGATGTTAGCCCAGGGCCGGTCTTCCTCAGCAAAAATAGGAAGATTGGCCACAGATGTTAGCTCAGGGCTAATCTTCCTCACATGCACACAAAAAATCTTTGAAAAGATAAGTTCACATGATAAATTTTCACAATTAGCCAGTAATTTTAATGTGAACTATTCTAAATTCGTCAATATTATCACAACAATAGTTTACAGCAGAAGATATAAAATTTGCAATTGAGAAGTATTTGAACTTCCTAAACATCTGAAGGGTATAGTTATCATAAAAAGACATTCTAGACAAGCAATCTAAAATTATAAGTGAGTAATTGATTTCCGTTTATTATAACCAGTATTTCTTTTTGTGTGTGTGTGAGGAAGATCAGCCCTGAGCTAACATCCATGCTAATCCTCCTCTTTTTACTGAGGAAGACTGGCCTTGGGCTAACATCTGCGCCCATCTTCCTCCATGTTTTGTGGGATGCCGCCACAGCATGGCCTGATAAGAGGTGTGTCCGTGCGCGCCCCCATCCAAACCCAGGCCGCCAGCAGCAGAGCGTGCGCACTTAACTGCTACAACACGGGGCCGGCCCCTATAACCAGTATTTCTTATGATTCATGTATTTATTTAATGATCTTTATAATATTACCATAAATATTCAGTTAGTAAAGTTAATTCCCTTGTGAGATGTGCTGGGATTAATATAATTTTATACCTTTGTTGTTTTTGTTGTTATTAATGTAAGTCTACTATTGGCTTTTGTTTACATTATCCTGGAATAATGACAGACAATATGGATATTTTAAACTGGTGGTATTCTCTGTTGAAATTCTATTAAGGTTATACTCTCTTAAAATATCTTTAAAATGATGGTGATAGAGAGGAATTGAGGGTGGTGAAGGGTGGTGGTAGTTTTGTATACAAAGGTGGATGTGCACATGCATTTATATAATGAAGAAACAGAACAAATCTAAGTGGAAGTTGTATCCTTTCTCTTTATAGAGGATATAACTGAGATTTATTTCCTTTATGGATGGATGAACTAATTATAATTTGATAAATTAGGATTTTTCTACACTTTTAAAAATATCTGAAATATTCAGTCTCTGATTTTAGCTTTTTATGCAATGTCTTAGTCATCAGATTCATTTGGGATAGATAATTTATAATGTCACATATGTTCCATGTACTTAAATAAAAGTAGTGTCATAGAAAAAAAGATCTTTCTAATTAGCTGAATTTACTAAGACTCCTTACCTTCTGATTTGGGTTCAATTTTTATGGATGTTATGTCATATGTTTCATATTTATGTTTTAAAATCACAAGAAAGATATGTAAACACATATTATCATCTCAAGTTATTTGTCAGATCTTCAAAATTTTGAATGGCTTTGAGTTTTGAAAGGTTTCTGTTCATGCCAATTGGAGAAATATCAAGAACATGAAAGATAGTTTTCAGGAAAAAGGAGAACGTAGAAATAGTGAAAAAGTGAATAGCCCTTTCTAGCACATTTTAAAATTAAATGGTACTGTCAATCTTTTAAAAAAATTATTTATTTATTTAGGAGGTCAAACCCAGTCAAAGTGGTTACTTCATATAACAGGATTTGGAAAGTTATGGTTAATGAGTGTTGCCAAAAGGCACTAGGCATTATTCTTATTTAGTATTTTATAAACAAGAATTCTGGGGTGTCAGTTTTTTTTTTACATTTGAAGAAAAATGTAATTTTTCTACAAGTTGCTCAAATGCAACTTTTTTTTTTAAAGTAAAGTATCTTGAAAAGAAAGTTTGCATGGTGCCTTTGGAATGATGAGGTATCTTCAAAAACAATTCTCTTGGCTAGAAATTAAACAATTTAAAATAAAGTTTTTAAATCCAGGACTAATTTACATTATTTATTTTTATTTATTCATTTTTAGGAGGAGAAAGATTGTCCCTGAGCTAACGTCTGTGCCAGTCTTCCTCTATTTTGTATATGGGACACTGCCACAGCATGGCTTGATGCGCGATGTGTAGGTCCACGCCCACGATCTGAACCCGTGAACCCAGGGCTGCTGAAGTGGAGCGTGCTAACTTAACCATTATGCCACTGGGCCGGCCCCCATTATCATTTATTTTATAGATAGTTTTATAAAGTATTAAACATGACAATCTTTAGTAGCATAATCTGTTGATTTAGACACTCAGGCACAGAGTGTTCTAGCACATGTTTACTCCCAAACTATTTTCTTTACTAACTGTAGCTTAAAAAAAAAAAAAATCACAACCATTTTATAAAACATACTAACGATATTTAAGAAAATTTATAGGTCAAAGTTGGGCAATATGCATTCAACTCTAGATAATCTTCATTCAATGCTATAAAACACCAAGTTATATCCTTTGTCTCTTTTTTTTTACAGTCACTTTTCTTAATTTTTAAAAGAAGAAAACTTAGTTGGATTTTTTTGAAAAACAAAGTTGGATATATGTGAGTAATATTTTTTTGAGGTAAAAAGACATGAATTCAAAGAATTAATATCTGTAGTGCAACAACTATTTGCCAGGGACAGTGCCAGGTAGTTTGTTATATGTGATATATATGATGTGGTTCAGTAGATGAAGAATAAGAGGTAAAAAGAGATATATCGGGATTTGGGTCACTGATTGATCTCCATTTTCAAACCATTTTTCTGATATTTCTTTCTTCTTTTATGTTGATATCCCCAAATCATTTTTGTGGAAACAAAGATCTATTCAAAATTAATAACCTTGAAAAAAGGCTAATCATTAAGTTATGCCTAAATTTCAGATTTTATTACGTGGCAACATTTTTGGATCTGTGTAAATATAATGAAAACAATTGATGGTGGCTTTGGTGGGCGCTTTTGTAATGATAAGGTAAATAATAATATGTAACCATAATGATAATGGTTTCGGGCAGAAAATTTGGTCTTTGAATGACAAAAGATTGCAATTGTAAGTCAAACGATTTTGAAGCAAATCTCTTTGACAGACTACTGTTTTTCTGCTTTATAATATCTATTCCAAAGCCTATTTTGTAATGCCACCTGTACTAGTTTGTAAATATTCAAGCTAAGATCACATGTTTTGTTGTCACAAGCAGGGTAATAGCTTGCACCTGGACTAAAAAAAATTCACTGAGAAGACCTTGCTGGAAAGGAATTCGGCGTATGAGGGGGTGGCTTGTGTGCTTTCCCCTCATCAGGCCTGTTGTTATTTATGCTTCTTTGAGGCAGGAGAGATAAATTCTCCCTTCATAGTTATCCAGCCAAGACTTAAAGGGTATAAAGAAGTATCATTTTTTGCCTTACAGTCTACCTACTGGAATTTATTATACTCAATGACTTGACAACACACACACACACACACACACACACACTACCAGTGACAATAAAGGATCAACATGCTTGCTCCATGTAGTTTAACTGAAGATCCAAGGCCTTTTGAAGTATGCATGGTGAATATGAAATCAAATCAGAAATGTTTCTTTTAATGACTGTGAGTCACTGTGTGTTACTTTTGGTTGTTTCAGAGTGGAAATGCAATTATCCAGGTGATTGGTCTGTGGGAGGAATGTTTTAGGCAGGAATGGGTGTTTGACCAAAAATCCCCAAGAGACTCAAAGGAGGGGGCACAAAACAAGTTCCATGATATTTTCACTTTCCAAGTTGTTGTGGAATGTGCTTTCATTATTGCAACTTCTGGAATCCAATAAGCTGACGAATAATTGTAGTCATCTCTGAATAGCTCAAGTGGGAGCAGTTGTTTCTCACAAATTCCCAAGTAAAATTCTGTAGTTATGAGCTGTTCCATTCTGGGTACACACGAGGAGCTACAAGTGCTGGATTTTAGCAGATAATTGATTATTCTTATAAGAAACAATGAAGGTATAGTTCAGAGCTTTCCCAAAGAGACGATTAAAAACCAAGCTTCTCCAGACTCCTCTTCCATTTTCCTTTGTTATACAACTGATTTTGGTACCAGCAATTGGAAAAAAAAATAACAAAATGGACAAAGTTGATTGTATTGACTGGCATCCAAGCTGGGGGAAAACACAGGAGGAGTGGGGAAAAAAGCAAAAAGAAATATTACTTGATGAAAACACCAAAGCAACACACCAGAAAAAATAGTCCAATAACTTAGGGATTAGACATTAACATGCTGGAAATTGCATGAATGCTTCTAAACTATTGCTCTTTATAATATTGGCTTGGTGTTTTATTTGAAAGAGTAATTTTAATACCAATTTTCCTCCATAACATTTGGAACTGCAGTAAATTATGACAGACCATAGAGTAGCATTGATTAATCCACGCTTAAGGGCCCGATTTTGCTTTCTATGTTCTAGGACCACATGGAGTCTACAGATGGTGCAGAATGAAGCAGGCTTCAATTACTGTTAGAGCTATCAACAGGGAGATCACATCCTCCTAACCTTATATTGCCTATTCTGAACTGAATTCTTTACTAGTTATGACCGTAAAATAGCACCTAGTGGGATGAGACTAGTTTATCATATTCTCTTCTTTCTCAGCATTCAAAATTTTCCATTCACTGTTTTCTGATATATCCTGCTCAATGCCTTAATGGAGTTATTGACTTGGAATTCTTTGAAAAAATTATGGTTAGAGAATATATGGTACCATCATCACCTTACTGTTAGTAAATCATAAGGATCCATGCAAGCTTGATACTGATCATCAGCATAGCACCACAATAGATGACCAATTAAATGTTTAAATGAGTTATCAGACATCTTGGGGGACTTATGATGTTCATGGCTTTATATCAAATACGGTGTATATAGTGAAAGCATAGTATCTTAAACCCCAAGTGGTAATCAACGAAGTTTCCATAAAATATTCAGATCCTTAAATTATTTGTGGTGGCTTCATGTAAGGCATAATCATCTTTCTGGAATGGCTTTCAAGAATCATGGTATTAGGAATATAAAATTTCAATATAAATTTGATGAATGAGTGGATTAATTCATGGTCAATTTATTAATTATTGTATCTATAAAATGAGGTTAATACCTATGGAATGTGTACTATATGTGTTGTATGTGAATATACATTATATTACATTAGTATTAGTGCTCCATGTTAAGAATAATGATAAAAAAATACCTTGAATAGGATAGTTTAGGCTGGATGTACTTATCTACCACTCGCTAGTATAAGATATCAGTCCATTCACATGTTTATATTACCTGCCTGGTAATATAAGGCATTTTAATTTGCAAATCTGCAAACCTATTTAAGATGTCAAAATATGAAATAAACAGACATATTAAAAAAGCAAAATATTACAGCATGAAATTCCTCATAAGCCATTTGTTTACACATACAGTGTTCCTATAGTCCGTAATTTCTGGGGCATCACTATTAGTTTATTTTGCCTGAGAGATACTTTTGATAATAAAAATATTGGTTGCCTTTCAGCTTAGAAATGTGGTCCGTTTGAATCAACCATCTGGCATAATTAAGTCTTCAAGGACAAAACTCAATTTCAAAACCATGCATATCCTACCAAATCATTGATTTTGATACCTGGTGAAATATTTGGGGAGAACTTTAAAGATCCCCACTGGATGTCCTAATGATTTCCAACAACATGTTGCTGCAGATAAAATGAACACATTAGGTCTTTTTCACTATTTCAGAGTTAGGTACACAGAGGGTTTCTTAATTTTTCCTGGGTTTCCTTAGATTAATAACATATATGGATAATTTTAGATTTCTGTCATGTGGCTTATTGGTTGTATTGCTTTGGTCAATTTATGTAACCTCAGTAAGCATCAGTTTACTCTTCTAGAAAGAAATATAAAGATAATATGCGCAGTGTCTGTGATACTTAGGAAGCATTTCATGTACTGTGTCTGTTATTATTTCACACTAATTAGAAGACACAATGGAAAACAATGGCACATAATCAAAGCAACAGACAAATCAAAAATCAAAAGATAAATCAAAAGCAACAGATAAAGCAAAAAAAATGTTGTTTTGTTTTGGTATGAATTATGTGTTTGTCTAGTTCTTCTACACATGTATTTTTCTACTCACATTTTACTTTGAGTAATATCACCATTTATTTGCCTTCTCTGAATACACGCCAACAGATAGTAAGAAGGTAGTATCTTGAGTGCCTAAGTACTAGTGGCCATTATTAAATGATTCCATGGACACTTCATATCTGGATTCATTAAGAATAAATTATATATCCTGTTCAATCCATATTACCAAATGACACTAATATGGTGTTAAACTGGTCCAACTGTAGTCTTACACTATCTACACCTGTGTTATGGCATTGCCCACCTGCAGTGAACAATAGGGAAAACATCAATCTTGGTACTTAGCTCTGCATACAATGGGTGAAAATTAAGAAGTAAAGAAGTAAAATGTTAAATCCCAAATTCCATCATCTATCCTATGACTCGCGTAAATTCCATATGGTTTTTTCCTCTCACTGTGTTACTTGTCACATTTAAGAGATGGTTTTCTGAGCAGCGTCAAACCCTGAATATACATTGATCATAGGCAAAGAAATGTGACCTGACTGTACATAATTTTGCTCAATTAAAATGTATGACCTGGTTTAAAATAAAGATTTACTTCTCAGTGTTTTACTTGATTTTGAAAAAGGCTGCAGAATATTCTAGATTTGACACAACAACAATATAATTTCTTACCACAAATGAGAATGTTTATTGCCTCCTTTCGTCTCTTGGCACAAGGTGTAAAAAAGAATTGTTTCTACATTCTCTTGCCATCTGTTGTGTGGCATTAAGATCAACTGCCCTTTTTTTTTCTGTTCATGGTGCTTTTTAAGGTTTTTCTTTGGCATTCAGGTCATACCATCTGATTTGCGGCTCTGTACCCATGGGTGGACATCTGGAATAGTTGGCTTAAATAAGTTTGTACTTGTTGCTGGTTCTGGTAGAGACATTGTTCTCAATGGTTATTTCCTTACGTTATCTATTGGAGTAAGTTGGTTTCATTCCAGTAGAGTATCTTCCATTGTACTTGTTTACACAAGTCCAATCTCTTGTGTAAAATTTTGGTTTCTTTCCAGTTCTTGCAGCTGTAGCTTAGTAATATGACTACATTTGAATTGAATATCCTCAATTTTATATCCATGCTTTTAGTTGTTGTAGACTCCTTATAAATAATTTAGGAAATAGTTTTTCCTCTATGCTGAATATTATTTATTCTCTGAGGCTATAATATAAAACGATTTAAGTTCTAGATTAATGTTAATTTGGGGTCTGAAGAGTGCTTGGTTTGGCATAATCATGACATTTAGTAAGCTGGTTGGATTTTGTGAGTCTTTTGCTAAATTTAATATTTTTGGATTTTCTCTGTAGGTTGCTTCAAAGGCAAAACATATCTGATTGCACATGGTTTATTTGTACCTCCCTGAGCGCTCTTCTTCTCAATCATGTAAATATAAGACAAGGATATCTTCTGTTTGAGGATTTGAAAATAAGTGAGCTAAGAGAGAGTCAGTGTAGAAAAGGAAAGGCAGCAAAGTGAGAATAGGCCCTTGCTACCACAGGTCCAATCAGAGGAAAGTGCAGTTTCAAGAAAGCCAAGAAAAAAGAGAGTTTTGAGAAAAAAGTCAGAGAAAATTTTGAAATTATTATCATTAATTATATTTCTTTATTTTGTGTTTCAAAATATAGAGTAATCATCATTCTAGAATTTTCTAAATGATCAAGAAACTATTATTCTCCAGGTACCCAGATATGAGATTTTTCTTTTAAAATATATTAGTTACATTTGACCGCATCCAAAATAAAAATGTAAATACTTGGCTCAAAACAGTGCCTGGATACATGCTGATTTATCAGTTGCTCTGTCCTGAATTGCCTGAAGCAAAGCTGATGCTGCATAAAAGGAACAAATCTTTTCCTGTTGACATGGTAAGTTAACATTCTTGCACAGCTATCATGATTTGCACTCATCTTCTATGGAGCTCACATTGTGCTAAGTTCTTGAATGTGAATTGTGGTATACCATTTGTTCTGCTTCAGTTTACTCTCCACAGGCGAAAGTTCAGAATTCCATGTTCTGCCTACATTATTATTTGTTTACAAATTAAATAAATGATTTCTATTGTTTAAAAAGTCCCCCCCCCACTATGTACTTCAAAATAACATCAATCCGACCCTCCATATACCACCAGGAAATTCCAGTAACAAGTCAACAATGATCAATTTCATGTAGTAAAGAAATTGTATGTACATAGTTTTCAATCGGAATTCTTATAATGATTTCAAGAGTTTTAGGTGTTTTATTCACTCAAAATAAGAATCAAGCATCATGTATTACATTGCTATCTTTTCAGACTTGAGTAGTGGAATAATAACAAAAAAGCCTTCTTTTAATTTTATTTCATTTTCTAATAATTTATAAGCTTAATTTATGAGTTGAATGGATATTTCTAACATTCATTATTGAAAGTAAACAATTTATAAATGTGGAATTCTTGAAGAAAAGTTGTCTATCTTTTGCCTAATCTGAGCACTGCTTTTCCCCAGATGTTTCTTCTTGAATATACGAAAAAATAAAAATCTCAGAATCTACTAGATAATTCTGATGATAACACCAGCAACCACTTAAGACAGGAAGAGACAGAAACTAATTAAAATTTTATTGGAACAGTAATTCTATAAATGGTTAATTGATTGCTGTTGCAACACCCCCGGAGGATGTTGATTATTTCAAGAGATGGAATTAAATTCCCAACGTCACCAGGAAAAATTAATTTAAATTCAATTTAAAATATGCAGCATCAAAGCACTACTTTTGAAATCAGACATCTGTAAATCTCAACCTTTGGAAAGATAAATGTGAATTCAGAATTAAAAAAAAATCTATGATAATCTGTATGATCCTAGGTACCAAATTGTAAGGAAAAAACTGTTTACTCTTACCTGTTGAATAAATGAATGGACGGCACTTGAGATGAAAACTTTATCAGGAAGATTCCATTATATTGAATCCCATTTCTGACAAATTAGGATAATAAATTAGTATTTGTGAATTCATAGGGATGGTTAAAAAAAATAAAGTGCAATAATAATTTGGTAGTTAGAAGGATTAAGTAAAAAAATTAAATAAAATTATTTCTAGCTCTTAATGTGAGTATAGGTGACAAAGAGATAGTTTTCCCAGTCTATACAAATGATCTAACGTATTTGTACAAGTGAGAAGTTCTGGATTGAAACATCCAGAATTGAAACATTAAGTATATGGGGTAGTTGCAAGAGGAGTGTCTCATGAACCAAAATGGTTTTCTCTAACTCAAATTTTAATGATAGTTCAGATATCTGATTTTTAGGAATGTCATTGCTTTTGACAGTGAATCTCAAACATTTTACTTGACTTATTTTGTAGAATTACCAACATAGGGAGATGAAAAAAAAAAAGTACTTTAGTTTAGCTTTTTTCCTCCAATTGTGACCCATGTGGGTGATTTTATTTCTGAGAAATGTCTTCCTCACAATCTGGCCCTATATGCTCTTCCGGAACCATGCTTTGCTGTTGTTAGTGCTGTTGCGTCAATTCCGACTCCTAGTTTCCCTGTGTACAGCACAGCATAATCCTACCTGGTCTTTTTGTGCCATCTTCTCATCTTCCAGTGCTCTATCAGACAATGATCTGAATAGAGCCAAAGGCTCTATTCATAGAACCATGCTGCTTCTACCAGTTTATAAGCTAAACTAGTGGCCCTGCAAAATTCAGTGAGCCACATTAATGTGTTCTTTTAAGCTACTACCTTTGATATGATTTGTTATGTAACTGTTCTTTAAATATAGATTTTATTACAATTTAGGTATGTGGCAAGGCCTAAAGATCAGGAGAGGACTGACTTTGAAAAGATTGTTATACACATTTCCCTAGAGGAGGGGATGTGCTGTGCCACAGAAGGCCACACAGGGAAGCACTAGGGTCTGTGAGGATGCAGAGGGAGCAAGGGGAAAGTGTGGGCAAGAGACCTGATTGTGTTTCCAAAGGAATGAGTGCCAGGGTAAGCAAGCTTAAGATTGGTTAGTTTGAACATTTTCCATGGACTCTGGGGCAGAGGTGATATCCTAAGTTGTCTGGTTTCTGGCGCTGTGGTGATCAGAGCAGAGCAATAGTGGCTCAGGTTGGGAGTGTGGGCGCTAGATTGCTTGACTTGCATTTGAAAGGCACACTTAAGGGTGAGCTGTTTACTATCTCTACAATCCCTAGGAATTGGCTAGCCCTTTGATGGGCAGTCCCTCCAGAGACAGCAAGACCCCAGATGTCAAAGCATAAAAATACAGAAAAAAAAAGTGATGGTTAATACAGTAGCAATAGATAACTAGGATACATATATATTTTTAACCAGAAGTATTGATGTAAAGACACCTCAAACTTAGTCATGTAGATGTAGGACTGTGGGGCAGGCAGAAGCTGGAAGAATAAAAGGCAAAAAGCCCGATGGTATTTGAGTTGGCTGTTGGTGATGGCTGAAAAGAGAGTAAGATGTTATTGGAAGCTGGAGACTAGGGAAAACTTGTGTAGTGGTAGAAAGTTTTACAACTGTTGTCTGCAGTAATGTGGAAAATAGAAAACAGAACTAATGAACTGATGACCTAGCTAACGAGATTTCAGGAAGAGTGATGAAGGAGCTTCCTGGCTTCTTTTCACTGCCTATTGTAAAATTCAAGAGGAAAAAAGACAAGCTAAGAAGAAACCCAGTAAATACAAATTAGCAAGTACTTGTTGGGTTTGAAAATAAACTTGTTCCCTGTTCCCAGCCTCTCCAGATGGAAACAATACCAAATTTAAGAAATTTAAGAAAGATCATATCAGTGTATTTTCATAAAAACATCATCTATAGGTGAAGGGGATATAACTGTATAACCCTTTATTAAGAGTTCAGAAGGGTTTAAGGTAGTACTCTGATCAGATAAAAATTTCTCTCAGTAACTCATAGATCCTCTCTGTTAAAAAATTAAGCCTCTAAGACCATAAGGGACATTGCCCTAAAATACCCTTATAAAAAATCCACAATACAGAAAGTGGTATTTCAAGGAGATGTATGAGTGTGGATTTTATCTAATGGAATAAATTATGATAAGATTTATAAGAAATCCATAGACTCTTTAAGAGTCGGTGAAAACACTGCTAGCTTAGACTAAAAGACAGAGGTAGTGTCAAATGAAAAGAGGTCTTTGGATCCTGTGGGAAATCAAAACTGGCCACCCCAAAATATGTCTTTTTACCTTGATTATTTTCTCTGATAGACATTTGACCTCCCCTACTAACTGTCTAAATAATTTCACATAGAAGACCTGTTTCAGGAAGGAGCCACTATCATATGATCGCTGTAATATAATGTAAAACAGATGTTACAATAGGAAAGGTACCAAGCCTCTCTTATCAAAAATTCTGTCTCTCCCCGGCCACATTCTCTTGGTGGCCCTGAAAAGAGTTACAAGACAAACATTTACATTTATAAGGGAAATCTCCATTTGTAAAGTTCTCTCTCTGTACTGGGAAGAGGAGGGATGACCTCATTTCTAGAAACTTATCAATGTGGAAGGTGAGGCCTTAAATCTACATAATAACATTACCTTTGTTTACCGTGCTTTTCTGGTAATCTCCCATAACTGACTCCCCCTACCCCTAACATCCTCCTTTGTCTTTAGCTGAAGATGGTATTTAAGATGAGACTCTCTGCCATTCTGTCGAGAAACTCCGTTTCCTTGGTTTCTCCCATCTATACATGTTATTAAACATGATATTATTTTCTTCTGCTAACCTGTCTTTTAATTATTTGGCCAGCCATAAGAACCTTAAGGAAAAAGGTGTGGGGGGGAATTCTCCCTCTCCCTGACAATCTTCAAACTTTTGTAGGTAGGAAGCAGGCTGAAAAAATCATTCATCTGCAAGCATCAATAATTTTTTATGGCAAATGAAGAATAACTTAGAGGAAACTACAAAAAGGCCAGAAGGCAAAGCCAAGAACTGTAGAGAATCATTCCCGGCAATGTGTGCCCAGCTGGAATTTAGACTTTCTTTGTGATTCCTTGGTGCCTTAGATTTTTTTCCCTTTTAAACTGAAGGATCTATAGCATGTCTAACTATGGTGTGTTGGGTTGTAGGGTGCAGATAACTTGTCTGTTTAGTTTACATGTCTTCAGATCAACAGGAACTATTCTCTAGAGGATGTACTAGACAAATTACACCTGAGGAGCTTCATCTATAATTGGACCTGATTTAGATGATGAGATCCTGGACCTCAATCCTGAAACAAAAGCCTTAATAGGATAAGACTTTGGGAGATCTTGGGGATGGGGTGATTGTGTTTTGCACATGAGGGGGACATAAATTATAATGACCAGAGAGTAGACTGTGGTGGATTATAAGTTCCAGAAAATGGTCTCAGTAATATTTCCAGTCCCACATGGTCTTCCAGAAGCTTGCCTATTGTTGTTTAAAGCTACTAAGTATGGGATCATTCTTATAATTCAATGAATTAGAGCTGAATGATTCTTTCAAGGTAAGTTAAATAAAAATTCTTACTCTATCCTTACAACATTTGTAAATGAGTAGATTTTTAAAAATCTCTTTTTGATTGATCGTTATAGGGTGTTTAGGCAATATTTGTGAAATTTTCACATCTTGTAATTGCTGGAGCCAAGATTCAAATCCAGCCAATCTGGTTTCAGAGGCTGTGATCGCAGTAACTAAGCTATTTACCATTTATTGAACACCTCTGTTATATTTAGCACTGCACTGTTTTGCAAACAAATGAAAAGAACATTATTATTATTGTCATTATTTAACAGTTGGAGAAACCACTACACAGAGAAGTAAAGTTACTTGCTCAAAGTCACACAGCATGAGAGTGGCAAAAGTAGGTCTTGAACCCAGGGAGTCAACTTTAGAACCCCTGCTTTTAACAATGTCATACAGTGCTAGTGTGGCTAATGGTTTAGCTCTCTTATCTTTTTTCTTTCCAGCAGATCTTGAACTCATTTCTTTCTTTTCAGAAAATAGAATAGTCAGAAAAGTAAAACAATAACAGCACAATTTGGTGTCACCCAGATTATATCTCCTAATTATTGACCCTGCCCTCAAATAGAGAGATGGTTTACAAAAATGGCCTTTTCCAGGAGGCCCATTTTTTCTCAAATTTCTGCATTGTTTAATAACAATTTAGATTGTGCTAATATAGATAGATAGTCTGGCAATTGTGTGATAATAGAAAGGTCATGAATTTCAGTGCTTGTTATTAAAAAAAATACATCTTTTCGAATTGCCATTCAGACTATTTTTTTCTGTGCTTCTTTCTCATGTTCTTCATAAAATTAGCTTTTTTTTTTAAACACATATCCTAACTGCTCCACTAGCCTGTAAAAACCTTTCCGTAACCATTGTATCCAGCATGTAAAGTTTCAATATAAATTTGGTGAATGAATGGATTAATTCATTGTCAAGTTATCAATTACTATATCTACTATAGTATATCTACTATATTATACTATACTATTAGTATAGTATAATACTATACTAAAGTGGGGTTAATACCTCTGGAAATGAATTATATATTATATATATATATATATATATATCTGCCCATATATATATTTTAATTTAACAAACACTTTTAGCCCAGGCATTGTTCTATGTGCTTTACAAATGTTAACTCATTTGATATCTAAAATAATGTCATGAAGTAAGGGCTATTATTATTCTCATTTTAAAATTTAGAAAACAGATACATAGAAAAATCTGTTAAGCAATTTGCTCTAAGTCATACTGGATAAGTAGGGGACCTGGAATTTGAACCCAGGCAGTCTAATTTCATATTCTACGCTCTTCACCATTATAGTATGATACATATGAAGTGACTCTTACTTTTGAATCTGCAGGCATTAGGTAAACATACTAAACTGAATAAACTGAATTATATTTTTGGCCATTAAAAATGTCAATTTCAGGGGGCTGCCCCGTGGCAAAGCGGTTAAGTCCATGCGCTCTACTTCGGAGGCCATGGGTTCGGATCCCGAGAGTAGACTGACCCTCTGTTTGTCAAGCCGTGAAGGGGCGGAGTCCCATATAAAGTAGAAGAAGATGGGAACCGATGTTAACCCAGGGCCAATGTTCCTCAGCACAAAGAGGAGGATTGGCAAAAAATGGCAGGTCAGGGCTAATCTTACTCACACACACACAAAAAATGTCAATTTCATATTTCAACTAATAACTGTTGAAGGTGTAATTTGACCAAGAAAAAGAATAAGTAACTTTATTTTCTGTGAATAAGTCACAATGAGAATAAGAAAATAGGCAAATTATAAGATAGTATATTCTCTAATGCATCAATAACAGCTGTGTCTTCAAAAAGTGATGGAAAGAGTGACTCTTTAGTGTCTCAACTTTCTAATCAATTTAACAGTCCCACTAGGGGCAATGAGAGGAGGCAGCACGGACCATAATGGATATGTAAATACAGCCACAGCGATTCAGTCTACTGAAGAGTCGAAGACTTCTGTGACGCTTTACAATTAGAGACAGATCTGTGGTCAACCAGTCTGGGGGGTGATTGATCAACTGAAAGCAAATCCCTAAACAAGTACTTATTTCCTTGGTAAGATACTGTTAATTCAGCAGGAGATAACATTACAGCACAAAAAGCATTCTACTTTGGACTTTGTAGGCTGACGACATGGTCTTTCCCTTTGCTTGGATTCTGACATGAGAGAGAGACATTTTTTCAAATGCTAGGCACTGAACTCCGGTCCTCCCCTGCCCCCACTCCATAGATAAATAACTTATCTTGGAAATCTTTTCTAATGGAGAGAAAGGTTGGGTCTCTACTTCTGGAATCAACTTCTGGCTTTCTCTCTTCTTTTTTTTAGCAGTGTGACCTTAGACAAAACTCCTATTTTATTATGTGTTCATATTCTCAATTAAATTTATTTACTTGATTTTTCAACTACTATGTAACAGATCAGGTGATTAGATGGTAGAGATATGTCTTTGGCTATCATATTGATTTTGCAATTCAAGGAAAATTAATAGGGGACCAAGGAAATCTAGACAGAATATCTGCCTCTATGTTTCAGAAAAATTTCAAAACATATGAAATAACAAGTAAGGACTTCTTTTTGGAAACATACATTGTAAGTGCCACAGTATTGTAAAACATAAAATGTGAGTGTAGTAATAAATAATAATAATATACTTATTGAGCACCTACTCTGGGTAAGTCTCTAGGTCTCATCTTGGCTTCGAAGGGACAATCACCCCACACTTCTCACATTGCAGCATCCAGCATTTCCCTGTAGACCCACCACTATTAGCCGAAGTTCCCAGGGGTAGCGCTGCTATAGAACAACAGGCATAGGTGGGATTTGGAATTACTAAAGTAGCATAAATAATTAATGCCTACTTTGATGAGAATAAAGTGAGAACACGGATTTTGCATGAGAGATTTAAAGTAAACTTTGTCAGTGAGTGTAATAAGAAAGATGAATTAGGCAAAATGTATAGAAGTATGTCCTTATATACTATATAGAATAAATGCCTAAACATGTACCCTATTAATGCATTTATAGATTATAATATATTCATATATTATTTTAAGTGTCAATTTATTTATAACCAAGATACTTCAGACATTTCGTTACACAAGCTCAACTATACCTGGATTCAACTTCTGTTTTTTCTTAATAAAAAAAGACTGAGGAAAACCAAAGAGAAAACTAAGAATCTCAAAGACAAGCAAGGAAATTCAGCTTGTAAATAGCATGAAAATTATCTGCCAAAGGCATATAAAGGAGTAAAGAAGATTGCCTCAAAAAATGAGTCCAGTGTTTAAGAAGCATGAAATGAAAAACAATATACAGTGTGCTGTTATAATGTTTTAAAGCATAATGGATTTTATACTGGTGTTCATGACAACATCTAACCTGCCTTAGATGATTATTTTGACATTGTCTTGTACTCAGGTTGCACGTCAAAGAAACTTTTCTACCTCATATCTATCAGAATCAGGCTCAGGAATAGACATCATATCTCAGTATCCTCTATGATCATATTTTAATCAGATCTAAACTATGATGAAGTTTTGGATGATGTGTAATAAGAGTTAAATAATTATGAATTTCACTCACCAAAAAGCAAAACATAGATATGTTTGTGTGAAATCTAGTCATTGCCACATACATGATTGGAATATCTCAGCTGACTTTCTAAGAATCTAGACTGCAATAAAAGTGAATTATATCTAATTAACTTTTAATTCTGTCTAATTATATCTAATAACTTCCTAAGGGAAACAAAGTTCTAAGTCTTTTTTAAAAGTAAAAATTATCTATTTATTCAGTCATCATTTTTTTTTTAAATTATACTTAACAATAGCCATGCACTGCCTACCATTTGCCAGTTTCATTTTAAGGGGAAGGTGGATAAGAAATCCTTAAATTTCATTCTGCATATCTTCTGCTGTGCTTTTAAAAATGGGGACTGACTCACTATAAAGCCTCATCCAATATTATGGGCACCTAAAACTTACTTTCTTTTCTCCAGAAACATAATTTAATTCAGCTTCAGTTTTATGGATTTATGTATAACGAGAATCAACTAATTAATTATAATATGTGTGATTCAATTTAAAAGTTACTATCAAGCTTTTGTGGCATTATTCTATAGTAGAGCAAATTAATGTATTTTACCCCAAATTTATTACTGTTTATTTGTTTATTCTAAAGATGATTCTGGTCATGGCTTTTTAAATATAGAAATATCAAGAAAAAAATGTTTTATCTTTTAAAAAACATGTGCTATAATCCATCTTTTAAAAAATACATGCTATAGGGGCCAGCCCAATGGTGTAGTGGTTAAGTTCACGTCCTCCACTTTGGTGGCTGGGGATTTATAGGTTTGGATCCCAGGTGTGGACCTACACATTGCTCATCAAGCCATGCTGTGGCGGCATCCCACATATGAAATAGAGGAAGAAAATGGGCACAGATGTTAGCTCAGGGCTAATCTTCCTCACCAAAAAAAAAAAAAAAAGCTATAATCCTTAGTCATATTCATATCTCCTAAATCGTTTCTTAGATAGTATATGCTTTAGATATAAAATAGCTTATATTTAAACTTGGTGTTAGTTAGAATGAAATATATTTTAAAAAATGACATACTGTAAAATTCAATATATTTCTTACCACATATGCGACCTCATGCTCAAACCTGTCTGCAAAGTTTCTGTGCCTCTGTTTTCTTGGTTAGAAGTGAAGGGCACAAATTTTTTTAAGTGTGAATCAGTCCTGGCAATAGATACATATAGTGGTTTACTACTCAGTAAAAAGACATATTTTCAAAAATGCACTAATGATTATTATACATTCAGAAACCAAGTCAGTGACCTTCTGACCAATTTTAAGTCTATGATTCAGAATAATTAATAAATAAATATCTAAAGTAACTAATGGTATCTCACAAAGGGCTTAATGAACCTTAATTCTGCTCATTGAGATTTTATTATCTGGTTGTCTTTAATGGTGGTGAGACAAGGTGCTCAAAAATATATGGGATCTAGGCAATGTATGCATTAGAATGAGTTGTCAGAGTTCTTGTTTTGGTTTTTGTCTTTCACACATGGACTAGGAACTCTCAGACAAGTTGTGACTACCTTCCTAGTCATATGGACATGACATGTCCAAGAAGCATAAATAACAACACAATTATATATAAAATATCTTTTAATTGGGCAAAGATTAAAGAGCCTATAAAAATACAATGGAATGTGACTGAATCTCTATCAAAAAGAATTCACATTTTTAAAATTTCCTGAATTATCAAAACGGAAACTCCAGCAGGAAAAAGACTTGATTGCATAGTTTTAGCTAGAGTGTGAGATGCCAATTTTTCCTTCGGTGTCTCTCTATTGCATTCTCTATGGCTTTGACCCTGCTCTGTGTTCGCGTGCTTCCAATGTGCTCTCATCCAGTGCCATAAATTCAAACATAATCTTCATGCTGATGATGCTCAAATTTCTATCTTCAGGCCAAATCTCTCAAATTTAGCCTGAATTTTATATCTTCAGCCATATTTCTCCACTTCCCATCCTCTTATACATTTTTATTTTCTTCATAAAAATTACAAAATTCATAGTTATTTAATTTTTTGTGTACTTGTTTCTATTTGGTCTTCCTCACTGTAATATAAACACTTTGAGCTTACTTGGTTCACAGTAAGAAATCAATAATTTCTTAACATTTCAGAGTTAACATGTCCAAAACTCTTGAATCACATACCTCAAATCCTTCCTTCATGAGTATTCTCTACGTGAGCGCAAGAAACCAGCAACCACATAACTACATTAGTTAGAAGTCTAGGTCCTAACCTTTCCCACTCCTTGATATTCCAGTCCATCAGAAAGTCCCATCAATTTCATCTTCAAGATATTCCTGTAGAGCACTGCTATTTCCTTACTCTAGGAAACTATTCTCTCTCCCCTAGATGGTGTAAAGGTTTTTCAACTTGCTTCATTTACCTCTACACTTGCTTGCTAAAATTCATCAGTACAATATCAAAAGTGATTTCATCAAACATAAATCTAATTATATTATTCCATGCCTGAAAGTCTTCAGTGGTTTTGCAGTATACTAAGAATAAAAATATTCCAAAATAATAATGATGATCTACAAAATCTTGCCTGATTTATGAGCTTCATTCTCTTTCTAAAGTCATCCCTTGCTGACCATGTCCAATCATGCTAGACTTCTGTCCATTCCTGCAACAAGCCACTCTTTATTATGCCTTATGGTGTTGGCATACGTTGTTTGTTTCCTGGAATATTCTTTCTCTTCTCTCTTCAAATAGTGAGTTCTGTTTCATCCGTGGGGTCTGATTTTAATAGCAATGCTTCAGAGAGATCTTTGCTGATTCTTTTATTAAGTACACATCCCCCATACACTCTTGTTTGTTTCCTTCATAAAACTTACAAAGTTAATTTTTTTTGTTTACTTGTTTTTGGTTTTGACTGTTTTCCTCAGTGTAATGTAAACTCTTTGAGACTGGAGACCACACTGATGTAGTTCACTTGGCTCATAGTAAATGATTAATAATTGTTACAGAATGAATGAATTCCTGAATTCTGTCTCATGATGCATCCTATCCAAAAAACACACCAAAGAAGCCCCTAAAAGATTTAGTAAACAGCAAAGCCATAAGTAAAAAGGAATTTTGGACAGTCCAATTAAACTGTAGCCCTAATGCTTTAATGCCACATATTCTAATAATAGTATAAGCCAAAATCCCTTCCATTACAAGAAAATCAACGCAATTCTAATTAGCAAAAATATTGACATTTATTGTTTCATATAATGAGATAAACCAGGAATTCATTTGATTCTGATATGCTTGGAACCAGGGGCTCAAATAACATCATCAGGGTTCCATTTTCCTCTTCACCTGTTGGACATACTTGATTTCCATGATGGGATAGGAATTCTCTGATTTCCTAAGACTTACATCCTGCCAACCAGGTAATCCAAGGAGAAATAAAACACTTTGTTGAATATCTCAGTATATTGGCCCAAGGAGGATTTTGAGTGGCCTGCATTGGTTACATGCCCATTATATGCCTGTTCCCTGGGCCTTAGGTCATGTACTCATTTGCAACAGTAAAATGCTCAAAATTGATTGACCCTAGAAAAGCAGGGATGCTATAGATGAAAAACAAAAGTATGCTAGAAAAAAAAAAAGGCAAATCATATTTCTTCTAACCATTTCTTGCCAAAAACCAGTGCTAGGTTTCATTTTTATTTAAGGCTTTGCTAAATGAATACAGTCGTGCACCGCATGACGACAGTTCCATCAACAATGGACTGCGTATGCAACAGTGGTCCCATGAGATCAGTACCATATAGCCTAGGCGTGTGGTGGGCATCCCATCTAGGTTTGTGTAAGTGTGCTCTATCACGTTCCCACTAACGATGCATTTCTCAGAATGATATCTCTGTCAGTAAGCAACCCATGACTGTAATTCAATTCCTTAACATCTTCTAATAGATAACTCTTTGGCCTACAATGTTCAAGTCATACTATATAGGCAATGGCTACTCTGTTGACAAGTGAGAATTAACCAGCTTTGTGTTTTATGTACAAGAGACAAATATAAAAATGTTCAAATACAAATTTATTATTTACATTGACCTTTGATACATCGACCTTTGATAAACTAGATTTCCTAGAAGCTCATAGATACTAGTATTTAATTCTGAAAAATATAGCAAGATTAAGATAAAGTGGAAGCAAAAATCTTTATTATGATTTTTTTCTGTTGTAGTCAGTTGTGTTTTAAAAAAAGAGAGTGAGAAATGACAGTTATAAAGAACAGAAATCCTATTTTTATCATTTTAGTCTTTCTAGTGAGAATGTCTTAAAGCAGATCTTTCCTAGGGCTCTAACATCCTTCCCCTAATAGAATAATACATTTGAGGACTTCTGTGTGGTTGTTTGATATTTAAAAGTGGCCTTCTTGAAATTTTGTTTCTAAGTAGATAATATTTACAGTTTGAGGGACACAATGAATTCAATCTATAAATCAGCCTCCAAGAACACAAATCTTGTTGGCTGCTGTATTAGTAAATCAACTCACCTAAATAATCCTGAGACTCTGACAATGATGCAGGCTCTGGGCTTCGAAATTTAGCCATTGCCTGACTGTGAACTTGATCTTCTGACATTTTAATGGATCGAGGTCCTATTTTTGATGGTTCAGTTTATACACGGACATAAACTATTTTGAGTACATCAGAGTTGAGAGCTAAGAGCTGATGTTCAGGTTTGGAGTCAAACTGTCTGTCGTTTGGACTAAGTAGGGCGGGGTAAAGTGGACATCTAAAGAGTTTTCATTATGTGTTCAGTTACTGCACTAAATAATATACACGAACAACAAAACAAAACAAAGTAACACTAAAACAATGGATACCCTGGAGGGGATGATATATTTCCAGGAACTTCCTCTATCTCTTCAAGTCAACTAATTTGATTATTTATTTATTGTATACATATGTGTGTGTGTATATGTGTTTTAAAACAAAACAAATGTGGTTACTTCAAGGCATAAAAGCAGCTTCCAAGAACATGGAGTCTGATGTTTGAAGCACTTTATTTCTACTTTCTTCTTGGTATCTGGGATTGTTTGGCAATAAATTGTATTCTATGTTACTTCAATTACTGGTCTTTTCAGATCTGACTGCACTTAATTACTGAAGACACGATCTGCTAAAAGCTACATCTGGAAACAATGTCACTCTCTGTGTTTGCATTTGAAGGTTGGACCTATGTTAAATGAATACTTTTAACCACAACGCTTTGGGAAAAAAATTAGCGTTGCCAGACACTTGCTATGGATTTAGCTTAAAGTAAATTGTGTATGCTATTTATTTATTCAGTATTTATTTTCTGAACTGCCTAGGTGTGTCTCTGCTTTTATGTTATCCTTATCTGTGTATCTAACCATAGTTTCCCAGGTAATTACTGCTCTGGTGTTAAGAGCAGATCTAGTCTTTTCTACTCATCAATTTTAAATACTGAGCATAGTACCCAAAATATTGAACTTAGCCTTTGGAATGTCAAAGGCCATAGAAGGTGTTCCCATACAAGAACAATTTTAATTTTAGAAATAGCACAGGAATTCTTTAGAGTTTGTCCTATAGAATTAAAATATACGCTTCTGTTTAGCCCATAATTATTTGGCATCTTCACAGAATACCTGGTGAACATGGCTCATACCCATCAGATGGGCAGATTCTGTAGTATTTTGGACCCTAGATTTGCTTCACGCTGTAAAGATGCCTGGGTTAAAAGATTACTGTGGTAATGCTTTTGCTTTGCATACTTTGGGGGTGAATCAATCCAGAGGGAGCAGTGATATGAAATTAGTAGTATATTTAAATATGTATCTTTAGAAATTAAGGATAATATGGGTACTAGTGAAAAGTTGACACAAAAATAATATAATTGCTATTGCCTTTCCCCCCTGGCTAATAGCATTATTTTTGATGTGCCTAATTTTCAATGACATAATAAAAGACATGATTGTGTTTTCTACTTCACCATGATATTAAATATTTTTGCTTATAGCAAAAAATCTATTTTTAGCAGAAACCCCTGGTTCTTTTATTCATTTCTAGAAGTTTTAAGCAATTTGACAAGGCCAGCCTTACATCACATCTTATGAAATTGGTTGAGGCTAGAAAGACATGAGAATAAGAGCCCTATGACCCAATTCATTTCTGACATGTGATTTACAAACTAGAGTTAAATTTGTTGATTAAAAGACAAAGTAAAATCAGAGAAATTTGCATGATACCATTCACTGCAAGAGACAGCTTCCCGAACCATTTATATTCCTCAGAGTAAGCTAATTGACAAATAAAAATTACTAAAGAATTGGTACTATGTGTCATTTTGGCACAGTAATTAATGCTGTATTTGGCAGAAATCAGATGCTCATCGTCCATCAGAGAAGATGATCAGTTTATGTCTTCAGAATCTGCTAGCTGCATGGCAAGACGTTGCAGGGTAAATTGTTTATATTTTTAATTATATCAACAGAGTATTGCATTATATCAGTCTATCCATTCTGGAATATTTGCTTCGATGGTAGTGTATGCATTATACAGTTGAATCAATTGAAAATCAACACTGTGCTGCAGTGTAGATGGTATAAATCGTATTACCTTAATAGAGCACTTACTGATGGGAAATAATTTAAGACTGAATGGTCAACAGAGGTCCTCTCTTCAAGTGCAACACTTCTGAGCATTAGTGACATTATTCATGGCTGAGAGATGAAAGGACTGATGTCCTGATATCTGCATTTCTATGACAATTATGCTGCAATTGAAAGCATTTTCAGGATAGCTTGTAAAATTTATCATTAAAGAAAAGCCACTCGTTCAGATAATGTTCTACAGATACTTGAGGTGACTCTCTGAAGAATACCTTAAAGTTATTTCCCCAAGTTTTCTGTTAACTCTGGAATATGTCTGCAGTATTCTCATGCTGACAGGAAGAGAATGTAATTGACGTTACACTTTTAAAATATCAGAATACCACGTAATAAATTCTTCTTGGACTTACATGATGTAACATTTAGGTGATAAATTATTTTTGATCTGAAAAAGTGGTGAGAACTTGAAAACTTCTAAACTTATTTCCCTTTCTTGCTTCTGCTGAATATCGAGTAATGGAGACGACTTTACGTGTCTGGGTCCAATGACTTGGATCATGTAAGGGTTGTGTACAACACTGGATTCGATGTAGACAATTAATTCCTCTAAAACGAGGAAGAAAATGTGATGCCATCAGATACAGAGAATTATCGGATGTGGAGATACGGACTAGAAAGCATGCATATAAACTATGTATTCTTACTTTTGCAACTGTTATTCAGATTTAACTGTAGAACTGCTTCTGGTCACCTGCGTGCATTTGACAGAAATGGAGCACAATGAATAGAAGTGAATATGTTTTTAAATAACTCACCATACTGACGTACAATATTGACTACCTTTAGTTTTTTTTAACTTTTTAAATTCATGTCATAATAGTTTATAACTGTGAAATTTCAGTTGTACATTATTATTTGTTGGTCACCATATAAATGCGCCCCTTCACCCCTCGTGCCTACCTCCCAACCCCCTTCCCCCTGGTAACCACCAAACAGTACTCCCTGTCCGTGTATTAGTTTATATTCCACATATGAGTGAAACCATACGGTGTTTGTCTTTCTCCATCTGGCTTATGTCACTTAACATAATACCCTCCAGGTCCATCCATGTTGTTGCAAATGGGATGATTTTGTCTTTTTTTGTGGCTGAGTAGTATTCCATTGTATATATATATCACATCTTCTTTATTCACTCATCTGTTGATGGACACTTGGGTTGCTTCCACTTCTTGGCTATAATGAATAATGCTGTGATGAATATAGGGGTGCATAAGCCTCTTTGGATTGTTGTTTTCAAGTTCTTTGGATAAATACCCAGTTGACTACCTTTACTTTTATTTGTAGTGAATTTAAAGTGGAACATTAAGGAACAGAAAGTATTCATCTATTTTATAGGAATTTTCTGAACAATTTAGTATAATAGAAACAATGTTTAGCAAGCAGTTAACAAAGATATTTATTGATAATTTAATTTTTTTCCAGATCGTTACAAGATAATACCATTGCTATGGGTGCAAAGTGAGAGCTGTACTAAACTTGAAGTAAAATTATATCATGAGAAAACTTCAAAAAATGATGCCTCTCTAACGTGTTTATCAATCTTTTCTTGATTTCCATTTCTTTCAAATAGAAAGGAAATTTTATTTTGTTTGACTAACAAACCATCTCATACTGTATCTAAAAATATTACCATGTTTAATGGCAAGAAGAAAATTGTTAGCCTATATAAAAATGTACTTTGTACATTTTTTCTGTACTAGTTGGTGCATGCAAATATTTATTTCTTCTTCTATCACTAGTATTTCCTTCAGATTTCTAGTTTCAGCTGGCTTAAGAATTCTGTTTTTTTTAACGTGTTTTTGAGCTACTCTCAATTTCCATTATTGTTTTTTTCAGTGTCTCACTACCTTTGGAAGAAATGAATCTATTTTCAGCACGTTTTCCTCTGCTTTCAGATGGAGAAAAGGGGGATAGCTCTCTCTTCCATTACCCAGTTGACTTTTGGTTTCTCAAGAGGCAACAATTGCTCTCCTAAGTTTATAGCTGCTTTAGTTATCTATAAAACCTTTTATCTTCTATCTCAATGCCCTTTGTATTCCCCATTTCATTTTCTACCTTGACTTTCTGGATCGTTTTTGTGTGTTCTTTAAATCAAACAGGCTGTTTCTGCAAGGTTGATATCCTATGTACTTTTTTTTTTTAGTCTTTGATCATTTTCTCCATTTCCCTGGTCCTTCATATGGCTCATTTACAACTTCACATAAAAGTTTATTTCTTTGAGTTCTCTGAAATCAACCCATGAATACTTTATATTTTCTCCTCCACTCTATCCTGCTTACAATGCTGTTTTCCAATGAATTTCCTTCAGCAGAACACACATTTACCCTACTGTGCCTTTTTCCTCCTGGGGTTTGGTTGGCTGCTCTTTAAGAAGCTTGTGTAGGATTTTTGTTTTGGGACCAACAGATCCAGATTCCATTCAGAATGAAAGCTCTTCAGCTGTTTTATTTTATTTCAAACCCATTTCTTCTGCGGCTGCAGCCAACATTTCAAAATGACTTTTACCTCTTCCCCACCACAGAGTAAACAGATCTCAGGCAGGGATGAGATCTCTCAGTTTATGTACTCTATCCTGCTTCCTGCCATGTAAGGGACACCAGAACAGTGATCAAAACTGTGTTTTCACGCAGCTGTGCACAGCACATCCAAATATTGCTGATGCTTTTACAAAGGTATTGCTAAAACTTTTAAGTGCATTGTGATAAACTGGAAAAAATATTTCTCTAGGGAATATTGCAGACTGACACATGCTAATATTCTTCTTAGACTAAATGAACTGCGAGATTGCGTTCAGTTTTCTTTCATTAACAACAGAGGGTGAATTGACTGAATTATAGCTGAAATAACTTGCAGTTAGACTTCCAGAAAACCATATGATTCTAACCATAAGGGTGTGAGGCTATGGACTGCATCACACAAAGATATTGGGGAATTACCGACACTGTGAATTTTAAAAGCAGGAAGGTAAATGCTTTTGGAAGGTACAGAATGTCTCCATATAGGGGAATAGACTCTATCTCTTTTGGGAATTCTATTGTCCCTTCCAGCACTATAATTTTTTTGATTTATTTTGATAAAAGTTTTCTTGATGGTGAGCCAGAAATTCTGTGTGTAAATTTCGCTCCTGGGACTATGTTCCAGCTGCAAGATGCTGAGTTTATGCTCCTGTCAAAACACTTAAATTTCTGGAGAATAACTTATGGACTAAGAGAATCTAACCAATGGAGTCATTAGCTTTTCCTCACTTCATTTAGCCAATATCTCTGTTTAACTATTTTTCAAGCTCAGTAAAAATAGCATTCCTCTTAAAAATTCTGTATTCATACTTATTTCCACATTTACCAATATACATATACACATATTTTGGGTGAGAGGTTAGATTTTTATGTTTTCTTTGATATTTTCTGGGTTGCAAGTTCAAATTTCTTTCCTTTATTTTCCCTTCAACTTATTTACTAACAAAAAAAATTCATAGATAGTCTTAAATATTGAAAATACCTGTATTTCCATTAAATTTGTGAGTTTCTGTTTTTTGATACGACCCTAAATAAATGCAGCCTTTTATTTGTTAATTTAGTTTAATAGAAGCATGAAAGAATTTATGTTTCTAAATGGCATTAATGAAAAAGCAAGTTCAAAGTATTGTTTTTAATTTTATTCTTTAAATAAAGAGAATATCCCTATAAATGTTGTACATGCATAGCAAATTTCTGGAAGAACACACAAGGAAGTGTTATTAATGGATACAATTGGGTTTTGTGACTAGAGGTCATGTGAAGGAAATAGAGAAGAAAGACAATGTTTACTTAACATTATATACACCTTTGTACTGTATCTTACCATAAGTCAGTATTGCCTTCATAATTTTATGAACTTATTTTTTATTGCAATAAAACAAGACGAACTTTAGTCCCAGTGTGTCAGCAACTAATTTGCAGTAGAAGTTTATGAGGCTCCTTTCCCACCAACATCAACCAGAGAAAAAGAAAAATTGTCAAAGCATTTTTTTCTCCTTCCCTTACCTCAGGAGTTAATTAACAGCGGAATCAAGTCACAGACATATTCCAGAATCCCTTCTAAATAAGACATACCAATAAAACTACCCTATTCCTATAACTTTTCTTCTTTCTTATCATTTTCTTTCAAAAGAGTTAACATACTATACCAACCACAGTGAATGAACGAACCCCTTAGTTATGTTTGTTTATTAAAATTCAGGGCAGAGATAAAGGCAGATGACAGCTCTTAACTTGATGGGCCTGCCACATTGGAAAGCAGTCCTGTGTAGTCACTGCTGTCCTTTTTTCCTCCAGATCTGCATGTAACTGTTGAACTTAAGAATGGAGAATGACTCTTCTTTCCATCTGTCAACGCTCTGGGTGGGCTGGACAAGCGAATTTGTGTTCTGAGTATCTGTCAGGTAAAATACGGTGATGATGGGTCTCAGAGAAGCCCAAATAGACTCCAATCTTGTTTGAATTTTAGCAGTAACAAATTCTTTATTGCAGCAGTAGGGAGGAGGCCATGGAAATCTTGCGATATAACTTATTACTGCTCCTTAGAACTGACCTCCACCTAGACTCCTGGCCCTCATTACAGCTTTGTAACTAAATCCAGTCACGTTTTCCTTCACTACAAAGGCGCTTCCTCTTACTCTGGCCCTGGTTCCCAAATATACTACTCTACTCAGTTTCACTCCTCTAACAGGAACGTGAAATTTACTCTGCCTTAGTCATCACTGTAAATGTCAGGGAGGGTCTTGGCTTTATAAATTATACAAAGCTTGCCTCCTTCTCTCTTGCTGGCTGAGATGGGAAGATCTGAATGAAAGTTGGAGACTTCACACTCCTTTCAAGATCTAATACTTTATTAATCAATCTGCCTTAAGACAATAAATTAAAAGAAAAAATTATCCTCACAAGAAAATTAAATTGTTAACTGAGAAAAAGTGAATTTTTTTTCAGGTTTATGAGTGGTGTTTATATACGAACAATCACTTTCCTTTTCTTCAAAACCATAAATTAATACTCCTGTGTTTTGCATGCATAATGATGTCACCACATTAAACCAATATAATTATCTTCAGCTTGAGTACTGGATGAAAAAAGCTGTTTTCCCCATTTCTTTCCAGGGACGCAAATTTCTAAGAAAATATTTTCTATATAACAGACCATGTAATAACAACTACATTAGCTTAACAGGCAGAAGCAGGATTCTGACAGTTTGCCTATAACATACATGAACGTGTAGATAAAAATAGACAAAACTGGGTCTTGAACATAGCTCTACAGTGTATGGATATGGAAGCAGTTCCACACTGAACACCGAGACAGAGTAGGATATCCTCTTTTCAATTGTACTTTACCTATGATTTGCTGTCATTTAACTGATTCCGTATAGCTACAGAAAGGAAAAACACTTGGATTAAAGGAACATGGGATATTGCAGTTTTAAAATACGATGAATATAACACAAGTATTCCACTCTTTGTTTTATTGAAACAACAACAATGGATATATAAACCAACCAAAAAGAGTTCATGTGGGATTTGGAGGAGTTGGTGCTATGTTAATCAATGAAACTCTTCTGAGGTAGAGAGTAATATAGTCGAGTGCTGAGGATTTAAAGAGCTTGAAAAAGTGTGGCAGTGAAATATAAGTTGCACTCATCCATTTATTTTTTTCAATCTCTATGGTATCTACACTTTTTGGTTCTTATAATCTCTTCATTAACCTTCTTGTTTCAATCTTGCCAGCATATCTTTCATTCTCCAGAGTGATCTTTTTAAAAAGTCAATCAGATCATGTCACCTCACTTTATTAAAGGCTTCTTACTACATTTAGAATAAACCTAACACTGTTACCACGGGCTGCAAGCCCTATAAGGGACTGTGCCTGCTTATCCTTTCAGTCTGATTGTTGTGCGACTCTTCTCCTGCCTCCTATGCTGAAGGAATAGCTGTTTGGTAGATGTTTTATTTTATTTTATTTATTTATTTTTTGAGGTATAATTGACATATAACATTATATTAGATTCAGGTGTACAACATAATGATTCTATATTTGTATATGTTGTGAAGTAATCACCATAATGTCTAGTTAACATCTGTTACTAAACATAGTGATGAGACCTTTTAAGATCTACTCTCGGGCCGACCCTGTGGCTTAGCGGTTAAGTGCATGTGCTCTGCTACTGGCAGCCTGGGTTCGGATCCTGGGCGCGCACCGACACACCGCTTCTCCGGTCATGCTAAGGCTGCGTCCCACATACAGCAACTAGAAGGATGTGCAACTATGACATACAGCTATCTACTGGGGCTTTGGGGGAAAAAAAAAAGGAGGAGGATTGGCAATAGATGTTAGCTCAGAGCCGGTCTTCCTCAGCAAAAAGAGGAGGATTAGCATGGATGTTAGCTCAGGGCTGATCTTCCTCAAAAAAAAAAGATCTACTGTCTTAGCAACTTTCAAATACAGTATTTGTCCTTCTCTGTCTGATTTGTTACACTTAGAATAATGTCCTCAGGGTCCATCCATGTTGTCACAAATGGCAAGATTTCCTTCTTTTTTATGTCTGAACATTATTCCACTGTATACATGTACCACATGTTCTTTATCCATACATCTATCAATGGAACTAGGTTGTTTCAATATCTTGGCTATTGTAAATAATGCTTCAATGAACTTGGGAGTACACATATCATTTTGAGTGAGTGTTTTCATTTTTTTCAAATAAATACCCAGAGGTGGATGCTAGATCATATGGTAGTTCTGTTTTTGATTTTTTGAGCAATCTCCATACTGTTTTCCACAGTGGCTGCACCAATTTACATTCCCACCAGCAGGGGACAAGGGTTTCCTTTTCTTCATATCCTCGCCAACACTTATTATTTCTTGTCTTTTTTGATAATAGCCATTCTAACACGTGTGAGGTGATATCTCATTGTGGTTTTGATATGCATTGCCCTGATGATTAGTCATGTTGAACATCTTTCCATCTACCTATTGGCCATCTGTATATCTTCTTTGGAAAATGTCTATTTCAGGTCCTCTGCCCATTTTTTAATTGGATTGTTTGTCTCTTTCTATGGAATTGAATGAGTTCTTCATATATTTTGGACATTAACCACTGATCAGATTTATGATTTGCAAATATTTTCTCCCATTCAGTAGATTACCTTTTCATTTTGTTGATGGCTTTCTTTGCTGTGCAGAAGCTTTTTAGTTTGACATAGTCTCACTGTTGATTTTTGCTTTTGTTGCCTTTGCTTTTGGTGTCAAATCCAAAAAATCATCTCCAAGACTGATGTCAAGGAGCTTAGTGCCTATGTTGTCTTCTAAGAGTTTTATGGTTTCAAGTCTTACATTCAAGTCATTAATCCATTTTGAGTTGATTTTTGTTTGATGGTTTAAGATAGTGGTTCAGTGTCATTCTTTTGCATTTTGCTGTCCAGCTTTCCTGACAGCATTTATCGAGGAGACTTTCCCTTTCTCATTGTATATTCTTGGCTCCTTTGTTGTAAATTAATTGACCACATATGTGTGGGTTTAGTTCTGGGCTCTCTATTCTGTTCCAGCGTTCTATGTGTCTATTTTTATACACATACTGTACTGTTCTGATTACTGTAGCTTTGTAATATAGTTTGGAATCAGGGAGTATGATGCCTCCAGCTTTGTTCTTCTTTCTCAAGATTGCTTTGGCTATTCAGAGTCTTTTGTGGTTCCATACAAATTTTAGGATTGTTTGTTCTATTTCTGTGGAAAATGTCATTGGAATTTTGATAGGGATTGCATTGAATCTGTATATTGCTTTGGGTAGTATGGACATTTTAACAATATCAGTTCTTCCAATCCATGAGCATGAAGTATCTTTCCACTTATTTGTGTCTTCACTTTCTTTCATCAATGTCTCATAGCTTTCAGTGTACAAGTCTTTCATCTCCTTGGTTAAATTTATTCCTAGGTATTTTATTCTTCTTGATGAAATTGTAAATGAGATTATATCCTTAACCTTTGTTTCTGATAGTTCATTATTAGTGTATAGAAACACAAAGATTTTTGTACATTGAGTTTGTATCTTGTTGCTGTTTTAAAAGCACTGCTAAGTCTGCCTTAGGTTCTTTATATTAACTTTCCTGCTACCTGGATGTTCACCTGCAGATATTTGCATAGCTGGCATCTTCTTATCATTCAGGTTTCAGCTTGGATGTCATCTTCTCAGGGAGGCCCCCTTTCATCCTCAGACTAATGAAGTCTCCCAGCCCCATTCACTTTTTATCACAACATCTTGTTTTATGTTCTTAAACGTGTATTACTATCTGAATTGTTCTTTGCATTGTGATTCTATGTGATTCATTGTTCACTGTCTGTCTTCTACACCTAGGATGTAAGACTGTAAGCTCTGTGAGGGCAGGGCATCTTCTCTGCCGTATGTACCATGCCTCTAACAGTGCCTGACACGTAGCAGGTGCTCAGTACATGTTGAATAAATGAAAATCCATGATGACTCAATATTCCTTCCAAAGGCAGCTTTTCACTACAATCATACTCCATTTATTAAGTCTCTTCTAAAACACAGGACTCCGAGGGGAAAATCAATGCATGGTTGTATTCTTCTGTTTATGATTTTTAAATCGATAAAAAAAATGCTGACAAATATAGAGAAATTATTTAAGAAAAGTAAATAGAGTATATGTATATCAAAATATTAAGTTGTACACTTTAAATATATACAATTTTTATTTGTTAATTATAGCTCAATAAAGATGGAGGAAAAAATAAAACGAGATATTTGTATCAGGGTCTAGTAAAAATTAACAAAAAATTATGTGTTAGTTGACATTCACTAAAGAAGAAGAATTTGCAACAAAGTGCAAGAAAAAAATGTTTAAAATAGAGAAATTGGGGAGCTTGCATGATCCTGGGGTCAAGAAATCCTTAAGGGCTTGTCTGTTTGGGGATGAATAATTAAGAAGACCTAAAATGTAAGTTAAAGGATCAGGTACACTTGGATTAAACAAAAAATTCCAGCATTTAGCATGTAAAAAAAGAGTTCTCTTATGGATTTATATATAAATGCAAGTTATAGTATTAAAATATCTGTCAATTTTGAAATTTAATTATCAATGTGAAGTGTTCTATATGAAAATGGTCATTAATTGTGTTTTTTGGTTGTCTATTTAAGATTATACTTAAAATTTGCTTGTGCACTAACTCTAGCACAACTAGATGAACATATTAATATTTTTCTCCGGCATGCAATAAGAATAAATAACACATTTTATTATTAAATGAATAATAATTCATTATTGCCGAACAAATAGGAAATGAATCAGAGAATGGGATAACTGAGACAACACTGGCAGAAGACAAGGCTGAGAGTAAGTTGGAATTCATAAGGTCAGACAGAAGCCACGTGAGAATGTAGAAATAGCCTCCTCTTGAATTATATTCATTGAGAAAACAGGGGACTACTATATCATCCTCATTGTCTGCACACAGTGTTAGAACAAAGTGGAATAAAGTTAATGTCTTCAAGGGAGAGAAATCTGTCATTTTCCCGACTGCAAAGCTGCACCCATAACTCTAACAGGACATCTTACCACTGGAAACATATGGCCAACAAGCACTGGCATATTGCTGAAAGTAATCTGACTGAGCAGGCAACTTTCACCTTTCTGATGAAAGTAACCATAACTCCTGGAGTTGATGTAATTTTGTGATTTAGGGACCAATCTCAATCATACTTGGACATCCTACTGCTTTTCCAAAAGCACTATGCAAATTGTGCAATACTCTTTGTTTGGATGTTCTTTTCAAATTGGACTCAAATTGAATACAGCTTAGTGCTATTTTTCTTTTTGCCTGCAAATAATACATTTATATAGGCTTATGTAGGAAAAAATAATTTGTAGAAGTATATGACCGTGAAATCCCAGTTTACTTTGAGAAGTAGAGAAGACGTTGATGATGTATTTAGTCTGTGAGTAATGCATTTTTTCATATTATGAAGATATTATAAAATTTTAATTCATATCTGGGAAGGCTAATAGTTATTTGTAAGTAGAAAAATAAAATAATGTCACCTGTTTTTTGTTTTTTTTTTTTCCTGAGGAATATTTACCCAGAGCTAACATATGTTGCCAACCTTCCTCTTTTTTTACTTGAGGAAGGTGCACTCTGAGCCAACATCTGTGCCAGTCTTCCTCTGTTTTATATGTGGGATGCCACCACAGCATGGCTGACAAGTGGTGTAGGTCCACGCCTGGGATCTGAACCTGTGAACCCAGGCCACTGATGCGGAGCCTGCGAACTTAACCACTACGCCACAGGGCTGGCCCCACCTGTTTTTTTTTTTTTATATACATTCTTTGCTATGGTAGAAAAACCTGGCAGAAAATATTTCACTTAAATTATTGATAAAATATTTCATTTTTAAAGATTTCTGAAAAATATTTAGAATAAAAATTTACTCAAAAATTATTGCCATTTTTTAGTATTTTAAAGAAACAGGGCAAGCAAGCTGCCCTGAAAAATGTAGGACCAGGGCAACTCCTTGACACCTGCAGACTTACTGCCCTCTTATTTTATTGATGTTGTTCTTAATTATTTTCTTTTAAAATGTCTATTAATATACCTATTTCACAGCAATCTTTGAAAATATCAAGAAACACTGAGTGGCACATTTTCATCACTTTATCATAATTTTATGAGACTGATAGGTATTTTGCTCTAGACTTTCATTTATGGGTTGTACAACATGAAAAATATCTTATATCTTTTTTTAAAATTGCATGTGTCATAGCTTTTAAGACCAATTCCCTTGGTGGAGCACCCAGGATGAAAGGTGAAGAGAATGTTCAGAGGACTGGATGCCTGAAAGTGCCGCCAAGTCAAATTCGACTAGGATGTCGAGAGCTTTAGAAGGTGGTATTAGAAAGGAAATGAGATGGGATGTGCTAGATTATGAAAGCTCAGATTCAACTAGGAAGGGCAGTTGTGGAAATTTCAAGCTAAAACATAAACTGAGAGATAGTAACAAGTTATAAAAATCAAACATTAGGTAGCACAAGAATCTGGGTTTGGGATAATGAAAGATCTGGCGTGGGTAGCAGATTCCAGGAGTCTGGGACAGAGTTCAGGGAGGATTTTGAACCAAGCACACAGGTTTTAACAGTTTCAACATACAATTATAAGACAGCTAATAAACTAATGCTAAAGCAAATCTATAGATGTTTTAAAATATCTACTCTCAAAATATTAATATCTCTGGGGTATTTTAAACAAACAGGGAAGAGCTATCCGGTGGGAGCTAGCATCACAGAGGGCGCAACAGCACAGAAGGAACTCTCCTGAATCAGACAGGGCAGTACTTTGGATCCTCCCTTCATCCCGCCCTCCAGTCTCCCACCCACCCCTCAGCTGGGTACAGTTCCCTGGTAGCTGGAGGAAAAAGAGCTGGAGATAGAGTTGAGCCTAAGATGCTCTGAGAGGAAACAAGCAAATGACTGGCAGATGCTGTTATTCTTTCTATTAGTTTCTTATTGCCACTGTCAGAAATTACCATAAACTTAGTGGCTTAAAATAACATAAACTTTTGTATTATCTTATAGTTCTGGCAGTAAGAGTCCAAAATGGGTCTTATGGGGCTAAAATTAAGGTGTCTGCAGAGCTGAATTCTCCTGGAGGCTTTAGAGGAAAATATGTTTCTTGCCTTTTCCAGCTTCTAGAAATCATCTACATTCCTTAGCTCGTGACTGCATCCCTCTGACCTCTGATCCCATCCTCACATCTCCTTTTTTAAACTCTGACCTCCTTGCCTCCATGTTATAAGGATTTTTGTGATTACATTGGGCCCACCGGGATAATTCAGATACTCTCTCCTTTTCAAGATCCTTAATCATTTCTGCAAAGTCCCTCTTGCCATGTAAGGTAACATGTTTACAAGTTCATGGGATTAGGACTTTGTGACATCTTCGAGGGGGGTGCATATTCTGCCTACCATTTCCCTTTCCTCAATTTTGTAGGTTTTTTTCCACCTGTATTTGCCTATTTTTGAGTTATGTCATATTGTAAGAAAGTAAGATATGAACAGATTAATATTTTTCAGATTTCCTGGTATTTGAAAATTTTCAATTCCCAAATATAGGCCACCATTACTTGTTTAGCAGATTTTAAATGCAGGACCTAAAGAATAAATATGTCATCATTATTTATTGAATGAATTCTCTGACGTCAACCTGTGAGAAATTTCAAAGTAGAGGTTAGATATATTCAAAAACTTAAGTTGTAATGTGTTAATTTTAGGATATCAAGACATTACTATTAATATACTACATTACCCTACTTATTGAAAACAATTACAGAATATCTGAATAAGTTAATTTACATGGTAAACATTCAGAACAGTTTTAAAAATGATCCATATCTTCAATAGGAATCTCACCTACTAAAGAAATTGACTTATGCTAAAATATGTGATTGTTTCATATATATTTATTAAATAATAAATAATACCATCAGGCCCACTTTCTCCAAAAGCTGTAAACCCCAAACTCCTTTTATTTAAGATCTATACGAGAGGATTCAAGTTTATGCTGGTTTTTTTTCCTCTTTCTCCTCCCAACATTTTTTTGGTCCAAACTCTGCTTTCTTGATTTAAGATCTCCAAGATTAAGACTTATCTTTATGGTTTAGTGAGTGCAGATGAATGCATCTAAATCCACAAAGCCAAAGGTAATATTAAGAGTTCTCATGTTTCCTTCCATGAATACATTAAAGAGCACATTTACCTCCATTTCAAGCACAGATTGTAAAGCGTCAGGACGCAGGGAAGCAGTCTGCAGAGCAAGCAGAGGTCCAAGTGTATCCAGGGGACATTGTTTCATTCAGCAGGTGCCATAAAAGCAGAAAGGATAAGGAAAACACAGGCAATACTGGATGTGAGAAACTAGAGCTACAACATCTGTAACTCAGTTTCCCAACAAAAAGCTAGAAGGAAGAATAAATCAGCTGTCAATCACCCACTTGAAACAGTAGTTAAGCTCAGAGAAGGGCTGGCAGAAAGGTAACTTTACTTAAAAATGCATATATCTGCAAGCAACCATAATACCCTTCTAAAGCTGAGTGGATAAACAAACTGTGGTACAGCCATACAATAGAATATTCTTCAGTGATAAAAGGAAATGAGTTATTAAGCCATGCAAAGACAGAGGAAGCTTAAATGCATATTTGTGCAGGGAAAGAAGCCAGTTTGAAAAGGCTACATACTGTATGATTCCAACTGTCTAACATTCTGGAAAAGGCAAAACTGTAGAGACAGTAAAAAGATCAGTCATTGCCAGAGGTTAGGAGCAGGGAAGGAGAAGAGGGGGAGAGGACAGATGGAGCACAGGTAATTTTTAGAGCAGCAAAACTATTCTGTAGGATACTGTAATGGTAGATTAATGACATTGTGCATTTGTCTAAACACATAGAACTACAACACAAAGAGTAAATCCTAATGTGAACTGTGGACTTTCACTAATACTTATCAATACCGGTTCATCAGTTGTAATAAATGTACTACACTAATGCGTGATGTAAGTAATAGGGAAGACTGTGAGGGCGGGGAAGGGGTATATGGAAATTCTCTGAAAAAAAAGTGCACAGATCTGGGTGGGGTCTTGTTAGTTGGAAATAATGTCCTAATTACAGAGTTGACCACTGGACTAGCACAGAGATTCTAGGCTCTACCAAAGGAGTTAATTTCCAGATTGTGTTTCAGTGGAATGTAACCTTGTTGCAAAGGATCATAACAGAGCCGGGTTTCTTGTCTTCGTGCCATATTACCCTCCTTCAATTTTTTTGTTACTGCACTTTGGACACTCTCTTCATAGCTTATCTGAGGAGAAATCATTTTCATATCCCTCACTGATCTCTTAAAGCAAAGAGCATATTCCACAAAATTGAGGCACACCCCTTTTACTTCTGTCTGCATGCTACCCTTGAGGGTCTTTTCTTAAATTATTTGAGATACCTTGAATTTGCCAGTTGTAGCCCAACTCTGACCATATTTACTCCCCTCTTGGGTTAACTTTTTATGGTAACTGTCCTCAGATTACTTAAAATTATTTTGCCTTGGAGACACTACTGGTTCTCATTAATTCATGAGTCCTCTGCACGAAGATGAAGTTTCCAGTGTTGATCAAGAGTAACCACTACACGGTTAAAAAAGATGGTTCAATTATCTGAGAGTAGGAGAATATTGTCATCAGTGAGTCTTCACTCTCTGGGTTAAATATCCTATAAAAGTTAAAATAAAAATTTTGTATAAAAGTTAAATTTGTATTGAGGGTGTATATACAACATAAGAAAATCAGACATATTTTGTTCAGCAAGTTTAGGTCTGTAAATACGACAAAAATTTCTCTTAGGAATTAATTTCTCTTGATTTTTGTAGAAAATTTATTTCATATTTATCTGAAATCAAGATGAATAACATCTTTTCTTTAATTCTGTACATAAATATTTATAAATAGTTTTTAAAATTGTAAATACTGTTCAAAATAAAATTAATAATTTGTAGAAGTATATGGTGAAAAATAAAGGTTTCTCTCATAAATCCCCAACTCCCCAGTCACACTTCCCAGAGTAGTTTCTATATAGTGATTTCTAGTGTATCTTCCCAGAATTATCTATGCATATACAAGCTTGTATATACATGTAAGTATGTAATGTATATTTTAAAAGATATGATGAATTACATGCACTATATATATACGTATTTTGATATCACCACATGTAATGCTCCAACAATCGTGTATATGGGTATGGAGGTGTGATGTGTGTATGTATGATGAGTATATTTTTGTGGTTCAGGAATACGTTTCTGAGAGAAAACTTCCGACTTTCCTTTAATTATTGGAATGTATCTCTAATGATAATCACTCGATATAACCAACAGCTTTGTCTAGAGTCGTGTAGTTCACAACTTGAGAACAGAGTAGAAGTTTCTGCAGATCATTAAGGTTCAACAATGGATTTCCTGAGCCTATGTCAGTCTTGCAAGACCTGGCTTCATAAAATTACCACAGTCTTGGAGTGAGTGCTCTGAACATGACACAACACTTCAAAAGTTTACGTCTGGCTCTTGGCCAATTAATACAATCTTAGTTTGACTGTCAGTGGAAAATATTCAATTAGACGAATGTGCAGTGGAATGAGCTCTTCCTACAGGATTCAAACTCAACAGAACATTGCCATATAATTTCAGTAGGACTATGTTTCTCATAAAGCAATGCCACTCTGAATGTTAAATGAAATTAAATATGCTTTATTTCCTGGCAATAACCCTATGGATACATTATAAACCTCCCCCATTCCAAAGATGTCTTATTTTTACGCCAGAAATCCAGAATTAGAAGGCAGCAAATTGTGGTCTTTAAAATCCTCAGGAGAGGCCTCAGTAAGTGGAACTATTTGTATTTTTTGGCTACATCATAGGCAGCTCAATAGTTACCCAGTAATGTACCACATTTTTCCAAATAAGAAACCCTTTGCATATCGGTACAGTTTGGAATGGGAAAGCAGATTTAAAGACTAGTTCACGGGTAGATATTTATAAGGTCTATTAATAACAGTCAAAGTTTATTCACCATACAGGCAAAAGTGTTAACCATTTACTCTAGAGCCAGTGGCTTTTGAAGGCCTTATGACCACCAGAATATTTTTTCTTGCACACCCAGTGCTACTCTATGCAATAAATCAAACACACACATACCCCTCAAGTGATTAATAATGAGAACTCAGTTTTAGTCATTTGGCACAAATGAAAGCCATTTGTTAAAAAGGAAAATGCATAAAATGTGGAAATCATGGGAAGTGAAAGCTAGCATTTAGTTGCCTGTATATAGTTTAATTTAAGGTTGCTTTGAGTTTCAGATATAGAACTTAAGACAGTAGAGTAACAACAGGGACGGGGAACATAAATGAACCATGAGAAGAGGCTGGTGATTTGGTGGGAGACCTTTTTTTTTCCTCCCTGTTTTATTTGCTTTTGTGTGTGAGATTCTTTTCCTAATTGTATCTTTTGGCTTTTTCAAGCAGCAATTACATTGCTTGATGTTGTTTTATTGTTGAAACTGCCTGCAGAAATGGCATATGCTAACCCCGGGTATCAGAAAAAAATGCCGGGAACTAGATGCTCTATTCTATTAACAGTTGCAAAAGCAAGATATCAATTTACATAATTTTAACACTAGTGTGGGATAACTAGATGAGAGCTATATCAGTTTATTCTTTCGATGTGAGGAGTCCATCCTCTTAATTTTGGCTTTCTAAAAGTTAATTTAAATGTTGTAAGACGCCCAAAAATTTAAATGGTAAGCCCGGCTACCAGCAAATATTGGGACACGGGCAAATTATTGTCAAAGTTTCTATCAACTCTACCACATATCCCTCCTTTACCTCTTTCTTCTTTACCAAGGACTATCCAATATTCAGTTTTCCTGCCTTTTTATAAATTGACTTGTTTTAAGTACATTCTCTCATCTTTCTGAGATTATAAAAGTACTTTAAATATTGATTAGTTAATTTTACATAATCCATGTTGGAATGCCAGTGAATGTCAGAAGACGGGAGAAGCTTATCCCCTGAGGCCCATTCTTTTCTTGTTTTTTTCCTTCTGCTGGAATACATATATAATCTCTTAATTGTAGGATATTAAAAGTATAAAAGTGTATAAAGTGGAAGTCTTCACATTGTTTCACCTCTGAGTGACAGCATCTGTTAATAATTTAATGTCTACCCTTCAAGAATTTTTCTACGTGCAAAAATAGAAATGAAATCATACTATATATGTTCTCTGTAACCCCTTTTCAGTTAATCTATTTTGAACCACTTTAATAACATATAAATCTTCTAAATTCTTTTTAACTACTATGTAGCATTTTGGTGTATAAAGGCATTATAATTTAATTAACCAATCTCCTGATAATAGATATTTAGACTATTTTTACTTTGTCAATAAACAACAACAGTGAAAGCAACAAAACTACCACAATGGCTCTATACCTCTTCACACACTTCTCTGAATGGTTATTTAGTTAAAACAGCTACAATTTGAATTACTGAGTCAAGGAAATATAAAATGCTCATTTTGTTACTTTTGATCAGTTTTCCCTCCAGAAAGTTTCTCCCTGTTTACACTTCTAGGTGAAAAATATTTTTTCAGTGGTCTTTTAGAAGAAGGTCTTTTTAGAACCCTGTTGGATATTTGAGACCAAGTAGTAAAAGCAGTTTACACAGGTAAACAAAAAGGGTAAGGAAGACACCGTTGGCTGTGCCCTTGCAACTTCTGTAGTCTATCTGGGACGTGTGCAGGGAGGTTTGCCATGTTGAAGAGTGTCCTCCAGACAAGAAACTTCAAGAGAGCAGTGCTAGATCTATTTTGACAATTGAGCTTTGAGAGGTTAACTGATCTTTGGTTTTACACATTGCTAAATATTAAAAAGTCCATAGTGGCCTGCCCTGTGGCTTAGTGGTTAAGTGCATGCGCTCTGCTACTGGCCGCCCGGTTCAGATCCGGGCGGGAACCGATACGTCGATACATCGCTTGTCTGGCCATGCTGAGGCGGCGTCCCCCATATAGCAACTAGAAGGATGTGCAACTATGACATACAACAATCTACTGGGGCTTTGGGGAGAAAAAGGAGGAGGATTGGCAATAGATGTTAGCTCAGGGCCGGTCTTCCTCAGCAAAAAGAGGGGGATTGGCATCGATGTTAGCTCAGGGCTGATCTTCCTCAAAAAAAAAAAAAAAAAAAGTCCATGGGTTTTAGGGTGAAACTCAGCAGAGAAAGCCAAGCGTGGGACTTCTCAGTACAGCAAGTGTTTAATGTGCTCTTTGACCATTGAATGAATTTTACTGATTCAAATGTAAAATGAGTAAAGTGAAAGATGGCAGCACTTGGGGATATCTTGTCACCAAAGTATATTATATTTACACCAAGAGCTGAAATCCAAAATGTCCAAAATTTATGTTTTAATGTTATGAATTGGTGAAGTCTTTCTGACTGGAATATATCACTTAAGAATATATTAATATTGCCTATCATGATTTCATTAAAAAAAAGAAATGGAGAGAACATTTTATGATAAGAAGGTTATACCTTGTTTTTCAAGGAAGCAATCTAATAAAACCTTGTTACATAGTATACGTATTATATTCTATTTCTTTTTGTAGGTGATGAGAACTGGAAGTTTGTTTTATTAATGGTTTTAAACTTTATATATAATTTTGTACTATTTTTCTTTTATGGCATTTCATACGTACTATACAAATACAAATATTAAAAAGTATGCTTATTATTGGAGATTTTGTGTTAGTTAAAGTGAAGGATGAGATTTTAGTGTTATTGTATCGTTGTTATTTCTAGGAAATCAGAAATGCCTGAACCATGAATTCTGCCAAATACTTCTCCTTCTACTCCATAAAGTTCCTACAGAAGCTGTTTAATTAATTAATTAACTTATTTGGAATCAACTATTAAATAGCTTGTAATTTCCTAATCCTCTAATGTGGATTATTGGGGGAAAGGCTGAGTCAGAGCCTTGGCATAGCCCTGGGGGGCTAAGAGGGGTCTCTTACTCTGCCCCATCCCTACTGCTATTGAAATCTAAGAGGGCACAGCAGGTACAGAAAAAGACGGAGTCAGGGCTTCCCTGGGAGTTAGGTGTGTTTCCCCACTGCCAGGCCATAGTGAGCACAAAATGCAAGAGGAAAGGTGCAGCAGGGACTCTGGTCTTTAAGGCACCGTGATAAAATGAGATCCACAGAATGCCTAGGTTCTTGTCAATCACACTGATAAAAGTAATACGTAGTATATAACGTGCGTACTGTGTATATGCAGTCTTCTAAGCCACTCATTTAACCCTCACATATAGTAACTCATTTAACCCTCAAAACAACCCTACAAGATAAGTACATAGAAGAAAACTGAGGTCCAATAAGGGTATCTGCCCTGAATTCATATTATGAGCTGGGATTTGGATCTAGACAGTCTGGCTCTAGAGCCAATGCTCTTCGCCACTTTGCTATACTTTTTTCTCCAAGGGACAATGTAAGGGTGGGGCAGATGAAGAAGACTTTGGTATAGTTTGACAGAAGAATGTTTAATCTGACATGAGATAATAATTTTAATTGTATCCAAATTGATTGAGTCCTTATCACATACTTTGTACCTTCATTTAATCCTCACAACAATCATTTGAGATAGACATTCATTAACACTATTTTGAAGATGAAAAATCTAAGCAGAAGGAGACTAAGTAAATTGCCCAAGGTCAAAAAGTTGATAACCTCTAAAATTAGAATCATAACTATGTCTTCGTTCACTATACTAAGCTGCTATGACAGGCTATGAGAGGGGGAAAGCATTCTTCCCCATACTCCCTGATGTTCTGTTCTCTCTTAGCTCATTTGGATTACCCAGAAAGACTATGGTCATCCAGAATGTGGTGCTTCCTTTTGGTGGGAAGGAACCCAGTAGACTTTAAAGATTGTTCTGGACCCACCTTGGGCTTCTGATATATATATACACACACACACACACCACACACTTGGGAATACCAAAATAGATAGTTTGATTGTTCTCAGAAGTTTTTGAAATGGATCTTAATAGGACATTAATTAAAGCAAGTCTAAAGAAATATTGTACATTAGGCTGAAAATTTAACCCCTGTTTGACTAAATATGTCAACTTTTTGAAAAAAAGCAAAAGCTTGCTCTCCATCTTGCCCCACGAGATTTGAGAGCCCAGCAATGACTCCATTTATACCATGTAAAAGGAGCTGTTAGCAACACGAATCACACCGCACTAGTACCTGTTCATTGAGAAATTATGATACAAAATGAAATTCTCTTCTTGATTGGAGAAATTAAATTTCAAAGACATGAAACCGTGAATTCATCCATATTGTTAACTCTCTCAGCAATAGAGGTCTTACTTGTATGCTAATATTAGTAGTTGTATCCTGAGCCGCCTTCTGCTCGTCAGGGGAATTATTCTAACTCCAAACTTTTCCATTTTTCACTGTTTCAAAATTCCCATGGGTGAATAAGAAATACAAACAGTTCTACATCAGCTTCACACTCCAATGCTGGGTTTATCGTGGGATCTTTCTGGTATGAGAGCTTCTATCTTCACTTGTGAGTAGGGTACTTCACCTATATAGCAGTCAACTCTTCAAGTGACATTAATTGTCCTGATTTCACACATGAGCAAACGTATGTTCTCGTCTGTATTTTTTCAAAACAAACAGGGTTCTCCCATTTTTTGCCCTGTGCTACAGTGTCTATTGCTGCTACCTTCTAAGGAGGCTGTCTCCTGGCATCTTCATTGAACTAACTAGAGAGCCATTCTCAACAGATTCCTGAATTCAAGGTGATGTTATTGACATTTCTAAACTTGTATATTCAGTGACTCAGGGGATAAATTTTTTTTGCTGCTCCAAAAAGTTGTGCTTCCCTTCAGAGTTTTAATTTTCCAAGCCATAATATCTTTTATTAGCTATTTCAGAGGCATGAGGAAAATACTTCCTACTTCTTTTACTTCTAAAGCAAGGGTTCCGTTGTTTCTCAAGGCTTCCATTTTTCCCTGATTTACCCCAATCCTCCCAAAAGTTTAAGTTTAAAAAAGTCCAATCTACTTTTTCATTGCACATGTTTCTTTTCTGTTTTTGGCAGGAGGAATATTGTATTACTGGTAGAATTCAAAATTTTTTCCTTTTTTTTTTGTTTCGGGTTTAGACATTTATTCCCTGAACATGCTCTTCTACATTCTGCCTTGTTGGTTTCTTCAAGAGGCAACAAATAGTAGGTCTCTCCGAGCCATATATTATGATAAACAAACAAAATAACACAAAACCAAACACCTTGCCACTATCTTCTTCCTGATTGTGGCATTCTCACACAGGAGATAGACTTTTATAACAGGCTTTGACAAATTGTTTCATCCGGATTCCTTTTAGTGGATTTGGTCTTTCCTGTATCTTCTTTTCACCTTCTCTGAACCTTCACACAGGGCAGAACTGCTTCCCCATGTACAATAAATTGATCTCTTTGAAACTATTAAATAGTTTCAGAAGTATTCTTCCCTCTCTTCCTAGCTTCACTTTTCCAACTGTATTCACAACTAGAGAAATTGACCCATTCATGAAAAATAAGTTCTCCACTTGCTCAAACTATTAACTCTTCTGTGCTTTCCGAGAGAGCCTCAAAAGTTTCTTCATCTTATCTCCTGCTTGGGAAGTCAATTCAGTTTACTCTATGAAATATTACCATCCTATTAGATCAACTTCAGTCTTGGACACATACTCTAAGAAAACAATTAGGATATCTTTACTTTTCTATACTCATCTTTAAAAATATTTACAATTATGCGTATCAATTGTTTTTTCTTTTTGTATGTCTTGCTTGGCCTCTAGCATCTCTCACTTTCTCCTAAGGAAATTTCTGTCTTTCCACCTGTCAATTAGTGTGCCTGACTTTATTTTTTTCCCCTTTCCTATTATTCTTATTGAGAATGTGTAATAAATCTTTTTTTTAGAGATATTTTAGTCAGTGTGAAAATAGAAAAAAATGTGAAAGACAGAGATTGTTGGTTTTCTCCCTGCCAGACCAGCTGCTATCTAAATTGGCTATCTAAATCTGGATTGATCTAAATGGTGCACTTAATTAAACTATTTAGTCTGTACTGAGGAGTGCCTATTAGAAGTGTTGATGCCCACTGGCTTATATCCTGACCTCAGATGTGAGGAGAGTTTGATGTCCTTTGATCACTTTCTTCCTTGGAATTGAGTTAGAATTATTGGGAATAGAAAAGTACTCATGCTACCCTCTATGTTCTTGAACGTTTTACTGAGGACTACTCTGCCACCTTGCCATAATTGAAACCCTGAGGAATAATTTCCCCTGTAGTACTTTTAAGTGGGTGTTATTTCTTCTACCATATTCCGTGAACCTCAGGACCAAGAATAGGGGTTGGTAGCTCTCTATTGCTGCTTCCAGGCCATTCTTCCTCTAATTCTCCTGTATTAGTTTGCTGCCACAACAAAGTAAAACAGACTGAGTGGCTAAAACAACAGAAATTTATTTTCTCACAGTCTGGAAGTTAGAAGTCCCAGATCAAGGTGTCAGTCGAGTTGTTTCTTCTGAGGCCTCTCTCTTTGATGTATAGATGGATGACTTCTCCCTTATCATCCCTCTGTGGGCATCTGTGGCCTAATCGCCTCTTCTTATAAGGACACCAGTCTTATTGGATTAAGGCCCAACACAATGACCTCACTTAACCTTAATTACTTCTTTAAAGATCCTATCTCCAAATACAATCACATTCTGATGTACTGGGGTTTAGGACTTCAACATGTAAATTGGAGTGTGGGGAACAATTCAGTACACAACACCCTCCTACTCATTGTTAAACCTTTGAAAACCAGGCTTCTACCATTGTGTTTCCCTCTTGGTAGTTGATAATCTCTGACCTGATTATTCTTCCTTATAACGTAAGCCCCTTATTTACAAGCCTTGCCCTCATCTTGAATAATTTCAAATCCACGTCAATGTCTCATCCTCCAATAATCTGTTTTATTTAGTTCTCTGACTTCTTTAGTGTCTTTCTTCCACAATCACACTTTGAATATTATCACCCATAACTGCTCTATCTCCAAAAACTCCAAATTAAATATGTCCCTCTGCTCTCTTCCACCTTGCTGAATCCACTGCTGCATTTTAACTCTTTCTCAGCATCATGAGAAAACATTTTTAGCTCTAATTTCTCCCAATATTTCAGGTTTCTCCTTCCTTCATTTTTCTCCTTATCCAAATTAAATTTCATGGTTAATAATTTCAATTGTACTTTTACAAATATAACAAACATCCTTGTTTCCATTTTTTTAAACCATATCTGTATGAGAACACCCCAGCCATGGATGAACCCAATTATGTCTTGTCTATGTCCCAGCACCCAAAGAGAAACTCCAGTGAAAACAAGTTCCACTATAAATGTGTGATACTTACCTTGACATTGCTTGACAACCTAACTATATTTCTCTGGCCAATTCATTCATTCAACTACTGAAACCTTTTTTTTTTTCACTCTTCACAAACTTCAACTTCCTTTATTTCCTGGTCCATCTCTAACCTTATCTTCCACTTGACAGAGAAAACAGAAGCACTCATCTTTTTCAGGTCAAACATATCGATCTACTTGGAACACATTGTGTATCCAACTGCCTATGAGATCTTTCTTCTCGTAGATTTCAAAGGAACCTCAAAAATATGATCTTTCACCACCTTTCCCTAAATGAAGCTGCTCCCCTTCTAACTAGTGAGTAGTAGTTCTATCCATATAGAAATTCTATCCATCTATCTTGATACTCTCCTTTCTCTCCCTCCCTTTTACATTTTCCCCCAAGCTTTGTAGCTTTTATCTTTTAAATATCTTTATCTATTTCTCTACATATCTTCGCTTCAATGTCCTGTTGCTAATTATCATTAAGTGTGTCTTCTAAAAAGGCCTCTCCTACTTATATCCTATTTAACAACCCCCAATCCATTTTTCCACATTGCAGCTAGAATAACCTTTTCAAAGCACAAATATAATAAAAGCACTACCCTTTCTCTTTCGTTTAAAATTTTTTGAAGTTTGCCAGTTTTTCTTATCATTAATGGTAATTAATGTATTGAACCTAGGACCCAGTATGGTCTTGCCAGCAGCTCCTTCCATCATATTTCCTTTGTATTTTCAGTGGGTGGATCCAGTAGCCTGGATCCCTCTCGTCACATTTGCACATGGTTTTCCCTCTGTTCTTCTTTCCAACTGGTTATGTCCTATTTTTCCTAATACAGTGTGGAACACTCAGAAGATTCTCAATAAATACTTGACAAATTAATAACTGAATGAATGCATGAACGAAGAATGGATCAATATCTGAATTTGGGGGGATAACATATATATCAGATAAGTAAGACAATTTAAAGTATACAAATGGTAAATATGTGTGATGAGTCTTACATATGGTGAATTTGAATCGCCATGCAAATTCCTCGCTATGAACTGTAATATTCTCTTCACCAACCTCAACATCAAATCAATCACTTTAGCATATCTTTTCTATCTCTTTTGCTTCATCTCACATCATATTACTTCTCTCCATCTTTATAATCATGGCTTTAGTTCCAGACACTATTCTTTTTCATTTTATTTCCTGAAAGAATCCTCCAACTGGTCTTCCTGTTTCTAGTCTTATATTTTTCTATTATATTTTCTATTTTTTCCAACTTTCAATCAGAGTGATCTTTTAAAAATACAAGAAATATTAAGCTACTTCACAGCTTATATACCCTCAATGCCTTCCTCTTGTCTTCAGGATAAAATCTGAAATCCCTGAGCACAGCCCCTCCTCTCCGTCTTCTCTGGGATGCCTCTCTTCATTCATCACCTTATATTGAAATAGTTTGTTTTCTTGTCTGTCTTCCTCTCTAGTGTGTTGGATCTTTATGCCTATTCACCACAGCTAACACAGAAACATGTCACACTGTAGGTGTTCCATAAACATTTATGAAATAAATTAATGATGAATTAATACATTTAAGATGTTTGTCAAAACAGTAATAAGCATTATTATGGCGCATTGGGGTTACCTATTTTTCCTTCATTTTTGTGATAAATGAAGTTAACTGCACTGCTCTTTGCATAGGAAATTGTGTTGCTAGCCTTTATTGGTGATACATACAGGACTAGTGAATTAATATTGATCCTGAATTTATATTATCAATTGCCCCAAACTTATCCTTTGTCAAATGGGGAGCAATAATACATATCCTCTGTGCCCTCAAATCAAGCTGGAATTAATTTGCTTTGATGCTAGAATCCTGAGATTCCAATAACGTGTTTTTGCATGTTAGTGGAATGCCTTAGACATAGGAGTTACTCAGTAATTGTGTATCGAAGAAATAAAGTTTATTTGAACTAAGTAGGCTCTGTTTTGGATTTATATATAAACCATTAGATGATTATTTTAAATTTTGAAAAGATGAGTCACATATTCATCATTTTTTTGCTTATTTTAGATTTTTATATGATTCTTTTTATTTGCTGTTTCGCATTTGCTTACCCACCAGGTAGAATATGCCATCAACATTTTATAATTAACAATTTTCCCTTTGTCTTTTTTTGAGATATTTAAACTTGAAGAAGAGGAGATGGTATTTATTTGCTAAACCATTTAAAAGTATTGGCTAGAATTGTACAATTCTGTTAAAGAATGAAAATAGAATTAGTGGTCATGTATGTGAGGAGTGGGCTGCTAGATTTGAGAAATGGCACTTTTTTTCTGCTTAATAATGTGATGACATTGTTCTTTTTTGGAAAGAAAGCATAGTCACATATAAATTCAAGTCAATTTCCTGCTAGCAATTCCAACTCAAAACAAAATATGGAGAAATTTATATTTCAAAATCTATGCTGAAGAATGACTTCAGAAAACATCAATTTGCAGTGGCTGATTACTTGAGGTCTTCTCTGTCATAACCCTTACCTTGGTCTTTACAAGTCTGCTGAAGTGACCCCAGATTACCCTTTAAAAATCTAGTGTTAGGAGTTCAAATCTGTAAAGCTTTCCTAACCTTCAACCCTCTTTCTTGGATTGCCATCACCACTTGTTCTGAAATCTTGACATTTGTTAAACAAGTATCCAATACTTTAAAGTTATCTTATATAGTTAAGTATTATTATAGTATAAATCCATCAAGAAATTTGAAAAACAACACAGCTTCGAGAGGGCTGAATTTATATTTATGGGTAAATTGAAAATTAATCATATGACAGAATATCCAAATAAAATATATTTACTTTGCATTTTGAAGTATCACAATGTGAAAGGACAATTCCCAAGAATAAAACTATCATTCTTTAACTTTAAATTTTCATTAGTTGAAGGGATACAAGAGAAAACAACAATAATTAGTTATTTTTATAGACAAAAATATTAAAGCTATAGAAATAAGTTCAGGCTAAGTCTAGTTAATGTGGAATGATTTTCATAGGTGGCTATGAGAGTAATGGCTGGTCAGCAATGTGATAGAATACCATTGGAATGAACAAACCAGAGGCTGATACATAGACAACAATATATGAGAAGAATAATAGTCAACAATAAAAATTAATATGTGAGAAACATTTACAACAATCAGATAGTGCTTGAAAAAAATACAAAATCATTGATGGAATAAAGAAACAATAAAATTACTGCTTTATTTTCAGCTAGTCAATTATTTTGGTGCAGCAAAAATGACTTTTGTTCAGTGGCTCTTGAATAAGGAAATATAAACAGATTACCCAAACCAGAACAAGAGTGGGATGAGGGGGTGCGGTGGGGAATGTAGGAGGATATAAGAGTGGGGATATTGCACCATATGCTCTAATTTGGATTTGGACAGCTTTTTGGATGTCTTTAGTAATAAACAGGACTTCTGCTTTTTGTCTTCTTGATATGGGGTTTACATTTGGGGAGAAATAACCTACTAGTTTAAGGAAACAAATGAAAGACCTTCTGGTTTGAATATTTATTTTAATGAGAAGAAAGACCATTTGGATGAGGAAGGTGAAGAAAAAGCAAGTTTACACTCCCCTGATGTGCTCTATGATCACGTCTGCCTTATCCAGCTCTAATTTTCTTTGATTTTAACTCATCTGTATGACTAGACATCTGTGAGTATTTATGCCTTTTTTGGTTATGTGCTGTCCCATTCTGGCTATCCATCAAATCCAGAGCAGACTTCCCAGCAGTGTTTTGTACAAAATGTAGAGTAGAATGATAACTGATTAGCATTACGTGATAAATGGACATTCTTCAGCTGAAATTGTAAAGTGCAAAACAGCTGAGACAACATATGAGCAGGAAATATAGTGCATAGTCTGTCTCTTGGTTCCCGTTCACACAGCTAATTTTTTACTGCTACAATTCAAAACTGTATACAGCCCAGGCACTGTATTTTCTATCCAACAAATATAAAAACTGGGATAATGCCCTTTTTTCTGCACATATTTGGGGGAAGAAATTTTAATGACCTATTACTAGGATGGTATGTTTCTTAGTGGCAAATAGAAAAAGGTAATACTTAAGGTTACCGATTTCAAGTCTTCTGCTAGAACTCCTGAAGGACGTAGCTCCCCCCCGCAAAGAAATGCTCTAGGACCAAGTCTCATGTTATTTTATTCTCTTAACTCAGCTTAATCCCTTGATAAATCTCTGAAATAGATTAAGATTTACAGACAAAAGCCCACAAAGTAAATGAGAAAATGTGATTGGATGCAGACTGAGACGGGAACTCCTGCTCTATCAAAAGGGCCTCAGCTACTCACCACCAGCCAATTGTTTCTCTGTACTGAGTGGATCAATGTTTCCAAATCTTCCATTTTTTCTAAAGAACTTAGAAATCCATATTTTTTCAATTATAAGTTCCCTAATTTTAGAAGTTTATATATTTTTCTTTTAAACAAATGCGGTGAGAAGTAAACATCATCTGCTGATGAGGTTTAACTCAGAGGCTGTTGATTTTTAACCTCTATCTTAGATGTTTACAAAAGCTTACAGTTATATGGTACTAACAAGAGCTGACAGTTTAATATGTAGTTAAAAATATACCAAGCAACTATCAAAGTTTGAGAATAAGGCTTACATTATGTTGTATCTGTATCAACTGTCTTGGTTGATTTATTAAAGCACTAGTGTACAATAGAGTATTAAACCAAGGAGTAGTCTATTGCAGTAATTTTTCATTAATTGGTACTTTACCAGTTCAGCTGGAAGAATTCTAATAGATGCTCTTATGCAATTCACTTACTGTAGAGAAGAAATCAATGAGAGTCAAAGATGAGGTGATGAGTCTGAAGCATTTTAGCAAACAGGTAATAAGCAATGACCTGCACCCACGTGTTCCTCCCACATTTCCTTTCAGTGCCCTTTTCACTGCATCAAGCTTCTGTAATTGTAATAATGGAACAAGAAGAGTTCGATTATGATTTACTTAGCACGAACTGTTACATCAAGCTTTTCTGTTTGTGATAATGAGAACAAGGGTTAAATTATGGTTTACTTAGCGCCAACTGTGAGAAGGGGGCATTTTAAGCAAATAACCTAAAGTAATGTCAAGAATATTTACCCTCACAAAAGAACACACTACTTTAATGCACTTTAGTTTATTTCGGCGTGATCAAATCCTAAGAGTGGCAGGATGATTCTTTGGTAGGACAAATGCAAGTATTTTAAACTTAAGCTACTAATCTTATTAACTTATTTTATTTTTCTTAAAAGTTATATGACTAAATTTCTTTTTCTTTTTTTTTAAGGAAGATTGGCCTTGTGCTATTTTTAAGGAAGATTGGCCCTGTGCTAACGTCTGTTGCCAATCTACCTCTTTTTATTTTTCTCCCCAAAGCCCCAGTACACAGTTGTATATCATAGTTGTAGAGCTGTAGCTCTTCTATATGGGACGCCGCCTCAGCATGGTTTGATGAGCTGTGAGTAGGTCTGTGCCCAGGATCTGAACCAGTGAAGCCCAGGCCGCTGAAGCAAAATGCGCAAACTTAACTGCTATGCCACGGGGCCAGCCCCATGAATTTCTTTAAATGATATTTTAACCATAAGAAATTTTAAATTCAAATATATAGACTAACTTTTTTAGCTAATCAAAACTAGAAATATTTCACAATTTTTAAATTGGTCTGTATAAGTAATATTTGTTTTACCTCAGAGATTAAACAAATCATATTTGTCATCATAGTAGTCCATTCATTAATGTCTGGAATCTAATAACCACGTCAAAGCTTTAACATTTCTAATTGTTGTAATTTTTCATTGGCCTCTGGGTGTTCATTTCCCTCCCATGGATCAGAATAAATTAAGATTTAGATAATCACATCTATTTCATCAGGAAATAATACTTTTTTCCTTTCCTGTGAAACATAATGCTTGTATATTTTGTGCCTGAAGGCTGGGGACATGTATCTTCTAGTTAAATTATATATTTCGTTCAAATCATGAACTCTCTAGCTTCCAGGTAAAATTATACTAGATTTTGTGTATATTTTTATTTGTTTTGTTTTGGGAACAATTTGCCATAGCATTTACAACCTTTGCAATATTTTCTATTGAAATTTTGAGAATACATTTGTCCGACATTTGATCTTTTTAAAAAATCATATTTGAAAATTTGTTAATGTTTCTTCAAGTTTTATTTTCCCAAGTTCTTTTTGTAATCTGATGAGATTTTTAAGCCATTTTCAGTTCTAAAAATATTTAAGAATATTTGTTATTATGCACACATTAAGTAAAATGTTTATTTTTGCACACGGAAAGATGACTGTAATCATGCTTACATTTTGTCCTTTGCAATACCAATTGCCTTATGCTGCCCCAGGACTTCCCAGGTAGCAAATTTTAGATGTTTCTTCTTATGTATGATTTATCTTCTGGCCCTAACCTTTACCTCTACCACATTTTTGTTCCCTATTTCCAAAGATTGCATAATAAATCATTTTTTAATATGCTAATGACTGTAAAATATTAGGTCAAGTAAGTTTCATAATGGACATTCACAAATAGTGCCCTAATCTAACATAGAAATCCAGTTTTACAGCTATGTTAACCTTGAAGGTCCGTCCCAGGGCTGTTGGCTGCCAACCAATAAAATCCATCCTCTGCCTCTTTTGTAATACAACTGGTTACCAATATTAGCGATGATCTTATTCTGTCTTAAGGTCTATACCCCAACCTCTTTCCAAAATCCTCAGCTGCTAATATCATGAACACTTTTAATGCCTTGAATCGTACTTCATCCCTCAAACCTAGGTGTTAGCACTGTTTCTTTTATCTTCCTCTTTGGCTTTCCTCTTTAACTGTGATTTGTACTAGTTTCCTTGAAACAAAGTAGGTTTGTGGTAAGCAAGAAAGATGGGAAAATGGATGCAAGATCAAAACATCCAACAATATTTTTAGAGAAATAATATGCAAAATAAGTGACAGATTTCATAATTAAGTCAATTAAGTCATAGACTTCTAGTGTTGAAATATCGCTTCAGTGCTTAGAATGTAAACATCCATGACCCATGTGAAATCAGCTACCTTTAGTGTCAAAGATTTACATTGATTTTATGGTGGCACAGTAAATTAGTTGGTTATTTCATGAAATGGTCAGTGTCTTCTCCAGAGAAATGTTAAGTAAAAATATTCCTAGAGGAATGTATGAAATGTTAGTCACATCTCTTTTAATATTATCTATCTTGAGAGTCTCTAAACAATGTTCCCATGACATTCGGTAAGATTTTATTTCAGTGCTTAAACTGTCTTCATTACTGTTTCCAGAACCATGGTATTCTTTACAAGGTATGTTGGAATTTTGATTTTATTACAGGGAAAACTATTAATGTTCCGTATGTAGTGTAGTCAGGGTTTATATTTTCTCTAATCCCAGTAAGCAATTGCCTCAACTAAGCTATACAGTTAAATGTATAGTGGTGTAATAAGCAGGTGTGAATTTCAAAGATACAGACAAAAGCAAAGCTTAGATATTGCCTGCATTCCATTCTCTCACATATTCCCTGGGGCAAATGGGGTGAGAGGAGTTGCCTACACACTGCTGTTGTATTACCTCATTCTTTCCTCATTATTTTCTATTATTTCATAATCATCTTTATTGTTTAATACATTACATGTTATTTTCCACCTGGTTTCTCCTCATATAAAAAGTCAATGCATAAACAACAAAGACATTTTTCACTGATGAACACGTAAAGCTGTTCAGTAACATGCAAGGACTAGTATATTCTGCAAATGTATGAAAGACTAACTGGTACATATTTATGTGCATATGTGACTGTGAGGTTATGCCAGCATCTTCCTGTAAGCTGAAACCTTCCAGATCGTGTATGCTTAGTGAGTAAGAATTGCTCAAAGACCGTCTTATATATAAGAAGGGATAAGAACTCAAAGATATTTCTGAGGTTCTGGAAGGCCGCATACCGCCACTTCCCCTACCCCAACTATCCACAATCATCTTTAAGCTACTGATTGATGCTTGCAATTCTGCTGTCGGCATTTAATTTCTAGTTTACAGCTTTTTGGCCAGTAACAGTAAATTATTATTGGGTGATTAATACCTTAAGTAGTTTGTCATCCATGTGAATAAAGAAAAATGGAGGACATTTTTTAGTGGTGAGCTTGTGGAATGATTATGAGAGTCCTAGCAGTCTTAGGAAAAAAAAGTTGCTAAACATTTCTGTATATGCTTGCATGAACATCCAGGAAAGTATTAAAGGATACCCACTAGGCTGTTAATATTGGTTTTCATGGAGTTGGGATTTGACCAGCATGATGGTGGAGAGAGAAGAATAAATGATTTATATATTTTTGCACTATCTTACTTGTTATAATAAATATGTAATATTTTGTAATAAAATGTAATAAAATATGAAAATAAAAAATAGAGTGGGGGAAAAGAGGGCCATTACATGGGAAGGGATGGAGGATGTCGACCTTATAGTTTTCATAATTTTACTCAGAACTACTCTGTGAATGCCACAGGGTGGCTATCAAATAAATTTAATGTGGCCCATTAATGAAGGTTTTGTGAATGTAGTATGTAGGTTGGAAGGTTCAGCTATGATGATTTCCAAAACAGATGGTATTAAAAATCATTCTGGAGAACTGCTAGTTTAATTAACCTACTATTCTGGTTGCGTATTATCATCTGGCACTAGATGAGCAACCCTGTAGGAGGGCCTAAACAACAAAAACAACAAAACAAATAATAGAGTATTGACCTTTAAACACTGTTATAACAACATTAAACTTGCCCCAGCTCCCAAATTAATGATTGCCATAAGAATATAATACACTTGTGAAGGGTGGCAAAATTTTTGCATAAACACCAATGGCATATGTATTAGTACCACTCTTTCCGAAAAGGAGAGTCACGTGCTATACAAATACTAAAGCTCAAATAGTTGGCCAAAAATCACACTTTTGGAAGATAATCTTAAGGAAAAACTGTATAGCAGAAAGAAAATCTGCATGTACTGAGATTCTAATTTTAGCATTATCTGTGCTATGGAAATATTATTAACTTGATTGGTAATAGGGAACTTAGTTGTTAATTTCAGCATAATTGTATGATAATAAAAATATATAAACTTGTGTGTACCATAATTGCACTTATATGGAAAAGAATAAGAATTGGAGAGAATGTTAAAATGAAAATAATTGCGTTACAAAAATGGGATGATGAGTAATTAAACATTTTTGAGTATTTATAAATATTTTAACTTAAGTTAAAAAATAATCTTGATATAGGAAGGAGATATCTCAAAGTAATTATGTAGTAAGGAGTCCCATACATTTGTACGAGGAAATGGACTACTTGTACCTTTTTGTTTTTACTTAAGAGCTGCCAAAAATGTTAACAGTCAGTCTACCTTTAGAAATTCTGATTTCTTGGGTGTGGGGTAGTGCCCAATGCTAGAATTTTTTAATATTTTATTTATTATTATTATTAATTTTAAAGTGTACAATTCACTTGTATTATTTTTAAAGTGTACAAGTATAGAATATTGACAAAGTTGTACAACCATCACCATCTAACTCCAGAACATAAAGAAACCCCTTATGCATGAGCAGGCATTCCCCATTCTCCCCTTCCTCCAGCTCCTGACGACTGCTAATCTAAGTTTCTGTCTCTGTGGATTTGCCTATTCTGAACACTTTACATAAATGGAATCATGCAATACATGGTCTCTGTGTCTGGTTTCTTTCATTTAGCATAATGTCTTCAAGATTCATCCATGTTGTAGCAAATATCAGAACTTCATTCCTTTTTAAGGCTGAATAATATTCCACTGTATGGATATATCACATTTCATTTATCTATTCATCAGTTGATGGACATTTGTTTTGTTTTCACTTTTTGGTTGTTACAAATAATGATGCTATGAACTTGAATGTTGAAATTGTTGTGTGGGCATAGGTTTTCAATTCTTTTGGGTATATACCTTGGAGTGAAATTTCTAGGTCATAAGGCAACTCTATTTTTAACTTTTTGAAAAACTGTCAAACTGTTTTCCAAAACAACTATAGCATTTTACATTCCTATTAGCAATGTCTGAGGATTCCAGTTTCTCTACATCCTTGTTAATGCTTGTTATCATCTGTTTTTTTGATTATAGTCATCTTAGAGGATATGAAGTGGTATCTCATTGTGATTTTGATATGACCTTCCCTAATGCCTAATGATGTTGAGCTCCTTTTTAGGTGCTTGTTGGCCATTGTATAGCTTCTTTAGAGAAATATCTAATTCAATCTCAATTTTTACATTTGTTATTTGTCTTTTTATTGTTGAATTGTAATGGTTCTTTACATATTGTAGATGCAAGTCCATTATCAGATATATGATTGCAAATATGTTCTCTCATTCTTTGGGTTGTAATTTCCATTTCTTGGTTCACTTCCTTGCAATTGTTCTGATAACAGAAATATATAAATTTATGGGTACTATAATTTTACTTATATGGATAGGCATAAGATCAGAAGGGGACGTTATAATGAAAATAATTATGTTATGATGGTAGGGTGATGAGTAATTAGTTATTTTTTGTGCATAATAGCATTTTCCCCTATGATTAAAAACAATCTGAGAGAGGTGTGCATATGAGACTACTGAATAAAAGGAAGCTCAAGAGTTTTAAATTTTTATGTGGTCCTATTTATCTTTTTTATCTTTTGTTGCTTCTACTTTTGGTGTCATATCAGAGAAACCACTACCTAATCCAAGATCATGAAGGTTTAGATTTATATTTTGATCTAATAGTTTTATAGTTTTAGCTCTTATAGTTAGTTCCATGATCTCTTTTGAGTTATTTTTGTATAAGGTATGAGATAAGGATTCAACTTCATCATTTTGCATATGGATATCCAGTTGTTACATCACCATTTGTTGAAAAGACTGGGCTTTCCCCTTAGAATTATCTGGCACCCTTGTCAAAACCAGTTGACCAAAAATTTAAGGGTTTATTCTGGATGCTCAATCTACTATATTGGTCTATATGTTTATTCTTATGCCAGTACCACATTGTTCTTGATTACTGTGGCTTTGTAGTATGTTTTGAAATTGGGAACTCATTTGTTCCTCTTTTTTCAAGATTGTTTTGGGTATACTGGATCCCTTGAATTGCAATGTGAACATTTTGGATCAGTTTTTCAATTTCTGCAAAAAAGGCAGCTGGAATATTTACTGGAATTGCACTGAATCAGCAGATCAATTTCGGGAGTATTGCCAACTGTGTTAGTTTCCTGGGACTACTCTATAAAGTACCACAATCCAACTGGCCTAAACAACAGAAATTTATTTTCTCATAGTTTGAGAAACTACAAGTCTAAAATCAAGCTGTCAGCAGAATTGGTTCCTTCTGAAGGCTATGGGGTAAAATCTGTTCCATGTCTCTCTCCTAGTGTTTGGTGATTTGCTGGCAATCTTTGAAGTTCCTTGTAGATGGCATTCTCCCTGTATCTTCACACCGCCTTTCCTCTACATGTGTCTCTTTCTCTTCACATGGCGTTCTCTTTATAAAGGACACCAGGCGTATTGGAATAGAAACCTATTCTACTCCAATGTAACCATATCTTAATTTAACTAATTACATCTGCAATGACTTCATTTCCAAATAAGGTCACATTCTGAGGTGCTGGGAGTTAGGACTTCAACACAGAAATTTTAGGAGGACACGATTCAAGCCAAAAACCAACTTAACAATATTTAGTCTTCTGATCCATGTACATGGAATATTTTTCCATTTATTTAGCTCTTCTTTATTTTCTTTCAATGTTGTTTTACACTTTTCAGTATAAGTCTTATATTTATTTTGTTGAATTTATTCCTAATCTTTCTTATTACAAATGGAATTACTTTCTTAATTGTGTTTTCAGATGGTTTATTGACAGTGTATAATAATACAATTGATTTTTGTGCATTGATCTGGTATCCTGCAACATTGCTGTACTAGTTTATTAGTTCTAACAGTTTTTGTGTGGATTCTTTAGGATTTTCTATATATAAGATTATATCATCTGTGAATAAAGATAATGTTGCTTTTTCCTTTCCGATATGGATGTCTTTTATCTATTTTTCTTGTCCAATTGCCCTGGCTAGAACCTCCATGCAATTTCAATAGAAGTGGTGAGAATAGACATCCTTGTCTTTCCTGATCATAGGGAGAAAGTTTGCAGTTTTCTCCGTAAAGTATGATGTGAGCTGTGAGTTTTTCCTTAACATTCTTTTATCAATCAGGTTGAGTAATTTACTCTTTATTCTTAGTTTGTTCAGTGTTTTTAATGGGAATCAATGTTGGAATTTTTCAAATGCTTTTTTTCTGCATCTATTGAGATGATTATGTGTTTTTTAGTTCAGTCATACGGTATATTACAATGATTGATTTTGTATGTTGAACAAATCTTGCATTCCTGGAATAAATCCTACTTGGTCATGGTGTATAATCCTTTTTTGTGTTGTTGGAATTAGGTTTGCTAGTATTTTGTTGAATATTTTTTGCAACCATATTCACAAGGGATATTTTAGGAGGCCCTTACTTAATCCTTCCAAAAGTAGCTCCTCAATACTGGCCATTTTTAAGTGCTCTTCAATTTTTTTTTGTTTTGTTTTAGTTTAGTGAACAAAGCTGACCATAACTATATGTCACAAGTTTGAACTATGCTTGTTCTTTACTAAGCAAGAACTACATTTCTCATTGAACAAGACAGACTTCTAGTATTTTAGTAAGATTCAGAACTATTAGGACTTAGTTTTCTTCTCCATTCCTGAGCAGGCCAAACCTCTTTATCATGCTTCTCCTGTATCCCTGTCCTATTATTTTATCTGTACTTTGGGTTTTCTTTCTCATTTCTGCCAGAGTCTCAGAACATGTTAGAATATATTCTTATAGATCAGAGCTAAATTATTTTATTTTTCCTGGAATAACCTAGCAATACTATTTTACTCATCACAAATTTTTACTAAACTTGATCCTGCATGCCCTATACACAGTTTCTAACATGCTGGTGTGTTCATGGTTTGCTTTTCCTGGGAAGAGAAACTATGCAGGAATTCTTTAATTCTTCTGCCTTTCTTATACTCACAGTGATGTCCCAAATCAATCCAATGTGTTCAATAAGAAATAAAATCCTGTATAAATTGTGTTGAAACAATAACTTTGGAGTCATAAAGATCATCTCTTTCATAATAGCCACTTTGCATAAAGATACTCTCTAATTATTTTGAATCATGTTGAAATACTAGAAGTCCCTCTGATTCAATAAGAAATATAGTCTTTTCTTAGTAAAGAGTATGCCTAGTTCAAGCATGTTAATAGGTGATTTTCGTTATTTTATACTTTTCTTACATGCTTAGGTACTGAAACCCCAAAGGGGATAGGAATGCTTGAGTTAGATCTGTGAAAGCAAAATATGTCCTGAAAAGGAGAGAAGAGAAAGATAAAAATGCTAGGCATTTTGGGGGGTGAAGGGTGGAAGGTGGAGTAGGGCGGCCGTGGCAGACATCTGCTTGCTCTAAGAGTATCATGCATATCCTGGGTGGATGTTCCCAGCGCGCTAGTGAGAAATGGCTCTGCCTGTCTTAATGCAGCTCTGCTCTAGGGACTAAACGTTTCCCAATGTTCTGTAAAAATATTTCCCATGGATAAATGAATAAATATATGCCATGGATGAATATCTCAATGGAAATATGGTGTACTCCTTCAAAGTGAAACAATGGATGTCTTCCCAATGCCATCGTTTCAGTAAAGGGATTAAAGCAAGAAATCTTGTCAGTGGAAAATAGAAGGTGAAAGAACTGCCAATAATAGCAGTAGTGAATCTCTAGGAGAACAATGGAAGGCTTAAATCCGTGTCATAATTTTTAGTGGGCGTTTGCCAGCCAGGCCTCTTTCATTTAAAGTTTCTGCAAGTTACTGGTGGAGGAAGTTCTGGTGGAATAAGAGGGAGAGAGACTGGGAAATGCCTGTTACATACAAATTTACCTACCTGTTTTTACAGTTGCCTTGGCTCATTTCATTTTTCCAGTTATTATTTTTATTCTATGGACTTCTTTTTTCCACCATATTCTACTTCTGAAAATGCTCTTGTTAAGTCAACAATGACATCATCGTTCAATCCAGTTCACACTTTCCACTCTATTTATCTTATATAATCTCTTTGCCTCATTCAACACAGTTGATTCCTCTCTTCTTGAAATTCCTTCCTTCCTTGACTGCCAAGCCTATATTATATCTTGTTCTCTTCCCTCCTCATTTGCAAGTACTTGTAAGACTCTTCTGACTTTCTTCTTCCACGTCCTTTAATAATAGAGTACTTAAGAGTTCCATCCTCCATCCTCTTCTCCTCTAACTGTGACTTCACCTGGCTAATCTAAAGCCGATGACTCCCAAGTTATATTTCCTAGACTAAATATTTTTTCTGAGTGCCATACTCATATTTCCAATAGTCTTTTTGATTGTTCCTTCCCAAATGATAAATGATGACATCTCTAAAATTGAACCTATTTCCACATCCCAAAACCTGCCTCTTTTCTTGTATTTGTTATTTTGTTTGACGGCACTACTCTCCAACAAATTGCCCAGACTACAGTCTTAAAAGCTTCTCTAGCCTACTATCTACTACTCATTACCACATCCAATCAGTCTGAGGCCATGCTGAATCTATCTTCTTATTACCTCTTAAATCCATTCTCTTCCCTCTTTCACTGCTAGTCATAACCAAAGTACCAACTAAAAGACTTGTAGGTGTAATAGCCCTCACTGACGAAGAGGTCTATATTGGAATTTTAGAAATATTTTTTATGTTGTTACAGCCTTATTAAAAACAATTAAATAATAGTGATTTCGTGTGAATGGTTAAATAAAATAAAAGCAGATATGAGTATCAAGATGTGGGTGAATCTTATCCAACTACTGAAATGTGCTGAAAGAAAATTATGAAAAATATGTAATTGAGGAGTCATTGAATTTACTTCAACCAGATTTGTTTCAGATTGGTAATTTACTTTTGAGGTCAGGTGTGGATTTTAAAGTAAAAAAGATGAATTATATCACTATTATTAAAAAAAAAAAATCAGCTGACCTAAATATAGGGAGATGAAGCTGAATTGTCTGGGTAGGCCCAGGGTAATCATCTCAGCAGTTAAAAGAAGAAGAGAAAGGCAGGAGAGTCAGAGAGATGTGTCAGAAAGAGAAGTTAGAGAGATCTGAAGCATAAGAGGAACTCAATCAGTTGCTGGAGGGGGACCACGTGGAAAGCATCAGAAGGACTGTGGACAGCCTAAAGGAGCAAAGATCAACTCTCAGCTGACAGCCAGAGAAGAAACAGTCACAATGAATTGGATTCTATGAACAACCTGAGCAAGATCGGAAGCGGACTCTTCCCAAAGCCTTCCAGTGAGCCCAGCTGGCCCACACCTTGATTTCCGTCTTATGAAACTGGGAGCAGAGAAACGAGCCAAACCAATCAACACTTCTGACTTAAAGAATGGTGAGATAATAAATTTGCTCACTTTAAGCTGTTAAAAAAAACAAAAACATTTGTGAGAACTCCATTGTCTGATGCTCTGTGTTGGTAATATACACTGGCACTTACATAGTTAATCCCTTGCATCTGAAACCTATTGTTTAGGAATAATTCCAAATAAAAGCACACAGGATAGTAGATGAAGACAGAATAGAATAATCAGGTATAAATATGAATGAGTAGAAGGGTCTATATTTTATACTTAAAGTTTAAAATTGTCTGACATTAACTGTCGTTGGATCATAACCTTAACCAAGATGTGCCCCATCTTCCTAATTCTGATGCATTAGTGCATGGGGTACAGGTTTTTATTTACAGAAAATTTTTCCTGTGAATCGTGGACGCCTCTAATTTTAGTGTTTAATAGTCTTTACGTGAGCATAAACGAACCATTTATAAGCCACATAGATCTCTTCTTAGTCACAATCATAAATGTGCCTCCAGAGCCATAAAATGGTTGTTACCATTGCACTCTAATTTTGCCTAATTAGAGAAAACGTGATGATACCTGTAGAAGTCAACCTGATTCTCTTTCTACTAACGCTATATTACTTTACTGATCTTTATCATCTTATTTTCAAAGTTTCCCATGACAAAAAAATGTTGCAATGAATCACTTGTGAAGACATTTGTCAGCATCTCCGATTACCATTATCTGTTAAGAACTGCCAAACATTTACTTTTAATTCTGCTCTTTCCATTGACAGACTCTTTTATCCAGCCATTATATTGGCATATGCTCTAAAACATAAAATCTACAGTAAACATTTCTTAATTTTTCTTCCAAGGCTTTTTTTTACCTCAGTATCCCATCTCAGTAAACAGTAGCACCATCTACCTAATTACTCAAACTAGAGGTATTTTCCTTCTTACTCATTCACTTTCCAATCCTTTACCTTAAACATATGTTCTGTATTATCCCCTTATTTCACTTCTGCAGCTGCTACTTTAGTTTGAACCACTTTCATCTCTCACCTGGATAACTCTAATATTGTTCTTGCTAGTTCCCCTAATTCTATGCTTACCACCCTCCTCCTTCCCTCCACGGCATTCAGAACGACATTTTAAAACCAAGATTAGATTATGTCACTTTCCTCTTAAAACTATCCAAATTACTTCTCATTGGACTTAAAGTTCAAACTCCTTATGGTGGCCTTTGAGGCTCTGCTTGAACTGGTTCCTGAATCACTCTCTGACTTTCTTTCCTACCCCTTTTGCCCTTTGTTGAATTTGGCCACATTGAACTTCTTCCTATTCTTCAACTATGACAGATTTGTTTAGATTTTGACTCTATAAATATCAGCTCCTCAGAGACCACCCCCAACTTCATTCTACACTCATTATTTGAAATGATTTTCATTCAAGTACTATATTATCTGATTATGTATATTTATGCACTTTTTCTGCCTCTGCCGTCTTTAATACAAATTCTACATTAGTAGTGACATTATCTTTGTTTTCCCCTGCCATGTTCCCATTCTTCTTATACCATTAAGCTCCCAGTAGACTTTTGATAATATTTGATAAATAAATGGATTAATATTCTTAGAATGAATTCCTAGAAGTGAAATCCCTGGACCAATTGGTACAAAAGTTTGTTTCCTATAAGAAACACCTAACTTTCTTTCATAAATATTGTCAACTTTTAATTCAATAAATGAGAGTATCTGTTTTTCAAACACTCATCGAATAAAAGGGGATTACATTAAAAAGAAATACTGTCAACTTGTTGGGTAAAAAATGATATCTCGCACATTTTGAATTCTTTATTATTTAGGTTGAATTATTTATTATTTATTTTTGAGGTCTCATTTTTGTTGCCAATTTATATTTCTTCTTTTGGTCTAGTTTTATCAATGATTCTTAACTTTGATTGAACATGAAAATCACCTTGGAAATTAAAAAAGCACAATAATCTCTAGGTCCCACTTCTAAAAATTCTGATTTAATTTGTTCAGAGTGGGCCCTGGCATTTGTTTTTTTTAAAGTACTTTGGGGGTTAATAGTCTTTACCCGGGATTGAGAACCACTGAAATTCATTAATAGATATTTTGTGTTCCTATACATGCAGCTTCAGATTTGAGCCTCACTCCATGAAATTGGGAAATAACCTATCAGAAGGTCTCTGTTATTTCTTTACGTGTGACAATTATTAAACTATTGTCTCTCAGCTTCAAACCCACTGTTTCGTACTCTGCTTTGTGAAGCTGGGGCTAAGACAATGCAAACCTTGTTTTCTCCTTTGGCAGCTGGTTGCTGTTAGGTTCTGCCAGTGGGAGGTGCCACAGGGAGACTACAGAGTTGGAGAAAGCAGAAGTTTTTTATCCTGTCAGTGTCTCCTATGCAACACTTCTTCACCTAATGGTGGCAGTTTGTCACAGTCAAGGCAGCACATTCCAAATTATAGTTTATCCAGCAATCCTAGAACCAGCCTCATTAGAGACAACCTCCCGTGGGTTCTGAATCTCAACTCCTTAGGGTCCCTCTTCCGAGTTCCTGAGGCTCCAATATTATCCAAACAGCTCTCCCTTCTCAGAGATTGGAGTCGCAGTTCCACTGGGCCCCTTCTCCAAGATTCTAAACTTTAATAATTCCAACATTGTCCCTTTTTTCTCCCAGCTCTGGGTTAGCATCTGCTGCCTTCAGTTACTACTCCATGATACCTCAGATTCCCTTTTTCCCTTGTCAATTCTCTAACACCTGGCTAAGAGTTATTCATATTAAATTCTCTCTGTTCGCGTAACTTGTGTGGCCTCTATCTCCTCACTGGATTCTGACTAACAAAGTAGGACTGAATCATTGACATTGGTAGTTAAAATGTCTAAAGCACAGACAGGCTATATTTCAGTTTCTAATAGAACTCTTAGCGTTATGGGAGGAAAAAGTTAAGTGGCCTTCTTATGTTGATCCCAAAGGCACAAATTTCAACTCTTTGGTAAAAAAATCCTCTTCTTTATAGTGATCTCATTCTAGCCACACATTCATTTACTCTTGAATTGCCTTGTGAGCTTCTTCATTGCAGACCAGGCAGAGTAACGAATGGCATATGTTAGAACAAGAGCGCAGTACAGAAGAAAACATGACGAGGAGATTATAGTATTAAAAAAGGAATCAGTAGTGTGGGCTGTTTCCAAACTTATACAAGTATGTTTAATTTCTATTTGACTGTTTTTTCTTCTAAAACAGTAAAATAGTTATTCTTGCCCTACTTACACGATGTGTTTTTTGACAGCAATGAAAAATCATCGAACTAAAAATATTTTGAGAATAGGAATTGCTACATTAATAAAAATTATTTCGGTGTATGTCAATTTTTTTAAAAAAGAATTTAAATTGTATAAGAAAGGGTCTAGGCACATTATTAACTTTTTGTTGACTGTGTTCATTCCTTCTACCTCAAATGCAAGAATTACAAATACAGTCTTATTTAGTGTCTCTCCCTGTTGAAATGTGTATAGACATATATATTTGATCTGTTAGTATAGCATGAATTCCTATTTGAAATGTTAGTCTCTGAAAGTCAGGAACTTTGCCTCATTTTCTTATTCAGTTATCCTTGAATAATACACTCCATATCATGGGAAAAAAAGTGTTTTGTCACGGTCGTGATTACTGACACCAAGAACTGAGCGGGAGCTCAGGAATTTGTATAGCAGTTTCCAGGAAATGACTGAAACAATATGTAAATATTTAGATCCAAAATTAAATACAAAAGTAATGAATTTGAAGTACTTTGTAAAGTACTTGGCACATCATAAACATTTTAAAAAACATGAAAAATGTTAGTTTCTAATATTATTAACATTTTGTTCTTATTTAAAGAAATACTAACATGACAGTGTGGTAGTTTTAACTCTCATCAACGTTGGGCAGCTGGGACAACGATATAGTGATATCTAAGGGCCTGAAACTGAAATGCCAACTGTCCAATCAAGATACTGTTACCTTGGTTCACCAATTTTGAGAAAAAGCCTCTTCTTTTTCTCTTAGAAAATAAATCCAAGACTAGAGACTCTCAAAGGCTTATGTGACATCCTGAGGGTTTTGGGGACTCAACATTTAAAAGCTTCTTTTGGGCATAATTTTACCTCCTTCCTGCTTCTGAGAATTGGCTCTTGTATCTGCAGTGGGTATCAGCCGTGGCTGCACCAACTGGTGCCAAAGAAGGCTCATGTAGAAATATATAGAAACTTTCTATTTGGGGCACAAATTCTCTCTCTTTGCCAGATTTCATTCCAGAAAAAAAAAAAAAATGAATGCAATCTTTTCTATAGCACACCAAAAATAGGAAAAATTCTTCCTAAGCATAGCAGAAAAGATTATTTATTGAATTTGTGATAATCCTGGGCCTGTCCCCAAATCAACCTTTATAGTCTGAGGTACGTACTTCGGTGAGAAGCAACACTTCCTAAACAAGAGGCATTGACAACAGAGCATGACACCTGACATTCTGGGACCCTTTGTGCCAGGTGAATCTGAAAACCCTGCTGCTGCCATCCCCCTGTTCGCATTACCTTCTGCTTCCATTCTAAAGAGGCATTGGTAGCAGCCAGCCTCGGTTATTGCAGTTGTCTTGGCATGAGCGCTCAGATATTCTGTTCTCTGGCTGCTCACTCTGACTATTGGCAGACAGAGGATGAACAGGCAGCAGAATCAACCCCATTAGTGTCAACCTAATCCCCCGTAATGTGATCCACACTGGCCAAGATTAGGCACCATCCCCCATCCCCACCCTCATGTGTAGTATGTCTTAGCCTAGCACAATATCGAGCAGTTAATAGAAGGGGTGATAGCACTGTGTTTGCACCACCTTTTGAGGAAAACCAGAACAATGCCATTGGGAGTTCGATGTTGTACATGCAAAAACTGGCAAAATGCTTACATATATATTCCTAGATGTATTCTTTTTAGGACAATGTTTTTGGAGCTATTGATGTTATAGTACTAATATTCAAGAGAAAAGCTTATAAGCTTTTTGAGCAGGATTGTGCATATGTGTGTGAGAGAGGGAGAGAGAGACAGAGAGAGAGAAAAAGAATGAGGATGTTGAACACTTGTATCACATTTTCACCAGGAGAGGGACGGGCCGGAGGAGAGGGACAGGCAGAAATTTAAGTAATATTTGCTGGGGGTGGAGGCTTTGACACCGACAAGAGGTGGTACAAGCATTTCTGATTATTAAAAGTCCTTAGAATCTTTTATCAGGTGAGAAAGAAGTTTTTTAGATTAAGTTCTGTTCAAGGAAAGATGATCTTGATGAACTTTTGCAGACCCTTACCACAAGAGTTAAAATTACCTTTCATAGCCCACTAAAATTTTTGCCCACTTATTTTGTCTCTCTGGTTCAGGTCAGTTTGAACATCAGAATACATTGGAACATATAGAAACCTGTGCTTTTGGCAATAATACATGGCAGCCAAAGTCTAAATATCAGCAGAAAAACAATAAATCACCTTGAAGCTTGTTCACCGATGACAATGGCCTTGCACTCCCAACACGTAATGAACATTGAACAACGGAGAGAGAAGCATCAGAAGATGAACAGCTTGCCTCTGGAAACTTCAGCAATGACTACATGGCTACTGACAGTCTTAAGCCCCTGGAATTTCCAAGTTCTGTTTATGGAGCTATGATCGTTACCGATACACTCCAGTAAACTCGGGACCCCTTCTGGTTCAGCTGCTCCTTGATGTAGCACCTGTGTATGTACCTGTGGGCCTAAAAATAGTTACAGCACAAACTACACGGAAATCAGAAGAAAACCCTGTTGTGTTCACAGTTTGTGTTTCCATCCAACTCCTTGTAAGGACACCCACTTAACATACTTTCCCAGATTTTATAGGCAGCTGTAGCATTAGATTCTAATTTCTTTCTATGTGAGTTTTTTTTTTTTCCTTTAAGAACTTAAAGTTTTAGAGAGCTGAGTCATATTTGCCTAAATTTTCAGGATTATGTGGGCCTCCTCTGGAGATTTTACGTAATAAAGGTTTTTATTTGGGAGATATAGGGAATGATGGACAGACCAAAGTTGCAGCAATTAGCCTTTGGGTGGTGAACATGATGTCTACACAGAAATTGAAATATAATGATGTGTAACTGAAATTTATATAATGTTATAAACCAATGTTACCTCAATTAAAAAAAAAGTAGTCGAGATCTTCAGTTAGAGACTTTCGAGCTCAAGAAGGAAGAGCCACAACATATACCTGAAACAGTTTTCATTTACCTTCCAACTCCCATGCAGAGTTATTGAAACCAGGCAGAAAAGAAAGAGAATTCTTGATTTTCGTGAGGAATATGCTCAGTTTGGACCCTTAGGGAAGATCCAAAGATCCTATTTATTAGCTTTTGTCTCTGGAGTTTAGTATCATTTACATCAAATATGGCTCCACCCAATTTAGGTTGTCAGTTGAACAAGTGGAAGACAATGAATACGAAGGGAGATTTATTTTCTGACAGAGCTGCCCCTTTTAAGCATGGATATATGGGTATGAGAGATCTGAGCACAATAAATAAGACTTTACTAGAGACTTTTATTTCCAACTTCAGCAGCCATTTCTTTTTATAAAAATGTCACATTGTCCATCTGGAATTCAGTTTTGTGATAAGAACTATGCCAAAGAATCACAGGCTCATGAGCCAAACAGATTGCATCTTCCTTTACCTTCTACAGAAAAATAAAACACCCATCCAAGCATAAATTGTGGTGAAATGAGTTAATGATAGCATATACCTCAGCAAAGAAGTCCAAAACTTCCAACTCGACATACTCCTGATTCTTTCTCTCCTCCATCCTGCCCTTCCCTACCTTTCTCTCCAATACCCTCTGTGTTGGTACCAGAACTGCAGAATAACACAGATGTCCCTTGGGCCATCCCATAAATGACATTCAGTAGACAGAGTTGGTTTTAGACATTGCGGAAGCCTGGCAAGTATTGTCATACTGAGAGAAAGCACCTAAATTACATATAAGCGCTACCCTTCTCTTTGGCAGTTTCAGTACTTTCTTTGACATCATAAAGCAGAGATGAGAAACATTGTACTATGAATACTCTGGTCTGAAAGAACATTATAAAATACTTAATAGCCATCTTCTGCCTCTCTTGTGTAGATCTGTAATTAAGGGGAATTTAGGCCACCGATATTTCTGACTTCTTATTGTACATAGTTCAGTCACAATGATAGTTCATTTCTTTTTTCTGCTTAACATAATTATTTTAGAGATTCTTCCATGTCATTGACTGAATCAATAGTTCATTTTGTAAATTGCTCCGTAGTATTATAACGTATACATATGCTATCATATATTGTCCATTCACTTGTTGGGCATTTAGGTAGTTTCCAGTTTGTGACCGTTATGAATACAGCAGCTGTAAACATTTTTGCACACTTTCTGTGTACAGACGCCTTCATTTCTCTTGAGTAAATACTAAGAGTGGAATTACTGGGGCGTAGTGTAGGTGATGAAATAGCTAGTTTTCCAAAATAGCATCATTTTTTATATTTCAACAGAAATTTGAGTGTTTAATTTTGATGAAGCCTGATTTATCATTTTTTTATGATTATAATTTTTAGTGTCCTCTCAAGGAAATCTTTACCTACTTCACAGTCATGAAGATGTTCTCATATGGGTTCCCCAAGAAGTTTATAATTTTAGCTTTCATGGTTAGGTCTGTAATCAATTTCAAATTAATTTTTGTAAATTGTGTGAGGTAGCTCTTGCAGTTTATCTTATTTTATATGTTTATCCAGTTGTTCCAGTATCATTTGTTGATGTCCCTTTCCCTACTGAATTGCATTGCATCTCTGATGAAAATTATGTTTCTGCAAGTTCTATTTCTGAACTCTCTATTTGGGTCTATTGAATTATTTTTCTCTCCTTACACCAATACTTCACTGAGCGATTACAATACCTGTTTAGAAATTCTTGAAATCGGGCAGTGAAAGTCCTCTAAATATATTTTTTTTTTAAAAAAAGTTTTCCAGTTATAAGATGAATAAGTTCTGGGGATGTAATGAACAGCATGGTGATTATAGTTAACAATACTGTACTGTATATTTGAAAGTTGTTAAGAAGGTAGATCTTAAAAGTTTTCAACACACACACACACAGATTGTAACTATGTGAGATGATGGATGTGTTAACTAACCTTATTGTGGTAATCATTTCACAATATATACATATATCAAATCATCGTGTTGTACACCTTAAATTTTTACAATGTTATATATCAATAAAGCTAGGAAAAAATTCTTTATTTTTTTTGTGAGGAGGATGTTAGCCCTGAGCTAACATCCAATGCCAATCCTCCTCTTTTTTGTTGAGGAAGACTGGCCCTGGGCTAACATCCGTGCCCATCTTCCTCTACTTTATATGGGACACCGCCACAGCATGGCTTAACAAGCGGTGTGTTGGTGTGCGTCCGCGATCCGAACCGGGGAACCCCGGGCCACCACAGCGGAGGGCGCACGCTTAACTGCTTGCGCCACCGGGCCAGCCCCAAAAATTCTTTAAAAAGTGGTTTTGTTTATGCTAGATCTTTTCATTTCTATAGAATCCCCTTTGAATTAGCTTCTAAATTGCTACCAAAATTTTTGAATTAGCTTCTGAATTGCTACCAAAATTTTTATTGGGCTTTTGAGTGGGACTATATTGAATTATATGGATCAATATGGGGAACCTGATATCTCAACAATATTGAATCTTATAATCCATGAACATGGTATATTTCTCCATTTATTTAGGCCTCATTTAATTTCTCTTAACAGTGTTTTGTAGTTTTCAGTGTAGAAGTTGTGCTTGTCATTCATTAAATCTATTCCAGTATTTTTATGTGGGCTTGAAAGTTTTCTTTTTCTCAAGGATCACAGTCTTGAGCTTCCTGTTCTCCAATGTATGAAAACAGGTACCTCATCTATTTTGTCTAGTGTTTTATTTGTTTATTCCAGTAGGGGAAGTCTGACACCAGTTACTTCCTCATGACCAGAAATGAAAATGCTAGAGCAAACTTTTTGTAAGAGAAAACATTTTATGTTTCCCTCTGTTCAAAATCTTTCTGTGGGTCCCTATTTCAATTACAGCAAAAGATTTTACAAGTCCTCTAAGGTCCTACACAATTCACCTACTATCTCTCCCTAGCCAACTCTTTCCCTCTCCTCCTGCTGTTGCCATCATTCCAGTTACATTAGCCTCATTACTGTTCCTCAAATTTTCCAGGCAAAATCCAACGAGTCCTTTGCTGAAATGTCCTTTCTGTAATAATCTCACACAGATATCTGTTTGGTTGATTCTCTCTCCTCCAAGTCTGTGCATATATCTCATCCTCCCAGTGGGGTCTACTCTGATAACCTTATTTAACAATGGAATCTGGCCTTTCCTCTGCCCAGAAGTATCAATTCCTCTTACCTTATTCTACTTCTTTTCTTTTTGCCAATAACATTTGTCACCTTATAACATGCTTTCAGCTTACTTTTTTATAATGTTTTTTCTTTATTGTCTTTCTTAGTATAGCATTCTCATCAGTGCCCTACCTCTACCTGGTAGACCTTTTACTGTATTCCTGCTTGTACCTAAGTTCCAGTTTCTGCATCTCTGGGCTTTATAGCCTCCCTCTGGATCTGTAGAAGGCTGTTGTGTGTGTGGCAGACTGAATGTGTGGAGAAATTAACACCCCAAATGCAGCCCTGACCCAACTCACATGAGTTAGTCCATAGATATGCCAGCTCTCTCAGTCTTCTTGTGGATGATTCTCAAGGCTGTGTTTCGCACTCTGTCCCAGAGTTTCTGCATGAGACTAAGTGGCAATCTCCCACCATGATAATTGACATAAGAATTCATCATTGATTGGTGGCATTTCTATCCCTAATTCAATTGCCCACTATCATACCTTTCAAATCATCTACTCCTAAATCAACTATTTGCACTCAAATACCTTATTCAGGCTCTGCCTCTGAGGGAACCCAAACTAAGACATCAACTAGAGTGTAAGATACATGAAGGCAGAGATCTTTTTCTTTTCTTCTTCTTCTTTTTCTTTTTAATAATGTATCTTAAATGTCTACAACAGTGTCAGGTGCAGAGTAGGTGTGCAAATATTTGTGAAATGAGTTAATAAACTTAGTAAATAATTTCCAGAAACATTCTCTAGTGATACTCATAAAAACTGTCTGAGTTTTTACTACTTATGTTTAGAATTGAGTGTTAATTTTAGAGGTGTAAAAGTAAACCTCATTGCTATGTACATTTTAAAATTCCTGTAATAATTAGTGATTTTTCATTTTTAAAGATTTCTTCTGGTTATTTATATTTATTTTATGAATTGGCTTGTTCTTTGTAATTTTTCTTTTGGGGATGTGAAATATTGTCAATATTTACTTTTTTTGCAAGAGCTTTTCCTTGTTTGTTTTTATCTTTCTATATATTTTATGTCTAGAAATTTTACATTTATGTAGTTAGATCAATTGATCTTTTTTTGTGACCCTTCCTATATCTATACTCAAAATATTAACTTATGTTTTCTTTCAATGTTTAATATCTTTTTAAATTGATGTTTACTCTTTATTTTACCCAGAATCTATTTTTATTTGAGATGAATGTTTTCCCTTCAATGTAGATAACCAGTTACCACAGCACTGTTTCTTGTATATATTGAACTGTATTTTGAAGAATGAATAGGGATTAACTATGTAGACAAGGAAGGGAAAGAATTTCAGCAAATGGAATCACGTAGTGGAAGACAAAAGTAGGATTAAGAAAATGTTGGGGGGCCAGCTCGGTGTCGTAGCAGTTAAGTTTGCATGCTCTGCTTAGGCGGCCTGAGGTTTGCAGGTTCGGATCCCGGGCACAGACGGACGTACTGCTTGTCAAGCCATGTTGTGGAGGCGTCCCACATAAAGTAGAGGAAGATGGGCACAGATGTTAGCCCAGGGCCAATCTTCCTCAACAAAAAGAGGAGGATTGGCAAAGGATGTTAGCTCAGGGTTAATCTTCCTCACAAACAAAAAAAGATAATGGTGGGATCTAGGAACTATACATTGTTTAGCACATAATTGGAAAAATGAGTTGGGAACTCTATACTTAGTTCTGGACCTCATTTCTATTACACTACTATGTCTTTTAAAGGAGTAGATAGTGCCTGTGGCAGAGACAGTAATGCTCATCAGCAGTCTATATGTTCCCCTAGAGAGCCTGGCCTTCCTTGCAGTTATATTAAAACCATGTGATTAGTTCTGTACAAAGAACTGTGAGTGGAAATAATGTCAGTCCTGTCTGGGCTGACACAGTAAGAAGCATATGCCTACTCCATTCCTATTTTCTCCCTCTGTGGAATCTCCAGAGGTCTTGTGTTTCAAATCTTAGCTAAAAGAGGGCAGAAACTTTATCAGCTTGGGACTGTATAGGCAGAGTCCCCAGACAATCTGTGTGGGATATTTAATGACTGTGAAAAGTAAACCTTCATTATTTTCAATTTCTAAGATATGGGAGATGACTTTCTGCAGCATAGCTTACCCCGTCTTGACTATAACTGTATCTAAAACCACAAAATTGAAACAGAACTCATTATCCTTCACTCCAAATCTATTCCCCCATGAAATTTTCTAATTTCTGTTAATGGCTCACTGGTTCCTTAGCTTCATAGGAATGGTCTGAGGATTAAATAAATGAATACATTTGGGGCACTTAAAATGTAGCAACCTCTCAGTAAGTGTTTGATATCATTGTTTTTATTGTTGTTAGTTACCTGGGTGCAGAATCTTGGACTTGCTTTGGTTTAAGCGTTGTTATTATTTAATTAGTTATCAATATATTCATTCGACATCCTAAATTTAGCATTAAATCAAGCTTGCTTCCATTTCCCCTCCTGCCACCTTAGTTCCAGCTTGACTTAGTTTATTGTAATAGTCTTGTAACTGGTGTGACTTCCATTATGAGATCAGTTCTCCTATCTTATAGGCAACCATATTTCTCTTAAAATTAAATTGTTGAATGCTTTTCTATTGCATGTTAGAGCTAAATTTTCCATTCAAGTTCTCTGCGATCGAAGCTCAACTTACACTTAAGCTTGATCTTATACCATTCCCACTGGATCTTTTTCTCTATCTCTACTATATTATTGTCCTTAAAACACATCCCATATTTTTCTGCTCCTCTTCCTTATTGGGGTACAAGCTTTAGTCAATATATCAAATATTACAAATTATATTTGAGTTCTGACTGAAATGTCACATCTTCCTAAAAGTCTTCCATGGTTTTACTAGTTAGAAGAAACTTCTTCTGTTGACTTCTCGAAGCACATTGTATCTTCTTGTATTACTCTATGTATTTTATCACATCTGTAAGATGCTACATGTTTAATATAGGAAGTCATTATTGGTTATTATAACCACATCCTTGTTTAAAATATTGGTTATTATAACCAATATTTTCGTTATAATAACCAATATTTTATTCTTATTGGTTAAATAACAATAAAATATTGGTGTTGGTTAAAATAACATCCTAAATCTCATGGGTGAACAATATATATTTCTTGAATATAAATATTCGTGAAAATCATGAAATGACAAGTTGGAAACTTTGCATGCTGAGTTCTGCAAAATTTGTTTCTTTTCCAGAACTTAGTTGTTATTTATTTATTTATTTATTTATTTGGGGCTTATATTTAATTCAATTCATTGAATTGAGTCCACTGAATTTTATTAGTTATTAAATAAAACATTCAATTATCTGCTTTTACTTCCCTACAAGGTGACATTCATGCTATTACTGTCTTAACAGAAAATCAATGACAGACTTAAATTTCCTTTGTAGAAAGGCCCAGATTAGGAAAAAATACTTACAAAGGCAACGTAGAATAGCATAAATTAGGAAAAAATGATTAGGGACATTAAAAATACTTAAAATACATTAAAACTTTGACAAGAAGAGGGAATTATGGAAGGTCCTCTAAAGCAGCTGCAATTAAAAATGTTAAGAATCCATGAAAGGAAAGAAACTGTAAATGAGTCTTTTAAGAGGTAGAGAAATATGATAAATTGTGGTACTCTGAATAATCACAATTAGCAAAATGGAGAATAATTAAAGAAACCAAATGAGCACACATGTAGTGATAAATGAGGTTAGACCTGTTAAAGAACTGTCATTAGCAGGTTCTTTTTGCTGTTAAGAAAAAGAATAAGGAAAGAAAGAGAATTTTTCTGTGAAAATAAAAGATGGGCGTCCATGCTCTATAACAGTGAGCCATCCACAGGGATGAGTATCTACAAGTATGCAAATGTCTCTGAACCCTCAAGGGATGCAGCCTCTGTCTGATGACTGCCACTCAAGCAAGTACTTGGAAGATTCAGGTCACGAAAGACTAACCTTTTCCTGCCCGTGTTTTCCTTTGCCAAGTAGGGCTATGGATTACTCAGCTGAGAAGGGGTTTGTCTGTGCTCATTAAAGACACTAAGAGTGGATCACATATGATTTCCAAGACCTAAGGTTAACTGTGGTAACTAGTTAGAAAATTCCTAAGGAAATAATGTCCTACAATAGCAATAATCCTTAAAAATATGCCTGCAATGGTATAAATTATTAGAATCAATCCTAGATTTTTCAAAAACAATAGAAGCATTGACTATTGGCTTAGGAACCACAGCCTAACCTCAAACCCCAGGATTTGTGTTGTGTTCACATATAATGACTTCTGAAATAACAGAATTGTCAAGTCTGTGCCTCAAGCTCTTCAAAATGGGGCTTATCAGTGTAATCCGTGTAAAAATGTGTGGACTGACTCGTCTTATTCAGTTCTTCGCGTTCAAATGAAGTTAGAGCCACAGACCTAACTAAGAGGTCATAGCTATGCGCCGACGTTAACAGGCCAGCGGTTATTGACCTTCAGACACTGCTGTTTCCTAAAGCCTAATGCTTTAAGTCAATGCCGACCCTTTAGAGTTGCTTTTGTGTGATAAATACATACTGGTCACAAAATATACGCAGCTTCCAAAGACAAAAAGTTCAGCACTTCTGTGCTGTTCATGGGTACTAAAAATTATTGATTTCTGGTTATTACCAAATTACATAAATCTCCTCTTAGCCTAAGCCAAGCTGCCATTTTATTAATTTCCTGAAGAGACTATCCAAGCCCTGCTCGAGTATCTGATACCATTTTCATGCCTATGGTGAATAGGCAGCTACATGTATTTACACTTCATTCCTTCCACATATATTGAGAGTCGCCTATGAAGCAAACACTGGTTTAAGCATTAGGTATAAAAAATTGAGTCAGATAGACAAGGTTCTGTCTAAAGATTATATTTGGTGGGGAAAGGCAGACAACAGACAGATGAATACAAAATAACCAATACGATATGTTGAATATAAACAGGAAGTTGTGCTAGAGATTAAATGGATGACAAAGGCCTCCCCAAGGTAATAACATTTAAGCTCATTCCTGAATTTTGAGGAGTCAGCCATTCAAGTATCCAGGATAAGGCCCTAAGAGTTGAACGGTGTTGCTATATTCAAAGAATGGAAAGAAGGTCAGCATAGTCAGAGTGTACTGAGCAACGGGGAGAGCAGTAGTAAATGCAGTCAGAAGTTGGCAGTGGATAGATATTGAAGTCTATTGTGTGTACATATACTCTATTCTAAGTATAAAAGGAAAATCTCGGTTAGGTTAATCAGAGGAACAATACGCTTTGGTCTATATTTTGAAAAAAATCCTTCTAGTTGCTTTGTGGGGAATGAATTGGAAGGGGGCAAGAGTGGAAGCAGAGTGATTAGGAGATTCTTGCAATAATCTAGATGAAAGATGATGGCTTGGGGGAGAAGTGCAAAGATGATGAAAGGTTAAGTTCATCAGAATTGCTGCAGAGTGAGATTGGAAGAGGGTGAAAACAATTCTTGCTCAGACGTGTTAATTTTGAGATGTCTATTAGAACCCCAAGCGGATATATCACATGTAGTTGTGTATTTGCGTCTGCAGTTCAGGTAAGACTTCAAGAATGCATACATTTGGAGGTCAACGGCGCATCAATGTATTTAAAGCTATGAGGAAATGAGACCGTCAAGGAAGATTTGGAAAAAATGAATGGGTTCTGGATCATATCCATGAGCAGTGAGAAGTCTATTGGAAGTGAAGCCAACACAGGAGCTTGAGAAGGAGTAGCAGGTAAAGAAGGAGGAGAACTAGGAAAGAGAGATCCTGGATGTCTGGAGGAAAAAAAAATACAAGAAAGAAATGATAGCCAGCAGCGTCAAATATTGCTGAGTGACTAATAATATAAACACAGAGAAGTGATGCTAGGACCAATGAGGAGGGAAATGGGGTAGTGATTATAGGAGGATATTCGGTCCAGGGAGAGTTTATTTTATTCAAGGTTGATTGCATGCCACTGGCGATGCTCCCATAGAGATAAATTGCTGCTGCAGAAAAGAAAGAATCATTACAGAGTTTAAACTTTTAGGGAACATCTAATCCCAGGGACTTGTTTTCTTTTGGCTGAATCAATAATTTTGAGCTTGTGCACTGCAAAATTAAGAACAAAACTCAGAATTGCCCAGCACAGTATTAATCCTGTAACAACTAACCTGAAAAAGCCAGCCAATGTGATTCACTACATTTCTCCAGTAGTAGGCCTGTAAATGCGGTTGGCATAGTTTAATTTATCATCCTACAGATGTTAATTCTGTGGGATGAAATTAATAGTCATAGTTGTGCTAATTTTATATTATTTAATTAGGAAGAGTAATATAGAGGGCAGAGTGTGGGGGTTTTAATATAACTTAGAGAATATCTAGTTCTATTGTCTCATATTATAATAGGTGGAAACTTGGCTATAAATTGCTCAAAGCCACACAAAACAATTATATCTGGTAGAGAGGTTATAGAAACATAATCTTCATATATCCTACCTTTTTTTACCTCTCACCTACTGAATATGGGGAGTAAATCGAGCATGGTGATTCACATCTGTGAGTCTTCTAAATCTCCAAATATTTCTTTGGAAAATATGCTTGTGGTTTACTGTAAACAGTAAGTATTATTTTTTTGTTATACACACACAGACACACACGCAGCTTAAGTTTTTCATCCTCTTCAAGTGTTTTTGTAATGTATTTTCAGAAATGTGTCTTCAGCAATGTAAATGATTTTATGAAGTGGTAGCAATAGCTAATGGCTGCCATTTGAAGTAGTATCTTTACTCATCAATCCTGTTTTTTAGAGCAGCCATTTATTGAACACTTTCATGCTACCCACTGTGTGTACATTACCTCGACACTTGACAGTGCTCAGCTAGGTAGATTTGAACTTGTGTATGTCCGTTTTGAAAATCTCAATTTTTCCCTTTTATAACATACTACCTTTGCCAATGACTGAATTTCCCACTGCAAGAGTTTATATAGCAATATATAAGTGCCCTTAGATTTGGATTGTTTTAAAATCATTTTTATTTTGAGAGAAAATGATATAAAGGAGGAAATAAATTTAAAAACCTTAGCATTTTAGAAGTGCCATAGCATTCATCTGTTGAAAGGGGGTATAATATGATAAAAAGTCATATCTGGGTTTGTGTGCTTGCTTAACAACTTGATGTGTGTAATTTTAGGCAAACTAACTCTTTGAATCTGAGCTCCTTATCAGCAAAAGTTTGTTATAACAACTACTTCAGAATTTACGAAGTTTAAATTACACATATTGTGACATTATGCATAAGGGCATAATGTGCTGTTTCTCAAAACTTGAGGATAAGGTCATGGTATGAGAATAAAATTATGGACAATCCACATATAAGTAAGATTTATCAGAGGAAATGAAGATGCCTGTATAATAATAATTTAAGGGCGGCTGAAGCATACTGAAAGATTCACATTCCAATCAAGTCGTACACTCTCCAGTTTGTAGCCCTTGTTTAAAAGGAAAAAAGTTGACAGGAGGGAAAGCATCAACAGAATGATTTGAATCATTGAAATAAGAATTTAGCCTCATTTTATTTTCAGGATGGTCCATAAAAAGGGATTTGAATATTTTGGGCCTGAGGATGTGTATGTTGTTGAGAAGTAGGATAGATAACCAGGCTTCACAGTAGCCAGAAGAAAATAAAGTTTTTCAAGGTTATTTTATTTTATTGCAAGTAAAGAAATGAATATTAAGTTCATACTAGAAAGATAAGTAACATACTGTGCAAATTCTTTTTCTTTTCCTTAACAGCTATATTGAAGTATAATTGACGTACTAAAAACTGCATATCTTCAAAGTGTACAATTTGGTAAGTTTTGACATATGTATACAACCATGAAACCATCACTACAATCAATATAATGAACATACCCGTCACCGCCCAAAGTTTCCCCATGCTCATTTGTAATCCCTCTCTTCTGTCCCTTCCTCTTCCCCTCAAACCCCAAACACTCCTCTGCTTTCTGTCACTATAAATTAGTTTGCATTTCCTATAATTTTACATAAATGGAATCATATAGAATTTACTCATTTTGCCTGGCTTATTTTAAACTTATCATAATTATTTTGCATATTGCATGTATAGGTACTTCATTATTTTTTACAGTAGAATAATATTCCATTGTACAGATTTATCACAGTGTTTTTATCCATTTGCCTGTTGATGGATATTTGTGTTGTTTCCAATTTTTGACTATTACAAATAAAGCCATTACGAAGATTTATGTACAAGTTTTGTATGCTCGTATGTTTTCATTTTTCCTGGTTAAATGCCTAGGAGTGAAAATACTGAGTCAAAAGGTAGGTGTATATTTAACTTTTTAACACACTTCCAAAATGTTTTCCAAAAGGGTAGTAACATTTTACATGCTCACTCACAATGTAGGAGAGTTCTAGTGGTCCACATCCTCACCGACACTTGGAATTGTCAATATTTGTAATTTTAGCTATTCAAATAGATGTGTAGTGGCATCTCCTTGTGGTTGTAGTTTGTATTTCTCTAACGTCTTATGGTGTTGAACATCTTTTCATAAGCTTTGTTGATCGCCCTATGTTGTCTTTGCTGAAATGTCTGTTCAAATCTTTTGCCAATTTCTTAAGTTGGGTTGTCTCTAATCTTATTATTCAATTTTGAGAATTATTTATACATTCTGTATAAAAGTCCTTTATCGAATATGTTATCATATATTTTCTCCTAGTGATGCCTTGTCTTTTCATTCTCTTAACAGAATCTTTCAAAGAGCAGAAGTTTTTAATTTTATGAAGTCTAATTTATGTTTTAATGGATTGTACTTTTCATAAGTACATAGCTTAGATAAACGTCTAACAAGTTCATAATAACTATTTCATTTTTTCTAGAAATTTAATTTTTTAATTATGAACATTTCATACATATACAAAAGAAGTGTACATGACGTGATGAACTGCCATGCATTGATCACCTTTCTTCAACAGTTTTCCACTCATGGCCAATTTTGTTTTATCTGTATTCCTTCCTACTTCCACTTGAGAACAATCCAAATGTTCATCAACACCAGAATTCATAAATTGTGGTATATTCATACAATGGAACATTACTTCCTCTGGAAGTAGTACTTCCTACTTCCAAGTTATTAACATTTTTAAAGCATTTTATTGGTGTATACAGATAAGTATACAAATCATAAGTGTGTTGCTCAATAAATATTCACAAAGTGAAAACATTTCACTGTGTATTTCACTGTTTGTATGTATATTCAGAATCTCAATTACCAGCTCCCTAAAGCCCACTCATGTTCTCAAGGGAATCTCTAGCCTTACTTCCAAGACCATGCATGAATTTTGCCTCTGGTTAAACTTGCATAATGTAATCAAACAATATGTCCTCTCTTATGTCTCAATTCTTTCATTCACCATACGTTTATGAATTTATCCATGATATTTCATATAGTAAGTTGTTTGTTCATGTGATTGCTATTTAATATTCCATTGTATGAATATACCACAATTTATCAATTCTGGTGTTGATGGACACTTGGATTGTTCTCAATTTTTGACTCTTACATGTAGTGCTGCTCTGAACATTCTTGTACATTTTGTTGTTGTTGATCATATCCATACATTTTTGTTAGGTACATAGTTAAAGTTGGAATTGCTAGCTGATTGAGAACATATATGATCAGTTTTAATGGACACTGGCAGTTTTTATAAGTAGTTGCACCAATAATGTGTGAAAGAATATTATATACATACATACCATATAATATTTTGGACAATAATTTTTTAATCCCCTAATTGCCTTGTTTCAGTCTTCCTGCACCTGTAGCCACTAGAAAAAATAGTTTGATTCCATTATTCACTTAGCTGCCATTTGCACTTGTTTTTCATGAGTAATTTCTGTGAACTTGCTCACTTCTTTGGTACAACAATTGAGTTTCTGGAATGGTAAAGCTGAAGACGGGATCCTTAAATGAGAAAACCGACTGAAGGCCTTCTACTTCCTAAGGTTTCAACAGTGTTATTTGGTCTCCTGAGATATTATTTTTGGTTCATTTCATTATACCTGCAACGGTTTTTAAAAAAACAAAGCAAAACAAAATACTATTCTAAAGCCTGGTACATAGATGTACAATAAATGTGATTCTCTTCCCTTCTATTACAGTAATCTTTTTACAATTTCCTTTAGCCTTTTCATTATTGTTAACATTGGGCCTTTTACAAAAAGTGCCTCCGTGGCTGCAGCTTTAGTATCATCTAGATAAAAAGTAGAAATCCATTGCCATGTAAGCCTTCAAACCTCAATGACAAATCAATACCACTTCTCTATGAAACAAGTATATCTTAACAGTGTTTTCACAAAGGACCTGACCTACACAATCTTTATGAAAGTTTGGGACCCATCCAAATGGCAGTATAGATCCGAGTAAAATGTTCCCATGTCAAGAAATGCTGTTGAAGGCTTTGAAATAAGCTCATAATGATAAAAAATAAAATATTCATTTTGAAAATTTGAATACTTCACTTTTGATGCTGTAAATAAACCAGTTACTGATTCACGGTTTTCAGTATAGTGAGCAAAATTATTTAAATTGCACATGTAGGCTTATCTCATGCTTAATTAGTTATTATTTAAAAACTATTATATTTTTGTGTGTTCATACCTATCTAGATTTAATATTTACTTCAGTGACCTGCCAGAAGGCCAGAGAACTCTGTGAACACAGAAGAGGCAAGTGTAGCGTTCTGTATGACTTTACTAATTATTGCCACTTGTGAATAAATATTTTCACATTGGGTAAAGAAAGGCTAAATTGATTATAGGTTATAAACCAATTAGGTGGCCCCAAGGTGATTGAGGAACACGATATTAAAGCTAGAACAAACATGAAACATGATTTGCACATAGATAATATAACCAAGGAGATATTATTATTAGTAAAGTAAAGCCACTTATCCTTTTTCTCAAGTCATTCACTAATTCATGTGTAGTTCTCTACTCAAACCCATTGCAAAGCAAAGGGCAAATGATAGAACTTAATCCTTTGATATTTGTTAATCCCAAGTAAGTACTTATTATTGTTGGAGGAGCTCTTGGAGGAGAAAAGAAAATTAAAAAAAAAAGTCCTTTGACAGAATTTATACTTCAGTTGATCATGTATAGTATGTATTTATTACAGGAGGAAATTTAAGAAAATGTACACAACAATGTAGAGTTTATGAAGTGTTGAGTCTAACAGTCATGTTATTGAGTTTTTAATAGGATAGATCAACTATTGTGTTCTATTTAGAATTTAATCTATTTTTAAAAATCTTCTAATTTAGTCTGTGCCATAAGGACTATTCCCATTTCTGTATGTTATAAGAGTTGTTCAGTAGTCTATTTAGTTAGTACCTGTAGAATCATTACCTGCCTATACAGCAGAATCACCTGTGCAACTATAAAATACAGATTCCTTAACTCTATAGCTGGATATTTAGATTCAGAAAGTTTAGGATAGTGGCTCAGACATTTGTATTTTCTAAACAGCTCCATAGAGAATTCTAATTCCAAGGGCCAGTTTGCCATTCAATTCACTCTTTTTTGTGTGCCTACCATATGTCTGTGGCAATAAATTCTAGCAGCTATACACCAGGAGTATTGTTCTCTTCTTTCTTGGCAGACAGATTGCATTTCTCAGCCTCCTTTATGGTTAGGTGTGGCCATGTGGCTGAGTTCTGGCCAATATAGTGTGAGCAGAAGTGATTTATAATTTCAACAACAACAAAAAATCTTTCTATTAAGGCTTTCCATGCTCTTCCCTTTCTATCTTTTGAATGCTATTTCCATGACCAACACTTATAGCCTTGAATTGAAGATTCCAGACACTTCATCAGTCCATGTCCCTAAATCAGTGTGTGGAGCAGAGCTTCCCTGATGACGTGGAAATTCTTTGTGAGCAAGAAACAAACTTAGATTGTGTTTGAGCCATTACTTAAATTTGGGACTATTTGTTATAATTAACTAGCTCTAATTAATATAATATCAAACAATCTACTAGTTAACTAAATTATGCAGGAGAAGGCATGGTTTCTGTTCTTTAAGAAGACCAAAGTCTAAGAGTAAATTAAATAGAAAAATAAATAATGATGATATAATGTGAAAAGCCCTTTAATAGGGCGAAAAATACATGTAAGCAAGCAACTTTTCTGAAGGAGGGAGGGTGAATGGTCAAAAGAATCGGGGAGCTATATAGAGAGGAGATATCTTCGGAATGGAGCCTAAAGAATGAATATTACTTTACCAGGTGGACAAGGCACTTTAGGCAAAGCGTGCAGGCACAGAGGACTCACAAGAGCGTGGTTAAAGTGAACAGAGCTGGGACATAGCAACTTGGGCTAGCGCTAGGAATGGATCAGATTGTGACCTTTATAGCACGCTATAAAGTTTGGAATTTATTTGGAAAGCAATCAGTAGACACCAGTTTTGAAAGAAGTAACAGAATTAGCTCTGTTTCGAGAGATATCACACTCATGGAAGAAGAGAGAGCGGAGACAGAGAACATGATTAGGAAGTTTTAAAAAAATATTCTGGCAGTAAGTGATAGAATTATGGCGATAACAATAGGATGGAGAGAAGACAGCTGTAAGAGATCTTTAAAAGCAGAAGAGGAAGTATTTAGTAAGGAATTGAATATCTGGGCAGTGAAGAAGTTGGTAGAGTTACTTCAAGCTCTCAGCTTGGACAAATGGGCAGATATTAATGGACAAATGGGCAGATATTAATCTTCACTGAGAAAGAGAAGTTAACAATAAGAACAATAAAAATTAAAATGGCTCTCTTTTATCAGACACTTAACACATACTGTGCTATGCAATTTATATGTATTAACCATTGAAACTGTCACACCTACCTTATGAAGTTGGTATTATTCTTTCTGCACTTTGCACATATAGTAACTGAGGCCCAGAGAAGTTAAAAACTTGCTCGAGGTGGTAATAAGCTAGTAGATGGTGGAGAAGCATGGACAGAGTGTAGTTCCAGAACCAAAATGCCCCCTAAAAGAAAAGAGGGAAAATTTATTTTTGGATATGTTGTGTTGGAGATGTCTCTGAGTCATTCAGCTGAGAATTTGTAGACTGTTTAAATATAGCTATGTGTTTTTTGGAAGAAGAGCCTTAAGCATAACTATGATAGTTGAATATGCAGAAGTAGATGAGTTTTCACAGTGAGAATTTATAATGAAGAAAGAAGAGGGATTGAAAATAGCATATTAGTGAATTCAAATATTTATGGACATGGCAAGGAAAACAAATCAGGGGAATTGATAAGTATCAGCACACCAGGAATCAAAAAATTAAAAAGAGAATTAAAAAGGGCAAATTTGGTGTCATGAATGGCTAGGAAACGAGAGTTCAGAATGGAAGAGATATAAAAATGCCTGATGTTGCAAAGGCTTCAAGTAATATGAAAGTAGAAAAAAGCCAGTGGTGACTATTGCCAGATTAATTTTAATGTATGGGAATGGAAGTGGAAAGAGTTGAAAATTCCTTTGAGGAGAAGTGAGAAAATGGAGGCAGCAAAAGTCTTTCAAGACTTTTAAGGAGATGAAAGTCTCCAGGGAAGGAACTCTCAGGATGAATACAACTTGAGCCTATTTTTAACTGTGTTTTCGCAATTCCAGAAAACTATCAATCTTCCAAGGCCCTACATAGCTCCAGAATTTTGGCTCTAGTCTTACAGCATCAATTGCTTATAAAATCTACTTTGTCGTAAAACTCTCAGTGATAGTTCTTCCACTTATTTTCCTTAAATCTCTCTCTCTGCAGTTATACTCTTATTCTTTTACCTCACATGAGAGAACAACAGGCTATTGTCCATAACCATTTACCGTATCTGGGAACATTGCTGATTTCTCCTAATTTAAATCAACTTCCAGAGCTAAGAAAATGCCAAATGGAAAGAGTTGAAACCTAGTAGTCCATTATAAAGTTTTAATTTAAAAGCAGAGACCCCAAGGGATTAAAACAACTTGGAACCATGGGATAAGCAGGTATATAGAAATTTAGGTTTAATGGATTAAAACAAATCCTTAAAAAAAAAAAACATTTATTACTTTGTATAAAGATTATCAGCAATAATTAGTACATTGGGAACCAAACTAATTTTAGAGACTTCTCTCCCTTGAACTGTTAAATTTTAATTCTCTAGTTTAATATGTAATTAAGCTGGGCAAGTACAAATATAGGAAGATGAAAACTCTAGGAGTTTTATACAGAGGAAAACCTGTATACAAGATACCCTTGGACATTGACTTTTGCTTTTGGTTTAATTTTGGCGTGTGGGAGTAGGCAAGAAAGGAAGAGGTGCTCATGAATTTGCCAGTCTCATTTTCCTCATTGTCAATTCATTGTTTTATATATTTATTGATGATAATCAATTTTGCCACAGAAATAAAATAGAAAGCCTATTTTGTCTTCAAAAAAAAATCATATGGTAATGGGGAAGATAGGTAAAAAACAAAAGAGGAAAAGATTTAATGTACACGGTGACATGATATAATCGAGGAAAGGATAGTGATAAAACTAGTTCTGGAATAAATAGGTCAGCCTCCAATAGATTCTATTATATTCTCAACGGACAAATTGAAAAGGAAAATAATAACTTCCGTAGTTAATTATATTAGAATCTAAAAAAAGGTGGGGGTGGGGGCAATGATGAGACACAAACTCTAGAGAGATGCTGACCAATTTTATTTCCAAGCAAGAAAGTCTAAGGGTCTTACCTATGACATTTGTGTGCCTTCACTAGCTCTTTAGCAGTATCTGAACATCTGAAGCTTCAGGCACAGCAAAGAGAAAGTAAACAGCAATTTCTGCAAAATGAGTAGGCAATTAAGAGACCTCAGCAAGAATTTAGGTGAGAAATCATGAAAGTCGGGGCTAGTGGTGAAAGTTTAGATGAAGAAAAGGAAGACTTGAAATTAAAAAACATACATATCTGGGCTGGCCCGGTTACTGCTAACTGGTGCAAGCAGTTAAGTGCGGGCGCTCTGCTGCGGTGGCCCCGGGTTCACTGGTTCAGATCCCGGGCGTGCACCGACGCACCGCTTGTCAAGCCATGCTGTGGCGGCATCCCATATAAAGTGGAGGAAGACGGGCATGGATGTTAGCCCAGGCCCAGTCTTCCTTAGCTAAAAAGAGGAGGATTGGCAGACGTTAGCTTAGGGCCAATCTTCCTCACCAAAAAACAAAAAAACAAAACGTATATATCAATAGCACTAGGTTACAGATAAAATTAGCTGAGGAAGAGGGAGATGTCCAGGAACTCCAAATTCCTGTCTTGAGTAATATTAGAAGCAAAGGGAGAGATGAGTTTGGAGGAGATATGTTGAGTTGGAGGTGCCTGTGGGAAACATGAATGCCAACTGTCTTCATCCATTTGGGCAGCTATAACAAAAATACCATAGACTGGGTGGCTTAAACAACAATTTATTTCTCACAGTTCTGCAGGCAGGAAAGTCCAAGATCAAGGGGCTGCTGATTCAGTGCCCGGTGAAAGCCTGCTTCCTGGTTCACAGACAGCCATCTTCTAACTGTAACCTCACATGATGGAAGGCGTAGAGGGCTCTCTGGTGTCTCATCTTATTTATGAGTGCTCCATGTTCATAACCTGATCAAATCTCAAAGGTCACTCTTCCTAATAACATCACATTGGTGATTAGTTTTCAGCATATGAATTTAGAGTGGGCCACAAACATTCAGTCTTACAGCGCCAAGCTAAGGTAGGTAGTCAGCACTAAAAAGTGACTTACACAATTGCTGACAGAACTCATGCCATCAACCAATAATTAAAAAGCTAGACCTTAACTTATAAATATAAACAAATTAAGAAAAATAGCTGTAACAAAGGAGACCAATCTGAGCAAGCCTTTCGTGGACAAAAGAAGAAAAAATTTTAAAAGAATTATAGTATTTATTCTCAGTGATATTTGACTTATGCACTGGATATCAGGAAAATAATTTCAGGATCTATGGTAAGAGTTGTCTTAAAAATGTAAATACAAAACATACTTTGTGAATTGTAAAGAACATAAATAGAGAATAATGAAATAAATAATCTTAAAAAATGAAGAAATTAAACAGAGGAAGAAATACTGGAATTCTACTTGAAGAAAAGATAAAAGAGAAAGAAATTTTAAAAGAAAAGAAAGAAAGCATAGAATTTAGAACTGGGTAATTTTTTATTTATGTGCTTTTAAGAAAGAAAGAATGAAGCAAGTGGAAGACAGCCAATAGTCAAAGAAATAAGAGAAGAAAACATTATACAATAACAAAAGAAAAAAAAGACTCACTCTTTAGTGGCTGGGGAGGAGTAACAATAAAAATAGCTATACTAGACATTTACTTATGACATCTCTTTACTTTTCAGATAAAGTAGGAGTTTCAGACAAACTAAGAAAAAAGTTCCTACAAAATCCCATACAGTAAACAAACAAATAAATTTAAAAAAGACTGAGACCCAGACTGGCTTCAGGTATCTGATATGGAAACAAAAGTTTGGATGACATGGAGCAACACTTATAGACTTTTGAGTTTCTTGATTTCTATACCCAGAAAAACTATCTTCCCTTTGTGAAGTTCGTTTAAGAAAAAAATACAGTGGATCCTCATTTGTGGATTCTGTATTTGTAAATTTGCCACTAAAATTCATTTGTAACCCTGAAATCAATACTCATGGTTCTTTGATAGTCATTCACGTACACGCACATGTACAGAGCAGCAAAAAAATTGTCACCCAATGTGAACATTTCCAGCTGAAATCAAATAAGGTGACACTCTGCTTTTGTTTCAGCTCTCATATTATAAACAATATCCATTTCATGTCTATTTAGTGCCATGTTTTTCAAATTTTTGTGCTTTTTTGTTGGTTATTTTGCTGTTTGAAATAATTCCCTAGTGTTGAAGTGCTGTCTACTGTTCCCAAGTGGAAGAAGACTATAGTGTGCCTTAAGAGAAAATATGTGTGTTAGATAAGCTCATTCAGGTATGAGTCATAACACTGTTGCTGTTGAGTTTAATGTTAATAAATCAACAATATATATTAAATCAGGTGTCTTTAACTCAAATACACATAAAACGAGGTTATGTATTGATTAGGTAATGGAAATGTGATTCGAGGCTTGCAGGAACCTAAGTCTGTATTTCCCTTAGGGGTAAAAATTCAATATTTGCCAATTCTGTATTTGCAGCAACTTTATAAAACACAAATATTGCAAATAACAAGAATTGTTTGTATTTGTGGACATGAAGGATTAGCCATTTCTGAGAAGATGTCTAGAAAATGAACAATCTTCAATAGCAAGAAACAATGCTGATGAACCTCGCAAACATAATGTTAGACAAAAGAAGCCAGACACAAAAGAATACATACAGTGCAAATCTATCTGTATAATTTTCAAAACTAGGTAACACTACACTGTAGTGGTAGAAGTCAGGATAGCAGTTGCCACTGTGGAGGACATGAGACCAGAGAGGGCGCAAGAAGTGCTTCTCAGATGTGGTAATGTTCTGATATTGATCTGGGTGCTTGTTACATGGATATTTCAGTTTCTAAAAATTCATTGAGATATATAATCATGATTTGTGTCCTTTTCACTGTTTCTAGTATACATAAATTTAAAAAGTTGAAAAATAATATGATGCAGAAGTGAAAAGGAGTGAACAAGAGCCACATATATCAGCATAACTGAATGTCATAAACAAAATATTAATCCAATAAAGAAAATTGATTATATGTGATACCATTTATATAAATTTAAAAAATAGTCAAAATGCTATATATTGCTTAAAGATGAATATGTTCAAGTTAAAATTATGACAGAATACACACAAATGATAAACATGAAATTCAAGAGAGTAGATAATTTTTCGAAGAGAAGAGAAAATTAAGCAAAAGTATTTAGGAGCTTTCAATTATATTATAACGTAATACTCTGTTTCCATAGGTGAATGGTAGATACATAGAGGATCCATTTATCTATCCATATCTTACAATCATTTCATATTTCAGATTAAATGTTTAATTATGTTAAAAAGGTACACATTGAAATAAATCTTATAGAAAATTCCTGATTATTTCACCAAATGTAGGCAGCTCAAATATATGAAAGTGTATTATTTAAAAGCAAGTTTATACTTTTATACGACATTAAGGTACGGCATTTAAATAGAGGTTAGGTACAGTTCTAAATAAAGAAAAACAACTTTTCAAATTCAGCTTTGTCAAAAGAGTGAATGAATGCCCAGGTATCAGTGGGCATTCAGCCATACAATGCATACAATGCCACTTAGTAGGCATTTCGTGATCATATGACTGTTAATAGAATTGTGAAATTTTCTGATATAGTACAAATAAACCTGCCAGAGTATTATTTACATGTCAAGGTCTTCCTGAGTCTGTTTCAATCTGAATGGCTGCATTTATAAAACTGGTATTGAAAAGCATTTACCACATGAACAGGTAATGAGGATTAACTAACAAAGAACAAAAACACTGAAGTTTAAAAATACCACATGATTCTAAAGAACAATTTAAAATATTTGTCAACAATAGGAGTTTCTTTATATTTGTCCAACATTATATAATTATATGATTCGATATAATAAGAGAGACTGAATTTGTTTGCTTTTGTGTTTGGTTTTTGTTATTGTTGCTGCCAGTAACAATGCCAGATAAAACAAGAAATAGCTCTTAATTCGTGGTAGGAACAGTGAATTCATGTTTCCCTTACAGAGTTTACACAGAATCCACTCCTCTACGATAATGGTAAACAAGGGTAGAAGGATTCTTATCCCCTCCCCAAGCTTTTTTTTTCTTTCAGAAAACTACTGCCTTAGGAAGGATGCTAGACTAAATGGATCATTAATACAATTTGGAGTGGCAAATTCTTTTCTTTTATGCTCAGATAAACTGGCATTCTTTGAAATATGACCGTTAGCCTGGTGTTCTTGGGGTCATGAAGTAATCTGCAGACAGACCCGGGATAATGACAACTCTTATTCGTGAAGTCATCTTGCCAATTATCTCTTCTTTCATGGTTTAGCCAGTTATTTATCACGCAGCTCTTTGCCACTTCCACTCCATACTACATGTTAATTTTTGTAACCTTAATAGGTGCCACCCACAGGGACAAATAACAATGATTTTCAGAAAGAATCAGTAAATAAAGTAAAAGGGCTTTTTAAAACTTTTCTTGCCCTAATGTACTTTATGTTCCCTATTTGCTTCTCGCTATTAAAATGTTACACAAAACAGCAGACTAAATAAGACAGATTTCCAAGGAGCTGAACTATAAATTTCTCGACATGTTATTTGATGAAGGTAAATAGTGTCATTTCTACTTTATTAACTTCATGTGATATGCACTCTGATCTTAAAAAATTTATTATATTTGGAAAAGAGAGGAGATAGCTTGTTCAGAATCCCCTCTACTTATAATTTATTGGGCCTCTTGTGATAGCTATGCATCTCAAACTCTATCTGTTAATGTTATCTAGTATTTGGCTAATGGGATATATTCTGGTTTTTCTTTATCTAAAAATGTGACAAAACAAGACTAAGAGATGTCTTCTCGAAGGGCAATGGGATTTATGAATCATCAAGCAGGTAAATCAGTTTTCTTTCTTTTTTTGAGGGGGCAACAATCCATTTCTATCTAAAAGATACGTCATTATCCTAGTTCTGTCATAGTTTTCCTTCTTATTGTAACTTCCGTCATTTCCAAACAATATGTGTGAATTTGACCTTGACATTGTTAATCCTGGCTGTTCTTTGCCACAACTTTATCTTCATTTCTTCCCAAGCAGCCTCAGTAAGTAGATTGTGATTAACTGGGCAACAGAATAATTTGCAGCTCATATTTTTTTGAACCTAACCAGTCAGTTTACCCCTCATGTCCCTTAGTGTATATGTGTAGCATTTTTTCTTAGTAAGGACTGAGTATATATTTTTTATAAGGAGAGGTAATTTCTCTAGATCAGTGGTCCTCACCATTTATTATTTTCTGCAGAGACACACTTGACAGATGATGCCCCCATGACCAGCATGCTCTCATGGAGTTACACTGGAGGACTTCCACTTCCCCATGTGAGTTCACTCTTTCCCACTTACTTATGAATGCCCAACTAAATGGCAGTGAACTACTATTCCAGGAATGACTACGAACAACTTTATTTAAACATTTTTTTTACAAAGTTAATTATTTGGGAAAAGCAATGCTTTAAATACTATCAGTAACAAATCAGCACGCCTCTCTCTCACCAGCGTGGCACCCCAGTATCTTGATCATGGTTGAGAACTGCTGCTCTAGATGATCTAAGACTGTCGACCTGAACTCGACTCTGAAAACTCAGGAATCGGTAAAATGGCTATCTTTGCATACCTCTTTTACAGAATATGCTCTCATGAAGTTGGTACTGGTTCATGTTAGGAAGATGGGGAAAAGAAAAGTCCAGTTCCTAGACTTCTTGGTGACACCAGTAAAGAAATGAAAGGATACTGACACTTATTATGCTCTTGTTTTTGTTTATTCTAAGACTTTTAACCCTCAAAAGGAAAGAATGATGATCTTATCAGCCTTGAGGAGTCTAAGGATGCTTTGGGCTTGATTACTGAAAACAAAAAAGAGCAACAAAAAAATTAAGTTTCTCCATTACTACAAAATCCTCATTACTAGAGGAATTATCTGCCTGATATCTCAGGCAAAGTATGCTTTTAAGTACTTGCTCAATTACTAGGTACTGTGTTAGATTAAAGTTCTTTGACATTCTCCACTATGTCTTTTAACAATAAGTTGGAAGGAAAGCCCATTTAAAGCAAATCTTTGCATTCTGTTAGATACACAAAACAAATGTGAGCCAGAGACAGTAAATCTAAAGAGGATAGAAGGGATTCTTAGTATCAGGCTGCCATGACTTCATGAGTCCTTAAAAATCACTGTGCAAAATCATGGGTATATGTACATTTGTGGTGAGAAAAGAGTCCATAACCTTTATTGGTTTCTTAAATAGGGTTCACGATCTATAAAAATCTAAGAACCAAACATCACTTTAGTATTAATGTTTCATAAGAGACCAAGAATAACAATTTTGGTCTACTGGGGAATGGAAAGGATGTAGGTTGCCAAGTTAGATCACTTTCTGGCCATTCTGACTAAATTCACCACAATAGTGTTTCCTTTTTAGTTGAAGAAAATTGGACACAACAAACATAATCACAGAACTTTTCACAATATCAAATATAAATAATTCTAGAGCCTATCATCATGTGGGTATTGTTCTGTTGCATCTCTCCATTAAATTGGACCACGAGTTGGCAAACCATGGCCTAGGGCCTATTCTGGTCCACTGTTTTTTTTATACTGTCTAAGCTAAGAAAGCTTTTACATTTTTAAAGAATTTGCAACAGAAACCATATGTGGCCTGTAAATCCTAAAATATATACTATCTGGCCCTTTACAGAAAAAGTTTACCATTGCCAATCCATGAGTTAGACAATTCAGGAAGTCTTTTGGACAGTATCTAATATTTATTGGGGGCCACCAACTGCCTGGCTATGTCCTGGAGCTGATGATACATCAGTGAGCAAAAATGACCCAAATTATTTGCTTTCGTGAATCTCATATCTATTTAAAGGACACAAATATCAAAGTAGTAAGCGAATAATTTGAATAAATTATATGGTACATGGGAACGTAATAAATGCTGTGCAGAAAAATAGAACAGGTTATGGGAATTTGGAAGTGTTGAGGGGCAGGTGAGATGTGCTCTTGAATAGGCTGGTTAGCGTTGATCTCACTGAGAAGGTGATATTGGTGCAGACTTGAAGGAGGTGGGTTAGTGAGGCCTGGCTCTCTGGAGAAGGGTGTAGCAAACAGCCAGTGCAAAGGCCTTAAGGGGGATCTTGTATTCAAGGAACATGGAGGAGAACAATTAAGAATTGACTTTGCGTATCGATATGACATGTTTTAACTCTCTCTCAGGCATACTTTATCTTAAACGTGTTTACTTTAAATTTTGCCACATGTAAATCTATCTTTATGCTATTAAAATTCACCCAAGCTCAATGAGACATCTGGAATTCTGATTTAAGATATTATCCACAAGTATTCTGAGCTGGCAATTCTGCTGGGCTGCTCAGTTCCTAAGGGAGTATCAGTATGATAAGGCATAGATGAGAATTTTAAATTATCATTAATTTTTGTATTTAGGGCAGTATAATATGAAATAAATAAATAAATGTAACTGCTATGGAATATCTACTTACACATATATGATTAAACACAAAAAAGATTTTTATTGATTTTTCTTTTTTTTTTTAAATTTTTTTTATTTATTTTTTTTTCCCCCAAAGCCCCAGTAGATAGTTGTTTGTCATAGCTGCACATCCTTCTAGTTGCTGTATGTGGGACACGGCCTCAGCGTGGCCGGAGAAGCAGTGCGTCGTGCGCGCCCGGGATCCGAACCCGGGCCGCCAGTAGCAGAGCGCACGCACTTAACCGCTAAGCCACGGGGCCGGCCCTTGATTTTTCTTAAGAATCATGCCTGAATGAGTTGCTGAGAATTTGTATGAATGTCTTTTAACTCTGCAGTGTCCAACATACTACTAGCCACAGGTGACCATTTAAATTTAATTCAAAATTAATTAAAATTAAGTACAGCTAAACATTGAGTTCCTTAATTGCACTAGCCACATTTCAAGTGCTCGATAGCCACATGTTGGCTAGTGGTTACTGTATTGGATAGTGTAAATTATAGAACATTTCTGTCATTATAGAAAGTTCTACTGGACAGTGCTGATCTAACAGAAATACTGAATATGAGTACACTTAATTGGGATTGTGAACTTATGGGAATGAAGATAAATATTTTATCTGGAGGAATAAGATATGGGGAAAATTGGTCAATCATTTAGTATTAGATGATGATTTACATATTGTAAGCCTTCTATAAATTAATAAATGATGTCTAAATGAGAAACAATTTTGCAGTATCACTAAATTATTTTAATAACTTTCTTGAAATTTAGTCTAGGATTATCCATTTCTTCCAGAAAAACAGCACTTTCCAGTCAAAATTTATAAGTAAATTAAGTATTAGTATTAGAACTGGTTTGTTGACTCTATCCTCTTTTGAATCTCTAGCCTCCAACTTTCTAATTTGACAGTTTCTAAATATTACTCATGCTATTTACATATTAAGTACACAAAAATTATATTTATCCCAAAAATCTGGCCAGAACAGATATAAAAACAAAATATTTTATACTTACCCAAAGATGGTCACCCCACTCCTTGAAATTTAATGTTGCGTGCTCTTAAGACAGCACTGTAACTCCCTTCATTAAGAGAAGATAATTTTCTAGCACCATAATCGAGGCCAGCACTGGAGCAGGAAGTCATTTTGGCTCCGGATTAAAGAAATATTAAATGCTTGCCCCCTGGGGATTCAAAGGACAAGTAGAAAAAAGATAAACTTCAAAGCACTATCCCATAGATCGTGATGGTCTTTGAAGAGATCTAGACATAAGACTAATGGCTTCACCCTAGACACTCCAAAGATCTTCAGCTACTGAAAAATTTAAGGTGAATGAGAAAAAGATGATAAGATAGGTTTTTCATATATGGAGCAATTAAATGTTGAAGCCCTGAGATTTGTATATTAGATTGGTTGTGACTGATGGCAAGTTGTAATAGAAACCACAAAAGAGAGTTGATAATCTCAAGCTGGAGAGAACTTTATTTTTTAAAAGGGAAACTAACAGGGCCGGCCCCGTGGCTTGGTGGTTAAGTGAGTGCGCTCCACTGCTGGCGACCCGAGTTCGGATCCCGGGCTCCCACCGGCGCACTGCTTCTCCGGCCATGCTGAGGCCGCGTCCCACATGCAGCAGCTAGAAGGATGTGCAGCCATGACACACAACTATCTACTGGGGCTTTGGGGGGAAAAAATAAATAAATAAAATCTTTAAAAAAAAAAAAAAAGGGAAACTAACAAAGGTGGATTGAAGAGCTCACAGTTACTATTTCCCTAATTATCTTTTCTAGATTCACAAGAAAAATATATGACAAATATAGGTACAAAGGCTAGGGAATGAAATAATGCTTCTAAAGGGACTTTAATATACACATATTATAGTGTTTATAAACTAGGACATGCCACACTATGGTTCACATTCAGACCATTGCTCAGTGTACTGAGAAACATGGCCACACATTGACTGGCAAATGTTCAGAACACTGATGATTTGATGTGGGAAAAATATTTTCATATTAAAATGTACATTCGGTAAATATAAATGTTAACAATAGGATTGTGGGTAACCTGTCATATGCCTCATACGATGAGCACTTGCTGATTTTTATACACAGAGAAGAGTACAGAACTGAAAATACTATAATTGAAAGCTCTAATTCGTTTGCTGGTGTAATTCTTTTTTTCTTAGCTCAATAGCAATATCTGGAAAAATAACAAAAGGCACAGAACTTGAACATTTCTGTTAAGTTCTACCACGATAGGGAAATGGATGCTGCTATTCATTGCACACGTATTTCAAGGTGTATCTGAGATGTTTATGTTATTAATATGTCCAAAGGTTTCCAGATGAGAAGTAGTCTTTACAACATAAATTACCAAATTTCTAGCAAAAGCTTAAAATAAAACAGAACAAAAAGACCAACCAAAATATTTCAGCTAACGAATATGTTTCTCCCCAACCTCGCATTTTACCACTTAGGTGGTCAGTAAAATGCTGCTAGAGTAAAGGAAATTCCTGATACTTGCACTGAAATGTGTTATGTTTATGCTCTGGATCTAAAATGGTGGGGCAGGAGGACAAATAGACAGTCAGAAACAATTATGAAAATACACACACACACACAAAAAAAACCTAATACCTAGGCAGCCTTGCATCCTATAGATTTAAGATGAAATTGTTACAAAATGCTTTTGTTGCATGACAGAAGATGGTTGTAGAAAATACAGTCTTAATTCAGGTTGCATAACCATTTTCCGTTAAATGTTTAGAAGTCCTGCTTTCTTCCACAGCACAACAATTACACAGCGGAGCATAATTATTTTACAGTCAATTGCGTACACCAAATGGGTATATTTGTGAAACCTGATTTATACCTCATACTTACAACACTACATGAAGCGTGGCCTTACTTCCCACCAAACCTGCAGCCAGTAAAACTGTCAGAAGGACTCTTTGCTTTGGCCCCAAAGCAAAATAATCTAAGTTTGAACAATCCCTTTGAATGTTGGTACTGCACTTATCTTTTTCCTATCAAGTGTACTGCAAAAAGTAAAAGCAAAGAGAGCAATGCGGTATCTGTGGAGAAGCTCCATAAAAGTTTTATGGCTTTAGTTCATGCCCTGATTCTTGCTGTGGTGAGCAAGTACATTTTTCATTAGCCTATCCCACAAAACAATAAGATGGTCTACATTTGAATAATGACCTTCTCCATATAAACTCAAACTTGTTTTCCTCGTACTTCAATAACCAATAATTATTTATGAAGGTTTGCATAATTACCCAAGATAGTACAGGAGCTTGGTCACATTATGACCTCCATAAAAACTTCTCTGACCATGTTATTTTCAAGTTTTTGAAGAGATATCCCACCTCTGTGTCTTTTTCTCACACATTTGTGCAATTTGCAGGGCTTCCTCTATTCATAGCAATGGCTTCTTTTTTTTTTTGAGGAATATTGGTCCTGCACTAACATCTGTTGCCAATCTTGCTCTTTTTCTTTTTTCTCCCCAAAGCCCCAGTACCTAGTTGTACATCATAGTTGTAGAGTTGTGGCTCTTCTATGTGGGAAGCTGCCTCAGCATGGCTTGATGAGCTGTGAGTAGGTCCGTGCCCAGGATCTGAACCAGCGGACCCCAGGCCGCTGAAGCGGAACGCATGAACTTAACCACTACACTACCGGGCCAGCCCCCTCGCAGCAATGGCTTCTTAGTACCATCAGTGAACTTGACATGGCCTTTGTAAAACATGTAAATCAGGTATTTCTCTTTTAGATGCAAAAGAATTCCAGGCTAATGTTCTGAGGCTATTTCAGAAGAGGTCACAAAATTAAATAATAGGTGATTTTGTTGAATTTGCTGACTACGTGCAGTGTATATGTTTTTGTTCTTAATTGATTCATTTTTGCCAGTTACATTAGAATATAAAGTCTTCTGATTTTACTCAACATTGAAGGAAAGGAAATACTTATTCAGAATTAACGAGTGCACTGCGTGGTCCCTGGTTTGTGGGTAATTCTTCATCTGCAGAGTCTGAGCACAGCTTAATGTGGTGACTATAATACAAAGTTCCTCTATCTACTGTTGACTTCCAAATGAAAAAAGAGTCTTCACTCCTTTCATGATACCTGTGACAGCAGCTCATGTTGATGGCCTCCAAGTACAGTAAACTAACACATCAGGGTAAACAGATGTTTTCCCTATTAACAGGATCACCTATCTGGCTGCAGGCCAAATCAAGTCTGAGGATTAATTTCAACCGGCCTGCCTGTGAACGTGAAAACTGACTCAACAGTCTCTCCTGCTAATCTTCCCAGCCTGAGATGATGTTTCTTCCAGTGTATGATTCATGCAAGAACAGGAAGGAGAGAGATCATTTCAAAGATTTCATTAATTCTTAGTTGCAATTTTATTCAATTACCTGTTTAAAATATAAAATGTACAGCTTTCAAGATGCTAAGATCTAAACTGAGTATGATGAGGAGAATTGGGGAAAACCTAGAAATAAATTTTCTTAAACGCTGGAATCAGCTGTGGTATCTAATTTAATCTTTATTTAAGAACCTCAGTCCCTGGGAGACTGTGAAACTAGGTTGCAGACTGCCTACTAAAAAATACAGGAACGAGAGTAACTTTTGCTAAAAATAGGTGGAATCATGGCCATCTCACACATTACTTATTTTTAGTCATTAAATATAGTTTTTCTCATGTATGACTGCTTAATTCATTTTAATCTTTCCTTTAGTAATGATTTTAAAATTGTATGAATACCACATTAATATTGACTTTGTGCTCTTGAGACTAAATCGAATAAAACAAGGAAAAGTTATAATTCATAACAGTATTATTTTCACAGAGGTAAAATCCTCAAACGAGATTTAGTAAAAATTAGCTTATTCCTGGGCACTTGTGACAAATACCCACCTTTGCAGAATTTCCTTTTGTTCTTATTTATTAGTCAATTCCTTGCCTCCAAATCATTTTATTTCTATTACCAGATTAGCTATACATAGTGGAAAATTATAACCTGAGAAGAGACATCCTCGTAAATGGATGAATGATTCTTCTTGGCTAGAAATTAAACTGATATTGACTTATAAAAATGGCATCTTCATGAGGTTAAACCTAACACAAATATTTCTGGTTCTGTATTTGAGAAACCACAAACTCGAGGAATGATAGAAATTGTATTTTAAGGCTTCTAGCTTCAAGTTCATTTCTAATGGTTTTCTAATAGTTCCATAGGATTTCTTGAATAAACCAACTAACATGGAGGTGCAGGGTAATGAATGCACCAACAAAGCATATTTCATAGTGTGGGGAGAACTTGAAGTAAGTAGATATAGATGTAAATCCTGAGTTAGGCACTTACAAATTGTCCATTCATCGAACAAATGCGTAGCCAAAGTCCTTTAAAAAAATAATTACTGTGCTTATTATGTGTCAGGTACTGGGTTCAGTGATTGAGACACCATAATGAAAAAAGCTGACATGAATCTTGACCTCATTGAGTGTCTAGTCTAGCAGAGGAAACAGATATAAGCTGGTGACCAATCAAATAAATATAACTAAACACTGAGCTCCATGCTGTGAAGAAGAATAGAGTGATGTGACAGAAAGTATTAGGACTTAGGGTTTTTAACTCATTTGATGTGGGTGGATGGAACAGTGCTTCTCTGAAGAAGGGGCATTTAAACAGACTGAAAGGTAATGGAGGCAGCCATTTGGAAACTGGGAGGAAGAATGATTAATGTATGGGAGGGGAATCTGTAAGCCCCATGACAAGAAAGAGCTCAGCATGTTAGAAAATTGAATGAAGGAAAATATGTCACCTTTTAGGTAAGATTCTAAACCTCCCAGAAACCTCATATGAGAATCCATACAAATAGGTCTAATAGGATCTACCTCATATACTTGTTTGGGAATAATGATGTCTAATTTACACTGAGAAGTCCTATTTACCCAGTACTATTTGAAGCACTTGCCTTGAATTTACTCATTTAGATCTTATAAAAGAGATGCTTCTCTCTCTCTCCTTATTTACTTATTTTTTTAGTTAAGGAAATTGAGATTTCTGGTAACTTACATGGTTAGTAAGTGAAGGGCAGAGTTAAGTTTGAATCCAGTAATCTGACTCAAGCCATCATCCTCTTAGCAATAACACAGTGTTTCTGGAGTGGCATAATGTAGAAAAAGTGTCTAAAAACATTGTATTTCCTCTTGTAAGTGTAGAAATTTTTATTAGCATTATCAGTACTCTACATGATGTATAGATATATCAGCTTGACCCAGCATTGACCTCTTCTACAAGTATAAGGTTATTTTTACAGTTTAATTTTGTGTGTGTGTGTGTGTGTGTGTGTGTGTAAGATTGGCCCTGAGCTAGCATCTGTTGCCAATCTTCCTCTTTTTGCTTGAGGAAGATTGTCCCTGAGCTAACATCTGTGCCAATATTCCTCCACTTTATATGTGGGACACCACCACAGCATGGCTTGACGAGTGGTGTGTAAGTCTACGCCCGGGATCCGAACTCGTGAATCCCGGGCCACCAAAGTGGAGAGCGTGAACTTAACCACTATGCCACCAGGCCGGTCCCCTGCAATTTATCTTTAAAACCAGAATAATTTTGAGTGAAAGTGTTTAATTACATGAAGACAACAGGAGTAAACTAACACTGTCCTGGTCAAACTGAGGCAGATGGTTGTCATACATAAAATGTTGTGAATTTGCAATCATTGGCCTAAGGCCATTCTTTTAGCGGATACAGCAGCAGTACTAGTGCTTCATGAATTTCTTGATCTGGAAGAGAATTTAGAGGCCATCAATTCCAATCTCTTGTTTTATAAATAATTTATTTGTATGGCCCAGAGAGATGAAATTACTTGCTCAAGATATGAGCTGGTTAGAACCAGAGCTAGACTTGAAACCTAGTGATTTTTTAGTATTCAAGGCTGCTTTAAGGTAAACATGTATTTCTTCAGCTAGAACTAAATGGAATGGATAGAAACTTACTTATCCCGTCATGCACTGGAAGGGATTTTTTTTTTTGCTTTTTTCTTTTCTAAACTAGTGACCTTTGTCATAGAACTGATAAGGACTCACAAACAGTCCTAGAAACATTTTAAGAGGGACCATGTGCAGTTTTATGGGACGTGGAATCAGCATGCACTAGACATAGCTCGTTAGCTTTAACCTTGTCATTGTTTAATTTAATGGCCTTCGGTCAGTTACTTACTCTTTATAAGCCTTGATTTCTTCACACTGAGAGAAAAGGTGTGAAAAAAAAAAATCCTTTTAAGTCCTTTTTTGCTTTAAAATTTATGAGAACAACAGTCTGAGCTTAGGGAAGGAGAGTTGGTAAAGAGAGAAATGAAGATACCACAGAAAGATTTCAATTTTGCCAAGGGCTAGTCCTGGGTCTGTTGCATGTTAAGTCACAAAGTTCTTTAACTGGATTAGTGAGTAGGTAGATAGAGATATTGATTAGGACAGTAGTGATTATCCAGTAAATTATGCATGACTGAATTTAAGTTGACCAATAGGATACTTTTGGACTGTTTCCCATAGGCGAACTAACATTCATTTTCTGGAATCATGCGGGATTACTCAGGGCTTTACAAATGGGCAATAATGGGGATTTTAAAATTTAAATCCTAAAATAAAGGACAACTAAGGGACGGGAAAATGAGATCTAATATTATAGGGTTTTTTTTTTTTAAGTTATTAAGGTCCTGAGACATCCATTTGTCTCTATATTTCATATATAATCTGGAAGCAATTGCTAAATGTTTGTGTTGTTCAATATTTAGTAATAATAGAAAAGAAATATAGGTAAATTTTTGGGTACTCAGTTTTGGAGTCAAATGGACGGATTTGAATAGTTGACTGCCTGATTTAGAGGATTATGTTAAGAATTGAGTGAGAAGATGTATATAGAGTGCACACTCACCGTCATTGTGCTTCAGCTACATTGCCTTTCTTTCCATTCTTTGATTGCATTACACTCTCTTTAGCCACAGAGACTGTGGAAAATATTGTAGATTGGCTCATTCAATCCCAGTTGTCTCTCTTGTAGCATACCTTTTTTTAGACCAGAAGATAAAAAGCTAAGGACTACAGTTCTTAGATTTCAATGCATCAGGATTCCAACAAGACCTTCTTCCACTGAATAGACACATATATATGAGACTAGGAAGGCAAAAGTAAACACTGGGAGACAAAGGCTAGTTGTTTCTTCTCATGAGCATAGGCTGGGAACCTTTAGTTTCTACAACATCTGTTAAGAGGATCCTGATGCACAAATGCATGAACCTTTGCTTTTCATGACTGTTGCACAGCAGGTGGTAGCATCAGTGATATTTCTGGTGGTAACGTTGAGTATATCTTCTGGTTGCGTCATTTTGGCTGTTTAGCAACAAATTTCGTTCCCTGGACTTCCCCAAAATTCTATGAATTAGTAATAGGCTGTAATAACGGCTCTTCTGCTTAAATCAGCTAGAGTGGACTCTGTCATCTGCAACGAAGAGTCTTGAAGTAATACTGTAATTTTGAACACTGAAAGAAGGGAGCCTCATTAAAGTTTCTTAACATAAGACAGTCTTTATTCATTTATGTATCCATTCAAAATAATTATTGAGCATAAGACACTGGTTTAGATGCTGCATTTAAACTAGTGAATTAAAAACAGACACTAACTCTAGATGAGGAGTTAAAATGTATCAGCAGAGACATAATTAAATAAGTAAATAAATGAATAAATATATAGTCAAATAAGAATTAGTGCTATGAAGAAAATCAGTGAGATGAAGTGATATAGTAAAAGAAGAGGCCTATTTTAGATCAGAAGAGGTTCTCTGAAGGATGAAAAGAAGCTAGCTGGTAAGAGTGTGGGAGGTGCATATGGTAGGTCTGAAGGTGAAAAATATGTTTAGTGTGCTAAGAATTTCTGGTGAATTTTACAGCCATCAGTAAAATAACAGATAGTTAAATAAGAGTGGTTAAATAAGTTAATCCTATAATTTGGCAGAAATTGGTCGATATTTAGTCAATTAATGAAATGTAACTCTGATGACACAGCAAAACCAGCAATAATGACTTATTTCTGATACCTGGCTACCTACACAGTTGCTATATCCAAATACCATAAAGAACCTTTTTTTCCTTAAAGAAAAGAGGATGATGATTATCTCTCAGACTACTAGATCCTCTAGAAAACACTACTCAAGTGAATGTTATACTTTCATTAAAAATTGTGTGAAATATCTATGGTGGTGTAATTCCTATGGTCTCATACGATAGAAAAGTAAGGTGAGGAACTAATATAATTATAAATAGCAAAATGAGCAAGCTAAAGAATGTAGAGTGACCAAGCGTTTGAACATTGTCATTTAGCTGCTGTCAAGAAAACTGTGATTATTGAGTTTTCTGTTATTTTTCTTTTACAGCACTACTAATTTTACATGTGAACTTTTATTATATAAATTACCCTTTACAAGGACTTACTTCTCTTAAAGTCTAAAGTGATGTGCTGAAGAGTTGGCAATTAGTTCCTGCAGTTTTAATGAAAAGGACCTGTGATTAACACATTGGGGAACAAACTGAATCTTCCAGACTTTTGAAGGCTATTGCTTAGACTGATCAAATGGTATGAAATGCTTTCAGTGTTCTCAGTTCAGATGTGGTGTCTTCAAGGTTCAGGCACGTTTTCTTTCCTTAGTATGTCCATTTGCATGTGAAACAAACTCCCTTTCTAACCTCTTTTTGGCTGTACCTATGTCCAGCTAAACCTGGCAGAGCATCTTGTGAATGGGCACACTGCCATCACAGCAGATGGACCTGGGCAAGCAAGTGCAAGAGCCAGAATGTATGTCGTATTTGACTAGGAAGGGCACAATGACACAGGTGTCTGTGGAGCAGCATTTGGTGTACAGTCTCACTCCTATGGCTGAGGGGATATAACCTACCCCTCTAGCTGGGCGATGAATTAACTTTGTAAATCTAAAACATTTAAGCCTAATCACTACAGATCTATTGCCCAGGAAATTAAGGCTAGAGTTCAGTGCTTGTTGGAAGAGAGAAAAATGTAAAGCTTTGTCCCCAAGATGTTTTGTGAAGAAAATATTGGATTTAGATATTTCTTCCAAAAAAGTATTATCATCAACCACAAACATCATATTAATCATTTACTCTATTCATGCTACTTGTAAGGTAGTACATCTTATACACAATCTTTCAGAAAAGATTTATGGTTTTCCTCTTCACATAAGCACAAGTACATTATCTGAGAAATAGCAATTTTATATTTTATATCTCTTTCATCTTTATATAACCTATTAATACATCTAGAGCTATTCTCTTCCATTTCTTCAATTTCACCTTTTCTCTCCAACTGCCCTACTGTAATTTCCACATTCCACTTCATCAGGAATGAATGTTTTGAGAAACATGTTTTAAATCATCATCCACCTCACCTCCATCCTCTTACTCCTCCTGCTCTTGTGATCTCCGCCAATGATGTCACAATTACTCTGGTTTAAAAACATTTAAGGTCATCTTTAACTTATCTTTTATTTTCATATCTAATTATTCTTCAAAATTTGCTGATGATGTCACCAATTTACCTTTTCAATCAATCCTCTCTTTTCTATACACATTTCTGTTACTTTAATCCTTAGCCTCATCATATCTCACCTGGGCAAGTAAGCACTCTCTTAAGTATTTAGCATAATGTCTTCAAAGTCAGACAGATCAGGTCAGAAATCCTGGCATAGCCATTTAATGTCTGTTGGATCCTGAAGAATTTGCTAAACAATATTTGTCTCTAAGGAATGGGAGAACAAATAAACTGACATTGTATATATGAATATAAATATGTAGACATTACCTATAATATATGGTTAATATATATGTTATCATTATCAGCATCATTATTAATGTGTTTTCTGACTGCCCACCACTCTGTGATATAATTCATTATTAAGATGCCGCATCTAGCCACATAATAAGTAAACTACTCCCACTGCACTTCAAATTTATCTAAGATACCCCCCTATTTTTACAAAATAAAAACCTAAGTATCTTAGCATGTACTGCAAGAGATAGTGGAGTTTTGGTGTCTAGAAGAATGGATTTAGATATAAGCATGGCCATTTATTCAACAAATATTTATTGGTGACCTATTGCCTACCTGGCACTTTGTTGAAGGCTGAGGATAGAACAATCAACAGAACAGACACAATCACTCTCTATTATGGCTGTTTGATCTTGATTTACTTAATCACTGTGAGCTCTAATTTCTTCATTTATAAGATAGAGATAATAATAACTAGATTTTGGGCTTGTTTGGAAAGTTTAATGTGATATCAATGTGATTATTATTATTTTGTAAGGGTATTCCCAGTGGTAATTAAGAGTAATCAGATTGAAGTCAGGAGCAAAAGTTAAGATTTATCACATCGAGAGGGTGTTCCAAATGGAAGAAAAAAACAGGACTGAACATTCTATTTATGCCCATAGATGTAAAGGTAGTTTTCTTATTCTTTGGATACATCTACTACTATCGGTTTATGTTTGTTTGTTTATGTTGTTTTTTTAAAGGCAATCATCTCTAATATATGTGTATTTTCCACTTACATATATACTATTTTCATTCAATATTTTAGTATTAGTAAACTTACATATTGTTCTTATGTTTATATAAAAATAAAATATAAATATAATTCTGTTTTATTTATGTAAATCAATGGATAATTCTTTCCCAACTGTTTTGGAGGACAATGGCCTAGAATATATTGTGCTTTGAAAGTGGGAAGGGATTGGTTCCAGGAGATATCTGGATTATAAGGAGCTATGAGGAGAAAAGAGAATCAAAGAGAGGAATGGGGCCGTTAAGAGAGAGAGAGTAGAAGAAAAGAGGAGTTCATGAAAGTAAAAGAAAAGCAAAAGGCTTTTTTTCACATATATGGCGTGTATGCAAATAGCCCTTTATTCAGTGCTTTTCTTTTTAATTTCTAGAAATAATTTCAATATTTTATTTCACATTCTCTCACTGTGAAAATATTGTCCTGAAATTTCAAGAAAGAAACAGGGACAACAAAAAGTTAATTAATTTTTTCAAAGTCAAGGGGTCAATTAATGAGAAGATCTAAAGTAGAATTTTATGTCTGTCTGTGGTGGTAGTCATCAGAGAACAAGGGGTTAACTATGAGGAAGTTATAACATAGTTGTAATTTACATGTATTCATGTGGTTTGGTTTATTAACACGTGTTTCCCTCACTAGATTGTCAATAGATCAGGCCCTGAGAAATTTTGGTCACTATTGTATTCCTATCTTCTACCATAGCTCCTGAAACCAAGTAGTCAATTCTTAGAATTAAAATCCAAATTCCTTATCATGGCCTAAAAGGCTAATATGATCTTACCTGGCAAAACTTTGACCATGTCTCCTACTATTTCTTTCTCTCTCTGAAACTGTAATCAGACTTTCCTCCTTGCTATTCCTGGAAAATACCAAGCACACACCTGCCTCATTGCTTTTGCATTTTTGTTTTCTCTCTCTGGAACTCTCATCCCTTAGATATCTGAATGGCTTAGTCCATTACTTGATTCAAGTCTCTGCCCATACATCACCTATTTAGAGAGGCCATCCTTGACCATCCTATCTAAGATATCACCACCTGTCAGTCTATCTGTTTAGTTGCTTTATATTTCTTCATAGATTTTTATAATTATTTTATTCAATATGTTTATTGAGCACCTACTATGTACCAGATACTTATCTAAACACAAGTGTATAGCACACAAAAACATGCAAAAATCCCTGTTCTTGTGGAGCTTAAATTCTAGCACAGAGATAGGCAAGATAAAAGGTTTGAAATAAAGTGTATAGTATTTTTGTTAGTGATAAATGCCATGGAAAAAATAAATGAGGAAGGGGATTAGGAAATGTTGGGTGGCCAGGGAAGCCCTTATTTAAAAGTGATATTTGAGTTAAGACTCAAAGAATGTGAGGGAGCAAGCTGTGCAGGGATCTGACAGACGAATTCTTGAGGAGGAGAGAATAGCACATGAAAAGGCCCTCAGTTGAGTCCAACAAGCTTCATCCAGGTTCACAGAGGCCACTATAGCTACAGCAGTGATTAACAGGAGAATATTAAGAGATAAAGTAAGGAATAAAAATAGGTACAGGTTGTGTCGAGCTTTGGAGATCATAGTAAGCATGAATTGTTACTCTGCAATGTTAGAGTTTTAAACAGAGGTAATATGATGGAACTTGGGTTTTAAGTGGATACCTTAAATTACTTTGTTAAGAACAGAATGAAGTGCAGAAGCATAAAGATCAGTTAGGAAGCTCTTGCAGTAATCCACCTGGAGGTGATGCTGGTAACATTGGAAATAGTAAGAAGTAATGATATTCTGGATATAGTTTGAAGGTAGAACCAATAGCTTTGTTGACACATAGGAAGTGGGGTTTGAGAAAAATGTGAGAAGTAAAGGATGACTCCAAGTAACCAAAAGTAAGGAAATGCCATTTACTGAGATGTGTTGGACTGTGATAAGAACAAATTGTGGAGAGTGGGGTGGATGCAAGAAAGTGCTCCAAGTAATGATGATACAAATGGCAAATAAAAGCAAAACAGGTATCTAACATCATTCAATTTATGATCTACTGGATAAAACAGACAGCAAATAAATAAATGTGTAGTATATTAGATGGAGATCAGGGACTTTCTATTGTATATAGGATGGTGTATCACTGGAAGTATACAACAGCCCTTGTAAAAGATAAACATCGAAATCTCAGTGGCTTATCCAAATAGAAGTTTCTTGTTCATAAACAAGTGCAAATGGTTGTGTTGGTGGTGGTAACAGTGGGGTTCTCTGCTCTTTGAAGTCATTCAGAGACCTAGACTATCTTCAAAGTATGGCTCCCGATGTCACCTTGAACATCAACATCTAGATGGCTATAGGAAAAGAAAGGGTAGAGGTCTCACAGAAATTTTATGGGGTCGACATAGAGGTGGTGGACTTCACTTTCCCCTTCCCCAATTCCACTGAGTATTATGCAATCACAGGGTCCCATTAGATTCCAGGGGACTTGGGAAATAGTCCATGTCTGGGAAGCTACTTGCCAGTGATACCTCTACATCAGAGAAGAGGAAAATCATCTTTGGTGGAGTGCTAGCTCTCTTTGCTACATGGGATCAAGACATTTTTGACTGAGAGGTTAACATTTGAGCAGAAACTTGAAGGAAATAATAGAGTAAACTATGTAGATCTCTAAATGAAGACAATTTATGCAGAGAGAATAGCAAATATAAAGATCCTGCGCAGGCAACTGGGGATGTTTTGGGGAGCAACAGCATGAGGTGGGTGTGCAGCAGCCAAAGGCAGAGCCAGAGGAGAGAAAGTCAGAGGCGACGTTGGAAGATCCCAGAGCTTTTTAGCTAAGGTCAGAATTTTGGCTTTTACTCTAAGTGAGATAAAAAACTGTTGAAAACTTTTTAAGCGTAGGAGTGATGTGATATAGTTTTAAAGAGAATTACTCTGGCTGCTATTGAGACTAGATTATGAAGGCACACGAGCAGAAGCAGGCAGCAGAGTTATAAGGCTTCTTAAGTAGCCCAGGCAGGAGAAGAGAGTGGCTAAGAACAAGCAGGTAGGGTTGGCTGGAAGTGGCAAATCGTTAGATTCTAAAAAAAAAAAAAAATGTATATTTTTAAAATCAGCATTTTCCCCAAACTTTATATTCTAAAATTTTTAAACCTATAGATAATGGAAATAACAGTAAAATAAACAACCATACACCTTTCACCTAGATTCAGCAGTTGTTATTATTTTGCTATAATTGTGTTATATCCCTCTATTTATGTACATATATAAATATGTACATATGTATGGATACACACACATTCAACTTTTTTCTAGTTGAACTCATTTAAAGTATTTTACAGAAAAATCATGACATGTCATTCCTAAACTTCAATGTATAGCCACTAAAGGTAAGAACATTGGCCTATGTAACAATAACATGGAAATATTTTGAAGGCAGAACTGAAAGGATTTCCTGAGAAATTGTTTGTGGGATGTAAGAGAAAGAGTCAAAGGTGTTTTCAAAGTTTTTGGCAGGAGCAACTATATGTATGGAGATATTTAAATAGATGAGGAAAACTGCAAAAGAAGTAAGTTTGGGGTCATAGAGATTCAATTTTCCACCATTCTAATCTAGAGATTGGTTGGGGGAGGGCATAATCTAAAAGTTTGGGGTGTGGAACCTTCCTTGAAGTCAGGAAATCTTGTATGGGACAGGGTAAAATAGCAAAACTCAGGTGCCACGATATTTTTAGTGAAATAATTTTACAGGAATCTCAAATGGAGAATGGAGCCATTCCATTTAGCATGCTTTGGCTGTCTGTAGTGAAATACCTCACTCAGACCGCTGCAAAGTTAAGAAAATGTATAAATTCCAATATGAAGAAGTACAGAGAAGGGTAATCTCCAGAATTAGTTGAGTTAATGGCCAGGCCTGTGACCAAAACCCATCTTTCTTTCTACATCTCTGTTCTATCATCCTAATTATAGACTCCACTTTGATACTGCTTCCGTTGTATTCTTAAAACAGCTGCTAGAAATACCTAGGTAATGTTTATTGGTTCATGTCCAGTGGAAGAGAAAGAGAGAAGGCTCTAGCCTAAGCATGAATCGTAATTCCCTCTTTTAAGCATGTTTGGTCCACTTGAGTTGCCATTTCAACAATTACAGTCACCAGGCTCCTTCTCTGGAACTAAGGATGAAATAGGTGACAATAACTAACTAACTAACTAACTAACTAACTAACTAACTAACTAAAATTAAAGCTGAAAGATTCTATTAGGAAGAAGAAAGAGTAGGTGTCAATAGAATCCATTACCTAGAAAGTTCTCTTACCTCTCCAAACACAACCCATTCCCTGAGACAAACAGTCTTCATTTTTTCACCATAGTTATTTTTTTTCCTGCTCAAGAAATTCATAAAAATGGAACCATATAGTATGTACTCATTTAGGTATGACTTCTTTGCTTCTGCATAATGTCCATGAGATTTACCTTTTTGGTGTGTGTATCTGTACGTGGTCCTTTTTATTGTTGAGTGGTACTCCGTTGTATGAACATACCACATGGACATTGGGTTGTTTGTTTGGTCTTTGGTAATTTTGGATAAACCTACTATGATCATCTTGAACAAATCTCTGGGGGACCAAATGTATTTTTATTTCTCTTGGGAAACTACCTAGAAGTAGAATTGCTGTGTCATAGGGTAGGTGTATGTTTAACTTTATAAGAAATTACCAAACCTTTCTTCAAAGTGATTTTATGTAACCAGACCTGAATATAACAGAGACAGGAACAGGAACAAGGTCTGCAGCATTAGCATTTGTGGTTATGAATTTGTCAAATAAAATTTAATTTATTATGGACTAATTCTTCATTTCCAAATTACCGTATGTAGAGAGAGATGTGAGACATAGGTCTTATATACTGAGAAGATACACTAATTCCTTCCAGGATTAATGAATACCAAATGAATATCACTGGCATGTGATATTTGAAGCCCAGAGTAGAAAGAGTGTATGTATCTTCCGGATGGAATGAGTACTCAGTCAACACTCTCTTAGAGATTCAGAAATCGAGTCTTCAGTAACACTTAGTCACTAGAGCAAAGGAGGGCCAGGACATAGGACAGGAGATAATTCATCATTTTTTTAATAACATGAAATGCCAAAAAAAGTTGTATTCACTGAATGGCATAGATTTTCACTAAGTTAGGAAGGGCCTGTCCCTTGTTAAATTATGGACAATAATCAGTTTTACGTCCATGCTATGGGCCATCACGCCATCCCTGGTAGGTCAACCTTTGACTCACCTGCATGTTCCTTCACCAGAAACTGATGGATAACTTCATGTCTATTTATATGTCACCATCTGTTATGAACTGAATGTTTGTGTCCTCCCAAAATTCATATGTTTACATCCTGACCCTCAACATGATTGTATTAGGAAGCAGGGCCTTTTGGAGGTGAATAGGTCATGAGGGTGGAGCTTTCACAAATATTTAATGCCCTTATAAAAGAGACCCCAGAGAGCTCTCTTGTTCTTGCTGCCATGTGAGCACACAGAAAAAGACAGCTCTCTATAAACCAGGAAGTGGGCTCTCACCAGACGTGGAATCTTCCAGTACCTTGATCTTGGACATCCCACACTCCAGAACTGTGAGAAATAGATGTGTCTTGTTTAGGCCACTCAGGCTATGGTATTTTTGTGATAGCAGCCTGAACAGACTAAGACACCATCCATCTGGGGTGTGGGTGAAGTCTAAGACATGCAATTCTAATACAAATAGAGTTCAGAAGGTCAATTTGTTATGACCTAGTAGTTCTACCTGTTATCTTGGCCTACGATTTACCTCTCTAAGTCTTGAATGGACATTTGCAGATAAGCAGCTCTTTCCTTTCTCTTCTCTCCTCTTTTCCTTTCCTTTTATTTCATTTTTCTTTCTTCTTTTTTTTTACTAACAATTATTTAAAGCTAGGTTTTCATCTATACCTCCTAGTTTTCATGATCTTGTAAATATAATACTATGTACCTCCCCCTTCCTCTTATCACCTAGATACAAACTGTTCTGTATGACTATTTTTTTCTAATATACCCAAAGGGTGCCACCATCAGCTCAAAAATGTACTCTTTTTTTCAGTTTTATTGAGAACTAATTGACATACATCACGGTATAAGTTTAAGGCATACAGAGTGATAGCTTGATTTACATGTATTATGAAATGATTACCACACTAGGTTCCGCTAACATCCATCTTCTTGTATAGATACAATAAAAATGTATTCTTGTTACTCCATTTATGCACGTGCTCAGGGGCATCCTGGTCACTAAACGAAAGCTGATGCACAGCCAGACTTTAAAAGTGTCAACTCTGTTTAAAATTTCTTTCCTTTTCTTCGTGCACAAGATACTACTATTCGTTATTGGCAGACAAAGCTAAACAATTACAGGCCTACTGCAATAATTTTTTCCACTCTGTTTTGAATAAAACCACTGGATTGAGGTCATTGTTTTTATTAGAGAAAAGACGATAATGTGATTATCGTATTTCTAGTTTGGGATCTGGGTCTCTGTTTTGTTGCAGTGACTACTGTGGGAATCATCTTCTCTGTTGCTTACAAGTGTTTATTTGGGCTCTTTTTCTAGTTATTTGTGAGGTTTGGGGTGAAGTGGGGAGTTGGGTATCATCCTTTACAACCCCTTTGTTAAAATAATTAAAATTCCCTAAAGAAGAGAAACTTTCTCTTTCTCTCCCTCTCTCTGTCTTTTTTTTTTCTTTTGTCTCTTGGTAGATCAGTCAAGTCTCTGGATTCACCTCTATATCCTCATCACTTTCAGGGGGCTTACAATCCTCTCCTAAGAAGACACTGCATCTGGCTTCACCATTTTAAGCTCATTCTCATCATCACTCTAAACTCCTACAACTGCCAGGATGCCAGACCCAGCCAGCTTGATCCTTCCCTTCATTTCCCCAAATCACCACTCACACAAGGTTATTGCATATTAGAGACACTTACCAAAGGGGTTGCAAAGGGTAATTAGAGCCCAAGGAGGAAAAAAATCCAAATTCAAATAGAAATCACTGTCCTAAAAAGTTATCATCTCTTCCATGCCATAGGGAGTTTCTTGCTGACTATATTGCTTCGTTAGATGTCAGCTTATCACTGTCTCCTTGTGCCTCTCTCTCTACCTAATACCCTTAGCTACTTCTACCAGGCTACCAAACTCCAAACCTCCACAATGCTATTGCTTTCTCATGCAGAGCAGTTTCGTTTCCTTGTCTTGCTCTCCCTCATGCTCAGATAGACCCTGAGACCCTTAACTTTCCTAACGTTGTGGACTCAGTAGGGTTTAATATACTAAAAGCAATGAGAATCCTTTTCTTAAAAGCAATGCGTATTTGATCCTGCTACATCTCTAGTTATATACCTACCTCTTTTTTCCTATCTATTGAAATTCCTTATCCATTTCTTCATTCCAATTATAATTTGAATCAGTTCTGAACCCAATGATTTAAATAATTTTTGAATAATCTTCGTATATAAAGCAGTGAACACGAACCACATTGCATTCAGATTAAATTTTCCTTCAGAAGGCCCAAAGTAGTTTCTTCTTCATATTTACATATGAAACTGGGCATACAGGAAAGGGTTGCCTAGTGGGATAAAACAATTATTAACAAAATAGTAAATCATAGTGAATTGAAATAGCAATCTTGTACTATTTTTCTTAGTTTTGTGAAGGGCATGGTTGACTGAAAGTTTTGGGGATGTGAACCAAAGACATCCCATCCACACAGCTACCCCATATTTCTGCCTCTTCATTCCTAAAGTCCATTATGTACAAGTGGACTGATGACTGCACCAGGTTCCACCACTTTAACATGACTCAAATATCCAGTTGAGTACCCTGAAAAGAGATATGACCCCACTTCTGCAAAGAACTTAGATAAGACCTAGCAAGTGCTTAAATAATGTTAGCTATGATTATTATTGAGAGGTGGGATGGAATGGTAGTTAAGAGATTAGGCTCTGGAATGAGACTTCCTGGATTTAAATCCTGACATACTACTTACTTACCATGACTTTAGGCAATTAGCTTAAATTTTCTGGAACTCAGTTTCTTCTCCTGCAAAAAAAGGGTCGATAATGATGACAACTATATCAGAGGGTTGCTCAGAGGATTAAATTACTTAATATATGTAAAATGCTTAGAATGGTGCCGACCATTGTGAGTGCTTAATAAGAGGTCCCTTCCTTTGTTTTTGTTTTTGCTGGAGGTGGCCTGGACTTGCTTCCTCTATGCTTCATGGCTTTGATCTTTTAGAGGTTGGTGGAAAATATGGAATTGTTTTGAGTGCTATATCCAAATAGTAGTAGTGGGAAAGAGCTGGTCTTAAAATCGTTATTGCTACTACAGATCAGCAAGTTTTCTGGTATGCCCAGAAAACTTTAGAAAGGGGTCCCACTGGGAAATCTGAAGTATGTGTGATGATACTAGTGGAAGGTTGGCAGTGTATATTCAATGTTCAAATTGAGAAAAGGAAAAAAGAATTCAGGATGAATGAAATCAAATGTCTTTCATCTGGGGATCTAAGGATACTCACAACTTTGAACAACTCATTATAGGAAAAAAAAATGGAAATCTTGCCATGCAAAGTATTTCTTCTATTTTTTCTTTAGTGCTGACATTTGGAAATTTTGTTAGTCTAAATGTGTATAATGCATCACGTTTATTCATCATGCTCATTTTTTGGCAATTGGAAGTCATGAGGATTTTATTAGGGTTTTCTGAATGGGTTGTGGGAGGCCTTTTAATCCCACTTCTGCCAGTGTTTCCCCAGCTCCTGGCACTTATTAGTGGTGTTTATACCTGGAATGGGTCTGGTGAACCTTGGTAAAGGTTAGAACATCTCACTGGGACCTTATTTTGGTTTTATTCAATTCCATGAGACTCTCATTCTTCAGTTTCTGGAATTCGGGTCTGGAATTTGTTGGCTCCGTTTGGCAGTATGCAGGTTCTGATTTGTAATAGAGGGCTGGGAAAATAATCATGCATCTGCTGGGAGGTAGGAATTGAGCCAGGGCAACTGCTTGAAAGCATTTGACTTTCAACAACACAGACCGGCTGTCTGTGCTTCCACATATGCAACTCTGTGAACAAAGGCAGAGAGGGGTATAGGGAGCGTACATGGCCTCTTATTTACCAGGAAGGGACTGTGCAATTTACTGGCATCTTCAAAAATCTAGCTGCGTGACTCTGTGGATATATGCATGGAAGTGAGTATAAAACCGAGCAAATGGGAAACAATGAGCACAAAATCCCAGCATCCTTCAGACCTTGGCTGGAGTAAATGAAGTGGTCTCTGTATGAAACAGAACAAAAAATGGATTTAGAAGAGGAAGAAAGCCAAAGTCACGCAAATCCACAAAACCAAAACTGCATGTATGATCTTTTATCATGCTGCTCTATCAACTTAAAAGCAATAAGCATCATAGAAGTGCTATTGGCAGGGTTTTATCTTGAGCAAACTTCTCCTTTACATTATCTTGCAATCAAGTTTCATGTTTTAATTGAAATCTGACTTTAATGCTTAATGTACACAGATTTACATTCTTAAATGAAAATTCCAGGATAACTTTTTGATTGTGTCAGACAGGGTACTACGTGAGTTACTTGTTAGTTCATTTTGCTGATGGTAAGGAATAGATTTACTGCAGTCTAAAAAAATAATAGAAATGGAAATTTAAGTGTTTCATGTTGGGAATAGAAATGGCTTTAGAAACTTTTCCTTGGGTCGTATTTAAGAAAGGGAGTATTGGGATACTTGGTTCAATTAATTCCATTATTCATTCAGAAGCATTTATTCAGTGACTCCTGAGTGCCAGGCACTTCACTGGCTCTAAAGTTGCAGCTGCCTAAGGTTTGTTTCTTGGCCTGGAGAAAATCGCAAACTAAGGAAAAGCCAACACTAAACAAGCAAACATGATAAAACAGAATTATGCAGTCTTTGACAGAGGCATCTAATATGTATGTACACACTGGCAGATAGTTGGGGTTCAACTTCAGCTTCCAATGCTTACAAACACTTTGATCTTGTTTAGTTATTCACCTCTCTGAGCCTCAATTTCCTATCTCGCAATTGGAGCTAAAATTAGTACCTACTTCATAGGGTGGTTTTGAATATTAAATAAATCAATCCCTGTGATATGTGTAACAACACCAGCACATAATAAATCCTTAATATGTATTTTATTATTATTAGTTTTGATACCAATCTCAGAAATTGGAAACATATTACAAACATCCTGCTTTCCCATGATATCCTATACATAATAATATCACCCATGCGTTTATCTCATTGGTTTATTTAAGAAATGTGATAATGATGCCTGTATGTATTTCAACGATTCATCCATTCTATGCCTTGGAATAGTATCTATGTGCTATTTATATCTCCAGGCTATACATCTAACTTATTTCTAAGGTAAGTGACCTCAACTCCTTTTATATCCAACTTAAATACTCAACATTTCCATTTGAATGTTTTTTTAGTTTGGATTAATTTGGCCACATATGACAAAAAAACCAGTGCATAAGGAAGATAGAGTTTATTTTTCCTCAAGTAAGAGAAGCCTGGAGGTAGGATATCCATGGCTGGTTGTGATCAGGTACCCAGGCTCTTTTTTAACAGTTTCCTTTAAGCTTAAAGTGTAGGTCTCTTCCACCAGCTCCATGATGGCTGCTCAAGCACCTGCCATCATGTCTACATCCCAAAGATTAGGAAGAATAAAGAGATGAGAAAGAGGGGTCAAAGGCACCCTCTAGATATTTTGTGAAGAAATTTCTCATTTAGCTTCCTCAGAACAATTCTTTCGGCATCTTTTTGGCCATAACTCTGGCACATGGCCACAACTAGCCCCAAGAGAAGCTGGGCAGTGTGGTCTTTACTTGAATCATCCATGTGTCTAGCTGAGGGTGGGAGTCTAATATTAAGAGAACAGAAGAAAAGGTATATTGGAGGAGCATACATTCATCATTCAGGCAGTTTTGATAGAGCTGAAGCATGGGAAATGCCATGAACTTCAAACTGACCGCTACCTACTGGCTAGGTGACTTTGGGTAAGGTGCTTCATTTCTCTATGCTTTAATTTACTTATCAGGAGCACAGGTATATTTCAAGAACAAACGAGGTACTGCATGTCAGAATTTAGAACAGTGCTGTGCTCATAGAAAGTGCTTATTTCAACGTATGAGAAGTCACTGGAGAAGACGGGGTAGGAGAATGCTGTCATCTGATCAAAGTGTTATAATGACCACCCTAGCCAGTACTGGGAACATGTAGAGAAGGAAGAGAAGTGTAGATGTAGGGGGAGAGTTAGAAGACTACGGCTGTAGAAGCAGTGATAGGGGACAGGATGGTGCCAGTGGAGTTGTGAGAAGTAGTTGTATTTAGGATATATTTTTTTTTTTTTTTTAAAGATTTTATTTATTTATTTTTCCCCCAAAGCCCCAGTACATAGTTGTCTGTCATAGCTGCACATCCTTCTAGTTGCTGTATGTGGGACGCGGCCTCAGCATGGCTGGAGGAGTGGTGCCTCGGTGCGCACCCGGGATCCGAACCCGGGCCGCCGGCAGCAGAGCGCACGCACTTAACCGCTAAGCCACGGGGCCGGCCCTAGGATATATTTTGATGGTGAACAAATCAGATTTACTTATGTGGGCTGGGAGATAAGTGTTAAAATGACAATCTTTTTGATCACTATGCTATTATAACCATCACCTCCCCTCATTCACATGGTATACCACCACAATGTTTTGCACATGGTAAGGGCTACACAAACGTCATAGTTAATTCAACTGGAAAGTTACCTGTCCTAATTATTTTGGGGATCTCACATTCGTTCTTAGACTCATATTGATTTATACAGTAATCATAAAGTTATAATCACATATAGTGAAAAGTGTTCTGATTAATATGTCAAGAAATCATGTCATTTAGGGGAATTGAATTTTAAATAATTATATAACTCCTACTAAGAGCTGAAAACCACTGCTAGAGTTTTTGCTTCTGTACCATGCTTTAAATACAAAGACATTGAAAATAGATAATATTACTGTTAATTTAGTCAGTATGGTGGAGGGAAAAGAATAGAACTATATAAACAAGCTGACTGAGGTTCAAATACCCGCTCAAATAAGTTTTCTGAGTTAAGTTTTTCTAAGTTAAGTTTTCTGAGTGTCCATATTATTTGAATCTTTATTCCAAAAATATTTCCAATTCAGGTCTCTGAACGGTACATTTTCTAAGGCCTTGTATGTCTGGGATTTTTGTCATTGTTGTTATTGTGCCATCCATTTAAGTTATAACTAAGCTGGTATCAACTTATTCATTTTCTTTAATATTTTGGGAATATTGTACCGTCTCCCTATGCCCGTTGACATCTGACATGCTTTGATCCTTGTATTTCTGTGGGTGATCTCTTTCTGTAGGCTTATAGAATTTTCTTTTGTCTTTGGTGTTTTCCCATTTCACCTTATCTATCCTCTTTGCCAATGTGTAGATCACTTAAATTTGAGATTTTTCATCTTTCATCTGTTTCTCCTCCTTCTGTTTTTATGCTTTTTATTTTCTGGTACTCCTACTATCTGATATTGGCATTTCTCTCTCTCTGTATATCCTCTATATCTCTTTATTCCTTCCGGCTACCTTTGGGAGAGTTCATGCATCTGATCTGCTAACTCTAATTTGTTCTTCAGTGGATTCCCTCTTATTACTTATCCAATAGATTGTTTCATTTGTTTCACCTCATTTTTCTTCTTTGTTGATTCATTATTGTAATTTCTTTCTGATTTAATTTTGCCCATATCTTTTTTATCTCCTAATTATAAATGATATATCACTATTATTTTAAATTATATGAATGTCTGTTTCAGTAACTATGCTTTGAATGCTATGTTTTCCAGTAAGTCTTTTATATTTAAGGTAGTTATATACCTCAGGTGTCCTCATGTGTGACTTCATGCTCCTCTAGAGAGGCGTATCAGCCATACTGTCTGCATTGTGTATTGGAAAGGGCTAAAGCCAGGCACTAGCCTGTGTTGGTCTCATGGAGTTTAGGTAGAAGTGAATACTGAGTGCCAGGGTGGATGACTTCACAGCCACAACATGCCAAGAAATGTCTGGGGTGAGGTTGTCACTGTAAACCCTTAAAGAGAAGCAGCTTTGTGGGAGCCACTGTGTCCAGACTGTAATCCAACCATACTGGATATTTGAGGGGGAAGTAGTGGAGGAGTAAATTCTCATGGTTTTCTGGTCAACCCTCTCTTGTTTCATTCAACTCCTTGTCTCAGTAGGGAGCAGGGCTTTTGCTCATCTGATAGCTCTCCCATGGTCTTCCGTACTTACGTCTGCACTGCTGCTGTTGATTGCTCTAGTGTAAGGGTCCAGTACAATTTTCTAAAGTCTGTGCTGGGGAGAGGCAAGAACAGAATGTAAACGTCTGTTCCCAATCTCTTCCTGTCATCTATTACCGTCCTTGCCCCTGGGTTAACATGCTGATCCTCATTCTTCCTCCATCTATCACACCCCAATTCAAGAAAACGGTCTGTCTCCCCAAGGGTGTGTCATTTCTATTGTTGCAGGGTTTCTTTTTGTTGTTATTGTTAATTTTAATTCCTGGTTTAAGTCCAAGTTCTTCTCCAGCTTCTATAGTTTCTCTGAATTGATTTCATAAGAGGAAACAAGTAGTTTATGCCAGTTAGTCATCTTGTATGATCCTTTTCTCTTTAACATATAAGAGTGAAAAGGCCTTCAAAAATCTTCAGGGAATACATTCTAAGTTGAACATATCTATTAATAACAATGTGATCTTTCATTTTCACATGTTTAGGCTTTGATTTTATTTTTAAAGTTTTGCTTAACCTCCCCCGCCAACATTTTCTCTCACTTTTTTTCAAATCATTGGATAGAAAGAGTGTAATATTTGCTTGTAAAGTTGCCTGTACATATGCATCTTGAAAAATTGATTAATTTCCTAAAATGTAAGTTCTATTTCTATTGTCACACTTGTAAGATGATAAAACAGTAGGCCTGCAATATGATATACTATAGTTATATTTTATTTATCTTTATTGCCGTGGCTTTGCAAAAACAAATACTTCACCAACAAATAAAGTAGACAAAATAGGCTTGGCTACAGAAATATTGCAAATAAAGTTGGAGAAAGTGACAGCTCTCTGCTCTTCCAAATATTGTAAAAACAATTGCTGTGAAAAGAGATTGTTGTTTTTTCTACCTATCCATTTATTTTTCCTCCTTCTTGAATTTGTTGAAGTGGGTTTTTGTGTTATCATCAAATGGTACATATTTTGGTGACCCAAACTCAATAGGTACTTAAAGATTCATTTAATGTATGGCTTATTTTTTGGTTTCAGAAGTCCAAAGCTAATTATAATTATAATATATTCATTAGTGTGCTTATCTAGATGAAGCTAATGAACATGATTCACTGGAATTTAAAGAAGCACATTAAATAATAATAGGAATTTCTTTTTTTTTTTTTTTTTAAAGATTTTATTTATTTTATTTTTTCCCCCCAAAGCCCCAGTGGATAGTTGTGTGTCGTAGCTGCACATCCTTCTAGTTGCTGTATGTGGGACTCGGCCTCAGGATGAACGGAGAAGTGGTGCCTCGATGCGCACCCGGGATCCGAACCCGGGCCGCCAGCATCGTAGCGCGCGCACTTAACCGCCAAGCCACAGGGCCGGCCCGAGGAATTTCTTAATGATTAAGAAACATCAAGGGCTCTATTAGAAAGAGGAAGGTTGCAGGAGGAAAACAAATGTGTGCCGGCTTTCTAGACTAGCTCCTTACGCTACTGTATAATTTGGGTGTTAACCTGGCACATTCTGCAGTTGTTTAAAACACATTTATTGAATGTTTTACAATTATGTGTTTTCCCTGTTTGTTTGGGTAGGTGACCTTTGGTTCAGCTTCTGTGTATGTACACAATTTAATTGAAGCTTTTAGAGAGTTCTAAGGAAATGGAATTAGTTTTCAAGATGTTGTCTTGGAGAAATCTAGCCAGGAGGCGTGAAGGTTCTGGGGTTAAATAATTGCCTATATAATGGTAGGACTATATCATTTATTTTCTCTACTCCATTTTCTTTTCTTTTCTCTCTTGCCATACAGTATATTTTTCTCTTGTTGGTAAGTATGCATTGTGAGATGACTAGAAACTAGGATTAACAAAATCGATTAGACAGGATGCAATAAGACCTTAAACAAATCAGTTTCAGATTATATGTATGTTAAGGCAAAGAAATTCATTTTATATATTATGAACAATACCACCATGAGATATGATATAATCAAATGAGACTGGTTTCAAAAGGTCACGCAGCAAAATATATACTTAGGAATTATTTCCAAAGCCAATGCTGTTAAGAAAAATCCTTTTTAGTGGAAAAATCACTTTTATAATATGGATTGGAATTAAAAAAAAATGCCACAGTTATTCGCAACCAATTCTAATAAAAAATATAATAAAGAAGTTCTATCATTATTGGTAATATTTTTATGTGGTTAGTAAAAAAACGAAATGTAATTTAGAGAAAAGTGAATAATTTTCGTAGGTTCCAAACTGATTGAGGCAGCAATTTCTGAAAGAGGAATTCCAGATGTGATCGAACACGAAGAGCATCATTAAAATAATATATAGACTCTCTATCAGTCGATAGATAGAGAGCACATGTTTGTATGTCTAAGTCCCACTATGTTTGTAAATAAATCAGACTCATCCTTATAGAGTCACATTTTGTGCACATGTGCTATGAGTGCAGGATACTCCCTACCATTTCATGTATTGGGAGAAGAGACAAAAAAAGAAAATAAAAGAAGAGACAGGTGTTAAATTCTGTTCATTTGCAAGAAAATTCAGCTAGACTGAAAACTTTGAAGTGAAGAAACAATCTTTCAGGCAAGCATAATATATTACCCAACGATTGTACCTGATGCACTGAGTTTGCTGGTCATCGCATGACAAAAATAAAAAAAAGTAGTCTATTTTGACTCACATGTCTATCAACTCTTTTTTATTAGAGTCCACAAATATGGGGGAACTGAGCAGAGTTAGATGCTAAAAGAAAAGGAAGAAGAAAATACAGTTGAATATGTCTGAAGTTTATCCATATGCAGAATAACAGAACTTGGATATGAGTTCTAAAGGAAATCACCCTCAGTACCAGCCTTTAGTACCAAGAAGCTATAGAGGACATTTGTCCATTTCTTTCTTTCCTTCTTCCTTTCTTCCCTTCCCTTTCTCTTTCTCTCTCTTTCCACCTCCTCCCTTCCCTCCCTCCCTTTCTTCCTCTTTTTTTTTGCTTTGGTCTGTCCAGTGTATGAACCCCCTTCTTATGTTTGGAGAATTTTCTTCTCCATGAGCCTTGGTTGGGTACAACCTACCTGCAACTGTAGAACCTGACCAAGATCTTCTGAGCTTTATGGCAGCTGAAGCATGAGTATGTGACTTGTTATCAGCAATCAGGGCTTGGCAATGGGGCAGGAAAAGTGGTGCATTCAACCTGGTCACAGAGGGGAAAGCCACATGTTCCCAGTTGCAGATGTGCTGTGTACCAGGGGCAGCATCCGGTGTCTGGTGATGGAAAGTGTAGACACCAATGCAGAGGAGATAGAGTGATTGTTATCCCCAGACTGGCAAGATTCTCCTTTATTCATTTTAATATTTATTGAGATCTCACTGTGGCCCTAACACTGTTCTAAACACTTTTCATTGATTAAACTCATTTATTATTTATAAAAATTATCAGAGGTAGGCACTATTTTTATCCCCATTGCACAGATGAAATAATAAGGAATGGAAAAAATAAGCAATTTGTCTCAAATCAGGCAGATATTAAGTGGCAAAGTTGAGATCCTGGTAGCACGGCTTTGGTATTTGAGCCAATTTGCTGTCTAGAATCTCTCTGCTAACGCCCATTTTCCAAGCCTAGTACCAGAGATTTCCAATAATTCTATAAGGTACCCAACATTCTTTCAATATACTATTTTTACGTTAAAATATCCAGAGTCAGTTTTAGTTGCTTACAGCTAAGGACCCTGCTTGATACCATAGTTATTCCATAAATGAATTAGCTGTATAATCATAAGGAGATCAATTAATCTTTTCAGGTTCATACATATACATTTACATATTTGTAAATATTACTTATTACCCTATCCTACAAGAATTGTAAGAATCAAATAAAATAATATTTGGAGAAGTACTTTGTGAACCTATAAGATTAAATTCATTTAATTTTACATCAACAAACATTATTCCTAACCTCTTGGATGTAATCCCCTTATGGAGATATAGACAACATGATAGTAGATGTCACCCGCTGACTATCACAACACATCTGTCATTGTCCAGACAAGAAAACAGAAGCTACTATACATATCCAAACAGAGAAGAATTTATTGCAAAGAATTGGCTATAAAAGTGTTGGAAGAGTTTGAGAAGCAAAAGGAGGGAAGGTGGCTTTACTTAGACTTCAATAATTACAGGAAGCTTGTGCTGTATCTATTCCCGTAAGAATAAAAGTGAGAAGGAGGTATAATCCAGAGAGCAGTAATTATAGAAAGCCCATTATCTCGCTGGAGCTGAAGGCCTGGTGTGGAGTTGGCTACCAAAAGATAATATTTGACACATTACGTTAAATTCTAGAACCGTCAAGATTCAGAATGGGAAAGAAGTCTTTGGGACTTTATGTTTTAATTTAGCTTGGTATAGAGTTAGGTGATTCCCTATTCTTTTTCTTTTAACTTTTGTCTCTGGGTCCTGATATAGTTACTAAAGGAATTAAAATAATTTCTCCATATCATGGTATATAGGAAGGCATGGATCCCTCTGTAAGCTAATGACATGCTTTATCATTAAGAACTAAATATGCACTTAAAATGTAGTCATAACTGTCACTTTATTAGTTTCTGAGAGAAAATTTTCACGTCAATTCTGCTAAAAAAGTTTTTTGAGCGGTTATTCTTCAACACCTAAATGACCACCAACAAAATATAATCTATCTAAAATGTTAATTCAAAATGTGGTTTGAGAAATGTCATATTTATAGTTAATTCACCCTGATGGGCACTTTAGGATAGAGTGCCATCAAAAATCAATAGATCAATAAATTATTTTATCAATATTCATCAATATTTTCTTCTATTCATATAAAAATTTGAATCATCTCTCTTACACGTATTTATTTACTCTCAATTTAAGGAAACAAAATGTCATTAGCATTTGTTGAGTACATACTACGGGGTAAGAGCATACCCAGGTACATGACATATGCTATCTGATTTTACTTCCTAATAATCCCGTGGGGGGTGTTAATAACTGTTTTTACATTTAAGAAAATTGAGACTCAGGGAGGTTAGAGCTAGGAAGTGGAGGAGCTGAGATCAGAACTCACATCTTGCTGATTCCAAAGCAAATACAAATTTCAACACAAGAAACTACATGAAAAATTCCTTGCAGGAACAAAAATTAAAGCTGTTACTACCTACAGATAGGAGGCACATATAATTTGGTTCCTATGTTTCCAAAACATAAAAGAAATTTTGTGGTATTTAAAGAATATGTATTTTTTTTTTTTCAGATGAGGAATTGTGGAGTTGGGACAGAAATCCCAACTCTAAGGAGTATTGTAATCTCATGGCAGCACTGGGGGAGCAGGGCAGACTGTCCTGGGACCTGAATTCAGATTTATGTAAAGGAGTGGAGAAGAGGCCATAGAAATGGTAGCAAGTGTAAAGAAATTGAATGAGGTAGAAAATACCTCGTTCTAGAGAATATAGAAATAGACACAGAAGTCCAGACCTGTTCTAAGCATGGGAGGTTGTCCAGAGCTGAGCTGAACTGGAGAGAGCTGATCCGCCAGGTGTCAGAGGAGTTGATTAAGACAACAAGCCAAAATGAAAATAGTCACAGCTTCAACCACTGGCTGTGAGAGTCTAAGCAAGAGGCTCAGCAGGAGAGTGCGGGCTCCCCCAGTGTTTCCTTTTCCCGCGTGGAATGTCACCAGGTGAGGATCAGGTGGCTCAGTGCCCATGTGGGGGTCATCTCATTCCTAATGGAGCCCGGAACCAAAGGCCCCTGACCTTTTATGGACCTGTGGGCCGAGAAGAGGGAGAGAGAAGGGCTAACCGTGGAAAAGTATTGAGCATTGAGTTAAAGTGGAGAAAAGTGTGTCAAGGATCCTCCTTCCCTACAAGGAGGTCTCAGCAGAGGCGCCTGGGGGAAGCCTCAGCTGAAGGCACCCTCTAAAGAGGCCCCTGAATGAAGGCGCTTGGGTTAGGAATGCAGTGATGCAGAAGAGCATGGTTGGCCTGGGGGACCAAGACTTGATGGCGACTCCAGAGACTGCAATGACCCGGCTGTGCACGGGTCTCCTGGGGAGGGCAGCTTCCCCCACAGGGACTGCCAGCTAAAGCCTTTTTAATTGCCTGTGGTCAGGCTGAAAAATCCTTCATAGGATCCAGGCTTGGAGCCAGACGTCTCAGAGGTAAGAGGAGAGCAGTGTTGCTGTCAGAGGCAGGCAGAGTGACATTGCAGACAACTGGGAATCGACGCAGTTTCTAAATGGAGGTGGAACACGAATAGGCATCAGGGAAATTTTTCCACAGAAAATCTCAGCAGAGAGAAGCTGAGGCAGCTGTGACCATGATCTCCCCGCCACAGCGTGGCACAGAAGACAATAGCAGTTAAAAGACTGATGACAGAGGACTCTGTGTCCCTAGCCTTCTCCCTTAACCAAGAGTTTTGATGGCCGCTGCAGATGGCACCGGCCTCTAGCATAACCCTGGTGTAGGGGTGAGAACTGAGGTTAAGTGCTTAGCCATCTGAGCAGAATAGATTTGGAAGGTAATTAAGCTGAGTTGGAGGAAATTAAGTTCTAATGCGAGCTGTGATTCACATGTGCTGCTGTGCTGCTAGCAGGGACTAATAGAATAATAAGCATTTAGTTTTAATGAGCATTTATTGTATGCCTGATGTTTTAAATATAACATTAATATTAAATAAACTTTTTGGAAATTAGTGAAAGAAAAGAGGCAAGACTCTTGGAAAAGATATACTAGGCACTATTATTGACCCTTCCTCAGTATCTATGATTTACAGTGTTACACAAAATGCTGAGGTGTCATGTTACCTTGGCCAAAAGGGCTCTATGTCTAAGAATGTCAAAATCAGCACAGGAAAAAAAAAGGGGGAGAAAAAATCATGTGAAAATGTTATGGGTTTTATGAATAGTTATAATAGGGAGTGAATCTGTTGATAATATTGGAATCATGAAAAAAATTACACTATATTTTATTTTTAGTAGATAGCTCAATATCTTATTTTATATGTAGTACATAGCTCATATTTTATAGCAAAATTTTGGGAGTGTATATAAATTCTTTTGGGGGCTATAAATTCTTTGTAAAGCTGGGTAGTCTTAGTTTAAAAGATTATTAGAAGGACTATGTTAGAGTCGAGTCTAAAATTTATCCTAAAAGGTATTTCACTGATATTAAAGGATTTTAAAAAGGATAAAATCTAATCAAATTGCATTCTAGAAAGATCACTGTGGTAACAATGAGATGGAAGTTAGTGGAATTAGAAGGATATGACTATAATCCAGTTAATAAGGGATGAAAGCCTGGAGAATGGCTGGAGGAATAGCAGAGGTGAAATGATTTTAAGAGCATGGAAAAGGGACATGTTTGTGTTGAGGTGTCTGAGACATCCAAGTGATAATGTTCAAGAGGTATTGGATGTATAGATTTGGAGATCAACAGAGAATTCTAACTAAGTACACAAGTGTTGGAAAGAGCATGTACTCCTTCAGGCCAGAATTACTTGTCAAATGTGTCTAGCATGCCACAGTTACTGAGCTAGGTGCTGATGAGACAACGACGGTGAACCAGACACCTCTCCTCAAAGAGCTTACAGTCCGCTGGGCAATGAGAACAACTGTTCAGAGTTATAATTGGGCATTGATGCACGTGACAAATGTTCTTGAATCGATTGGTTGGGAGAAAATGAACATCCTTAGTCATCTGTTTTGCAAAAACTGGTAATTAGGGGCCTCACAGGATTTATTAAAAAAAGTAAGTATTATTGATATTTCCTTTTAATGTTTGTGTTTTTTTAGTGCAAAACTAATACATACTCATTATGCAAGGAACAGATAAGCAAAATAAAATAAATCAAAAATTTACAGGGTCTAGCCCGGTGGCCTAGCGGTTAAGTGCGCTCGCTCCGCTTCTGCGGCCCTTAGGTTCGGATCCCTGTCGCGGACCGATGCACTGCTTGTCAAGCCATGCTGTGGTGGCGTCCCATATAAAGTAGAGGAAGATGGGCATGGCTGTTAGACCAGGGCCAGTCTTCCTCAGCAAAAAGAGGAGGATTGGCATCGGATGTTAGCTCAGGGCTAATCTTCCTCACAAAAGAAAAAGAAAAAAGAAAAAACAATTTGCAGTGTTCCTAATATATGTCAGATATTGTGGCGTGTGCTGACAATGAATTTCTTGCCCTCTCTGCTCCAAAGATAAGTGTGCTTGTTCCCATTAGTCTAGAGGTTTGTACATGTAGTATCCTTTTTTCTTTTTCTTCTTTATCTCCACTTTCACCTTGTTTACTCCTATTTGTCCCTCCAGTTTCCACCTTTTGTGTTTCTTACTCTGGGATGCCTCTTTTGACCTATGATAGCTCCCAGGCAGGTCAGGTTATATGCTTCTATGGTATCTCACACTTACCCAGCCCTTGGTGTATTTCCCAATGTGTTGTAATTGCTTGTTCACTAGTACCCGGTGATTTGGCTAAAAATAATTTGGTCAAAAGCATACTAGTCAACTTGACTGTATGTCTAAAATGAAAATTTTATTGAAAATCAGTATTTCCAGTCACAGGATTTGGGTTTTAACATTGATGATTTGGGCACACGTGAGGTCATTTGCAATTCTTCATGAATCATCATACATTTTGCCCATTCTTTACTAATTGTTTCTGATCTTCCTTTCTTTTAAATCAGTTTTTTTCCTCATTTTTCAGCCAATCTTCCTGTTTTACAATCTTTACAATTGTAAAAGGCTCACATAATTTATGGGATTATTTTAAGCAAATTAAATGATCAGTCATGGTGACTGAGATGAGAACCTGGAAAGCTTACTAGGTCTTATAAGCCATTTAAGACATTCATTTCAGCAAATGACCTAAAGATCAACTTCTAGTACTTGACCTCTACTGTTAGTAGCTTTACTTTAGTGACAATTGCTCTCTTATTCTAACTCACTCTTGTCACATACCTGGTGACATAAAAATGAAATGGTAGACTCAATGTTATTTATTATTAGTCTAGATTATATGCACAGTCAAATGAGGAAACATTTAGCATTTGAATCATTTAAAATAGAGCTATGAGTTGATGTTCCATCTTTTAAAGTCATATGGCTTAGGAATACAAGATCCCTTGGCCAGAGAAAAGCCAGTGTTCAAAAGCCTCATCATCCCCAGCTCAAGGTCACAGTCCCAGGTTCACAGAATGGGTTATCATCAGAAAAATGGGTTTGGCTTTTTTGCTTGACTATAGGGTGGCTCTTTCTATAGGCTACATGAGGTCCCCATGAGATTTTATCCAATTATGTTTTATCTCCTCGTTGCTCTTGACCTTCTTCCAATCACTCTGCTGGAAAATTGTAAGAGACATTACGGCCTTTTAAGTCTAGACTTCCCCAATTATGTCTGTGTTGGCAGCAAACATGCCTGAATCATGAATCATGGATCAAACCAGAGTGATGCCAATTTCTGCCTTCCTGCAATGAGCTCCATGCTGAGCTTCATCACCAGCTCCAGGGTCTTGATCTGTGGCCTAGAGATACACAGAGACCCAATGTCTGGATCCTTCCAACAGCCAGGATGCATTTCTTTTAGTTATAAGTATATTCCAGAACACCTGCACTATCCCAGCCAGGATGCATTTCTTTTAGTTATAAGTATATTCCAGAACACCTGCACTATCCCTTCCTATTTCAAAGGACTTTGGATACAATTAGAGCTTTTTCTTTAGTTAAAACATGGATCAGAAACGTAGACACTTGAGTTCTACAATGCATGTTCAGAGGAGGGCAAAACCAAAATCTTGTTCAGAGTTTTAGGGCCTCATCCAGATAGATAGTGCCTTGAAAGCAGAACTAGTGATTTACTCTGTATCATGGGGTGGCAGGGCATCTGGCAGGACTTAGTGCATACTTGCCATTCTCTTTGTTGATGTCACCAGGTGTGCGACAGCAATGGATTAGAAACAGGGAGCATTTGTCATTGAAGTAAAGCTTCTAATACTGATGGCCAAGAGCTAGACAGTGATCCTCAGGTCATCTGCTGACATGCATGTTTCATAGTCACTGATGACAGAATGGTAGGCCATTGGCAAAGATTCTCGCTTCTATCATTAGATCTCTATTCAGCGCAGTGACTAAGAGTGATGTTACTGTGGAAAGATCTTAAGTTTTCTTTATCTTTTAGGTTATACTGCTTAGGCCTTTTTTTAATCCCCTTCAGTAATTTTTCATAATTTGATCTTTTTATTGTTAGTAGTGATGGTGAGGATGAGAGAATGAGCTACATTCTGTTGCAGGAGCTATTTGCTCTGGTAAATTCTTTCCCCCCGTATGTCCAAGCACTCCAGATACTCAAATTCTAGATTATGGCTCTGTAAAGGGTACAGTAAAAGCTGTATTTGCCCAGGGTGTGTGGTATATTGTTATTCTCTGGTTCCTGATGACAGGTGATAAACCAGTGCCTTCTTTGTTCCCAATGATTGAACTAAACTAGAGAAAAGATGTCAGATTTTTGAACTCACCCTAGAGCAGCTGTGGCCCCAGCCATGCTGGAAGGGAGGGAGGGGAAGGGAGAGGAGGATACCCCAGATTACAAAGGATGTCTGGGACCAGAGTCATAAGGCAACATTACCCAATATATAGATGAAAGGCCACTGGAAGAGACGGATATATATATATAACAGGGAGATGCAGATGATAGACCATTCTAAGATTTTGAGTCTGCAATTCTATTGAGCTGGGACAAACACAAAGGCGATAAGTCCACTGACAGGGACAGAAGGGTTTGCCAAGCAGAAAAACAGCAAAGATGTGGAGGTTAGTATGTCCTATTGCTCCACTGCAACCACTAGAGTAGTTGAGAAAGAAGGGAGCAAGGCCAGTAATCTTTAAGCATGAGAAAGACATAATCAGAATTACACTTTAGAAGTATTAGTTTTACTTCAGAATGAAGACCTGTGTGTGCTGGTAAATCGACTGAAGTGTTTGTTAATTTCTGTAGTACAAATACTTGCTTCATGGCCAATTTCAAGCTACCAATGGTTTGACAATTCACTCAAAAAATCTCTGAATATTTGACCATTCATTCTTATGAACTGGTAGGAGCTGTCTCCAACACACCGCTGGCCAAAGAGTGGTATTTTAGTTGTATTCTTTGTTTTCTTATTACCTCATTGAGAGGTAGGACATCCTGGTAGAAGGCAGTTGCAGTTATTCAAACATGAGAATATGAATGATGGTAGATAAGCTGGCGTAATTTAACGGAGAGGGGAGAATAATGGATCTAAAGCAAAAAGATAACTTGGTTTTAGATTTTTAAAAATGTAGTGAATTAGAGAGTTGAAGAATTGAAGGATGACTGCAGGGTCAAGTTTGAGTACCTGCATGGATGGTGGTTTCATTCACTGAGATAGGATAGAGAGAGAGAGAAAAATGGCTCACTGGGATTAATAATCAAATTCAATTTTGAATATGCTGAGCTTCAGGTATTTATAGACCTCCAAGGAGATTTGTTCTAGTACAGAGTTGATGATTAGGAGAGCAGGGTCTCCAATAATGTGAATGATGACACAGAGAATATATTTTTTCATTGAAGGAGGAGGAAAGAAAGAAAGGGAAAGTGTGGGTCCTAATAGCTTTTTTGTTGACCTGGAGGTAAGTTGAAAGAGTTCTTGGCTGATGTCCTTGATTTACTCCATAAATTAAACAGAGGCTGAGGCATGAGTAACATAAAACCTTTGAGAAGATAGGTGAAAATTTAGGGATATCTACTAAGGAGAATGAATAGGAGAGACACATGAAAGAAAATTTCCTAGGGAATATTAAAGATCCAAATGAAATTAAATTTGTAGTGGTTTTGACTCAACACTTTAAATAACTGCATGCTTTTTTAGTAATCAGAGATATATTATTTAGACTATATATATTACATATTATATTATTTTAAAGTATTCTCTAATTCATACTTTCCACTCAGTGTAATATAGTCTTACACTAAAAACAAAACACTGTATATTCCAATAGCAAACATTATTATGGTGCTTGCCTTCTAAGAGTTTTGTATGTTCTTCACTCATTTAATCCTCATGGCAATTCTAAAAGGCAAGTGCTATTATTTTCCTCATTTTGCAGGTGAAGAAATCTAATCATAGAGGATTAGTAATTTGTCCGAGGTCATATGACACAGCTGAAATTATGAACAGTTCCACTGACTCCAGAGCTGGTCCTGAATCACTTTACCTGCCTTTCAATGTTGAGTATCTATGAAATCTATTTATAAACATCAGTTATTTTATTTTATTGTTATATAAGCCAAGTTAAGAGGACATAAACCAAGAAAATGTAAAGCAAAAAAAAGTAAGGAAATAAGTGAGCACCTTTGTTCAGTGTTACTTATTGATAGTTGAAAAAATACTTAATAGTTTGACACAGGGTATAATCACAGATGGCATAACATTTAAGAATGGAAGAAACATCTTCGATGACGCTGTGTGTGGAAGCTGTCTTACTCTCATCAAAAGTTGAGAAAAATCTATAAATTCCCTTTGATCCCAGCATAGAAGCCATTTCCAGGCAATCATATACAACTTTGGTATTTAAGTGGATCTCTGCAGGATCAATAGTAACATAAATATAATGTTAGGGTTATATAAGCACAGACAATGAAGTCTAGGTATCTTAAGGACTGGGTATTCTGTAATTACATAGATTGAGATGTCTCTGAAATTAGCATGTCAGTTCTATTACAAGGATATGATCAATCCAAGTTAAGCAAAATGGCAAGAGGAAAATTTGACAGTTCCCTAAAGGCTCACTCATGTAAGTTTTACTAACACCTAAAAACAAAGGATTTTATATCATGTATATTTTGTGGTCTCTATCTATACTAGGATACTAGCATTAAAATTTATTATCTAGACAATTGAATTATAATGATTTTATTAATTTCAACTCATCAATTAAAAAATGAACTTAAATATTTTTTTAAAAGAAATAAGCCAATCAAACTGATATTTATAGCTAAAATTCTAGTGATCAGAGAGAGCTGACCAATTGATTTGCATTCCTCGTAGAATTTTTTCTGTCTGGCTCATCAGTCTCCAAAACACCACAACAGCACCACACCGTAAGTCATATTGTAAGTTATATTAATATTATATTATATTTAAAAATTATATCTGCCTTAGATTTAATGTGTAATTATCTATACAATAGAGATTTTGGTATCTCCATCTATTTTGTTGTGGTGCCATTAAGTTCGCTGAGAGTGCATAAGTTTTAGTCTTACCACGACTTAAACATCAGTCCAAGAACATCATGCTTTTAAAAATGGCCTGCGGCATCCCAAACTCATTTATATTGTATTAGCTACTAATTCAGTAATGTGCTTTTTTGTTGATCTAATAACACGAACAACGAGTTTGAAAAAAACCTCATGGTGCTTATTTAAGGATGAGAATTAGGTACATTTCTCAAGAGTTTCCCTACTTCCATTTTCTCAATACATTAATCCATAGCACACATCAATTTAGTTCGATAAACATTATCAAGGGTGCACTGTGTACCAGACAATGTGCTAAACGCTGGTGATACAAAGCTGAATGAGACATAATAAAAGTATGCCACGAGTTCATTGTATTGTAATAAAGATAGATATGAAGTGTGAGGCAATCTATAGTAGAAGTATAGTCATTACACACATAGTTATTTGGCACGTATTATGTTCCAGACTCATATGCACAGTGCAGTCTCTGAATAATGAAATATTTAACCTTGAGAAAGTTAGGTGAGTTTTCCTGAAGATGATGATATCTAAGCTAGGTGGTACTGCAATTAAGGGAGCAGCACACATCAAGGTATAGAGATGTGAAATAACAAAGGTCAGAAATTTTCAACTAGTTTGATATTGCTGAATTATGGAGTACAAAACAGAGAATGGATCAAGAGTCACATCATGAAGGGGTGTAAAATTTTCTTTAATTGTGCTATAATCACTATCTTCTGCTCTCACACCTTCAGGTGTTCTTAATTCCATATCAAATCAGTCCTGAATATTTATACAGGAAAATAAGAATTTTTTTAAAAAAATCTGATACTAACCTACTTTCCATCCTTGGTAACTTACCCTTTCACTCTGGGCAAATTTAGTCTTTGTTGTTCTCCTAAAATATTTGGCATTTTGTCACCTTGCCATTTTGTTAATGCTATTTCCTGTGCTTGAGAAGCTACACGTATCTGTTATGATTCCACTCTTTCTTGAAGCCACAAAGGCACAACTGCAAAAAATATTCAAAGATTTCCCAACCCGGCATTATCTCCTCTTCCTGGAAACCCCTGATTTCCTATAATTCAAGATATTTTTTTTCTCTTAGAAACTTTTCACAACATTAAGCTTTTGTGTGGTTTTGCTTCTCCATAAGGTTAAAAGTTCCTTTAACCAAACAATGTGTTTTACAGATCTTTTTATTTCTTGCTACCTATATTAATTAGAAGAATATAGGATATAGTAAAAAATATCCCCAAAACTAATGGCTTTACTCAGTAGAAGTCTATTTCATGCTCATGGAAAAGTCCTGGGCAAGTGGACAGCTTAGCTGTGCAGCTCTCCTCTACACACTCAAGAAACTCAGGCTGTCAGAGACTGCCATTTTCACCAAGTACCTTCCAAGCCTAACATTGACATTAACATTCCAGCCAGCCAGAAGGGAGAACAGGGATGGGATGTAAGGAGGTTTTATATAGGCCTGGCACACCTCACTTAAATTCCCTTAGCTGTAGCTTAGTCACATGGCTACACGTAGAAAAAGAGTCATACATTTGTACTGCAGATACGGTGGATGTTCGGTTAACAATCTCCACCATGTTGGGTTGTTATAATATCTTACATATACAGTCATGTGCTACATAACAACATTTCAGTCAGTGATGGACCACATATATGATGGTGGTCCTATAAGCTTAGTACCATATAGCCTAGGTGTATAGTAGGCTATACCATCTAGGTTTGTGTAAGTACACTCTATGACGTTTGCACAACGAAGAAATCTAGGGACGCATTTTCTCAGAATGTATCTCCATCATTAAGCATGCATGACATTAATAATATTAGCCAATATTTATAGAGCATTTGTGATATCAAACAGTTTTTCCTAAGTGACTTGCATGTATTAACTTAATTACAAAAGGCTTGTAAAGGTAGATGCTCTCATATCTCTTATAGTTGAAGAGATTGAAACAGAGGAATTTTAAAAACTTTACCAAGGTCACATAGCTAGTATGTAATAAAAGCAAAGGTTTGATCCCAGAGTTCGTATGCCATACTGCTTTTAGGAGAGTAAACCACTATGCATATTGCCCTAAGGAGAGTAAACTCTTAAGAAATGTTCACTGAATGATTACATTGTAGATATTTCAAGTAACTAATCAGCTCTATGACTCAAAGTTTAAACATTAACATTCTCACTTCAGTTTCCATTTTTATAAAATAGGGAAATGGTTTATCTGAGCTTTCCTCAAGAAAAATTTTAGAGGTCTACCTGCAAAATGTTTACAAAGCACCTTTAAAAAGCCATTATGGAATGGTTTATAGTATCATATTGAGTCTCATCATTAATATATTATACAGAAATAGGCAATAGGCAATTTTTCACATTTCATTATTTAGTATAATTCTTAATCAGTAGATGAAAATCTACAATAAATATAACGGCAGTTTACCTACCCTTCATTTAAAACATTGCCTGGAGGTGACTTGCGTGCCAGACATCCTGGAGACGTTGTATTGATAATTGAGCCTCTGCGTAAATCAATGGATTCGTGCCTTGAAACCAGTTCAAAAAGCATTTTTACCAATCCATTGAAGAATACTGAAGGTAGAGTTGTAATGGAAAGGCCTTCAGTGAGTGGGGTCATTCATTCTTGTAGTTTGTTTTTACTTTTTAATACAAAGGTAACCAATATGTCATAACAGGTCATCACTTTTTTAGTTTGCTTCAGATTTATGCTCTATTCTGTGTGATCCCCTCTACCAAGAAAGGCATTTATTGATTTCACTTTAAAAGGCCATCTACAAACTTGGAGTCTCTTGGCTCAATCAACCAAACCCAAAACACTTTGCAAAGCTTTAACCCTACATGAATTTATGGGATGTTTCTTAAGTCTTCCTTTTATTAATTGAGAGAAGTGTATTTATTGCTTCACAGGCATAATTTAAATATTAGGATTGGGTTTATGTATAGATATTTTTATTAACACAGATATACAGTAGTAGTTACTCTCTTTTGAGTTCCTACCAACTATTCCACATTCTTTTGGTAACAATACTTCAATTTTCTTTCTCAGTACTTTCAATCTCAGTCCTACCCATTCCTCCATCCTTGATTGAGATAGGTTAGTTATCTTTTGAGGTTGGCCTCTGCCCATGCCTGGACAGAGGATCACATTGTGTGGTTCCAAGATGGGCTAAGGAAACTCATGAGATTTGGATTGGGGCTACTGATGTAGGTGGACAAACTGTTTTCTGCTGAATTGAAGCTGGTAGGATGGGAATCTGGAGTTACCAGGCCATCTCTTTTTCATTCACCCAGTAATTTATTTATTCACTCATTTGTGTAACACTTACCATGTGCCCAACACAGGCACTTAGTATACAGAAATGAACAAGTGAGTCAAAAATTCTGGACAATTAGGTGTAAGAGTCAGCCTGAGAATGGAGGAAACACAAATGAGGTAGAGCTGAGAAATGAGAGGACTGGGGTTTTGTTAACCTTGTGTCCCAGGATCAAGCCTGCCTGAAGAAGTTCACACCAGCATGAAAAATTCTATTTCACAAGCCAATACATTTCCTTCTTAAGCTAGTATAGGTTAAATCTGTCACTTGGACATCCCAACAAATACTCAGACTTCAACTCATTTACACTCTAAAAATTAGTCGAGTATTTAATATGACTTGGACAATCTGTCTTGTTATTGTAAATTCTTCAGTTTTCTTCTTGCTACTGCTGCGTTGCATTTTAGTCCATTTTGAACCTGTGGAAAAATATAGGGGTTGCATTATAATCTCCATTTTATGGTTGAGAAATTTGAGTATCAGGTACCAGAAAATATAAGTGTCATTTTATGTTCCTACTGCCTGGGGCTTGGTATATAAATCAGGAAAGAGACCTGGCCTGAGTAGATGTAGTCACTATTGATTAGCAATACATCTACTCATATTGATCAAAGGTATAACTTATAATTTACCATCAACATGATATTTTTGTCTTAATTATTACTTGCAATGTGCACTCTGTCAGATTTTAAATGTTTTAATGTTTTTTGTTGTTGTTGCACACTAGTCATATTATTTAAGCAAAAAGTATTATGCCCTGGTGAAGTACTTTTAAATTGAAAACACAGTTGTGTAATGATGTTTTACTAATTCTGCTTATAATACCCCCTTCACTTTGCATTAAAGCTATTTGTTTTCATATATGATATTATATTTGCTTCCAGTGTCGCAAACAAGAATATCTAAACTACAGATTAAAATATTGTTTATTTTGTTGGATTATGCAGTTAATATATATTATTATAGAAAATATACAAAAGTTTAAAGTAAATAAAAATCACCCTAATGCTGCAATCAACTGATGTTTTGGTGCATTTACTTCCAGGAAGTATTTAAATAAATAGGTAGATAGATATTTATTAAATAAATAAATATGTTTTGATGACTGATTTTTTAAAGTCCTAAATGCCTATTTTCAGCACCTCCTTATAGGTTTTGAGCATTTTCTCCCTTTAATAAATATTATAAGAAAATAAAATTTTAATGGCCCTTCATCATTCTGTCTTATAGACATCGCATAATTTATTCATAGTTCCCCTAGTGTGCAAATTTAGATTGTTGCTGATTTTCATCATTTTAAACAATACTATAATGTCCCTTTTATACCATACTGTTTAACTGCATCGCTAATTATTGAATAATAAAAATGCCTAGAAGCTTATTTTTAAAATGTGAAGATTTTATCTTAAATTCATTTTTTAGTGTATTACTGAAGGTGAGTAAATTGTCTTTTAAGTTTCTTTCATCATCTTCCCAGTGACATGCTTTCTTTTTCACTTTCTATTCTCCATATAATTAAATTAACCCCTTGTCTGTCACATCCACTGCCAATATTTCTCTCAATTTTTTGTTTTCAATCTGATGTAAGAGGTTGTTGGCATAAAAAGATTGATGTTTGTGTGCTGGCAAACTTATTGTTTTTCTTTGTGATTTGTTGCTGTGCCTTTTTGTTCAAAAGAGTCTATGCCCATCCTTAACTTATTTACATAATGTTTAAACAGACTTTCAACTAATCTTTTAGTATATATGGTATCAATTTCTAAGTTTAGTCTGTTAATCACTCTGGAACTAACTTCAAGTTATGGTATGAGGCAAATCTTCTGTTTTTTGTTGTTTTTATTTAAATAGTTATTTTCCCCCAAATAATTTGTTGCTTAATTTATATTTTCCTCACTGATTATGATTATTTTTTTATTGCACAATTATTTAGATATTAAAAATTTTCTCTGCCATTGATTCTGGGTTTTTGAGGTCTATTTCTAGATTTTTCTCTACTACCATACTGTATTAATGTCTATAGATATGTCTTAATATCTAGTGCAATATCTACACCATTTTTTCAATATTTCCCATATATTTTTAAATATTTATGTTTACAGGTAAACCTTGTAATCATGTTTTAAAAGTTTCACAAAAATTCCCTTAGTACTCTGGGATTATTTTAATTCTGTATGTTAATTAAGAAAAATGTTCACACCTTTCCTGAAACTTGATATGTATCTCCATTTATTTATACCTTCTGTGATTTCTTTACATATATATTTATGTGGATGTATGTATTTAGGTTTCTTTGTTAATATCCAACATATTTTTCTTTCCTATTAGTCAGTATAGAGTACAGGAAGAATGCGACCCCTTAGATATTTTAATTGTTAGAAATTTTGTGCAGAAATTAATTGCTTATAGCACGACTGGAAGGGCTGGAGGAGTGAGAATCAGGGAGCCATCTGATTTTAAGAGTACTCCCATGCCTGCAACCCAGAGATCAGGAAACGGCTGCTACCTCGTCAACTTGTACAACTGTCTCTGTCCCCATGAAGTTTTGGCCACTAGATGTGAAGTATGGCCACTAAAACTGTCTCTCAGTGCTCGTGTCCCTATGATATTTCTTACAATTAGAAGGAACACCGGGAAGAGGTCTTCTGTTTAATTTCAGTCCTCCACATCCAGCAGGAATGCAGTTAATTAGTGAAATCAATTTTGTATCCAAAAAGCTTCAAAGTAATGTGGGAAATGTAGTTTTTAGATTGTGAGTCTGCAGAACTGGACGTGGGTCAATCCACAAGAGCAACCATAATGATCTTTCCATTACGTCTTTGACAAGTTAGTGTTGATGCGTAGTAAATCTGTGTTTGAATATTTCTTATATTGACTCTTCTAATTCAAGTTTGTCTTATGCAACGCTAGTATAAAACCAATATAGATAATTTACAATTATAAAGAGTATTTGAACATGAAACCTGACAAATTTAGATTAATTCATAATTTAGATTATAAATTTATAATTTAGATTAATAAAACAAATTATAACACCAAAAATGTCAGGGTGACAAAGTGGGATTTGTTATTGGTACTTATTTGATAGATTTCTTTCTCTTCTTCCTTATTTTTTTTTCCTCTCGACCTAAAACCAGTTATTCATATTCTTGATTGTATAGTACATATAAGGTGACTTTTGTTTTTTTCATTTGCTGTGTTCCTAGCTGGCTTATTTTACTGTGAATCTTTAAAGACATCAATAATGAATTGATGACATTTTCCCCACACATTGATTTGATATCACAGAAACCAAATAATCTTTTATTGTCAACACAATAAATACTGTAAATGTGACCAGGTTACATAAATTCTGCTCAGAAAATGATGTGCATTGGCTTGCAGACGATTTACTCAACTGAGTGTTAAAATGTTTTTAAATTAAATATTTTGTCAATTTAAAAACAAGAAATAGAATTTTAACATATCGTATTTTTTAGAATGCTTTTATTTTCCAAGCTAACATACAAGATAAATTTAGGAAAAATATTGCAATAGAACACTGCTCCTATCTCTTTCATATCTCTACATTTTAAAAATACTCATTTAAAAAATGAGTCTTACAAAAGAAACACTCTATCTTGATATTCATTATTGACCATTCTCTGTAGTGATTGATGTTGTGATGGGAGAGGGAATTCAGAACCTGCTATTACTAGTAATTTCACTGGTTCTCTGTTATATCTCTGCTTTCAGTTCACACTGTAGTCACCAAAAAAGCAATGATGGCACCAAACATCAACTTAAAAGAAATTCCTTTTATGAAAATGCCTCTCTATTCTTAGTGTGTCATTTTATTTTGTAATATTTATGTGAGTAATGCCAGTAATATTTGGGTACTGTTCAGCATTTTCTCCAATCTCGGTATAATTCAGTGCAACATCCTGATAATACAGTAATATTTGATGAGGTTAGATGATTTAGTATTTCTAATTTTACTATCAGAAGGAAAAGTTTGCCAGTGGAAGCTTGGTTTCTAATTTATTAATGATGTGCTTCAAAAGGTACTGTTTTTATTATGTATGATGTCGGGATATTTTTATGTGTAGTTGTGTGTGTAAATCTACAATTATAATCCTTTTCCCCAGGCATTGCCTTTATTTATTACCATGCCTATTCTTTTATTCCTAACCAGTAGTCCTCTGTTCTATTTATTTTAGTCTTTTCTGAGTCAAACGCCCTAGCAACTTCAAGTGACAATACCACGAAAACAGTGTGTGTAGAGTTCAAGAGTAAACTAAACTGAAAATTTATAAATCAAATCCCCACTCAAATACATTCTCACCACTGTTTTGTTTTTCCCTTACTCCCTTTTGTCTGCACCCTCTGAATTTGAAGAAGACAGTAAACATGTTGATTTGGGACTATGAATGTTAGAACTTTCTGTAGATACAGTAGCTAAAGTTCACTCAGTGGTATTATGTTTGTAATAGAGAGAAAACTGAACGGGGAATCAGGAAATTAGATTTCTAGCTTCCTCTGATGTGTTGAACTGAAAGAAGCTGTGTTTTCTTTTCTACCTCTTATACTGGAAAGGCAGTTAGAGCTGGAGGGAGAAGACTGTTGAGATTAATACTGTGATTGAAGATGACAATTATACCGAAGCTGAACACAAAGGGGTTTTCTAAAGAGGAAGAAAATTGTAGAGTCAGGCTTCATGATGGGAAATATAAATGGAGCCCTAGAGGTTTTCCATGTGGATAGAAAACAAGTAAATAATACACTTACCACAAACCTGTTCCATCTCCTGGATAATCAATTGATTTTAACAAAAGCCAACAATTTAAAGGACTAAAGCTTTAAGATAGATTCATACATTTAAATGCTAGCTCGATGTATGCCTTGTTGCCATATGTAGTTTAATATGATTAAGGTTTTTATATATTAATTAATGAATTTATTCAATATATTGAAAAAAATGAATATTACTGGTCTTTTTTTTTTTTTTTTAAGATTTTATTTATTTATATTTCCCCCCCAAAGCCCCAGTAGATAGTTGTATGTCATAGCTGTACATCCATCTAGTTGCTGTATGTGGGACGCGGCCTCAGTGTGGCCGGAGAGGCAGTGCGTCGGTGCGCGCCCGGGATCCGAACCCGGGCCGCCAGCAGCAGAGCACACACACTTAACCGCTAAGCCACGGGGCCGGCCCTCTGAATATTACTGGTCTTGACAAATTTATGTTTTAGTGGATTTTAAATATCATATATTAAGATTTACAAGATCAAAAATTCTGAGACTCTACATGTTGAAAATCCAACAGAAAAATGGACAAAAATTTGAATATTCACCTCATAATGTTGTACAAGTGGCCAATAAATACAAGAAAACATGTTCATCTTCATTAGTCATCATGAATATACACATTAAATGTGATATTACTCCACACTCATCAGACTTCCTAAAATAAAAAAGATGGAAAATACCAGGTGTTTGCAGAGAATTAGAGTGCCCAATCTCTTGCATTGCTAGTGGGAGTGGTAATGGCTATAACCACATTGGAAAACTCTCTGGCAATATCTCTCAAAGATGAACATATGCATACTCTAAGAACCAGACATTCTATTAGGCATATACGCAATATAAATGCATAGATGTTTTCCACAGAAAACATGCATCACACTGTTTATATCAGCACTGTTTGTAACCAACACAAACAGGAAAATAGCAAAATATTTGTAAACAGTAGAATGGAAAAAATAAATTGTGGTATCACAAGAGAATGAATCTTAAAAAGTCGAGCAAAAAAAGCCAGATGCAAAAGAGTACACACTACATGGTTTCAGTATATCACATACAAAACCAGACAAAACAACTCTGTTATTTTAAGTCAGAATAGCAGTTATCCTTAGGAATTGGGGGGGATATTGTGACTGGAAGGGAACATAAGGGACGCTTCTTAGGTGCTGGTCATGTTAGGGTTTTTTACTTGTGGTTTGGTTATACAGTCCTTTACAGTTTGTGAAAATTCATGGAGTTCTACACATATGAAACATTTGCTTCTCTATATGTATCTTATATTTCCATAAAAAATAAAGCTGTTTCCTGAGTTCAGCCCATTCAATTAACTGGTTACAATCATTTTTTTGCCCCATTAAAAATGGAGATAACTCAAGAGCCAGGTGAGCTTATGACAAACTTTAAAGTCCCTGTTTCATGAAAATTGACAATCATGCTTCTAAACATAATGACAGGACTGTAGAGCTCTTAAAGAAAACTTTCCTGTCTAAATATTAACTATGTAAAAAGACTAGTAGTAATAATGAAAAAAAATCATAACTCCCTAGAAGTTAAAGTTCACTATCTATTTAAGAGAGGTGGTGATAGAAATAATTTCCTATATAATTTTAATTATATGAAAATAAATTATTAAAATGTACATGAATATCTTTGGATTTTTTGGAAGAAATATCTTACCTAGAGGGGCTTTAAAACTACACAGATCTGGTTCTAATACGGCTGTGCCACAACAGTTGTGTAGACTGTCGCAAATTATTACATGACCTGAACCATCGTTTCCTGTGAACTGTGTATTAGAATGACTAGACCATGAGGGTCACATAACAGCCAATATGTTAGATCCATGAAGACTGTGCTGTACTTGTTTACTTCTGCCTCTCTGGAGACTAGTTATTGCCTGGTAAACAGTAACCTTACTAAGTTAATATTTGGGAAATAAGTGAAAGTTGTAACAAGTGCTCAATAAATGGTTTACTTTATTATATATATAATTTATATTATATTTTAGGATTGATATATCTTATTTGATCCTCACTGACTACTCTCTGAAGTATGGAGTAACACTTCCAGATATAAGGGTGCAATTTCTCAAAATTAGTAGGCAGAGTCAGTACTCCAACTAAAGACGTCTCATACCAAGTCTAGTGCTTTTCTGACTCTAGAATAGCAAAATAGATGGTTGTTGTAAATATGTGGAGAGAAACCTAGTCTTGTGGACTTTTAGGGCTATGAATGGTCTTCATGCATATTTATTCAAGTCTCTGCCTGTCAAGCATCCTTTTCAAACATATCTTGAATACATCCAGTGCCATAGAGTCTCCCTTCACCAGTGGGTATTCACTCTATAAATCCATAGCAATAGCTGTTAAATATTCCTTATGTTGATTTCAAAACTGCCTCCAAAATAAATTATACCCTATGGAGCAACAAAGAGGAAGTCATATTCACTTCTACATGACAATCCTTCAACAATTTAAATATAGCTAAATCTTCATAGGGTGGAATTTCTAGATTGTTCGTTGTACTGTTTGCCTACCTTTGGTTTTTGTATTTCTTAGAAAAGTGGTTCCTAATTTATAAGTGATTATCAAAGAATACAATAAGACTGCTAAAGTATACTCTTTTCTGAGCATAGTCTTATTTTTGATTCAGCCTACAATTTTGCTGATATTCCTAGTAGCCATATAACAATATGGATCTATATTATCTGCATTATAGAATTTATCTTTTTCAAACCTTGTCAAGAGACGTTTCACACAGGTGCTACAAGACTCATAAGTTCCATGGCATTCTTTAAGAAAAAAATGAAAAATTAAAGAAAAAATTTTATACCCTTTACCCATTTCACCCACTCCCCACTTCCTGCCTCTGGCAACCACCAATCTGTTCTCTGTTTCTATGAGTTTGATTTTTTTTAGATTCCACATATAAGTGAGATCATATAGTATTTCTCTTTTTTCTGTCTGACTTATTTCACTTAGCATACTGCCCTCAAGGTCCATCCATGTTGTCACAAATATCAGGATTTCCTTCCTTTTTATGGATGAATAATATTCCATTGTATATATACCACATTTTCTTTATCCATTCATCCACTGATGAACACTTAGGTTGTTTCTATGTCTTGGCTATTGTAAATAATGCTGCAATAAACATGGGGATGCAGATATATTTTTGAATTAGTGTTTTTGTTTTCTTTGGATAAATACCAAGAAGTGGAATTGCTGGATCATGTGGTAGTTCTATTTTTAATACTTTGAAGAACCTCCAGACTGTTTTCCACAGTGGCTGCACCAATTTACATTCCTACTCACAGTGCACAAGGATTCTTTTTTCTCCACATCCTTGCCAACACTTGTTATTTCTTATCTTTTTGATAATAGCTATTTTAACAGGTGTAAGGTGTTATTTTATTGTGGTTTAGATTCGCATTTCCCTTATGATTAGTAACGTTGAGCACCTTTTCATGTACCTGTTGGCCATTTGTATGTCTTTCTCGGAAAAATGTCTATTCAGATGAAAAAAATGGTAATTTTCAAGTTCATACTTTTTGTGAAAGTCATAATGGTTGCATTCATCCATTAAACAAGCATTTATTGACTGCCTATTATATGTCAGTGCTTTTCTAGTGTTGAGAATATAGTAGTGAATAAAACGAAGATCTTTGCCACCAGAGAACTTATGTTCTAGTTCAGGAAAGCATTGGTCAAGACATAAAATGATGAACTACCATCTACTTTTTCAGAAGTGTACGTTTTTATGAATAATTTTAGGGCTCCAAGCCCCAATTACTGGCTATTACAGTTAGTAAAAGAATGCTCTGATATTTAACTAAGGTTATTAAGAATCATGCCTTCAGTGAGCACAGTCCAACGAATTAATAGCTTTCTATTGTTCCTGGTCAAATGAACTTTTTATGTAATTTCATTATTTTTTGAGAAGAGCTGTAATTAAAACTCCAATTTGCAAACCCTCCAAATCATGTTGATTCTGGAGTGGGTGGAAATGCTTCCTGAAATCCGTTCTCTAAAGTAAAATGGAAAATTACTTCAATGATTCTGTTGAATTAAGTCAAAAAAGGAGGGCAGATATTTAATGTTTCTAATGAGAATAAGGATAGACACTATACCTCCAAGCACGGTTATTTGAATTTGCACCCAGAAAAGCTATTACATGTTAATTTAGTATAACTGAGAATTCTGGCTCTTGCTCTGGTTAGGGTGTAACTTCTCATAAATGAGAAATGTGAATAAAGTGCATAATGGTGCTGGGTGGTGATACAATATATATTTACAATTTATATACTATTTCAAGATTATATTATTCCAGACCAAAATATCAAGAGGAAGGGGAGGCTTATCCAAAGGTATAGGCACATGGAAATATTCCCTACTTTGAAGAAACAGTTGAATCACTAATGGGGTAATTATTTGATCCCCAAATTCAGTAGATTACAAAGGTCAATGAGGATTAGCTCACGACGCTACTAACTTCACTTACTACTATTTTAAAAAATAAATATATTTTAAAAAATGACATACCTTGTTTGAAGCAATATATTAAATACAACCCTCTAGTACTATGAAATGCTAAAAGCACACAACAAATATTAGCTGTGGGTGAGTTACAGTCCCAATTGCTGCCTAAGCACAAATTTTTTTCTCTGAATTCCAAGCTTGTTCATTGTTCAAAATCAGTTCCCCAACAATAGGCACATGAATTCTATTTTTATTTCAGTTATATATCACATAGCATATCCATTAGCATCCTCAGAGTATATTTACATTTAATGACTACTTCAAGTCCTCTAAATTTGCTTTGGTATCTGTTTCCAAACTTATTGTACTCAAGTTGATATATTGTTAACGCTTGTGTATTAGTCTACTCAGGATGCCATAACAAAATATCACAGGATGGGTGGCTTAAACAAGAGAAATTTATTTTCTCACAGTTTTGGAGGCTAGAAGTCCCAGATCAAGGGGCTAGCTGATCTTGGTTCTGGTGAGACCTCTCTTCCTGGCTTGTAGATGGCTGTCTTCTTGCTGTGTCCTCACGTGGCCTTTCCTCTGTGTGTGCACAGAGAGAGAGATAAAGCTCTGGTGTCTCTTCCTCTTCTTACTAGGATACCAGTCCTATTGGATAGGTCCCTCCTTTGACCTCTTTAAACCTTAGTTACTTCTGTAAAGACCTTATCTCCAAATACAGTCACATTGGGAGTTGGCTTCGACATATGGATTTGCTGGGGCTGGGATGGGATACAATCAGTCTACAACTGATTGTTTAAATAATTTTTTTTTGGTGGAGAAAGATTGGTCCTGAGCTAACATCTGTTGCCAATCCTCCTCTTTTTGCTTGGGGAAGATTGTTGCTGAGCTAACATCTGTGCCAAACTTCCTCTGCTTTATATATGGGATGCTGCCACAGCATGGCTTGATGAGCAGTGTGTAGGTCCTGCCTGGGATCCAAACCCGCAAACCCCGGGCCACCAAAGCAGAGCGTGTGAACTTAACCACTACACCACTGGGCCAGCTCTTTTTTGAAAAAAAAATTTTCAATTATAAATGAGTTTTAGGTTTACAGAAAAATTGTTGAGATAGTATAAAGTATTCCCATATGCCCCTCACTCAGTTTCCCCTATTATTAACATCTTATGTTAGTATGGTACATTTGTTACAATTAATGAATCAATGTTCATGCATTATTATTAACTACAGTCCATACTTTACTCAGATTTCTTTAGTTTTTATTTAGTATTCATTTTTCTTTCCTCCCTTCCTCCCTCTCTTTCTCTCTCTCTTGTTCTTCCTCCTTTTTGGTCCCATTGTCCCATTCAGAATATCACATTACCTTTAGTAGTCATTTCTCATTAGGCTTCTCTTGGTTGTGACAGTTTCTTAGATTTTACTTGTTTTGGGTGAATTTTACACTCTTGAGATGTACTAATTAGGTCTTTTGTAGAATCAATTGGAATTTGTCTGATGTTTATCTCATGATTTGACTGGGGTTACACATTTTTGGGAGGAAGACCGCAGAGGTTAAGTGCCTTTTCATCACATTATATCAAGTATATACGCTATCAACGTGACATCACTGTTGGCGTTAACCTGGATCACTTGGCTAAGGTAGTGCTTGTGAGGATTCTCCACTCAAGTTACTCTTTTGCCTCCCCCTCATATACTGTATTCTCTGGGAGGAAGGAACTATTCATCGCTCACAGGTAAGGAGTGGGGAGTTATGCTGCATCTCCTCGAGGGCAGATTACAGACGGTCCTGATTTACCGTGGTTCAACTTACCATTTTTTGACTTTGCGATGGTGCAAAAGCAATACACGTTCAGTAGAAACCATACTTTGAAGTTTCATCTTTTCCTGGGATAGGGATATGCCATAGGATACTCTCTCGTGATGCTGGGCCGCGGCAGCAAGTTGCAGCTCCCAGTTAGCCGTGCGATCACTAGGGTAAACAACTGATACACTTAGAACAATTGTGTACCCATGCGACCATCCTGTTTTTCACTTTCAGTACGTTATTCAGTAACTTACATGAGATATTCAACACTTTATTATAAAATAGGCTTTCTGTTAGGTGATTTTGCCCAACTATAGGCTAATGGAAATAATCTGAGCACGTTCAAGGTAGGCTAGGTTAAGCTATGACGTTCAGTAGGTTAGGTGTATTGAATACATTTTGACTTACCACATTTTCAAGTTACAATTGGTTTATTGGGATGTGACCTCTTCATAAGTCAAGGAAGATGTGTATTTCCATAAGTTATTTAGGAGTCTTCTGCACTTGAAATTTGTTTTTTCTACATTTATTTATTTAATCGTTTCTATTGGTATATACTCGTGGACAATTATTTTATACTTTGAGTTATACGCTAATACTACTTTATTTTGTTGCACAAGTTGTTATAGCTTTGGCCATTGGGAGCTCTTTCATTTGGCTCCTATGTCTCTTTGACATACTCAATATTCTGTTTTTTTAAAAAAATTTTTTAATTGTTTGAGCAATTTCTTATTCCCTATGCTTTAGGCTCATCTTGTATATTTCCTGCCCCAGCCCTAGAATCAGCCATTTTTCTGAGGGGTCCTGGTTCCTTTGATTGGAGAATGGTATTAGAAACCGAGATCTCGGTGTTAGGTGTGCTCATTGCTACTGGGGTGTTGTTGCTTCTAGGCCCTCTTAGCTAATGGAACAAGGAAATATACTTATGTATAAATAATATACATCTCTAAGTATCTATAGATGTATATTAATGAATATTAAACTAAAGTTCATATTGATTTCTCCAACTCTAATCAATTATCTCATGGATCTTTCTAGCCTCCACCCCTTGCTGATTTGTAACTTCCCACTCCAATAGTGAGAAACTTCACTCCCACCATCTGCTATCAATTCACTTAATTATTACATACCAGTATACATTTATAGAGGTATCAGCATTGTTAACCCATGCCTCTGTAGAAAACAACTCTGTTAACTACAGTATTGTGCTTATGTACAGTTACTTTTGCCTTCATTTTACAGATTTTCAAATTACATAGGTTAGCAACTTTTCTTCCAAGCTTTTGCTATGAGGGGTGTTTCATAAATGTATAATACAGTTAAATTGTTTTGTCATGTTCTGCATTCTATGCTGGGGTCCTCCAATCTCCTAAATGATTTTTTAAAAATTTATGTACATTTAGGTTCACTCTTTCTGCCATAATGTTTTAATGGGTTTTGACAAATGTGTAGTGTTATATATCCATCATTACGGTACCATACAGAATAGTTCATTCTCCTAAAAAAAATCCCATTTTTTACCTATTTAAACAATGCCAGCCACTGATCTATTTACCATCTCTTTAGTTTTGTCATTTCCAAAATTCATATAATTGGAATCATTCAATATTTAGGCTTTTCAGATTGGCTTCTTACACTTAGCAATACACATGTGCAATTCATCCATGTCTTTTTGTGGTTTGATAGCTCATTTCTTTTTGTTGCTGAATAATATGCTATTGTATGTTTGCATAATCTTCATTTCTGATATTGGAGTTTGTGTCTCATCTCTCTCTCTCTGTCTTTTTCTTTAGCCAGGCAAGAGGTTTATCAATTTATTTGTCAAGGAATTAGGTTTTAGTTTTGTTGATTTCTCTCTATTATTTTTTGTTTTCAATTTCATTGACTTCTGCTGACATTTTTATTTCTTTTTTTTCAACTTGCTTTAAGCTACATGACTCTATAATCTCTCATTTTCTAAGATGGAATCTTAGGCTACTGATTTTACATCTTTCCTATTTTCTAATATGCATTTAATGCTATATGTTTTCCTCCAGGCACTGCTTTCACTGCATTCCACAAATTTTGATAGGTTGTTTTTTCATTGTCATTTAGTTCAAAATACTTTTTAAATTTCCCTGAAGACTACTTCTTTGATCTATGTTTTCTTTGATCTCCAAATATTTGGGCATTTTCCAGGTATCTTTTTGTTATTGATATCTAGTATAATTCTATTATGATCTGAGACCATACCTTGTATGATTTCTATTCTTTTAAATTTATTTAAATTATTTTTTTTCTTTATGGTCCAGAGTGTGGTCTGTCTTGGTGAATGTAAGTTTTTGTTGAAAGCCAGACATGTTGTATCAGGAAATTAAAATTGAGGTAAATAGACCTATAGCATGTGGTTTTATGTTAATCTGACTAGGCATTGGCTTGTGTTTAAAGTTTACTCTAGGTGTAGGTGCCAGAGGATTCATAGTTCTTTTTTTTGTCTCTGCTCTTGACTTTGGGCTTCCTTAAGTATTCCTCTTCAGAGAGGGGCTACATCTTGCAGCTCGGTCATTGGTGAGCCTCTGTTGTTATATAACCCTGTTGGTGTGGTGGTATGGTGTTGGGGAGCCGAAGTGTTCTATAATCTTCTGATTAAACCTCAGTTATTTATTGGGCCTGATCTCTAGGCTGTGACCCTCACAAGTGTTTCTCCAGCGTATAGCATTTTCACCCCCTTGGGTGAGATAGGAAAGCTTACAGGAGTGGAGGGGAGGAGTTCTCTTCCCTCAGCTGGGGTAAAGCTCTGGTAAAGTCTTTCCCCTGGAGAGTAGGTCTCTTTTATGGAGAATGCTCTGGGCATATTTCATAATTACTCATTTCTTCCTCCTGCCACTGATGTAAGGGAATCTTTCTTGGTTCTTCACTATGAGACCCTAGTATAGAACCTGAGGGTAAAACCTATGCAAGTATGGGGAATTCCCTAAGACTGCAGCTTCCAGAAATTTCTCACTCTCATGCTAGTCTATGCTCAACATCTAGCAGTTCATCAAATTACCATTTAAGTGTTCCTACCAGTTTGTGGCTCTAACAGCTTCTGTTCTAGTTAAGCAGATCTCAGCTAAGACTGTATTTCCCTCTCCAACTTTTGGGGTGACAATTTGCCCTGAGACTTCAGTTCTCTGATGGGTTAAAAAATGTCACTGATTTTTAGTTTGTTCAGATTTTTCTTTTATAAGAATGAAAGTGACAACTTCTAATCTATTTATATGTCAGAGCTGAAATCTGCAGTCTCATTTTTTTTAAAGATTTATGTGGCCAGATGTTTACCCAGACTCTGAATATAAACATCTGTAGCTAGGTACACAATTCAACAAAATTCTAATAATTTTATTCCTGTACTCAGAGCAAATAGCCATCTTTGATTGCTGCAGTCAATTAAATTGTATGTGGTCCTATAGGTGGCAACTTCTTTTTTTTTTTTTTTTCCGTGAGGAAGATCAGCCCTGAGCTAACATCCATGCCAATCCTCCTCTTTTTGCTGAGGAAGACCAGCCCTGAGCTAACATCTATTGCCAATCCTCCTCCTTTATTCCCCTAAAGCCCCAGTAGATAGTTGTATGTTATAGTTGTACGTCTTTCTAGTTGCTGTTTGTGGGACACGGCCCCAGCATGGCCCGACAAGCGATGCATCAGTGTGCGCCCGGGATCCGAACCCGGGCCGCCAGTAGCGGAGCGCATGCACTTAGCCGCTAAGCCATGGGGCTGGCCCCTGGCAACTTCTGAGTTCATGTTAGAAGCTACATGTTTGTTCTTGAATCTCTGAGAGTTTATGTGGTTTAACAGCTATCATAAACATCCAAGTTAAAATTTCAAAATATCCAGATTACAGCCGTGGTAGGCAGAATCCTAAATTAGCCCCCAGGATTCTAACCAAGCTGGTGTAGGTACCCTATATAACATCTCCTCCTTTTGAGAGGGACTTGTGTTGTGAAGAGATATAACTCCTGTGATTACATTGCATTATATGGCAGAGAGATTTTGAAGATGTAATTAAAGTTCCTAATCAGTGACTTTGAGTTAATCAAAAGACAGATCACCCTGGTTCATCATAAGTTAATCATGTGAGCCATTAAAAGGGGTCAAAAAGATATGAAGCTGGAAAGATTTCTTCTGCTGACCTTGAAGAAGAAAAATCCTTGTATTGAGCTGCCTATTGAGGGGGCTACATGGGAAAAAATTGAAGGTGGTCTCTAAGACTTAGAGTGGTCTCTGGTCAATTATCTGGAAGGAAAAGGATTTCAGTTCTATAATTGCAAGGAATTGAAATCTGCCAACAACCAGTAACATTAGAAGAGAATACCAAGCCATAAGGGAAACACAATGATAGTTGACACCTTGATTTCAGTGCAGTGAGTCCTTGAGCTGAGGTCCCAGCCAGTCTGTACCTGACTTTTGAGGTACATGGATAATTAGTGATGTTGTTTTATATCTTTCTGTTTATGGTAATTTGTTACTTAACAATAGAAAGGAAATAGAAAACTGAAAAAAACACAATGTAAAAGTATTTTGATATTTTGTTAACATTAGCCTTAGTGGAAACATGCTTGGAATTTAGAATTAATAGAATTAAGTCCTATTTTCATTCCTATAATTACAATAACTTACACAAAAATAAAAATGTATTGACTTGATTTATCTAAAGATAACATGCTTAGGTGTTGTCCTAGTCTGTTCAGGCTGCTATAACAAAATACCACAGCCTGGGTGGCTTATAAACAATAGAAATTTATTTCTCACAGTTCTGGAAGTTAGAAGTCGAAGCTTAGTGTGCCAGCATGGTCAGGTTCTGGTGAAGGCCCTCTTCTGAGTCACAGACTACCACTTCCTGCTGTGTCCTCACATGGTGAAGAGTGAGAGAGCTCGCTGGGCCCTCTTTTATAAGGGCACTAATCCCATTCATGAGGGCTCCACCCTCATCACCTAAACACCCACCAAAGGCTCCACCTCCTAAAACCATCACCTTGGGATGAGGTTTTCAATGTATGAATTTTGGAGGAACACAAGCATTCAAACTCTAGAAGGTATGTTAACACTGTCAGCTGAGTGTGGTTTTCATGTGGTCACTCCAAGCTGAATGTGGTTTTCATGTGGTCACTCCAGTCAAACAACATGCAAGCAACCAACAGTACCATGACACTCAGGCATATTAAATTATCAGTTTTGACACCAGATGGAGGTAGGTAGGTAGGTAGTGACTGCTTATAAGAGCTGTGTGCTTCAGAGTGGTTGTTTACCTAATTCTGATTTTAAGAAGAATAAATATGGCTGAGCAGTATGTATCTAATCACCATACAAAAATGCTAATTAACAAATTGAGGGAAGATCAAATTGATAAAGAATAGAAATTCTAAATTGGTAAGTAAAATGCTACAGAACACCAAAGAAACAGGAGTGAGAATAAAAGCTAATCTTTATAAGATTAATCAAACTGAAAAACTGTATGTGCAAAATTAATAGGTTAAAATGCAAAGAATTACAGAGAAAATATGTATTAAACTGTGAATTGTGTTTTATTATTTCTTCTTTTTCTTTTTTTGTCACTTTGTCTATTTGCTCTGCCCTCCAATATTTTTATCTGGATATTTTTCAGTTTTAGCTTTCATATTGAAAAGAAGCCATTATCCTATATGTTTAACTTTTAATAAATAGCCAGAATTTGCTTATATGCTCCAAAATCTGATTTCAGTTTCTCAAAATTTGAATCTTCACTTCATTATTGTGGTATATCTGAGAATGAGATTAATTATGTCTATTAAGAATAACATAAAATATGTTACTATTTTTTGACTGACCAAAATAATCTATTAGAATGTCACATTACATTATAATACACCAAATATACATATATGGGAGGTTCTTGATTATTAAAATAACTAAAAGATACTTTACTTGATATTGTTTTTTCTAGTTATATCACAGTAGGAAAAATTTCTAAATTGGTTAGAATTACTCAACGTTATTTTTAGATTTGTTTATCATTTATATCTTAAATAACACTTATTTGAATATTGGATATCAACTTATGGAAAAACAGGTTTGATTACGTTCAATTTTATTTTAAGTTTTCAATGTTTGAAGATAGGAAATCAGACAGAGCAATAAAAATATCTACCTAACCGTTTAAATCGCCATGATATTGTGACTATTGTAAAGAAAAGCTTAAGTATATCCCTAATCAAAATAATCTTTTGGGCACAATAAGCTTGCATCCTTTTTTAAAATTGTATGTTTATTTCTGAATGTGTCCCCCGAGTTATTATTTTCTTTATGATTCTTACCCCGTATAGCTTAAGCCTCCTTAGATTCCCAAAAAGACATCCCTTGGAATTACTGTCTCCGTTGGCCACAGTGCCTGTCTGTTTCCCCATTCAAGGTCACATTCCTTCATTATAACCTCTCCATTTGTTGTAAATTGCTTCTCCGCCCACTCCTCTGTAAAGTGAAGTCTAAATTCTTCCTCACTGCCTTTCTGCTTTAGCCTCTCTCACTTGCTTTTCTCTACTTACAGGATTATCCTGTGAGTAACCAAGGAATCACAATATCTGATAGGAAAAAAAAATCTTTTTGCTCATGCTTTTATGTATTACTGTTTCATCATTCTCTTTGATCCCTTCCCTTGTCTAGTGGATGCAGTTTAAGATTGGCAGTTATAGTATTTTCTATAATAACAAGTTGAGTTTTTTAGTGTGATTTCTGCTAGTGTACATGGCTGCTATGCTCCAACTAACTCTATCACGCATAACATTTTGTGAACATGATAAAAGCCATGAACTTTTTACTAAACATGGATGAGAAAATAGAAAGTCCTCATGTAACTAACCACAGCAAAAAAAAAAAAAAAAAATTTCTGATTCTTTTCTTCATCTGAAATAATTTAGTTTAGTTAAAAATACTCCCTCCAAAGTTTTTTAATAGAGAACAGCCAATCAACAAAAATACTGGCATCTCTTAGATGCCTTTTAAAGTAAAAGAAAGATCCTTTTATGTCTGTAAATAATCATTTATGTATATTAAGTACATTTTCTTCTCCCAAAATCTGTGTTAATTTCTATCTAAATTCACAATACAATGACTCTTACTTAAGCTGCTTTTCCATATTAGTCTTTTCTTTTATATGAAAATTGACTTGTTATAAAGTAATTGGATTAATTTTGTGACCACGGAAATCAGTATTTTTTCCATTTGTTGTCAGGTAACACGTAAGAAAATAAGTTTATAGAGGAATCTTACATTGAAAATCTTCTATTTACGACCTTTGAATTTCCATTACTACTCCACAGGTTATCTTTTTTTATTTTATTTATTTATTTATTTATTTATTTATTTATTTATTTATTTATTTATTTATTTATTTATTTTGTGAGGAGGACTAGCCCTGAGCTAACATCCAATGCCAATCCTCCCCTTTTTTTCTCTTGAGGAAGAGTGGCCCTGAGCTAACATCCAGGCCCATCTTCCTCTACTTTATATGGGATGCCGCTGCAGCGTGGCTTACCAAGTGGTGCGTCGGTGTGCGTCTGGGATCCGAACCAGCGAACCCTGGGCCACCTCAGCCTTAGCGGAGCGTGCACACTTAACTGCTTGCGCCACCGGCCAGCCCCTCCACAGGTTATCTTGATAGTAAAATCAGTCAGTGTTCAAGTATCTGTTTTGAAGACCAATTCTCAGCATCTTGAAGAATCTCCTTTTCCAAAGCTATGATAGTAAATGACTTTCTTGAGATGGATATGCCAGTAAATATAACCAGTAAAGTAAAAGTTAAATTGGCTTAATGTTTTTACCCAAAATAAAATATCCAAGGTTCAATATAATAAAAATGTTATTTTTAAAACCAGAATTCTGAGAAGGAATTGGGGGTTGGAATCTAGAGAGGAATTAGTTTTATGCATCATTATTATATAGGTACTAATATCTTCCTCAAATATTTATTATTAAAGCTCTGTTCAGACATAAAGTTGGTATAAAATAAATATGCCAAATGAATTATTTTGTAATATTGTTATATTAAATAAGGACTGTGTTTTACCTATTTGACTCAGTCATGATGTTCTGCAAACACTTTTAACTTGGTAATATGTCCTCTAAATTGCAATTGATGTCAGTAGGGGGCATGTATTATCATCTCTTTTACTAAAGTAGCATGAAGACATTTAAGGATCCTTTAGACCTCAAGCATCAATGAAATGAATGAAATTAATCTAATCATCAAGTAATTGTCTTACCAAAATATAACTGCTGGTAAAAGTTGTCTAGATGATCAATTTGGGATATTTGCACATTTATGATTGCTTATGTGTGCTTCAAAGAATAAAAGAACCAGCAGAGTTGTAGACTGAAACGTCCAAAGAACAATAATGTAATAAAATAGTAGTAGTAGCAGTATACTGCTATATAGTACTATATATTATATATATAGTACACAAACTATATATATACCGCAGTATAGTAGTACTACTATTTTACAATAACAGTAAGAGTAATAATAGATATCTACTTCTTGAATATTTACAATGTATATTATTGAGTACTTAGAACATTCCAGGTATGGTTCTGATCAATTTCTAGGCATTAATTCATTTATTCTCACAATGATACTATGCAGTATTTATTATTATTTTCCTACTTTAGTAGGTAAAGAAACTGAAGCAGAGAAAAGTCAAGTAAGATATGCAAGGACACTCTTGACACCATGTGGCCTGAAACGGCTCAGATTTTGGTCTCTCCTTTCTCCTGTGTACTAGAGAGCCAAGCAGAGCCTGGCCTCAGTGTTCCCTGTTGCATGCAAGGATTTCTACATGTATTGGGCTTGCTGAGATGTCCAACAAAGATCCATGTGAACAACATAAGGGGCTCACTGCACAAGGCACAGCACATATAACCAAATTCTGGTTATATGTCCATTCTGAACCCTTTTTTTGTCTTAGCCTAGGGACCAAGTCCACATAGGTCCGGCCAAGGGAAGAAATAATCTGTATAACTGTTGAGGACTGGGTTTATTGAGCAGCAAATGACATCATACAAAAAATACCAGTGACAGCTAGCATTATGATTAATAATAATAATAGATAAGATCTCATGCAAAAATAATAGTTACTGATTTGTATAGTGTTTATAGCTTACCAAATAGTTCCCAAATTCATTATTTGCTTTAACCATTAAAGCAATATTATTTAGTATATTTTATTTCCATCCCATCTTTGAAGAGGAGGAGCTAAGGTTTTCATGAGCAGAGTTGCACAGCTAGAACTTGGTAAAATGAGCTCTTTTAATTCCAAACTCTTAGTAGAAATTCTCCCCAAAACTTACTGGCTTAAAACAGCATGGCTGATTCTGCAGGTCAGCAATTTGGACTTGGTTCAGCTGGGTGGTTATTTTGCTGGTCATGGCCAGGCTTACTCAAGCACCTACAGTCAACTGCTGGTCAGCTAGTGTAACCACACAAAAAGGGGCGAACTTGTTCTGCTCACTGCAATCGATGCCAATCAATTGCAAACAAGAAAGGAAAATTTATATGATTAGCCAGCATAATCAGAAGATGGTGGACTAGTGTCCTCAAGGACCATCTTAAAATCATACAGAATCTTGAGGCAGTTATATATGGGAAATGGGCAGGGAAGGAGGGGGTTTAGTAATGTCAACCATCTGGTGTGATGGACTTCAAGGCCCCTCATTATCTCTTTCTTCTGTCATCCGTGATGGGTAACAACACAGGGTTTTTCTTTCTGGAGGTCATCATGTTCCTGGGGGGCTCAGAGAACAAAGTTATCGTCTTATTACAGCTGGGAGATATATGTAAGCAAGAGTCATAGAACTAGCAGATCATGTATTTTGTAAAAGCGAGAGGTGCTTAATCATCTAGGCTATGTGCAGGCTAGAATATATTCACAGAGTCTAGAGAGTCAGGGTCATATATAGTTACAATATTGCTTCCTGTCCCTAAGATGGCTTCCCTCCTGCTAACTTAAGATCTAGCTCTTACACTAAGTGTCACAGCTCTGAGGGTTGGCTGACTGTCAGCTGAGGCAAAGGGGAAGATTGGGCCATAGTCCTCTTATCTAGCAAGATTCCAAAATCAGCAAAAGAAGAAAAACCCCAATCACCTTTCAAGTCTTTGCTTCTATCTCATTGCTGCTGCTTCATTGTCAAAGTGTCATGGCCAAGTCTAGTGTCGGTGTGTGCGGGGACCACCCATGGGCATTGGTACAGAGAACAAATTTGAGCAGTATTGGTGTGAACAAATTTGAGACCATAGTGCAACAATCTACCATAGTTGGGCCGGCCCCGTGGCTTAGCGGTTAAGTGCACGCGCTCCACTGCTGGGGGCCTGGGTTTGGATCCCGGGTGCGCACCAACGCACCGCTTGTCCGGCCATGCTGAGGCCGCATCCCACATACAGCAATTAGAAGGGTGTGCAGCTGACATACAACTATCTACTGGGGCTTTGGGGGAACAAAAATAAATAAATAAAATTAAAAAAAAAATTAAAAAAAAAATCTACCATAGTTACTTAAAAGAGAAAGCCTCTCCATTCTAATAGGTTCTGTTATGATTATTGGTTTCTGAAAGTACATTGATTCAAAAAGAAATCAAAGAACAAAACCTTTCAAAGTTTATGGAGAGAATGTGGTGTAAGGTAGTAACAGTCTCCAAAGTCTTGAGCAGCAAATCTCAAAGATATTCCATAGAACATTGGTCCTGAGATTTGCTCTTCAAAACCATAGAATTTGTCATCAAAAACGTTTAGAAAATACTCATTTCCCGGCCCCATGTCAATCCTGAGATTTACATATTAGCATGTGTGATGGTTAATTTTTTTGGTCAACTTAACTGGGCCATGGGATGCCCAGACATTTGATCAAACATTATTCTGGGTGTGTCTATGAGGGTGTTTGTGGATGAGATTAGCATTTGAATTGGGAGATTGAATAAAGCAGATTGCCCTCCCTAACTGAGTAGGCCTCATCCAATCAGTTGAAGACCTGAATAGAACAAAATGCCTAAGTAAGAGGGAACTTCTGCTACCTGACTGCTTGAGCAGAGACACTGGCCTTTTTCCTGCTTTTGGACTCAGCCTGAAAAATTGTCTCTTTTGGAGTCTTAAGCCAGCTGGCTTTTGGACTAGAACTTACACAGTTGGCTCACCTGTTTCTTGGGCTTTTTCAATTAGACTAGAACTATACCATCAGTTCTCCTGGGTCTCCAGCTTGCTGGCTACAGATCTTGGGTCTTCTCAGCCTCCAGAATCATGTGAACCAATTCCTCATAACAAATCTGTCCACCCATCTGGGATATCATATACACATGATACGTATGATGTGTATACACACACACACACACACACACACACACACACACACAGATGTTATATGTATCCCATTGGATCTGTTTCTCTGTAGAACCCTGACTAATACAACGTGCTACACATTAACATGTTAACATATTAATGGCTCTAAGATTGTCTGGAGTGAAAAGTAAGAATTGTTTATCTTTTTAAAGTAAAAGAAATTTCAAAATGAGTAGAAAAGCCTTGATTTAGGTCTTGGTTCTGCTATTAATTGTATGACTTTCAATATTTACTTAAGGGCTCTAACTAAATTTCTGATTCCTCACCTGTAAAATGGGGAGATTGAGGAAATACTTCTAAAGCTAGTCACGTGCTAAATTTTTTCTAGAAACTGATGAATAAATTATAGCCATCAAAATTATTATTACTACACTTATAAGACTACTTGAATTTAATACATCTTTTAACCACAGAACCTCTTGTTGTGTAATATCTGTTAATATTCCAAGGAATTAATGTTTCAATGAACACATTTTATAAAATATATTTAGAGAAGTGGAAAGACCAGGAAAATGGTAATGTAAAACTTTTGTTGGTATGATGAAACTTTGACCTGCCAACCTTTTCACATATCATTTGGCCTTATGTGTGTGTACATGTGTGTGTGAGTGTGTGTGTGTAACACATCTGAAGACAAAATGAAATGGCAGAATGTGCTTATTATGGACAAAGAAATTTCTAAAGCAAAACAGCTTTCAATGAGAGAATTCTTCTGAGCTACATCTTTTTTGAGAAAGGATGATTCCTGAATATCTTGGGGAATCTATGTATGTATAATAGGAAGATAATATAAAAACAAGTTATGACAATAGCATACAGTTCTTAACCACCATTCAGTTCCAGAGTACTTTCATATCTGTTACCTCATTTAGAAAATGATTCACGGACAAAGAAACAGTACATTTAATCCAGCCACAAACTTGCAGACTGCTGGAAGATTTTGGACAGATAAACTTCAAAGGAGCAGAGAGATTTGCTCACTTTGCTCAAAGGCCATGGACACCTTGCCCTTGCAGAGCAAAAACACAGGCTGGCAACCAGCAACTAACACTGACAAAACAGATTACACTAGAATATAAAAAGTGAACCTAGAGTTTATGCCTGAATATATTTTCTGTCACTGCTACTAACTGGAGATTACATTTTTTTAATATTCCCCTACTCCAACAAATCTAAAAAAATGAAATCTTGGACATTATGGTGTCTTAGTGAAAGTGTTTTTTTTAAGGGGGTGTATCTATTCCCTTTAATGCCCCTCCCCAATAGGCATATTTTAGCAGCAACCAACTATTTCACTCACATGTCAAAATATGATGACTCTAATACTCATTCTTATACTACTTCTCCAGTTAGCTTATAATTAATACAGGCTTCTGTCATTTTGCTTATTCTTTTGCTCTCTGTGACCTATTAGCACAATGATGAGGCAGTAAGAAAACTTTTCTAACCAGTATATTTAGGATTATAAAAAGTTACTCTTATTTTTCTAACTGAAAATATAAAATATATTACTTAAACTATATGATCTTAAAAGTAAAATGACGGGGCTGGCCTGGTGGTGTAGTGGTTAAGTTTGTGTGCTCTGCTTCTGCGGCCCAGAGTTTGTGGGTTTGGATGCTGGGTAGGGACCTACACACTGCTTGTCAAGCCATGCTGTGGCAGCGTTCCACATACAAAATAGGGGAAAATTGGCACAGATGGTAGCTCAGGGACGATCTTCCTCAAGCAAAAAGAGGAAGACTGGCAACAGATCTTAGCTCAGGGTCAATCTTCTTCACCAAAAAAACAAACAAAAAAAGTAAAACGATGTACAGAAATATGGAAATTTTCATATACTATTTACCAGTGAGTAGTAAAATTTGGCCTGGTACAAATGATATTTACTTTTCATCTCCATAGTTATATTGTCCTGTCCCATGATCACTGACTAGACTTGATCTAGAATAATTATTTTCTACCTTCTTTTTTTTTCTCAAAGGCCCCAGGAAAAAGTTAGTTAAAAGATGAATCCCTATAAACTCAAAATCTCTACTGGGACAATAAATTAATTTGAGTACCATATTGAGAGGGAGGACAGGAGAGCGTTATTTATTAAAAACCAGACAAAGAAAGATTGTCTGTAGAATTCTCCAATATGAAGCTTGGTATCTAGTCTCCTCTTTCCTAGACATATTTCCTTAATTCACCCTGCCGCTCCTTTCCTCTTCATAGATTCCAAGATCCAGTTCAAGCCCTACTTCTTTTGCAAAACTTTTCCTGAATAGTCCACCTGAAGATAATATTTTCCTTTTCATCTTCCACATCAATATTTTCTACCCTGCCTGTGTCACCTTTTTTGTGTGTGTGTGAGAAAGATTGGCTCTGAGCTAACATCTGTTGCCAATCCTCCCCTTTTTTTGCTGAGGAAGTTTGGCTCTGAGCTAACATCTGTGCCCATCTTCCTCCATTTTGTATATGGGATGCCGCCACACCTGGCTTGATGAGTGGTGCATCAGTCCATGCCCGGGATTTGAACCTGAGAACCCCAGGCTGCTGAAGTGGAGCAAGTGAACTTAACTGCTACACCACCAGGCCGGCCCCGTGTTACCTTTTTTTAACATGTAAGTGAGTGACATCATGGTTAAGAACATGGAGGGCCATCCATCTAAAGAGTTGAGGTTCAAGTGCTGGCTCTCCACTTACTCACTTTACACATCTGGGTAGGTTTTTGGTGTCTTCAAATGTCCCCCATTTGATCATCCATGGGGTAGGAAATGTTTATATGCCTTGTCAGCTTGTTATAAAACAATTAGTATAATACCTGCTGCATGACTTTTTATCATCGTCATTCTCAGCATCACTTCTTTAACTACATTTTAGGTCTAACAGAATGAGGACAAACTCTTACAGTATTTTTTTTTTTTAACCTCCACATTGTCTAGCATTATGTCTTGCTCACAGTAGGTGCACAAAAAATACTTGTTGATTAATAGCTGTCTGACACTGGTGAAGAAGAAAGAGGAAAAAGGAAAGATAAAGGGTATGATGACTTTATATGGACAGTAGTAACGTTAAAATTAATATCCTGGAGTCAATATTTAGCTTCTATATTAAATCAACAGAGTGAATGTTAAAGTTTTTGACAAAGCTTCATTCAATGTATGCTCAAATAAACCGTGATTCTGCTGCTATGAGTAAAATATTCTTTAAAGTCCTAGAGAGCCAAAGAAGAAACAATTTGTACTGTTTTGAATGTGTACAACAGGAGGAACATATAAATTAACACTTAGGTAATCATCTACAATTTTCTAGGCACTATGGTCAATTCCGGGAATAAAATATTTTATAGGTCATTACCTAAAGCAGCTCAAGATCACGAGGGCAGATGACTAAGCAATAAATTATGAGAGGCTGATATGCCCTACATAAATGTTTATGCAGGATGCTAAGGAGGCAGAGAGGAAGGGCACACAAGCGATCCAGGGGAAGGAGACTGGGAAGCATTTACAAAAAGATTATATTTGAGCTAAATCTTGAAGACTCAGGGAAATAGGCTGAGAGGCTGCTGTGATTATCCAGGAGAAGTATGACCAGGGTCTTGAAAAAGAACTGAAAGGCAAAATTAGAAAAAGGTATGAACCAGAAAAATAGTACAGCAAAACTCTATGATAGTTCACTCTGAGTTAATCCAAGTTTGGAAATAGTGGAATTAGTGACTAGCTCTCATCCTATGCCCAACCTATGTTCTCGAATGGAGTAGTCTGAAGTCTCTTCTGGAGAGAAGACGAGGCCAAGTAGGGAAATAGCAGACACCTGAATCTTAAGAAGGTGGGTCCTTATATCCTGGTTATTCTCCTGGCCCAGTCCCTCCAGACTGAGTCAACAAAACAAGTCCATTCCTAGGCAGGTGCCTGGAATCACTGCTGCTGTCCCAGAAGTGTCAGCCTGTCACAGGAACAAGTTATCCCCATTTATTATTTAAGCTGAGTGGACAACTGCCACCAGGTGGCACCAAATTGCAGGCAGGACTTGGATGGATTTGGATCTCACAGGCTCAGATTCCCTGACAGGTGAGCTGCACACGCTTACCCCAGTCATTTCATTAACTTCACAACATCGTGACCCAGTATTTTATGTGATTGAACTTTAGATCCTGCATCTCACATCATGGTAGGAATTTGAGGGCATTTTCAAATGAGAGAAGAAAATTAAAGCCTGGAGAAGGAAGACAAATGTAAGATAATTTGAATCTGCTGACTCATCAATGCATGGAGTGGTGCGTTGGTGGAGAAGGAAGAAGATTGGGTTTACAGGGGAAGGAAGGATGGAATCCTGGCCTTCAGCATTTTAAGTTTCTAGAACAGGCATTCACAAAGGAGTGAGAAGGAGAAAAGAGGTAAGAGAAGGCCATCTGAGTGAGAGGAAAGCCATCCTACTGGTTTATCTCATAAGCAATACATAAAGTCTGGATAAGTGGTGGCATCACCGAGAGAAAAAGCAACTTTTAGTGTTCTTGTTTCTGTTTTGTTTTACATTGCTGCCCAGTTTCAGGAATAGTGTGGTTAGTTTGGAAATGTAAAGATAATTTCTACTTGATTCTCTCTCAGACAGTGGCATTTGAATCATTCCTGTCCTCTGATAATAGTTAGAAATTTACAATGTTGGCAGCCCCAGACCCTAGGTCTTGAATCCAGAATAGTTTAAGATGCCTAATTTTCATGTCCCCCTGAAGCTCCATGTCTCTTTCCAGTACACCATTGAGCGTGAGCTCTGCCTAGTGATGTAGCTTTTCCATTGTCTCCTGACCAGGCATTTCTGTCCTCTGCCCCTTGGCTGCTGTTATTGCCTCTTGCTATGGAACTGCTTATGCCTATGAAACTTGCCTCCTAGGGAAACTTTACCCCTAGCACTCATAATTGATTCTGCTGTGGAATTGCCCCCAGAAGATTCCTAAATTGAGGGAGCTCTTAATCCATCCAAAGTCCTAGCAGTGAGCAATAGCTTTGCCATGGGTGTCTCAAGACTCTGTCTTTTCTCAGCTTTGGATGAGGTGGACCTTGAGTAGGATTCCAATCTGTATCATTAGGCCGTAGTAGAATCTGCCTCTAGTCAGTGCCTCTGAACTCTGACTGCACTTGGGAAGCACTAGCGGAGTTCTTTAAAAAGTTCTGCCTCTCCCCCACAAAGTTTTTAAATCAGTAGATCTGAGCTACGACAAGAGCCTTAATTATTTGTTTTAAAAAGACCCTAGGTACATGAGTTTGTGCAGTGTTGAGAACCACTTCCCTACTCCTTTAGGAAGGATCAAATGATCCTTCTTAACTTTTAACCTGCTTCTTAGGTTGATTCTTTTCCTTTTTTTTTTAAAATTTTTAATTAATTCATTTTTTTTTTGCAGTAACATTAGTTTGTAACACTGTATAAATTTCAGGCATACATCATTATACTTCTATTTCTGCATTGATTACATCATGTTCGCCACCCAGATACTGATTACAATCCATCACCACACACATGTGCCTAATCATCCCTTTCACCCTCCTCCCCTCTGGTAACCACCAATCCAATCTCTGTCTCGATTCTTTTCCTTTTTTTTAATTTTTTTTATGTTTGTGAGAAGGACTAGACCTGAGCTAACATCCAATGCCAATCTTCCCCTTTTTTCTTGAGAAAGATTGGCCCTGGGCTAACATCCGTGCCCATCCTCCTCTACTTTATATGGGACGCCGCCACAGCATGGCTTAGCAAGCAGTGCGTCGGTGCGCACCTGGGATCCGAACCTGTGAACCCTGGGCTGCCGCAGTGGAGCATACACACTTAACCGCTGTGCCACCAGTCTGGCCCCAATTCTTTTCCTTTTTTAATACATGCTGAGATATTGTTTTCTGGAATTGAGTGCCTACTCTTGTTTTACAATTTCTGCACTTTCTGTTCTAAACGTCGCTTTGTTTTAACATGCTTTTCTAGATTTTTTCTGGAAGGTTCTCCCTTACTGAGAGAGATAGGCCTGCCAAATGTATCCACTGTTCAAAAAATCTTATCCCTCTGCTTCACTCTGAGTTGGATAATCCCACCTAAGAGCTTTCCATTGAGCTATTTTCCCATCAAACTAACATCTCCTTCAAGCTTGAACTTCATTTACTATAGTTCTTCCTGACTTCTTTTTGTAATGGTTAATTTTGGAGCTATTACATTTGGTTTTTACGTGGTGAACTACAGAAGGAGGTATTCAACCTGCATCCCCATCATAGAGCTGTGTGTCCTTACAGGGCACTGTGTTACCCAAAGCCCAGGGCAACTTATTTAATTTACACAATTTTGCCTTATGACATAGCCACGGCCCTGCTTCAAGTTTTCTCTTTTCTCTTCTCTGGACCCTAATTCTTGTCTGGGAGGTCGTTAGTCTTTTTGTGATTTTTGGGTGAAAGTCATCCTACCTGATAGGTAACAACTAGAACATTCTTTTCCCCGATACCTTCCTTAAGAGCACTTACATTCAGATACATCTCATTTTCCCTTTTGTATCTCTCTCTCCTGGCATTGCAAAGTGTTTTCCAATTTACATCTGTTTAATGTCTTTCTAAGATTCAACTTTTCCCTTGAGGAAATTACTCTTTTCCCGGAATAATCAGTGTTTCTTTTGTTTTCATTATTTCGCCATTTCTTATCTGATGAGAGAATTGAACTATGTTTTTCCCATCATCCCAGTTTTTCTTTGAATCTCTGAGCAAGTATTATTCTTTTTGTGTATGTGTGTGTGAGGAGGATTAGCCCTGAGCTAATGTCTGATGCCATTCCTCCTCTTTTTGCTGAGGAAGATTGGCCCTGGGCTAACATCTGTGCCCATCTTCCTCTACTTTATATGGGATGCCGCCACAGCATGGCTTGATGCGCGGTGCATCGCTGCGCACCCAGGATCTGAACCTGCGAACCCAGGGCCACAGAAGCAGAGCACGTGAACTTAACCACTATGCCACGGGGCCGGCCCGCAAGTATTATTCTTAAAGCCTGAAGTTCCATGCACTGGTTTTGTAAGAACCTCCTCAGCCTTTGGGTTCCCAATCATTTCACTGAGTTGTTCATCTGCTTAAATACAAGTAGATAGGATACACTCAAAGGTCTCCTTCTTTATTATTTGTTTATTAGAAAAAAATCTGCCACTTATTTGTGGATGAAGCTACATTTTACTACTGGAAAACTAAAGCTGTAGTCAGAGCTTGTATATTTAATCAAATTTAATGATCAATTTGAGCCCAAGAACAGAGGGCAGGACTTCTGCTGCCAGGCAGATCCCAGATATGGAGACGTTAGGTATCATAGGTCTACCTCATTCTCCTAAGCCCCATAATCAGATAGGTCAAGTTTTGCTGGGGAAAAAGGAGCAAATAGGTGGAGAGAGACTAGGAGAGTTTCTCTAATGGAAGATTCTTTTATGTGGAAAGAAACTTTAGGAGAGATGCAGATGTGTTCTTCCCTAATGCTTGTTACTAGGTCTAGTGGGGTTTCCTCTGAAAGAATGGGATGTGGAGTGCAGAGGGGGCTAGTGCACCATAATATTCAATGTCTCAAAGTTATTCTGAAAATGATCTAGAAAGATTGCTTTCCTGAGATTAATGACAGGAGGGATCGTAGCATATGACTGTTGGTTAATTGGATTTTTCTTCAGTTCGGTAGTTGAGAGTTCTCTCTATTGCAGTGGTAAAGAAGAATGATAGCAGAATTCAAGCATATGTAGAATATGATAACATTTACAAATATATTAGAACACATATTTTTTAATATTTTATTTTATTTCAAATTACAAAATAATAGATTTACTATGGAAAATGGTTAGCAATACATATAATAAATAATGACACCACTAATACAAGCATTTATAAAAATAATATTGGAATTAACTAACAATATCTAACCTTTATGGAAAAATGTTAAAAATCAACTAAAAAAACCTAAAGATTTAAATAGATTGGGAGAAATAACATTATCATACCTTTATTACAAAAATTAATTTCTAAATATATAATTTCAAAATTCTCATTGTATTTATTTGAGAAACTTGAAGAACTTATTTTAAATTTTTGTGGAAGGATAAAGGTCCAAAACAGAGTGAGTAAACTCTGAAAAAGTGCTGACAGAATGTAGGGATAAGGGAAACCATGTGCAGCTGATGGGAGAATAGGGTTTGCACAAGCAACATGGCTAGATATTCAAAGCATATTGCTGAGAGAAACATGTAAAAATTGACTTATTTCTATAGCACAGGATTATGCATACAAATTAACACAAACACATGAAACAACCATACATAAAAGAATATGCCTTAGAATATTTATAATATGCCAGAAAAAATGGCATAAATAAATGAATAAACCAAAAGATAATTCTTGAACTCACAATAGAGGTTAATGAGCAAAGGTATATGACTGATGCAATTTCCTTTACAAAGTCCAAAATGAATAAATAAAACATATTTTAACCATGTGTTTCCGTTTGTATCTTATTTTTTTCTGTTATAAAAGTAATGAGTGCTTTTGATTGAAAATGAATAGATGTATTGAGAATCAAAACACAAAATTATAACCACCCCACTCCTCCCACATCTTTGCGAAGGGAAACACCATTAAAATTTTGGTATTTTTCCATTCAGGCTTTCCTATAGATGTTATTCTATATTTTCCTCATAATATTATTGATTAAATAGTCTCCAAAATTAAAAAAACACATTCTCTGGGCACATATATTTTAATGGCTGTATAGTATCATAGTCGCAATTACTAGGCTTAGATCAACCTCTACATATAAACAGAATAGAAGTTACCTGTTAATTTTCCTAAGAAGCTAGTGGTTCAGAATTTGGAGTTTTGGACTCCATATGATCATTTGTCTGTGGCAGAGGAGAATGAAATTTTGTAATGTAAAGTATATTTACATAAAAAGAAGCCTTATAAACTGATGCAGTAGAAATAGAATTTGCCTGTTCTTTTCAGGGTGGTTAGGTTAGCATGTAAGAATCACCAGAGCCTCACAGTTGCGAGTCCCCTCCAACTCCACAACCAGAAATGTCCACTTCTTTTGAACCAGAAGGAAAAAAATTATAGGAATTCAGGCACAGATTATCTGTTGAGATAGTAATTTTAATTCTAAATGCACTATTAAGCTAGTGACTGGGGTATACCAAATAACAAGCTAGTAGGAAAATTGCTCTCCACTGACAGGAATATGATTACTTGGAAAGGAATTCAGTTTGTGTGGGTGGGAAATGACAGGAGGAAGTTGAAAGAGATTTTTTAAAAGATGAGTTGTGAATCATCTACTTAGTGGTAACCACTGAGAAGATAGAATCAATGACGCATAGAGAGAGTTCTGAGAAAGACGAGATATTAGAAAGTAGATAACAGCTTTGGTGAGAAGTAGGTGCTCTTCTAGTTAAATTTTAGAATGAGGAAAAGAAAGCAGTATTGGAAAAAAAGAAAAAAAGACCTATTAATACCTGGAGGAGTTGCAGTAATGTGTAGCAGCATAAAACCAAAGAAAGTGTAGTCAAGGCTGTCAAATATCCAGGAGAAGTCAAAGGAAAGGAGAACTTAAGAAATGTCCCTGTATTTTAAGATCAATTTTGGAAATGCATAGACTCTGATGCTAAACCTTATAGAATAGAGAAAAATACATGATACTGGGAATTGGGACCTAGATTCCACATTTGAAACACCCAGAATTCTGAAACTGGGGAAAAATGTCCTATACCCTGCTATGTATCTTGGTTGTTCCATTTATAAAATGAAGAGTTTAATTTATTGATTTCCAAGACTCTTTTTAGTTGTAAAATGTTAGAATTCTAAGCGTGACAAAATGAAGAGAAAAAATTACATGTAGTAGTGTAAATGAAATAATTTTGACTTATGCATATTAGATTGAGAAATGTACTGACTATGATTTTAATGATATTAAATATCCATTTTCATATACCAATACTGAGCTATACATATTCTATAAAATTATCTTTTTTACCTTTATATTTTTGACCTGTAATTAAAGAATAGTTTGAGTCATGCCAGCTACACACTTTGCCCATTGGGAAGTAGGGAAGGCATGGACTTGTGACACAGTCCTGGAGTGAAGCCAGAGGACATGACAGCAAAGGGCTTTGAGTCTTTCCAGTGGCCATTCAGGTACATAAGTCACGTCCTTCCCCCATACATTTGTATCCAACTCTAGGAAGGATCCAGGGAAAGAGGTAGATGCCTGAGATATTTGAGTGACTGAGCAATTTTTCTATTAAGACTGATCATAATCTAAATGGAGACTTTAAATCATGGATTTGGATTTAAATTATTTAAATTATTAAGTAGACTGTTTACATTATTGAATTGGATTAAGTTTTAAGCAAAAGTATCCAAAGTGAAAGTCTTTCCTCTAACTCATGAATGGAAACTCGAGGAGTAACAGTCTTTGGCTATAGACAACTAAATTAGGCAGATTTCTCTCAGTATATGTAAAGTATTGTGAGTTAAATTTTGACACTCACATATGGCATTCTATAAATCAGAAATCTCAGGCTGTATTCTGTTCTTGTTGTGTTCAGGTATATTGCTGCCTTCTAGAATACAGCTTATATAAACACAAAAAGCTTCTCATCTTTGTCCAAGCTGTGAAGTTCAAGGTAAGGGACTTCAGTGAGATCAATCAAAAAGAATCATTGAGATTTACAAACAGGCTGTTTGAACAACACGGTAAGGCACTCTAATAGCTTGTATGGCTGCTTCATTTTATACTGTAGAAATTCCTTCTTAAATTTTTTCCTTAATTTATTCTTGATGGGATGTCCTTCATTTCCTAGGAACGGCCCTATTATTAGAGGATAGGAACCCAACAAGGTAAAGGTGGAGTAGACAATAAGATATAAGTAGGTCATGAATGGCCCTTTATTTATTTATTAAATAAATAACTATGATCACCTACTGTATGTCAGACACTGCTCTGTGTGGTGAGGATAAAAGGATGAACAAGAAAATCATGAAGTTTGCATTGCAAGAGGGGATGTAGACAATAAAACAACAAATACAATAATTTCAGACTTCAGTAAGTGCTATAAATAAAATAAGACAAATTCATATGACCAAGAGTCTGTGGGGCATGGAAATTTCTTTGGAACAGATGAGGGAAGGATTCTGTGAAAAGAAACTATTTTAACTCAAATTAGAATCATACAATGGAGGGCCGGCCCCGTGGCTTAGTGGTTAAGTGCGTGCGCTCTGATGCTGGCGGCCCGGGTTCGGATCCCGGGCACGCCCCAAGGCACCACTTCTCTGTCCAACGCGAGGTCGAGTCCCACGTACAGCAACTAGAAGGATGTGAACCTACGACATACAACTATCTACTGGGGCTTTGGGGGGAAAAACATGAATAAATAAAATCTTTAAAAAAAAAAAAAAAAAAAAAAAAAGAATCATACAATGGAGTCGGTCATACGACAAAGGGATCAGAGAATTCAGGCAAAGGGAATAAAGCCATATGGATCCAAGTTGGTTGGTTAAAGCAAGAGAATAGGTTAGTTTGGATATGGTGAGGGGTAGAGTGGGAGAGTGATTCGAGATGAGGTTGCAGAAATAGTCAGGACTAAATCTCAGAAAGCCATGATAAATAGTTTGGATTCTTTTCTAAGTGAGATTATATAACGGATAATATTGTTGCCCAAATTCCTTGGGATCTGTATGACCATTTTTGTGCATATTTCATCTTCAGCATGCTTTTCTTCTAAGAGCTAGTGCCTGTGACTCTTTTTTGAAGGAATGCCCTTAAACGGCTTTGGAGCCTGCCTTTTCCACGCTGCAGAGAATTATCTGAAAATTTATGTCTGTGACTCCCCAACCGATAATTAGATAATTCATGGGTGCAGCCTGCAGTTGAGAAAACACTGAGGGTTAATTTTCTCTCCAGAGTTCCTCTTTGGAATCAGGCTGAAATGACCCTCCCTGGGACTTTGCCTGTGGTCACACCCTTGCCTGGACCTCTCCCTTTCTCTGTTTTGCTCTCCCAGCTCCCCTGGGAACAGCTCCTTACCAGTTTCCCTGGGAACGTTTCCTCATAAAGTCACATGCATACCAAACCTCCTCTCACAGTCTACATCTGGGAAACTCAGACTCTGGCAGTTGGAAGATTTTGGAGGAATCTAAAGAGAAGGACAAAAACTGACTAATGTTTTAAAAATATCACTGTGGCTGCTGTGTGAAGAATGATAGTGGGGGCTGGGGGAGGCCAGGGAATAAGGGACAAAGGTAAGCAGGCTATTTCAATAATCTGGACTAGATAGCAAGCTATAAATTACCTCAACTAGAGTTCTCTAAGAGGTATGTGCATTGGAGGGACTGTCATAAATGATGCATTGAGGTATAAAAACAAAATTATAAATTCTATTTCTTTGTGTCAGTCTAGAAATCGGGAAACGTGCCTCACTAACTGTTTAGTTTGTTGGTTGACAGAGATACACACACTTGTACTCGAAATAAGGTTATATGTTGGGAGATGTGCTCAAGATTTTGTGCTGAGGAGGTGGTCCAGCAAAATTGTTTGGAGAACACTGGTTTTAGACACCAAGCAACTTTATGTTTTCTATCAACATGCAGTCTATTCCTGAGACTCTTATGCAATGCTTTTCTTGTGTACGTGTCTCTAGTAAAATGTCTTTGCCTTTAATCCTTCATTTTGAGGGAGGAGATTTGATTATTTGGGTGCTCCTATAGGTTGGCTATTTTGAAGAATGAGACTATTCAATTTCTTCTGAAGAAATGCATAACTAGTTGTAGGGGCAAGTCTGATAATTCTCTATTATTTTCTGAGGATAAGAAAATTAAAAGTGCTCCAGATGCTTTAAGTGTAATTTTCCATCTACCATAAATTTACCTCGGAATGCTTTCCTCCAACAAGGTCAGGGCATTAGTGCTCATTAAGGACTATATACATGCACAGCTTGAGAATTCATCAGAAAACCAATCAATTGTCTGAACTCAAAGAAAGTCCGTAAAAAAATTGTGAGCTGACTTTTTTCCCTCACTCAGCAATCCACTGCCACATTTTCCATCAGATATCACTCTTTTAAATTGTAGATTTTATTATTCAGGTGTGGTCAGGCCAACAGATCAGGAGATAATTGGCATTGAAGAGAGAGTTTGTAACTCACAGTTCCCAAGAGGAGAGACAGGTCATGCCATGCAGGGCCACAAGGGGGAAACACAGGGTCAGGCAGGAGGTAGAAGGAATGGAAAGATGTGACAAGATTGAGCCTTGATTGGGGGTTCTGCAGGAAAGACAAGGCAAGGTGGATCAACAGGCTCAGGATTGGCAAGTTTGAATAACTTCAGGAGGCTCTGGGGTATAGGAGTTGTCTCTAGGTGTCTGATATCTGGCCCTGAGGTGATTAGGACAGAGAGATAGTGGCCTGGAATGTAATGGCCCTGTGACAGCTGGACAAAGGAGATCGTCTGGGATGTAGGCTTTGGGTTGGTTGATTTCCCTGGGTAAGGCACACTTGCAGAAGAGTCCATTACTATCTCAAAACTGGCTAGTCCTGGGAGTGTCAGTCTCTCCTGTGTTAGCAAGGCCCCATGATATCAGAGCATCAGAAAATACAGAACATAAAAAGCATGATCAACGTAATCACAAAGAAAGAAAGAAAATGTTTCTTTGATGGAATGAAGAAGAAAGTTGGGGAGAAGAGAAAGAGGAGAAAGAAACTTAAGAGAGTGAATGAAGAAAGAGGAAAAGAGAAAGAGGTAACCAAAGAGAAGGAAATAAGAAAAAAAAAATAAAAAAAAAAAGAATGGAAAAAACAAAAATTGTTTCCCTTGGACTAATTCTTAAGTTGAAATGATTTTAATATGATATTCTAATGCCAATTTTAAAACTTTTATTCTACTTTTATTCTTATGTGGATTGACTCACTTAACAGTGGAGAAAAATGTAGCTAAGTAGATTTGAGACAACTGAATGACTACGTACTTCATAAAAATAACTCTATATTGAAAATATATTGAATGTATTTCAACTTAAGCTTTTGCACAATGTTTTTGTTAATTGTGTATGCCTAAATGATTTCTACCTTATAAAAATGATGGAAATTTCTGGTAGTCAAGAATGAGAACTTGGCAGATGTTTGAGGGAGAGGCTGGTACTCTTGTTTCTGGTAAAATATTGAAAGATTATAAAAAACCGTATATCTTCTTGCTTATTTTCTTTTTTTCTTTCTTGTTGGACCAAGACTGTGTACACTGGTTTGAATAAGCACCATTTAATTATTATAAATAGTCTAGGTTTTACAGACATCACAATCTGCTTTTAAGGTCACCTTGGGCTTTGACTCCTATGAAACTTGGCCACTACTTGAAAAACTTCCAGTGTACTCACTTTTCCTTATTTCTTCCTAATCTGAAATCTCTAAACATTTCCCATGTGCTTGAGAGAATGAATATACAATGGACCATGTATGACAGTTGAACTTTGACCTATAATCTCTGCAGCAAACAGCCCAAGAAGCTAAACCACAACCTCTGAATCATTCAGCACTGAATGGTCAGGACTTGATCAATGACTGTCAGCTTCCCTAATTTTTGTTCCTTGGGACCAACCAGAGAAAGCCAAGTATCTCTAAACCAATCACATAGGAACATAGGATGCCCCACTTATAGGTAGCCTACATCCAGCTTCCCCATACCAAAAATTCCCAATCAGAGCAGAATTTAAGCCTTCTCTTTTAGTCGCTATAAAGCTTTCCCACTCCCTCCTTCACTTTGAATCTCTGCCAAAGGCAAGTGATGGTGCCTAATTCCCTTGGACAGTAAGCTCTAAATAGTCTCTGCTTGTTCTCATTTGGGTGGTTTTCATGTATTTCCACATGCTTTTTACTTCTTTTCCTGAGACTGATTTCTTTTCCTCTTACTAGCTTTACAACTCTTGCTTACAATAAGGTGAGTGGTGTCTTTCTTCAATACTAGGTATTTTTTGATAAATGAGATGCTGTTACACCAAGCAGGGTGGAACATAGGTAAAAGTATGACTTGACGTAGGTGAATTTGTTTTCAAGGCTCCCAGACATTTTACAATTATTTGTTCTTACCTGACTTCTGACATACACTTTCTAGGTTTTACTCAATGATAAAACCTTTTCCCTACCTTCTTCTAGTGCTGAAATATGTTTCCAGAACTTTTTTGAGGTAGTAGAAACAATATGGGATTATATATCAAAGGTCCTGAATTCAAAATAGAGTTTTTCTGTTTAACCTCAGGCAATTCATTTAACAGATCTGGGTTTCAGTATTTTAATCTGTTGATGAGACTAATATTGCCTTCTTGATATGGACCAAAGTTAAAAAACTATGATAGAAGTGTTTTGTAAACAGTTAAGTGACTCACAAATATCTCCCCCTATTTTTGACTTCTAAAAAATTTTTAATTTTGGTAAAATACACATAACGTAAAACTCACCATCTTAAACACTAAGTAGTGTTAAGTACATTCACAGTGTTGTGCAACCGATATCCAGAACTCTCTTTATCTTGTAAAACTAAAACTCTATATCCATTAAGCAACATCTCATATCCTTCTAAGGATATTTGTAAATTAATATATGATAAAGGCTTTAAGGTCAAAGAATGCTGTTTTGACTGTAGATTCAGGATTAATTCTGCAGGAAGTTTGATGGGAATGAAACATCTTTACCCTGGTCCCTAAAATGGCCCAATTCTGGCTTCATTTATCACGTATGCATTTTGACTATGCTTGTCTCATATCTATTCTTGTCCTACTCCACATCAGCCAAAATAATATTTCTAAAACTGAAATGAGATCATGTGTCATCTTGAAACCCTTTGGTGGCTTCCTGGTTTTCTGAGAAAAGGACCAAAATCTTTAATATGCCTATTAGATCTCTGGTTCCAGCTCATTTCTTCAGTTCCATCTTATAATAATCTCTGTCACATGCTGGTTCAACCTCATGAAATTTTGGTTCCTGGAAAGGGTCATGCTCTTTTCACAGGTCCTTCTTTTGTACATATACATGCTGTGAAGATGTTTGCCAGCACCCACGTCATTTAGGGTCATTTCCAGAAAGCCTGAGAAAAAGGTTAGAACATTTCATAAGATCAACTTGAGATCATCTGGTAACAACTGTAACAATTTGTAACAAAAAAACTACACTATTCCATTGCCACTTGGGTCCAGAAAAACTAATAAAAAATGAGGTGTTAATGGAGTACAGAGAGACAATAGAACCTATTACAATGTTTACAACTACTAAATGGCAACAAGAATGAACATAACACCTACAATATGAAATAAGTTTATATTTGAACATAGACCAAGAACTCAAACTCTATTAGAATTGTAGCCAGCTGCAAGTCAGTAGGACAGTCCTAAAATGCTAGTGATACAGGTAGTCAGCTGATGAAAACTTTTCTGTGTACAACTGAACAATGTTTTATACAGTTGTTTTAACTCTCACTCTTGTTTAGAGACTTGACTTTCTCATGTTAATATGTATCCCTGAAGCCAAGATTTTTAAAGGTGGATAATGCTATTCATTTTGTAATTCCTTTTTGTAAATGTGACAGCCATCCAAACCAAAGCAAACAATACCAAAGTATTTTCATAAAGTGAAAAGGCTGAAATCAAGGTTTACTATTATACCAACCTGTGACATGGAAGATTTAAATTACTTTGCACAGTAAAAGAGAGACAGTGATACGATGTATAATACCATGAGAATGGTAAATTATTTCTTTATACTCTGGAAAACCAGCTGTGCTAAGGCTCAGCAACAATCTAAAAATAGAATGGAATGTGTGAAAATCTGGTCATTGTTGTCAACTATATTCATGTCCTTTACTGTGATTTCCTTATAGAAGAGATATGCATTCCAAAGAAACTATGTGCTGCTTGTCAGAACAATTTAAAGTCATGGAGATATGGAGGCAGACAGAAGAGAGTCAGGAATATTTTCTTCAGGCAACTAGCTGTAACTTGTTGATTTATATTAGCAGACTTGGTTGCCAGGTCCCATGGTGGTTAAATCACATCCAAAATTTTGACAGATTCCTGGAATGTGAAAACAGGTTGTTTCTAATTAAACGGAAAAAAGGTGAAACTGGTCGACTTTTAAGGACTTTAAAGCTATAATTTATGTATTAATCCACAGTAATTAATTATTGACCTTTGAAATACTTCAGAAAGGAACTAGAGGTGATCTTTCTTCAGTAAGTAATTTCAATCCAAGGATAAAAAAAATCAAGACTTTGGGCAGGGAATGACAATATTTGCAATAGTTACGATTCATTATTTTCAGTTTGTTCTAAAGTGATTTTTGTGTGTGTATGTATGAGTGTATAAAGTATATTCTTACTTTTAAAGAATTAGCTCATTCATTGTGATTTCCCATAGTCTGTCAAGAGGTTAGTAATTTCAAGGCTTTTGACCTAAAAATCCGCCATTAAAGATTTTGGTTTTGAAGGAATATCTGGTTCAAAGGTTGAGTCCATGCTACTCAAAATGGCAGACAAATCTCTCCCAGAAGCCCCAGCCCATCTCACCAGGCTTTGCCGTGCCCTGCACCCTTTACTCCCCAGAAACAACAAAGTGCTGGTCATTTTCTGCCCATATCTTATGCTTCTTGAATCCAAATTTCTGTTATAATCTCATCTGAGTTTGGGTTTCCCCATTCTTACTGCCATCTTATCAAATCACTGAAAATAAATTGGGATTGAAAATAGTATCAGCAAAGTCACTGAGAAAACTTGTAAAATATAATAACAATTTTATAAGTTCTCATAATACCAAGAATGTGGAGTAAAATCAAAACAAAATGAAACTATTTATACTTTTTATGATGCACAAAAACTGAAATTCTCTGAAATCTCGTCTCTAATTTGTAAAATGGCATAATGTCACTGAACTTGAAGGACCCATGATCCTTTAAAGAAAATAAAGTTGGTTTACATCATTCCGCTTTTTAAAGACCTACGATGATTTCTTTCAATCCTTAAAATAAAAAGCAGTCTACATTATACCTTGTTAGACTACATTATTAGGTCCCTGGTTTACTGCTAATCTCAAAAAACCCCCCAAACCAAAACCAAACAACAACAGAAACGATACTCACCTCAGGGCTTTTTCATTGTTTCTTCTGAATGGAATATTCTATGCAGATATTCCAGTAGCTTATTTCCTCATTTCATTGAGGTCTTTACACAAATGTACATCCTCAAAAGTTCTTTGATTATCTAAACTAAAAGGGAATGCCCCCTGACTTTTAAATTTTATTTCCATTATGTGTTTTTCTACGTGACTCTTAATGATTTCTGCCATTATGTTATCTATCAATCTATCTATTTATAGTTTTTTCCCACCTCCAGCATCTAGGCTTTAGGAGGGCATATGTTTTTGTTTTCTAATTAATCACCAGCATCTGGCATAGTGTAAGTGCTCAATAAACACTTATTGAATTAATGGAAACACGGATGAATTAGTGAATAGAACTAAAAGGTAGCTATTAGTATAACAAAAAAAAATCATATACATTATCACATATACTCCTCCAAACAATACTGAGAGGTTGGCATTTATTATATTCCAGTTTTCAGAGATAAAAACTGACACCAAGAAAGTTTAAATTACTTGATAACTATCTTGCATCAAGCGGCTTTCCAAACCTAGCCTTTTTGTCTCTAGAAGGTCCTCTTTTCTTATCAGGGAAAGCACTTTCCTCTGGAGAAATGAAGACAAAGCATGAGCTAATCAGTGGTTCTCAGATCAAACAAAATTTTACTAAAAGTTAGACACCATTTCATGACAAGTGAATCAGAATGTTTGAGAATAGGGCCTGGGCGTTTATATGATTCTGTTTCTGATACCATATGTTTATTAACTCCAATCTTCTATTTATGATGTCAACTCTTTTTGATAGAGTTTATCTTCTCCTTATCTTTCTCCTTTATCTTCATATTACTGAAAAAATCATTGAGGCAAATATTAATTCATACAAATAAATTCTGAGACCAAAAAATGAGTTTGGGTATCACATTGACAAAGGTAAAAAGAGCAAAGATTTCCGGAATTGGCAATGCAAAAATAAATGCGAAATAAGACCTCAATGTGATACTCCTAAGCATACTCTCAAAGGACTAGTGATTTGTTGATTTTCACTTTTGTCGTTTGTGCTTTTGGTGTCATCTCCAAAAAATCATTCCTAATATCAACGTCAAGGAACTTCTTCCCTACATTTTCTTCTAGAAGTTTTATGATATCAGGTCTTATGTTTAAGTCTTTGATTCGTTTTGAGTTAATTTTTGTGAGTGGTGTAAGATAGAGTTCTAATTTCATTTTTCTGCATGTATTCATTCAGTTTTGCTACACCATTTGTTGAAGAGACTATCCTTTCCCCATTGGATGATCTTCTCTCCCTTATTAAGTGGCCATATATGTAGGGGTTTAATTCTGGGTTCTCTCTCCTGTTCCATTGGTCTATGTGTCTATTTTTATACCAGTACCATACTGTTTTAATTAGTAAAGCTTTGTAGTGTAGTTTGAAATCAGGTAGTGTGATGCTTCCAGCTTTGTTCTTTCTCAGGATTGCTTTGGCTATTTGGGGTCTTCTGTGGTTCCATACAAATTTTAGGATTGTTTTTTTCTATTTCTCTGAAGAATGTCATTGGCATTTTGATAGAGGTTGCATTGAATCTATAGACGGCTTTGGGTGGTATGGACATTTTAATAATAATAATTCTTCTGATCCATGAACATGGGATGTCTTTTCATTTGTTTGTGTTTTCTTTGATTTCTTTCAAAAAATTCTTGCAGTTATGTTGTACAGTTCTTTCACTCCCTTGGTTAAATTTATTCCTAGGTATTTTATTGTTTTTGATGCTATTGGGAATGAAATAATTTTCTTTATTTCTTTTTCAGATGTTTCATTATTAGTACAGTCATGTGTTGCTTTTTGACAGGGATACATTCTGAAAAATGTGTCATTAGGCCATTTCATCATTGTGTGAACATCATAGAGCATGCTTACACAAACCTATGAACCACTGTCATATATGAGGTCCACTGTTGACCAAAATGTCATTCTGTGGTGCGTGACTGTATATAGACATGCAACTGAAATCTGAATGTTTATTTTATATCCTGCAACATTACTGAATTTGATTAGATCCCCCAGTTTTTTGGTTGAATCTTTGGGATTTTCTATATAAAAATCATATCATCTGCAAATAATGATGATTTTACGTCTTTCTTTTTGTTTGGGATGCCTTTTATTTCTTTGTCTTGCCTAATTGCTCTAAGACTTCTAGTACTATACTGAATAAGAGTGGTAAGAGTGAGAATCCTTGTCTTCTTCCTGATCTTAGAGGAAAAGCTTTCAAGTTTTCACTGTTGAGTATAATGTTAGCTGTGGGTTTGTCGTATATATCCCTTATTATGTTGAGGTATGTTCCTTCTATATCCAATCTGTGGATAGTTTTTATCATAAAAGGATGTTTATTTTGTCAAATGCCTTTTCTGCCATCTATTGGGATGGTGATGTGATTTTTATCTCTTATTTTATTAATGTGTGATGTATTACATTTATTGATTTGTATATGTGAACCCTTCTTGCATCCCAGGGATAAATCCCACTTGGTCATGGTGTATAATCCTTTTAACGTTTTTTGTGTTTGATTTGCTAATATTTTGTTGAGAATTTTTGCATCTATTTTCACTGGGGGTATTGTGGTATAATTTTCCTTTCTTGTAGGGTCCTTATCTGTCTTTAGTATCAGGGTAACCCTGGCCTGGTAGAATGAGTTTGGAAGTATTCCCTCTTCAATTTTTTGGGAGAGTTTGAGAAGGATTAATGTTAATTCTTCTTTAAATGTTTGTTAGAATTTGCCAGTGAAGCTGTCTGTTCCTGGGATTTTCTGCATTGGGAAGTTTTTGATTACTGCTTCAATCTCTTTACTTGTTATTGGTCTGTTCAGATTTATTCCTGATTCAGTCTTGGTACATTGTGTGTTTCTAGGAATTTATCTATTTCTTCTAGGCAGTCTCATTTGTTGCCATATTATTGTTCACAGTAGACTCTTATGATCCTATGTATTTCTGTATCAGTTGTAATGTCTCCTTTTTAATTTCTAATTTTGTTTGAGACTTCTCTCTTTTTTCCTTAGTTAGTTAAGCTACAGGTTTGCCCATTTTGTTTATCTTTTTGAAAAAGCAACTCTTAGTTTCATTGTTCCTTTCTATTATTTTTTTGTCTCTATTTCTTTATTTCTATTCTGATCTTTATTATTTCCTTCCTTCTGCTAACTTTAGGCTTAACTTGTTCTTCTTTTTCTAGTTCCTTGAGGTTTTTAGGTTGTTTATTTGAGAACTTTCTACTTGCTTAATGTATGTATTTATAGCTTAAACTTTCCTCTTGGAACTACTTTTGCAGCATCCCATAGGTTTTGGTATGTTGTGTTTCCATTTTCATTGGTTTTAAGACATTTTAAAATTTTCCTTTTCTTCTTTGACCCATTGGTTGTTGAGACACGTGTTGTTAGGTTTCCACATATTTGTAGATCTTCCAGTTTTCCGTGTTGTTTATTTCTAATTTCATATCATAGTGGTCAGAAAGGATAGTTGGTATGATTTAAATATTCTTACATTTGCTATGATTTGTTTTGTGTCCTGTCATATGATCTATCTTGGAGAATTTTTGTTATTGTTGTTTAAACAGCAGAAATTAATTTTCTTAAATTCTGGAGGCTAAATTCTAAGATCAAGGTGTTGGCAGGGTTGTTTGTTCTAAGGCCTCTCTCCTTGGCTTGTAAATGGCCATCTTCTCCATGTGTCTTCACATGGCCTTTCTCTGTACCTGTCTGTGTTCTAATCTCCTCTTCTTATAAGGACACCAGTCATATTGGATTAGGGCTCACCTAATGACCTCATTTTAACTTAGTTACCTCTTTAAAGACCCTATCTTCAAATATGGTTACATTCTGAAGTACTATAGATTAGGACTTCAACATATGAATTTTGGAAGGCAGAGGGCGGGGCACAATTCAGCTCATAACAGGGTTAGATGTGCATTTAGGTCATCCAGATAGCAGGGTAGAGGACAGGTTAGATGGTGCGGGAGCAGGGAGAGGGAGATCCTTTGAAAGACTATTGCAGTAGTCTTTGTGAGAGATGATCAGAGCCTGAACTAGAAAGACAGAGAAGGGTGAGGCAAAGACAGATGTTAAAAGAGTTATTGGGAAAACTGGCCTGCAAGATAGAATTCAAACTCTTCAGCATAGTCCACAGCATGCTTGACAGTTTGGCCCTGACCTCTCATTGCAGACTCATGTCCTGACACTCAACATCACACATGCTACCCTCTAGGCACAAAGACCTTCTCAAAGTTAGAGAATATTTTGTGTGTAGTTGAGAAGAATGTGTATTCTGCTGCTATTGCATGGAATGTTCTGTAGATATGTGTTAAGTCCATTTGGTCTAAAGTATAATTCAATTCTGATGCTTCCTTGTTGATTTTCTGTCTGGATGATCTATCCATTGCTGGAAGTGAGTATTGAAATCTTCTACTATTATTGTATTATTGTCTATTTCTCCCTTCAGATGTTAGTATTTGGTTAATATATTCAGGTGTTCCAATGTTGGGTGCATATATATTTACAGTTGTTATATCTTCTTAATATATTGACCCTTTTATCATTATATAATGACCTTCTTTCCTCTTGATACCATTTTTGTCTTAAAGTCTATTTTGTCTGATATAACTATGGCTACCTCTGCTTTCTTTTGGTTTCCACTTGTGTGTAACATCTTCTTCCATCTCTTACTTGGAGCCCATGTGTGTCTTTAAAGCTGAAATGTGTCTCTTGTAGGCAGCATATAGTTGGGTCTTGTTTTTTTAATTCATCCAGCCACTCTGTTCCTCTTGATTGGTGAATTCAATCCAATTACATTAGAGTGATTATTGATATGTAAGGATTTACTAATGTCATTTTACTAATTGCTTCCTGGTTGTGTTGTATTTACATTATTTATTTTTCCCTCTGTCTCTGCCTACTTTTGTGAATTGGTTATTTTCTGTGGTGGTATGCTTTTTTTCCACTCTCTTTGTCTTTTGTGGATCTACTCTCAGTTTTTGCTTCATGGTTACCTTGTAGATTACAAAAAACATCTTGTAGGTAAAACAGTCCATTTTAGACTAATAGCAAATTATCTTTGAATGCCTATAAAGGCTTCACCTTTTTACTTCTCCCTTTTATATTATTGATGTTAGAATTTACTTTTTATTTCATGTATTCATTAACAATTTATAGAGGCTATAGTCATTTTTACTACTCTTTTTCTTTAACTTTTATACTGTAGTTAAGTGGTTAACACACCATCCTAATATAGAGTTACAGTTTTCTACTTCTGACTGTCTATTTTTCACCTGTATCAGTATGCTGTGCACTTTCATATGTTTTCACATCACTGATTAGCATCTTTTTACTTCAGCATTAAGACCTCCTTTGAGCATTTCTTGCAAGGCAGGTCTAGTGATGGTGACCTCCCTCAGCTGTTGTTTGTCTGGGAAAGCCTATATTTCTCCTTCATATCTGAAGGATGACTTTGCTGGATAAACTATTCTTGGCTAGCAATTTTTTTCTTTCAGTATTTTCAATATGTCATTCCATTTTTTCCTGGCCTGTAGAGTTTCTGTTTGGAAATCTGCTGATCACCAAATGGGGGTTCCTTTGTAGATTACTTTCTTTTTTCTCCTGGCTGCCTTTAAGGTTCTTTCTTTATCATTGATTTTTGATAATTTCATTATAATGTTTCTTGGAGAAGGTCTTTTTGCATTGAGATAATAGGATGTTCTCTTAGCTTTGTGGATTTGTATGTCTAAGTCCTTCCCCAGATTTGGGAAGTTCTCAGTTACTATTTCTTTAAATAAACTCTCTGCCCCCTTCTCCCTCTCTTCTCTTTCTGGAACCCCAATTATTAGAATATTTGCCTTTCTGATTTAATTCAATAGCTCTCATAGGCTTTCTTCACTCTTTTTAAATCTTAGTTCCCTCTCCTCTTCTAACTGAATTATTTCTATATTCCTATCCTCCAAATCCTTTATTCTTTCTTCCATCTCATCTGCCCTGATACAGATGATCTCTATTGCATTTTTCATCTCATTCATTGAATTTGTCAACTGCATAATTTCTGTTTGGTTCTTTTTTATAATTTCAATCTCTTTGGTAAAGAATTCTTTCTGTTCATTAATTTTATTCTTGATTCTACTAAATGGTTTTTCTAGGTTTTCTTGTAGTGTGTTGAATTTCTTCATAACAGCTATTTTGAATTCTTTATCAGTTAGTTGGCAATATTCCATGCCTCTGAGTTCAGTTGCTGGAGAAATATCATTTTCTTTTTATGAAATCATATTTCCTTGATTTTCCTTATTGTTTGTTGCTATGTGCGTCTGCTTTCACATTTGAAGTAGCAGATACTTTCTTAACTAGCTTTTATATCTTCTTTGGTTCTTACAATTCACTAAGCTGGCTATTAAAATCTATTCTTTTGTATTCCCGAAGGTGGTGCTATATGTCAAGTTTGTTGTTTTCCCCTTGCCCACCAATCTTGGACTATTTTCTGAGCAAGCTCCTTGTCTACTGGAGCTCACTCTCCTGGTCACACTCAGTAGCATGCACAAAATGCTGATAGAAGAGTGGAGGGAGGTGTGAAGTTAGCACTTGGAGCTTTGAGGGTGCCTGCAGCCTGGTCTGATGATTCTTAAGTGGGACACTCCCAGAGCCTTGTGGGTACACATCCTGGTGAAGTCCTGAAGCAAACAGCAGGAATCTCATTCCTTTAATGTCCTATGGTATTCTTATCTGCTTTCTTCCCTCTCTCCTCCTTCTCCTCAGTCATGGAGATTGTTCCTCAGAAATCAAGGTGCTGCTGGAGAAACCCATTTCTCTCCAGCAGCAACCCAGACAACTGAGATAGCCAGGCAGTCACTCACCACTTTTGGTTTCCATCTCCTCCATGGAAAGGTCTTTGCTTTTCACCTCTCTTATAGGGGAACTCACCCACAGCCACTGCCAAGCAGTTTTGCCCCTTGAAGTGTTGCCCTGGGGAGGGGAGCAGCTCTGGTGTGTTCCTCCTCTCCTCTACATCCAAACTCTTCTCTACCCTGCTCCGATGGCACACTGGAACCTCCCCTCAGGATGACTAGACTTCTACAATTTCTCTCTCACCTGTGGTATCTGCCCAGGTTTGCACTCTCCAGGTATTTTTCCCCAATCGTGGTGAGTGGAAGTGGACAGGTTCACAGTCTCTCTTGGATCTGCAACTCTTACTGAGGTCTTGTTTGTTTATTTTCTGATGCACAGGTGGGGAAGAATACTCCTGGGTCCTTGGTGTAAAGTGCTCAGGCACTTTTGTTTCTTTTGTTTGGTTATGGATATCTCATAGTTAAAAAAAAAAGGGGCGGGGAGGGGGAGAAAAGAGGACCAACTTATGCCTCCATGATGCTGACTCACTCTTCCTGAGGTGCTGTGCTTAACAGTTCTCACTTTGGTTATATTGGCACCACACTTCTGGCCTATGAATAGTGCTGATGAAGCAAGACTGAATTATGAAAAATTCTGAATTCCAAGCCAGGGAGTTTGTTCACTTCCAGTTGCCTATCCTGAGTGGTTGGGATAAAAAAGGAGGATTCTAATTACAAAGCAAAGAAAAAAAAAAGAGACAGATAATGTGATCTCTAGTTAAGAGTTGAGGTCTAAAGGTCTCTCTGAGGTCTGACTCTAGAGTAATGTTTTGTTTGCTTCTGTGTTCATGGATAGGTTAGTAAATGGATATTTAAATTGACAGTTAAATGAATATTTAATACATAGGTAAAGGAGTTAAAGGAAAAGACTATTCAGGTTGTGTTAAAAATAAGAGACACATAAAACAAATGAACAAAAAGTCAAAAGAAGTCAAGAACAAAGTCAATAAGAAGGCAAACATTCATGCCTAAAGCAGCAAGGTCAGCATTAGTATATGATAAAGTATTTGAGAAGGAAAGAAATACACAGTACAAAGAGGGTTATTTTACAGTAATAAATGGAACAGTCCATACTAAAGCTACTGCAGTGTTTAGTGTACTGAATGACATATCAAAACATGTAAAGTAAAAACACTTACAAATACAGAAAAGAAGTGAGAGACATCCAACAGCAGTAGGAGCTTGACCACCACCGTCCCTGCAACATAAAACATGTAGACAAAAAAAATAAAAGATCATGGTTTTAAAAGATATGTAGTAGGCTTTAGTCAAATGTGACATGGCTCTCTGAAATGGGGGCTATACTACTGCAACTTTGCATTGTTTCACATTCTTGACAATACTTATTATTGTCATTCTTTAATTTAGTCATTTGGGAGTGTGTGTAGGAATATCACATTGAGGTTTTTTTTTTTTTTTTTTTTGCATTTCTCTCATGATTGATGACAGTGAAAACTCTTTATATGATTATTAGCTATTTGGGTATACTCTTTTTTGAAGTTCTTGTTCAAGTATTTCATTCATTTTCAACTTGGTGTTTCCCTTTTCTTACTGATTTGTAAGAGCTCTTTATATATTCCAGATATGAGTTATTTGAAAACAAACAAACATACAAATTAAAGGAACCAAGAGGCAAAATAGACAATGGAGAGAGCAGAAGAGAATTTCAAAATTTAAAGACAATAATCCATGTGAAGAGATGGAAAATTAGACATTTGTGCATAAAATAGTTACAGGATGTTATAAAACAGAAATAATCAGAACAGGAAAGGATAATTTGAGAAAAAAATGTAATAGTGAAAATTAAGCATTTAGTAGTAGCTGTGAATAAAGATTCAAGAAAGTCCTGGAAAATAGAATTAAAATGCAATAGAATAAATATAAATAAAAGCAAGAAAAGATATAAAAATTAAAATATTAATTCAGGATGTTAAAGATTCAAATTTTAAGAGTTCTAGAAAGTGAGATTATAGAAAATTGATAAAACTTTACAAATTGCAGAAGACATAGCCTAAAGAGAAGATTCGAAATGTTTTCAGGAAAATTAAAAAAAAAAAAAAGAAAAACTAGTTCATACAAGTGATCATGAACCTGATACTGGAAATTCTCAGCAGCTATGGCTGGAAACAAGAAATAGAGAGAGCATCACTTTCAGAATTATGGGAAAAATATTACCTAACCAAAATATCAATTAATATTTCCATAGTCAAAGAATGTAAATATTAACAAATAATTTAACATAATTTTGTCATATATTCATATAGATATTTTTATATAAATATTTGAGGAATGTAGGGAAGAGAACAAAGGAGAAGGTGTTTGTAAGAGAGCTAAATCAGCATCTATCATAAAGAGAATTTTAAAATTTAGCAGTCTTCAACATCAGCATGTTGTTTAGATTTTGTAGTTAAACACCAGACAATAGAAACAGCTAAGAGTTGAAAACGGTTGTTGAATTGAGTAAAGTTAGAGCACTATGGATCTGGGGAAATTATTTTTCCATTATACACTCTTTAGGTCAAAATGACTTTTAAAAACATATATACCATATTACTTTAATGAAGAATAAGAATTTAAAACTATCAACATTTTCAGTGAATTCCTGAATATTATAACTTAATGATTTCACTAAAAATAATTTGAAGATGTGTGTGTGTGTGCGTGCGTGTGTGTGTGTATATATTTGGTGGGAAAATCAGCCACCAAAATATCAATAGGGAAATATTTACTAGAACCTTCCTATAGCGGGTTCTCATTCACTTGAAGATATCTGCACATTTTTGTACCTGAATCTAATTAGTATTTATACAAAGAGTGATTGGTACCAGTGATCAAGACTGAGAAAATTGAAATGACTGATGAGAATATTAATATTTGGAACATTGTTCTGGTTAATATACTTTTGCAGTACTTAAGGGAATTGGAAAGAGTAAAGAATGTGAGTAATTGAGGTCATTTCTCATATAAATCTGGAAGTCTGCAGAACTCACGTTAAGTGGAGAGATTCCTTTGAGTTTGCTGTTGCAAGCCAAAAAATAGCCCTACTAATTATTAGAAATAAGGGAGACCATGAGGAGATAATATAATGATTTATGGACTCTCCTTATAATTTGGTAGAAACATGACCCAAAGGTAGAAACACTCATTCATGGGCATTGAACAAATGAGATTTGGTCATTTTTGATACTGAGGAGTTAAATAGATAAACTTCAAGAGACTTCTCAGAAAATATCTGATGTTTGAAATGTACCCCTGAGCTATCCTGTGACAAAGAAAAAAGCTTGTAATTTTAATGGAGGAATACTATTTTTTTCAGCTCAATAAACTCTGTCTAGTAAATTAGATCCTTAAATACAGTTATGAGCCACATAATGACATTTAAGTCAACAACAGACTACATTTACGATGGTGGTCCCATAAGATTAGTACCATATAGCCTAGGTGTATAGTAGGCTATACCATCTAGATTTGTGTTAAGTTTGCTCGATGAAATCACCTGACAACAGATTTCTCAGAATGTATCCCTGTCACTAAGTGACACATGACTGTGTGTGCTTATATATTGGACAGCAAATAGTTCTTTAATCAATACAAACATTAATGTAGTACTTCATGCCTTTTTTCCTTCCTTACTATTAGTCACCATATTGGGCACCTACTGGATGACAAGCATTGTGCTGGTGTTTGAAGGTACACTTATAGATATCACAATAACTCAGGGAGTTTCAGGAATATTCTGCAGATGAGGAAATTTATGTTCAGCAATGTTAATTAAATTGCCCAATATCACAATGCTAGCAAATGGGAAAATATACCTTTCTGAATGCAAGTCAACACTTTTCCATTACCTCATACTGTATCATTCTAAACGTGTGTTCTTTCAATCAACAAGTGTTCATTGAGTGCCTAGTATCTGTCATGCTCTATTCTTGACATTGAAAGAGAGAAATAAAATGCAGTCCCTTCTCTTATGATTCTCACAGTCTGGTGGAGAGATTATCCCCACAAACACTTATTTTGGAGAGCGTGGAAATTTGGCTTTGGCCTTAGTATTTCTTTTGGGAATTCTATACAAGTTGAGAAAATGAAGTGAGAGCAGAATGCTACTACAAAGCGTCGTGATGGAGAGACTCCAAAATATCTGATAAATCATCTTCATTCTGATATAAAAAGTAGTAAGAAGAAAATTTTAAAAAAGAAAAATAATATACTAAAATTTTGTTTTCATTTATCAAACTTCAAAACCAGAGTTTTCATAAATGATTTAGGAATAGATTTTCTGATTATTTTAAGCCTATGAAGGCAAAAATTTTGAGCCCAGTGTTATTGAAATGACTGCAATAGAATGTCAAGCATTCCCTGTGGATGAATGTCAAAGAATTTTTAGTTTAACCTAAGCTATAACTTCTAAGTAACAGAATTATTTCTATAAGACATGTTGCTGAAACACTAGTTCTTGACTTATACTCTGCTGTGCATACCAAAAAAAGGTAGTAATATTGAGTCAGTATTTTTCTTATTTTTATGATCACACATTTAGACATGAATATAAAATCATAATTTTTTTTTGTTTTACTATGCTGAGTTGATGAAGAATTTATTCTTCTGCTTACTGTTGAGAAATTTCTAGATCACAAATGGCTAACAACTGAGTGGATCTGACTCAACTGTTTATGGAATGGAAAATCAGTAAAGCAAATGTCATATAATTGTGACTGACAATAAAACGAATGTGGTGAAGGCAAGGAGTGACATGTAAATAAGCAGATAATAGATATTTTTTCACAGCCTTTACCTATGTCTTATAGAAGTAATTTTAACACAGAAAATGTAACATAATTACTGCCCTTAAGTAAGAAAATAGGGAGTTAATATTATTGCTCTACTTAATCCAAAAACCGTCTACATGACATAAAAGAGATGATGGAACTGCTTTGTCAGATATCAGATGTTCAAACAAGACAGAATAGAAGATATTACATTTTTAAAAAAGATTAAAGAAAGATTTAACACTGTACTCTGCCAATAACAATACCAACTTATAAGACAGCTTGCTTGCAGAGAACGTTGTTTGTTGGAATCTGCTAAAGAAATAACCAAACTGGTGTGACTTGAAAGCAGAAGTATTTCTTACATTGTGCACTATAAGGAGTCTCCCAACATTTTGCTTCACAGAACATGCTGAAATTAGTGTGGGTGGAATGAAAGGTGCGATACAGGTGGGAATTTGGAGATTTATTATATTGAAACCAATTAAATTTCTCCATTGCTATATTTCTAGATCCAAGATTAAGGGAAATTTTCTCTTAGGTAAGTAAGTGCAAAACAACAACTAAGCAAAAATATTCCTGATAAAATAATATGTGAAGACATTTTTAAGTCCCCTGAAAATATGCAGAATCTTCTTCAAGCAGTGCAAACAAGTCCCATATGAGGGAATGATTTGATGAAATTACAGGAATTGAAGAGCTGATAAATCTTTATCTGGATGACGGAAAACTTTCAAACTTAGTGGCAACATTACCATCAACAGTAGCCTACATTGGCAGAATTACCCCAAAAAGTTTGCACACCCATCAACCACATTTGGAAGTGAGTGGAGAAATTTTTTCCTAACTAAAATTTCAAACTATTATAATTGACTATTAGCATTTTTAGTAGTGAAATTGTGATCATAATTACCTTTTTCTGAAATTTTTCTAATTTTTCTTCAAGTCTTATAAATTCATTCTGTGATAGTATTAGTTGGCTTCCCCTAAATATTGATTTTAACGTTCAACTATTTGGCATTCAACCAAAAAGCATATTGAGGGCACATGTGTAATTATAGTGATGTGATAATTTTAGTAATAGAGACATTAATGCAAGGTTATCAGGTAGATACACTAGGTAGTGGATTCTGTGGTGGGGCATCAAGAATAGGTCTACACAAGTGTTTTGAGTAACAGTCTGCCAAAAGACAGTCACTTTTATGATGGCATTTAGAAAAAAAGAACAGATGATGATAACCAATTTGACAGAAAGTTAAAAGATTTAATACAATTGAAAATACAACTGTAATAAAATTGCATTCTTTTTGGACAGGTATCATTATGTCTTCTATGTTGTCTGTACAACCAATCAAATATATATTATAAAAGTAAAATTTGCGTATTTAGTGTAAATATGGAATATATTGCATCTGAATATTTACATGAATGTTTGGTCTTACTGTTAGAGAAGCAGGATGGCTCTATTTGTGCCTATTGTGACTAACCAAAGATTATACATATACTTGCATATTCCAGAAAATATTAATATTTTTCTCATTTATTCTTTTTCGGCTCAACAAATATATTTGTTTTTCCTATAATCCTCAGGATTTATGGGAATTGTCAGGGTCTACAAATTAAAACTAGATAAAATGGAACTATTATATTTTCTCTTCATTAAATTAAACAAGAAGTTTCCATTTGCTTTCTCCTATAGGGAGCAGGGCAGATTAATATGAGAGAGAAAAAAAAGAAAAAGACAAATATGATTTTTACCAGTTGACTTCTGCTTCTAATCCCTCAGCCCTCTGCTGTGTGAAAATGGGCGAGGAGGACTGGAACCAGCATTCCTCCTCCTTTCCTCCAACCTATGGAAGCCAAGTGAGCTCCTGTTCTTGGCCAGCCCAAGCCAGGCACTACTGGCACTGGTGAAACAATGTAGACATCAATTATGTGATTTGCCACTTAAAGTGACTGTACAACGCTCAGTAGGAGAAAATAACTTGCATGGATCTAACCCAGTTCTTCCTGTGTGAGGATTTACATTAACACTGCATAAAACCCAATTTGTTTTCCTCTTGACTTTAGCTTTTGAATACAATATAATTCTCTTCCAAACCCTTCCAGACTTCATCCAAAGTGGAGCCAACTGGACCACTAGAGTAAGTTTCCATCTCTAATTCCTCTTTACTAATTTGAATAGGATTATTCTTTAGCAGTGAGAGAGGACCCCATACTTAGGTCTTCTGGAAGTGAGTGTTCTCACCAGTATTTAGTCAAACTTCCACTGTGTTCTTGATTTGCTTCACTTTTGTGGTCATAGGAATATAATCATTTTATAGTTCCCCCTTTTTATTTTGGCTATTTTTCACTAAGGTCTTGTGACCTCTACATGTTTTCAGAATTCACTGACTCCACACATTATATGTCTACTAACCAAACTGATAGCTTGCCCCCCTCCAAAACAGTAAATTTCTATGTTGTCACCACTACCTAGTCTACATTAAGCTATAAAAAGATTTGCAAAATTTCCCTGTATATCAACGAGAACACTAAACCCTTGTAACAAGACAGACTTCATATGAAAACATTCTCTTTATTCATTATGCATGTTTTATTAAGAAACAACAAAAATTATTTTTTGTGGTAAATTAAGACAGAGAGATAATAAATAGTGTTAATAAATAACTTACTCTAGACTTCCCAGTGGTTTATCATTTTCTTTCCTCAGTTCTAAAGCTCCCCTCCACACATGCAATCTCCTATATTTTGTGAGCCTCTTTTCCAGTATGTTAAGACGATTTAACATGAGGCAAACTAATGTTATTGATATTTAGCCCACAAAGGTCTTCATTGTTTAGTACTGATTTTTTAAAAAGGAATGATGGTGCATTAGTTCAAATGAAAAACTTTTATCATCAAAAAAGTGTGATATTTAATTTTAAAAAATATACACTATTCCAAAAGGCCTCTATAACATGAATGCTTTTCTCTAAATCACTGTGCCATTATTTTTCAGACAGCCTGGCCTGAGGTAATTAGTTTTGCTTCTCTTTGTGAAATCCATTGAGAACAGGTCAGTGGATAATGAATGTGAATCAGAAAATCTTCAGCACATTTATTTTTAAACAATTCTCCACAATGACTAGTTGTTTCTGGCGTGGTCCCCACTGAACGAGAGCAGCACAGGGGGCCAGTATGTCTGACCCCAGCTGCCCAGTGCTGGATGATGTGAATCACGTTTCAGCATGTTGTTTTAATATTTCAGCCTTTTCTTTAGTTAGGCATACATAGACATTTCTCTTCGTTAATTTAATTTAAATCTTATGAAAACAGAAAAGATTGAAATCAAGTAATTTAAGAAGTTCCTTGGAAACATAACTCCATGCAATCATTTTGGGACCAGGAGACTTGAATGGTACATCTGAATTGAACAGCATGAAAAATGGTCTTAAAGGGTAAATGAGGGTTAAGTAGAATAGGTGGCACAATTCGTGCCTTAAAATAATATCAATTTTGTTTTATGGGCTCCTGTGAGTAAAAAGAGTAATAAACATCATTTTAAAGACTCAATAGTAATCTGGTTATTTTCTCAAAATTTCAGAATTTCATAAGACTTCTTCAAACAAAGTGAATGTGACAAATTTTAGATCATTTTACAAATGGTGATGGGTGGATTCAGCAATCTTAACATAACTGTATTACATTAAATGTAATTTCAGTCATTGCTCTTAAATAACTTGTTAGTAACATTTATATTTTGTTTGTGCTTACTTAATGGGAAACATTTAAAATAAATAAATAGTGTAAGTAATAAGTAATAATTAACTCTCTGAGTCTAGAAAGCCATAAGAAACATATTAAATACCCCCATTTACTACACCTCTGAGTTTATTTTTTAGAATCCTGTGATGGCAAGGCAATATTTTTTTTTCAAAACAGGGTTTCTCATCCTCTTTCTTGCCTCTATCCTAACTCAGGAGTGTGGCAGTAGGAGGCATTTCATGATCTAGGCAAAAGAAGGTAGGCAGAGGAGGGTCTATTAGTCCAGTACTTGAAGTTGGTCCTGGTAAGGGAAGCTTGGTGTTTATGCCAATTCTCAATTTCAGGAGATCACTTGGTGGGTCACTTGCCTACATTTGCTTCCAGGTGAAGATGTAATTTCTATGCCTAGGAAGCTATTCCTCTCAATAGATAAATGCAAGAACATGAGTCATGGATAAAGAGTGATAATAGCATTTACAGTCCCAGATTCCCATTGAATGTGGATTAGTCAGCCAATAGGACAATACTGAAGAGAGTGTAAAGGGCATAAGCCAGTTCCTAGACAGTGTGAAAACTCTAGTGTCCATAAGAATCAGCTGGAGTGTTTGTTACGGTGCACTTTCCTTCATATCCTTTCTAGAAACTATGATTTAGCAGACATAGTTTGGAACCTGGGGAGCTGCATTTTTTTTAAAATATACTTTTAATTTTAGAGCCATTTTAGATTTATGGAAAACTTGTGAAGATAGTACAGAGAGTTCCTGTATACCCCACGTCCAGGGAGCTGTGTTTACCAAGTAAGCATGGTGACTCTGATGCATGTGCTTCTAAACTCTCGCATTGAAAGTATCAGGTTACACTACTGAGGAGGCAGAGTAGGGAGGGTCTGGATTTCAGGCACGGCTTGCTTTTTCTGGGTACACTAGAACCTGAACTGTTGCAACAAAAGTCCATGGGGGTGGCAGGCTGCAGTGGTGGGAATTATAAAGAAGCTGATAGTCATTGCCCATGAAATACTGAGACTGGAAAAGTGACTAAATTGTAGGGCTACAAGATTGTGAGACTGAGGCTGCTAGTCTATTTCTCTCTTCAGGCAGAAACAGTCCTGGCCTGAGTCTGCAGGTGGGAGATTTGTGTAAAGCCAGATAAAAGTAACCAGGAGAAGCCAAAGGAGTACGGCTTTCTTTCAATATATTGGACTAGTTACTAGACATGGCTTACTAGAAGACCTCATTAATAGAATTATCTGATATAATGATATTAATTGCTTATAGGGCCCTCTAATTAGCCAGGAAGCTTCTGCTATTGAAAAATGCCATGAAGTCTTCAAAGTGTAAACGATGTTCCAATTTTCCTGCTTTCAAAGTAATATTTGTTCATCATTCTGTACACTTTGTTTTGGACTACAGGTAAAATACTCTTTAAAAAGTGAAAGTTGGGGATCAGTATAACCCAAAAGAAAAACCCTAAGAAATATAATCTACAACTATGTTTATAACAATTTTTAAAAGCATGCTGAATGGATATTTCTGAACATGGGGTTTATAAAATAATTTCATAGTATAATTTATGGACTAGTGTAATGCTTTAATGGATGTATCATAGAAATGAATGTAAATTCATCACAATGAAAGAATTGATAGATTTCTGACAATGCTATGACAGCTGAATTAATGTGTGAAGTGTCAGTGTTAATGATAAATGTTAATAAATACTGCACATAATTGAATTCACAATGATGTAAAACAGTCTTTTGCTCCTATGCAGAACTCATATAACCAGGCAGAGATATTATTTTCTTATGCTTAATATGAACACTTAATTACAAAGTAGAGCACCTCATACAAGTTCCTTCAACAGATTCCATTTAGGTTGCCTAAACTTACATTCATAAGACCAAATTTTTATTTGTGTGACTTCTTCAGAAATCATAGCTTTGGTGCTAAAAGTTTATATTTCTATGTTATTACTTTTGAAAATAAATTGAGTAATCATAAAGTATTGAACATGTATAAAATCTATAATACCTACCAGTCCTTGACTCCCCTTTTTAAATAGTAGGACACTAATAACCTCCACTCTGCCAGCAAAGACTACATTTCAGTAAGGGACTACATTGCATATTAGTTTTTGAGTTGTTTCAAAGCAAAGGTATTTTGGATTATTCCAGTATTATATTATTTTTTGTGATGAATGAAAGGAGGTTAATGTTAAAAATAATGCATACCTACCATTCTCTTTAACTTTTTAGTAAATTATGTAGCATCAAAAGCAGATGGTATAGCTGAAACATTGTTTAATTCAGAATAGCTGAATCTTGCCCCTGGGTAGAAGGAGAAGAGAACTGGATATAATTTTTTGCAAATTTGAAAGAATCATATGGTAACGGTTTACCCCCTTCCTTCTTATTTGAAGACAGATATATCTAAAAAGACCAAATTATGACTAGAAGCCAACGCTGTGCCGGACTTCTGATTGCCTTGTTTGGAGGTTGTGCCACACTTTGGGTTCCAGCTTCTGCTGAAGTACACATTCCCTTAAAATGAGTCAAGGCATTGCTTTTGATGCAAGGTTGAGTTTGTCTGATCTTATTATTTTTTCCCCAGCATTCCACAGCTATGCGTCATGGTCTACAGTAGCTATTATAAAAAATATTTGGGGGGCTGGCCCGGTGGCGTAGCAGTTAAGTTTATGCCTTCTGCTTCAGGGGCTCACGGTTTGCTGGTTTGGATCCTGGGCATGGCACAATGCACCACTCATCAAGCCATGCTGAGGTGGCGTGCCACATAGAAGAACAAGAAAGACCTACAACTAGGATATATAACTGTGTACTGGGGCTTTGGGGAGAAAAAAGAGGAAGAGTGGCAACAGATGTTAGCGCAGGATCAATCTTCCTCAATAAATGAATAAATAAATAAATAAATAAATAAATAAATAAATAAATAAAAATATTTGGGAAAATCATATGGTATTGTTAGATGCAATGGAAAATAATTTCATGCACATATAAATTTGAGGCAAATATGCATACAGGTGACAAGTTTAGTCTCATCCAATATCAACAGAAAAAAATCAAATCTTGTGAACTGTTTATCTCCTCCATTAGAATCTAAATACCATTTTTTCCTAGCTATGAAGCAACTTGATGTGTAACATTTTTTTAGCATTCTAATTTTCATCACAATCTGTCCTAAAAGAGACTTTATTTTATGATGGAAATTTTAAACTATATACGAAGTGAGAAAGAAGAGAATAAGGCTATAACCATAACTTAGAATGCACCCAGGACTGAGCTTTAGTAAGAAAAGATTAATTGATCATTTCATTTCAGACGGAACAAGTCTACACTGAATACCTAATAATGCATGCTAGTTTTTTTCTAGGAGTTTTTACATATCCTCTTGCATTTATCTTCTCCAAATCCTATAAGGTAGATATTATGCTCTGGGAGCATGAAAGTAAGTAAAGAGAAGTGAGCCACTAATGGACACATGCTGAAGGCTTCAGAAGCAGAATCTGGCATGTGACACTGTAATTTCAGGTCTAATTCTCTTTCCACAGCACTAGAGAAAGAGAGCCAGATTTCCATGTGAGATCTAGGGATGGAGCGGGAGGGTGAGGACAAGAATTAATAGAATGCTGGGAGACCAGAGAAGAGGGAATAAGACCATCTTCCTATTCTAGATCTCCTTTCCTGAGAACGAGATACTGAGTCGGGAGGGGATGAAAATTCTTGGAATCCAGGGTTCTAAGCTCTCTCTTCTGACAGTAACTAGTGGAGGAAGATGACTGGGGTGGATGAATATTTCATGAGACTTGGTTTTTCATCTGATTGGAAAACAGCAAGGTGATCTTCATAGACGTAGATGCATCTTAAATGTGTCTGAACCATAAATGATCCTGCATATTACTAAAATAGATGTGTTCTTAGCTAACAGTGGCAGGTGTCAATGAGTTGGATTTTATTATTTTTAATGACTTTATGTTTATACATTAATTTTTTTATTTTAACCTTCTACTAAGTTGGAAAATTCCACATAACGTAGTAATAGTCTTTAATGGGGTCAGAGACCAAGTGAATTGCGGAAAAATATTTTTCATGCTCCATGTCTTCACTGGGACCATTTGTTTTTTCTTTTTTCATGAGGTTAAAAGCTCAAATACTTGACTTTTTGGATGTTTAGCTTTTCTTCTAATCTTGGAAACCTCTAAATTTTATTGTGTCGTAAAACTATCAAATAGTGGATCTTCTTGAAATTAAAGAAGTCTTTTTTTTTTCCATTGCTCTCTGTTGATCTGGAAATGACAAATTCATGGGATTTTATTGTGAAATCCCATGAAAATGACCTTAAAAGTCTCCTCTTTACTGACAATCTCTGGCAAGTTTTCATTAAGCCAGCTGAACATCTCCAATGATGAGAAAGTTATCATGTACAGGAGTTTGTATAGACTGCTGGTTAAGAGCAAAGATTCTGGAATCATACTTTTTGGGTTTGAATCCCAACTCTGCCACTTACTGTATCTCATAAAATTGTTGTGATGATTTAATGAGTTAATACATCCCAATTTTTCAGAATAGGGTGCCACATGGTAAGTGCCATATAAGCGTTACTATTACATCACAAGGACACTCATTTCATTTCTGAATTGATACACTTTTAAATATTTGTATTATATCTTTAATTTAGGGTACGGGGGCAAATTTTTCTTGTAAAGGGCCAAGAGGTAAATATTATCAGCTTTTCAAGTCATACGGTCTCTGCTGCAAGTACTCAACACTGCCATAAAAGCACAAAAGCAGCCTTTGACAATACATACATGAACAGATATGGCTGTGCTCCAATAAAACTTTATTTACAAAAACAGGTGATGGGCCAGATATGGCCAACCTCTCATTTAGGAGATTATTTTAATTCTTTTAGGAGATTATTTGAATTCATGAATGAATTGTTCATTCAGACAAGAAGCATAACTTAAACTCAAGTTGAGAAAAATATTTCCTATAGAAGGAAATCATGAACAATCTATCTGGGCCACCCACCTGATCATGATTGCCTACACAGTAGCAGAATGATGGCATATAGAAGGTCACTATTAATTAGAGCGAAAACTTGAAAAGGAATATCAAGTTTGAGTTTATGACTAAAATATTAGAGTCTATCAAAAGAATATGTTGAAAAAATTTTCAGCTAGCTTTTAAATGAAGACGTGACACTTGCTGTATTATATTATCATTTTGAACAGCAAAAGCCATACATATTTATATGGTGTATGAAGACCTTGTCTGACAGTGTATTAGAAGAATTCATTAGTATAGAATCATAGCACTTTAATTAAGATAATAATATGTTATATAAATAGAGGCTTAAAACACAGCATACAATGATTTGGAATTTAAATTAAAATACAAAATATTGGGGCCAGCCCCATGGCATAGTGGTTAAGTTCACGCATTCTGCTTCAGTGGCCCAGGGTTTGCAGGTTAGGATCCTGGGTGTGGACCTACTCACCGCTCATCAAGCCATACTGAGGTGGTGTCCCATACAGAAGAGCTACAACTCTACAACTATGATACACAACTATGTACTGGGGCTTTGGGGAGAAAAAAGAAAATGAGGAAGATTGGCAACAGAAGTTAGTACAGGGCCAATCTCCCTCAAAAAATATATATATAAAAATAAAATAAAATATTTAGACAATTTTTTTAAAGTTCAATAGCTATTAGATGTCCTATTTCAAAATTATACATGAAGCAACAGAAAACAAAGAATTAGTTAATAATTTTAAATAGTATTCCATTAAAAATAAGTGGTCAAATGAGTTTTTAAACTGAAAATTAGGAATAATGCAAAATATTAAAATTTGAAAACAACTGGTACTACATGCACAAGAATAATATTCTGAGAAACTTCTAGTTTTAATAAGTATATGCTGAAAGTGCTTTCCCTTTTTTTTTTTTGCTGAGGAAGATTTTCCATGAGCTAACATCCATTGCCAGTCTTCCTCTTTTTTTTTGCTTGAGGAGGATTAGCCCTGAGCTAACATCTGTGCTAATCTTCCTCTATTTTGTATGTGGGATGCCACCACAGCATGGCTGACAAGTGGTGTAGGTCTGCACCTGGGATCTGAACCCGCAAACCCTGGCCGTCAAAGTGGAGCACGCAGAACTTGAACCACTCTGCCATGGGGCTGGCCTCTGAAAGTGCTTTTAATAGCTAATAATATAGCTATAAATTTAAATAAGGTTTTGAGATCTATATATACATTAAGTAACAAATCTAAAAGATAGCAGGATGCATAGAATTGGAAGTGATATTAAAATATATTGTACTTTTCTTGTCTTTCTCTGTAAAACATACCAGACTTTTTATTTGGCTAACCAGGCATCCATCTTTGGGGACGGATGGATGGGTGAGGAGGGAGCAAGAGGAGATTAGAATTTGTAACAGAGGGAATGTGGAGAGAAATGGGATATTAGTAATATTTAGTAATATTCAGCTTCTGACATTCAAAACAAGGATCCTGCAATTGGACAATAACATTTCAAGTTATATATTGTCACAAGGGAGGATTTCTCACATTTTTTTTACCCCCCTTTAGTACCTCAGTTATCACCTAGCTTGGAGTATTAAGTACACAGAGGTCGGTAGTGAAGGGGAACACTCCAGTACACTTTTAGAGCTTAGTTAAGGCCTGGAAAGGGGGGATGGTATAGGACATTCAAAGAAAACTTAATTCTTTCTGCCTCTGAGAGTGCCATGAAGGAAAAAGAAAAGACAAATAGGAGATTGGATCAATCAGGCAGATACTGTTTCCATCCTTCTGACTCTGGATTGAGGGGAACCGAGTACGAAAAGTGAATGAGGAGAGGAGTCAGGGATAGAGGTGGTTGGGCACTCACCTCTGGCTCCTGTTTGGAACTCTGGAAAGAGTCCAAATGTCAAGCTTCTCTATATTAATCTGGGGTGCAGCTGCAGAAGTCAGGCAGAGGTAGGATTTCAGAGTTAGCTCCTCTGATCCAAACTCATTTAGTGTTTATCAGTGACACTGCTGTGGTACCATGTGGGGCAACCCTGCAGCACAGGCTGGGTAGACCTCTGGGCTAGTGGACTCGATGGAAAACATAGCTACAGATTTAAGTATCTGAAACCAAAGGTTTCAGTTCTGCAAGGAAATATCACAGGAGCATTTCCTGGATCAAAAAAAAAAAAAAAAAAAAGACTACAATTTCATCATTTTCAGATTTTAGCATCAGAAAATGGCAGGAAAATCAATGACCAATGGACATGTGACATTGTTGAGCAGCCCAGCTGATGCAGGCAGCATGTGACCAAAGTCCAGGATAAAGTCTCCCTTATTTCAACTCATGGTGATGCACAGCCACACATCTGTCACCCTTTACTCCCAGAGGCCATTTTGGGGAAGAAACAGATTAAGGGTGAACTATACGATAGACTGAATATCCTTTTATTTAAGAAAGACTGAGAACTGCTTAAAGGGACTCCTACAGTTATCGCATGGGTTTAATTTTAAGCCAAATTAGACATTCAGATAAATTTCCCACCTTAGCAATAGGTACATGCTTTGATGGAAGACCAGGTTGATTATAGACTAAGTAAAGAAATACCACACAACTGAACTGTAGTGAAGTTGTATTTTGTGACCTTGCTTCAGGTCACAATTGCAATTTATAAATGTCCTTTTGATAGACTCTCATAAACACCTCAAGGGTCCTCAAGGGTGTTTATACACTATAGATAGTAAAACATGCAATTTATTAATTATGGTAAATGAAGATAAAAAACATACATAAATGAGTCACATTAAGGTATTGCTTAAAAATTCTCTCTGCCAAATGGTAACTTATCTAATGTAAGCAGCTATTTATTTTAAATGTCTGTTAAGTATTTCATGAGTGCCCCATTTTGTTATGGGCATTAAAAAGATGAAACAAAAAATCCCACTTTAGAGGAACTTCTTATTTAAGAAGCTAAAATTTGAGTGCTTGTAAAATTAGATATTAACTCTCAGAAATATCAGCAGATAAGGTAAAATATTGTACAAATAATTGTTCTAGAAACTCAGGGGGGAAAAAATCACCATTGGTTGACCTTAGAAATTCATAGGCGATTTGTAAGTATATAGTGAAAAAAATTAGATTGAGGTTGATATGAAGGGAAAGCAAATATAGAGAGTGACAGAAATGTAGCATTTAGAAAGAAATGGCAATGGACTTTTAGAGTAAAAATCTATGTCTGGAATGAATAGCAAGTACCAAAATAATAGCAATATTTGCAATGTACATATTTAATATTAACGGCTCTATTATTGAATTGTTTCTTTACTTGTATGTAACTTGTCATAGGGCTAGTAAATAGAAGATCCATACTTGGATTGAAGTATTTTAGCTCCCTGTCTCAAGGACTTTCCAAAATGGAAAGACTAAGAAAATATCAAATGAGAGTGGGCACTGAATGTCAGGTTGAAGAGTTTAAACTTAACATACAAAATGAGATAACATAAACAGATCTGCATGACAGTAACTTCTACTGGAGTTTATATTTAGAAGGTATGATGAGGAAAAGAAAGATAAGTAATGCAACATTCATATGTATGTTAAAGCTTTTGGGATCATCAGACTGGCTCTGCGTCTTGGTTTGCTGTTTACAAGCTTTATTACATTGATGCCGCTTTTCTAATCCATAAAATGATCATGGTAATATCTACATTATGAAGTTATGAGAATCCCAACACATCAGTATCAAATAAATGTGAAAATGCTGTATACATTTAAATAAATGTTATTAGAATAGTTTTCTCAAATTCAAAATATGCTATTTTGTAAAGCCTTAAATGTATGATTAAATGTGACACTTCTGGAAGAAGCGAGGTGAGAGACTCAGAGTGGCCATGGCTGTGTACTCAGGATTATTTATCTCTCTACTCCAAGAGTAAGAATTAGTGATGGTGCAATTTCAGCACACTCAGGGACCAGGTGCCCTACTATTTGGTAAATTAAGAATTACGAGGATTTTTGGAGGTGATATTACACTAAGAATAATGCTTGTGATTCAAGGTAGGATAGGAATAATTGGCATGATTTATAAAACCACCCACTTTACTGGCCAAGGTATGGCCCTAAAATTGTAGCACATGCATTAATTATAACTCGGATCAAGTTTGTCTCAGGTTTATCCCAATCATCCATAAAGCACTATAGTGCTTAACCTCTAGTGGGAGGGCAATGGCGAGATCCAAAAATAAAGGATATTACTGAAGACAAAACACCAGGACCAACTTTGCACTTCCTGAGATATAGCCAAGACTATCTGAACAATATAGAGAGAAAGGAGTAGAATAAATTAGGGGTCGAGTTTGAGGGTGCGCTGGCAGATATCAAAGACAGTGATTTTCAGCAACACAGTACAGAGGTATGGGCATTTGGTAGATGCACTGAAGCAGTCACATCTTTGGAGCACTTTTTTTGAGTATAGTTTGAAGGCAAAGAGGAATTTCAGCAAGCTGAGCAATGCTAATTTGAGGCATTGAACAAGTACGGAAACCTGTGACTTTTTCTCTTTGGTATCCCCATGTCCATCCATGGGAGGAGAAGGGGAGCATTTATTAAGAATTTTAAACACTGGGCATAATCTTTACAAATCAGAGAGGAAGACCCTTCCAAACTTTTCCTTCTGGTGTAATTATTTAAGAGAACTTTTTAGAAAAATAGAATTCGGGTCAAGGCTAAGGCATTTGGAATGTGGTATAGCATATACACAGCACAAGTTTCCACGAGGCTGGGGAACATTGAGCACCCTTCTATAGGGAGTAGCCTTAGAAAACCATATCTTTGGAGCCCATAGAAAAGAATGAAATGACACAAAACTAAAGTTCTCAAATGGTTGGGTACTTAAAACAACACTGGCTGAGAGGTCATGTGCCTTGAAAATATTGTTTGTACATTTGATAAATAGCTTGTGAAGAGCAACATTATCAACAGGCCTTATTAATGTTGTCTCAAGAAAGATTTATCTAAAGGCTAGACAAGCACTGAATTTCCTAGATTTAAGAATTAGCCTGGATTATGGTAAAAAGACAGTCATTCAAAATGCATTCATTATTTTCCAAGTATTTATCAAATACATATAGTATTTGGTATAGTATAATATTGGCTGTTATGAAAGATATTATAAAATTCCATTATCCTCATATTTTTGGGGGGTTATATCTTTATATACCAACATTTCCAATTTTGCATTTTTTTTAAAACTTACATTTGAGGCAACATAAAATATTTTAAATCCTTTGTGAGATTATTCAGTCAACTTGAACATGTCCTTCAGCAGAATTAGCCTGAAAAAGAAAGAGTAAAGGAAGTGGATATGCAGTTAGATCAGGAAATAATAGTTTTGGAAAAAATTATGAAATATAAAATATGTTTGAATCTACCAAATATGTATAATCACATAAATGATCTCGATATTGCTTTAATCATTCAGCATCAATGTTAACACTAACACTTGATCATCATTTTCCCATTCTCTGTATTAATGCTTTAAAAATAAATTTTAATTAAATGTACTTCGATAAGCAAATATCATTTTTTTCTTATTCTTTGTTTATTAACCTTGAATCCTAAGACGTTACTGCAATTTACTTAATATTTTTAGGATAGCTTTGGAGTTCATAATGTAAAAAATCGTATCCTCTATGAAAAAAGGAAATGTTACTTGTTACTTCCCAATGTTTAAGATGTATTTCTTTTTCTTGACCTCAAGGTTCAGTAGAAGTGATAAAAGTGGACATTCTTGCCTGGTTAAACAATCTTACATTCCTTGAATAAGTCAAATTTGCTTATAGTGGATGCTTGTACATTTAAAAATTGCTGGATTTAGTTTACCACAAGTTTATTTATGATTTTAGAAGTATATTCATGAGAAAAGTTGGCCTGTAATTTTCTTTTTTTTATAATACCACTTTGCTTTGAAATCACTCTTATGCTGAAACAAGCTGAAAAGTTTTTTTTTCCTATTCTCTGAAATATTTTGGTTATTTCTTCATTAAATGTGAGGATTTATTGGTGGAAACATCTGGGCATGGAGTTTACTTTGTGAGAGGAGATGGAATTGCTCAATTTCTTTAATAGATAAAGGGATATTCAGATTTTCAAAATTTCTTCCTGTTAGTTTTGGTCATTTGTGTATTTTCCTTAGAAAATTTTTTATTTCATTCAAATTTTCAAATTTATTGGCAGAAATTTATTCATAATATTCTCTCATTAATTTTACTGTCTGTAGGATCTCTGGCACTGTCCATTTATAATACTATATATTTTTCTTTTTTTTCCTTGGTCCTTCTTACTAGGAGCTTTAGAACTTTACTGTTTCAAAGAATTAATGTTTGGCATTGTTTCTTTCTATTGGCTATTTCTTATTTCATTATTTTCTGGTCTTTCCTAACATATGTTTTTAAAGGTACAAATGTCTTTTTAATGACAGGTTCAGCTACATCCCACAAATTTTGATTATTCTGATCATTTAAAAAAAATTCCACTGTGAATTCTTCTTTGATGCATGGGTTAAAACATATTGTGTATTTTCCAAATATTTGGAGATTTTTCAGTTATCTTTCGTATTATTTTCCTGCTTAATTTCATAGTCAGTGCATGATTTTGAAATTTGCGAACACTTGCTATTTGAACAAATTGCCGAGGTATATAAATGTGCCAAGAACAATAGAAAACAATTTGCATTCTGAAATTCTTGAGTGCAGCGTTTCAGATACGTCAGTTATGTCAAATTGGTTAAATTTTTTCAAATCTTTACATCTATGTCTCTTGTTCTGTCAGTTATTGAAAAAGGTATGTTAACGCTCACTATTGTTGTGCATTTAAATATCTCTCCTTTTTGTTCTCTTAATTCTTTATGTATTTTGAAGATATAATATTAGATGCTTATAAAATTAGAATTTTGTATCTTCCTGCTGGATTGGCTCCTATATCATTAAAAACTATTCCTTTTATTTCTAGTAATGACTCTTGCTTCAAACTCAACTTACTTTCTATTAGTTATTTATATCTTTTTCCTTAGGCTTACTGTTTGCCATCTTGTATCCTTATAATTATGGATGTCTCTTAAAAGAAGAATAAAACTGGGTATTGTTTTTAAATCCGGTTTGAAAATGTTTGTCGTTTAATTGGCGTGTTTAGTTCATCTATAGGTGTTTGGATTTAAACCTACAATGTCACTATTTCTTATTGATTGGTGCCACTTGCTCTAGACTCCTTTTTCTCTCCTTTCTTGACATTTTTGGGATTACTTAGGATTTATGTTATTATATTTCTCCTCTTTATTACTTTGTTATTTATATATTCTATAACTACTATTTTGAGAGTATATTTTGAGATGATAATATTCATCATTAACTAATTTAAACTATTCTATGCAGTAGTATATTAACCACATTCCAGATTATGCTAGAACATTAGACCCTTGCTCTGTACTACAGACCAACAGTATTGCCATCATCTGGGTGCTTGTTTAGAAACGCACCATTCTCAGGCCTCACCCCAGCTCAACTTATCATGTCTGTGGTTTTACAAGAATCTTAGGTGTAACTTATGCTCATTAAATTCGAGGGACATTGCTTCAGAACACATTTAACTCCAATTACCTTCCTTCCTGCCTCTTTCTATTATTGTAGCTATGTCATTTAATTCTAAAATACTTTTAAACCCCACAAGTTATTATCATTATTATTTAATTGGCAAATAGATTTACCCACACATTAGATTTAATCACATATTCACTCTTTTGCTGCCTTCCTTTCCTTCCTTCTTTATAGTTACATCTGGAATAATTTTCTATATGTTAGAAGAACATCTTCAATATTCCCATTAGTGTGGATCAGCTGGTGTTTAATTCTCTTGTTATTTATTTGTTTAAAAATGTATTTATTTCACCTTTAATTTGGAAAGACATAGTCACTAAGTATAAAATTCTAGTTAATACTGCCCAGCGTGCCTAGGACAACGTTTATGCCATAGTATGTGCTCTACGTATGTGGTGAGTTAATAGTTTATTTTTAACACTACAATTATTTAATAGACTTGTGTCTGACATATAGAGCAATGGAATGTTTTTCTTATTAGAAAAAAGTGAGTTTTTGCTGACTATAAGAAAGGAATGAATTCTACTCTTCTTTTTGACTGTGGAAATAATCTTTGTAAAATCTCATGAAATATTAATTACAAAAGTCTCAGGATCTGTAGGGAGGTCACAAAAGTTAAACAATTGACTATATTCAATTTCAATGTTTTACAAAAGCTTTACTTTTTAATATGTAAAAGTATCCTATGCAGGAAGATTGCAGTTAAGGCTGGAGTACTCCAATACAATGTGTTTAATTTTGTGATGGGCTCACATTAAATTATAGTTTATCATGAATACCTTTCAGCAAATGAGGACTGAGGTATATACAAGGAATTATAGTTTCTCATGATATGTGTACACCTTAGTTGGAAAAAGTGATTCAACCCTCTAGCTATAGAAGCATTGTTAAATACAGAATATGCTAAAAAAAAGAAAAAACATTAATCTACTACTGAGAATCTTACCTCAAATTAAAGAGAACATCTAGATTTGGCACTATATAGTTTTTTGTTTTGAGCATGTGTCATCCATATAATTTTTAGTACCTTTCTTGTTCACAGTGACAGCTATCAGTGTTCAGCAAACAAACAAACAAAAAACCTTAACATATGTTCTTGTTAAGCTCTGACTATTCTAATAGGTTTCATTTTATATCTGTTATAATGGAAAGAATGAGAAACTAGCAAATTAATATTTCTCCCTGAAGCTAATTTTTATTACTATTTTTTGTTTGAGTAACTAAAGTGACCACAAATGAGCATACATTATTTATTTTTAACAAACACATATTGAATATCTATTATGTTATAGGTAAGTAGAATTTTTGAAAAGTATTTAGTAAAGCTTAATTAACTGCCACCAATTTAGATTCTAATCTGCTTTGACAGATAGCCAAGAAAAGATATTTTATATGTCATTCTAGTGTCTGACTACCCTTATGGAAAGGAAATTCTTTATCCACCCTAAATTTTATGTTATGTAATTTAATATCCTTTCCTTTGGTATGAAAAATATTTGAAGTTAACAAGAATATGAATGACTGCATCAACCAACCCATTTATTTTTACAATTTTACCTGATGAGGGAGGTGGTTTATTTCAGAGCCATACAGGTCATTTGTGTCCAAAATAGGAAGAGTTTTCAAATTCTTACTCCCAGTCAAGAACAACCTACCACACCATAGGTATCTGTCATGTCAATGGAGCTAATGAAGATTTGGTCAGCTTCTATATATGACGTCTTTCGGGTAACAGAAGACCCGGCTTTTTCTTTTTCATCAAGCTACTATGTAGTGCCAATATGTAGAAGCTTGACTTTTTGGAATTACTTAATTATAGAACAAGAAAGCATAAGTGAGAAGGTGCTAGAAGTGGGGGGAAAAATCAATGAGAAAGAGTATCATTAAATATTATACTTTGGTTATTTTGTCATGGTATTTGAAATGTTTTCAATGTTTATTCTCTAATCAGGGTTAAAAAATTCTCTGTTAGCATGCCCCCAATTCTTTCTCATGTTAAATTACAAATCTCTTAATTTGATCCTATTTTAAATAGTGTTGATGAGAACTTAAAGTCATGGATTGATGTCTCATTTTCCTAATTATTGGTATTTATATTTAGTAATAGCAGCCCCCTCCCCTTTTTTTGTAACACGTATATATCAGGGACTTTATATGAATTTCTTACCAAAACAAACCAACCAACCCCAGAATACAAAGAACATTTTATCCCTGATTTAAGGAGGAAACTCATCCTCAGAGAATTTGTGATATGTCTCTAATCACTAGCTATGACAGCATGTCTCTTTGACTGTAAAACACTGAAATTCAAACTACCTTAATTTTTTTCCACTATATCATATTTTTAAGGAAGAAATATGTCATCCTAAGTCAATTAAAATTGCCATAGTAACATTACTGTAGAAGGTCAGATAGAAAATTGAACTCAAATATATTCTTTACGTTGACAATTGAAGTTCAGTAGCAAATTATAAGGACTCAGCTTATCTTTAAAGATTTATTCAATCTTTCTGAAAATAAGTCTTCCTTTTGCATTCAATGATGAATGTAAACAGTAAAAATCTTGCTTATATTTTAGAAACAATATGTCTAAGAAATGCTGATATAAGCAAAAGTACAGTGGATTCTATCTTTTCATTCAATCTGGCAAAATTTTAATAGGAAAACTAACAATGATTTATAAAGCCATTGGATGGCAACATATCTAAGAGATTTATGTTTTACACTTACTCATAGATGAATCTTTTTATTTCTTAAAACTTTTGCTCTTTAGTTTTGATTAATTTGTTTTTAGTTGTATGATTTGGTTACAAAAGATGGAAACACCCTATCTGCCTTTTTATGGGTCACTATGTGAGATGAATGCAGATATTTCACTTAAATATATTGTTCAATTATCTATATTTCCAATCCAATTGTTAATTATAATTTGCAATTGTAAACAATGATGTAAAGGATAAATAAGAATATATTGTTTATAGAAATATATTCAACATTTGATGTTATATTATTTTTGAATTGTATTATAAATTCTAGACTATATAGAAGACCTATATGTAGTTATTAATGGCAACAAATGAGGAGTGATGTTAATGTAATAAAAATTATGAATGATCAACAAAATATATAGTTCCAAACACTAAATTATTGGCTCTACAATTTTAAAAATTTAAAATTAGGTGATTCATACAATTTAAGATAAAGCCATCATAAAAAGAACATTTATCTAGTTTTTCCTTTCTGTTTAAGAAAGGAATATAGATGTGTATAAGATATACTATTACTAATAGTGATACTATCAAAATTAATAAACTTAATACCCATTGAGGACTTATATGTTTTACATATGATATCTAATTTAATCTTTAAAAAACCTGAATATAATTATTATTCTCCCCAATTTACAAATGAGGACACAGAGCCACAGAGAAGTTAAGAAATCTGTGCAATAATACAATGCAAGAAATTAGTGGAACCAGGATCCAAACATACGTAGGTCGATTTCAGAGTACACCAACTTTATGATGACATTATTTTTATATGTTTTATTTATACTTATTGGATCATGGCGATGAATATGGTGATATTACTCTTAGGCAAGATTCTATAATGTGTTACTTTTTTTGAAAAAAGCAGTTCCGATTAATTAGCAGAATTAATTGGAAACATCAAGATAAATCATGTTTAAAAAATACAAACAATTCATGCCCAAATAAGCCATGCATGCACAGAGCCAAAAATGCCAAATATGAGGCCTGTATTAGTGATTCTTTGCTTTATAAAAGGGTATCACAAACTTAGTGGCTTAAAACAAGAGACATTCATTATCTCATAGTTTCCATGGGTCAGTTACCAGTCACAGTGTAGTTGGGTTTTTGTTCAGAGTCTTATGGTGCTGCGATCAAGGCATCAGTGGAACTATTCTCATCTGGAGGCTCGACTGGGAAGATTCTGCTTCCAAGCTCATTCAGCTGAGCTTCAGTTGTTGGCAGAACTGAGTTTCATTCGGTGTTGGCAGTATTTATTTCCTTGTGGTTTTATGACTGAGAGCCCCAGGTTTTTACTGGCTTTTGGCTGGAGACCACTCTAAGATTTTAGAGGTTACTTGCAGTTCTTAAATGATGCCTGCAGTTCCTTAATTGGAATGGGCTTCTCCAACATGTTCACTTACTTCATCAAGGCTGCAAGGAGAGTCGCTTCCTCTATTCTGCCAAGATAAGAGTCTTATATAATGTAACATAATCGTGGAAGAGGCATCCCATAACCATAGCCATGTAATGTAACCTATTCAAACCTAATCATGAGTGAAATCTTTTGATATATAACAATCTAATCACAGGAGTGATATCCTATCAACTTTGCTTTATTTTGTTAGTTAGAAGTCACAGGTCCTGCCCATAGGCAAGGAAAGAAGTTTAGTGTTTCAATAGCAACAGCTTTGAATGAACGCATACGTAACTTTGGTTTCCTATAATTTAACAGCTTAGTTCTAGTTCCTCCAATATCCACTGATGATTGGAAATGTATCTTGCCAATTTAATGAGAGTCAACAAAATTGGTAAGGCAATTTTGCTGTAAAAGATAAAAATAATGAAAAATAAAAGAGGGACACTAAAAAGGACATAATGAAACATGTTGTACATATCTGGTCTCCATTTAAACGTTCCATCACATGCTCAGTCCTTATATTTGAACAAATCATCTAAGCCAGATTCTGTGCCAAATACCAAAATTCTGTCCACATTATGTTCTCCACTATCAACCAGCAAAAACTTTTCTCGAAACATACTCACTAACAATCATGTAAACATTTCTTTCTTGAGGGGGAAATAGGAGGAGGAGATTGACTCTTCTTTTTGTCTCCAACTTCTAATATTGTGTAATAAAGTTGCTAAAGATGGCATTAGAGAACAAGCTGTTGTATCTCAATTAGCTAAAAAATCGGTAATCAATGCTCTTGAAGACTGCTGTGAATTACTGGCTGCCTCTTTTATATTTGCCTTAGCTCGGTAAACTTTTGGTTTTCATGGGAGGGAGGGACGATTGTGCTCACTGAAGGATTTGCAAATTGATATGTTTTCATTTTCTAGTATAATATGCAATCTGGCTTTACACTCTCTTATTTCACACTTCTAGTAAGTTTTATCACTATATTTTCTACTAAGTTTCTATCGTGTTTCATTATGTCCTTTTTAATGTCTCTCTTATTTTTCATTATTTTATGTATTATGGTGAGATTGCCTTACGGCCAATTAGTTATATGCCAAAAATGCTTGTGATAAAGATGTCTATGGCAAAATGCTTATAGTGAAAGTATCTAGAACCCTATTTTTATGCCAGTACCATACCATTTTAATTACTACAGCTTAGTAGTCTAGTTTGAAATCAGAAAGTGTGATGCCTGTAGCTTTGCTCGTCTCTCTCAAGATTGTTCCTGCTATTCTGGATCTTTTTTGGTTCCATATGAATTTTAGGATTTTTAAAACATTTCTGTGAAAAATATCATTGGAAATTTTATAGGGATTGCATTGAATATACAGATGGCTTTGGGCAGCATGGACATTTTAACTATATTAAATCCCTGATCTATGAACATGGGATAGCTTTCCATTTGTTTGTGTCTTCTTTAATTTCTTTCATCAAACTCTTGTAGTTTTCACTGTAAAGATTTCACTTCCTTGATTAAATTTATTCCCAAGTATTTTATTGTTTTTGATGCTATGGTAAATGGGATAGATTTCTTCATTTCTTTTTTAGATATTTTGTTGTTTGTGTCTAGCAACACAAGTGATTTATGTATGTTGGTTTTATATCCTGCAACTTTACTGAATTCATTGATTAGTTCCAACAGTTTTTTGGTTGTTTAGGATTTTCTATATATACGATCATATTATCTTCAAATAATAGCAATTTTTGCATCTTCTTTTCCTTTTTTGATGCCTTTCATATCTTTATCTTGCCTGATTGTTCCAGCTAGGACTTCGAATACTATGTTGAATAAGAGTGATGAGAGTGGGCACTCTTGTCTTGTTCCTGATCTTTGGGGGAAAGCTTTCACCCTTGAATATGATGTTAGCTGTGTGTTTGTCGTACATGACCTTCATTATGTGGAGTTTCTTGCTTCTACTCCCAATTTGTGGAGGGTTTTTATTATGAAAAATGTTATATTTTGTCAAATTTATTTTCTGCACCTATTGAGATAATCATGTGATTTATAACTTTCATTCTATTAACATGGGTTTATTATAGTTATCGATTTGTGTATGTTGAACCATCTTGCATCCCAGGGGTAATTCCCACTTGATCATGATATATGATCTTTTTAATGTGTTGTTGAATTGTGCTAATATTTTGTTAAGAATTTTTGTATCTATATTAATCAGGGATATTGGTCTATAGTTTTCTTTTCTTGTAGTGTCCTTATCTGGCTTTGGAATCTGGGTAATGCTGACCTTATGTAATGAGTTTGGAGTGTTCTCTCCTCTTCAATTTTTTGGAGGATTTTGAGAAGGATTTTTTTTTTTTTTTTTAATGTTTGGTAGAATTCACCAGTGAAGCATTTGGTCCTGGGGTTTTCTGTGTTGGGAGCTTTCTGATTATTGACTTGATCTCCTTACTTGTTATTGGTCTGTTCAGATTTTCTATTACTTTATGACTCAGTCTTGGTAGGTTGTATGTTTCTAGGAATTTATCCATTTCTTCTAGGTTATCCAATTTGTTGTCATATAATTGTTCATGGTAGTTTCTTATGATTCTATGTATTTCTGTGGTATCAGTTATAATGTCTCCTCTTTTAGTTCTTATTTATTTGAGTCTTCTTTCTTTCTTTCTTTCTAAGTTAGTCTAGCTAAGAGTTTGTCAATTTAAGCAGTTCTTAGTTTTGTTGATTTTTTCTATTTTTTTTCTGGTCTCTATTTCATTTATTTCCACTCTGAACTTTATTGCCTTCTTTCTGCTAACTTTAGGTTTAGTTTGTTCTTCTTTTTCTGGTTCCCTAAGGTGTAAAATTTGTGTTTATTTGAGAACTATATTCTTCATATATGCATTTTTCACTATGAATTTCTTCTCGGAATTGCTTTTGCAGAATCCCATAGTGTTTGGTGTGTTGTGTTTCCATTTTGATTTCTTTTTAATATATTTTTTGATTTCCCTGTTGATTTCTTCTTTGACCCATTGGTTGTTCAGAGGTGAGTTGTTTAGTTTCCACATGTTTGTCAATATTTCAGCTTTCTTCTTTTGTTAATTTTTGGTATTATACCATTGTGGATAAAAAAGATACTTGGTATGACTTCAGTTTTCTTAAATTTGTTGAAACTTTTAAGAGTCAATCTTCTCTTAGTCATTTTTCAGTTCAGGGATCTTTTTCTTCATTCTTCATTCTCCCAAAGGAATCTCAGTTGTAAAATATAAGTTCACTTATTAAAGTAGCATTTAGTAATATTGGAAGTGATTTTTCTCAGTCTATTCTGCTGGCCACTTCTCGGGTATAGACTGTCTTTTGCTTGATCTTGGTCATTGGTCTCTACTCTACAGCATCTGCTGCTGTTGTACAAAATTCTTCATGATCTTAGGCTCACTTGGCCTAAGGTACATTCCACTAAAATGTCTTTCTTTTCCAAAGCTGAGAGTATTTTTCATCCTACTGTGTTTTTCAGCCACTCACACATGTCTCATGAGGTGCAGAGCACAGGAACTCTCCACAAGGGAGGGCAAACTTCTCTAAATTGCTCTGAAGAGCATTCAGCTAAACAACTTTCCTTCAACCATTACTACTCCATTATTCTGGTATCTAAAGAGAAGAATTAACTGGGGGTCTATCACTTATATCCAACTATTTTGAAGAAATGCTATTTAGAAGAGACAATGTATTATTTCATATAGTAGCAATAGGTGAAGTGTGTGGTACCTTATCTGCTTTCATTCTCTAAGCTTCAAGTGCACAGCTTTGTTTCCAATAGTCAAGCATGACAAGCTTTTTGTTATGCTGGGCCTTAATTATAGCTGTTCCTCTGTCTAGGAAGCTCTCCTGTAAGACTATCTCCTATTTATCATTCAAATCTCAGCTCAAATGTCACTTCTTCCAAAAAGGCTTCCCACAACACCTCCTCTCAGAAGTTCCCCAGTCACATCCTATCACTTCACGCTGCTCTCCTGTCATTAAAGCACATATCTGATTTTTTATGGATTATTTTGTCTTTCTCCCCTTCATTGTGGAGAAATATCTCATTTGTTTCCTGAATATTGAGCAAGGCCTGGTACATATTGGTTAAATGGTTGCTTAATGAATGAATGACATAAGGAATAAACGCATGTGGTTCTTATCCCTTATTTAGTTGTTACAATGGCATCAGAAACACAAGCGACTTCTGAAGACACTTTTTACTGACTGCTATTCAACTTTAAATTATCTTGTATTTGGGATAACAAATGCAGCTAAATCTGCTATATCAATAGGTTATTAAATTTATGATAATGGAAGCCTGATTGCAAATTTTAAAGCAAGCTTTGTACCAGAAATTACTTTGTTTTAACATAGTAGAACATTACTTTTAAGTAGCAGAGGAAATGATATTTGACTTCAATTAGAGAAAGTTAAGAGAATTAAGGCATTTATAATGTGTAACAAAGAAAAGTATTGAAATCCAGAAAATTAGAAAGATATATTATAAAAAGATACTATAATGAGTAGATTAAATTATAATTCCACTTTTAAAAGAAGTGACTTATCAAAAAGCTGCTGTAGAAGGGGAATAGATATTCTGAAAATGGAGCAAAGAGATGAAAAGAAACAGAATATAAAGAGTTACTTAGAGTTTAAGAAGGCACAGTGAAGTAGAAAGCCAAATATAGAATGAGTTTATTGTTCATAAATGGCTTTTAAGATTATAATAAAAAGCATTTACAAAGATATTTTACTCAAGGGAAATATTCTAACAGAGAAATACTCCAGGAAGTAGGAACATTAATGATGATGTTAAAATGGAACAGTACTTCATGTTATTTGTCAATTTTCTTATTAAATTGTAGACAAGTGAGAAATAAGGACCTTGAAAAATTGTCCATTGACAAAAAGCAGATAAAAGAACAGTAATTAGAAAAATTTACCATATGCAAATCAATCAGATCTATTGACCTTATTTTGTATGATTTTCAAAGGATTGTTTTAAGCACTTACAATTTTTGAAAAGTCCTTAAGACATTAGGCTGTATTGGCTTGTATATGAAAAGTCATTCTGTATTGAAAAGGACCTAAAAGTTCAGAAACAACCACTGTGAATCTAATTAGAAGGAGGAGTCTAATGGGGTACTTTGTTACGCTTAAAATTTGTAACAGTTTGGAAAAAGCAAAACATTCAAATTATCTTTGTAAATGGTAGTAAATAGGCAGGTACTTCAAAAACTAGCAGTATTAGAAATATAAAAAGCTTTAAGCTATCAGTTCAATATCTCAAATTTTGGCATCCTGTAAATAGCAACAAATCTAAATCTCACAAAAAGATTTCTAAGTCTTTACTTTGACTTTAATTGAACCGAAGATTGAATGTATTCTTATATTTTAAGTCTTACCTCCATTAATCCCACTGGAAGGTGAAAGAGAGCTGAAAAAGGAGAGATGAGTAAAAAGATAATATAAATGAAATTTGAGCAAAGAGGGTGATAGGATATGACATACAACAGGAGAAGCAGTTACTGCTTTTATTGCTCAGTTTTCTAGTTGGATTTTCACCAATTTTATCTTTCCTAAAGAGAAAGGTATTTTGTATGAATCTAAAGGATAGAAGTAAAAATCTCCAAGACATCACCTTCCAGGAAAGATTGGAATGCACTTCTACCAATTTTACAACAAAATGAGCTCTGAAGGGTAATAGATGGATCAAGAAATCATCAAGCTGGTAAAAGACTTTTGCCAAATGGAAGTAACACTTCTCGGGCCTTTTTTGAAGCCCTAATCCCAAATGGGATAGTATTTGGAGGTGGGGCTTTTGGGAGGTAATTAGGTTTAGACAAAGTCATGAGGGTTGATCCCCTATGACAGGCTCAGTGCCCTTATAAGAAGAGACGAAAGAACTTGCTCGCTCTCTCTCTGTCTCTCTCAGTCATATGAGGATACGGCAAGAGGGCGTCTGTCTACAAAATAGGAAAAGGGCTCTTCCCAGACACTGAATCTTCTGGCACTTTGATCTTGGATTTCTCAGGCTCCAGAACTGTGAGAAATAAATGTTTGTTGTTGAAGCCATCCAGTCTATGGTAATTTGTTGTAGCACAAGTTGACAAAGACAGCCTGTATATAAAATGGTAACACATCATTACAGGTATATGAATCGCTTTTCTTTGCGTAATGTGGTGAATTGCGCACAAGTCATTACTTATGCTGTCATGGAATGTTATATAAGAAGAAAGAAGAATTCCCTTTAGCTGTGGGGACCTGTCCATATCTGGCCCAAATTCACTGACTTCAAACCATTTTGAAACTTAGTATCAGTGATATGTTAATAACTATCACAACTAGTTCAGTTAGGTTCTAATCAACATCATTTACATTTTTAAATAAGAAATTTCATATATTATTTTCCTGCCTTGTTGGTCCCTAAATAATATCTTTCACCTATCTCTTAATTAATATTAAAAAGTAAAATTCAAATATTTATTGGGTAGTTTTTGGGCCCGTGATGGTTAATTATATGTATCCATATGGCTAGGCTCTGGTGTCCAATTGTTTCATCAAACACTAGTCTAGATGTTTCTGTGAAGGTATTTTGTAAATGTGATTAACATTTATAATCAGTTGACTTTGAGTAAAGCAAATTACCCTTGATAATATGATTGGGCCTCATTCAATTAGTTAAAGGCCTTGAGAGCAAAAATTGAGGCTTCCTGGAGAAGAAAGAATTCTTCTTCAATACTGTAACATAGAAAGCCTGCCTGGTTTTCTAGGCTGCTGCTCTGCTCTGTGGATTTTAGACTCAATACTTCAAAGTCAGCTCTTACCCCAGAATTTCTAGCCTGCCAATCTGACCTACAGATTTTGAATTTACCAGTCTCCACAATCCTGTAATCCATTTCTTTAAAATAAATCTATCCATCTCTCTGTCTTTATCTCTGTATCTATATACATATAGACACATGCACACACACATATATATATATATGTATGTATCTATCTCTATCTCTGTATAACTATATCCTGTTGCTTATGTTTCTTTAGAGAACCGTGTCTGATACAGGGATCAATGCTTTCCTAGGAACTCTGGGATATGCTAACATCTATAAGCAAAATTTCCTCCTTACTATCTACTGGAATGATTATTTTTACATCGTGTATGCAGTGCTGCAAAAGCCTGATGCCCAGAGACAGAAAATACAGTGGTGGACTTCTTTTTTTAAACAGAAAATCTTTTAAATGAATGTGAAGGTAATGCTACGACTATATAAATGCAAGACTTTGATATTAATAATGCTAATAATGGAGCATCTAGAATGAAATCTCAGGACCTCATCATAGATTTGTTCTCTTTAGTAATCATCTGTAGTAATTATATTTATACCTATGAAATCATTAGAAACTTATCAATCATTGGCATTTTGGGTTATCCTTTCTAATTAACATTCCTAGTGAATTAATAAATTGTTAGAATATACTATTCTCCTCAACTTTGCCATATTGACTTAAACTGTAATGCAAGCAAGACTTTCAGGATATTTTGAACAGTGACTAAGAAGAATCAAATGATTCATGTCATAGTTTTATCTATCAGGAATGGGATAATATACTATAATAATGTTATATATTATTGAACGCTTTAAACACGACTTATAAAAATTCTCACTGAAAACATAAAAAATGCCAAAATTTAGGTTTCTCAGTTCAAGACATGAAAATATTTTAAAAAATAGATGATAATGTGTGGGACAGTGAGAGAAGTCATTCCCAGTTACTGTTTCTAATAAATAAATTTGTGTAGCACTTTAAAATTTACAAAACACTTTCACACACATTGTTTCTTGTTTTCATATGTACCTATGATGTACAATAAGCTAAACAGGATTTTTTGTCATGACATTTGCCCCAGTATAGACAATAATTGATGATCAGAAGTGGGTATGACCTAGAAAGTTCTACCCAACCAGACACTTGTCCACACCATACTGTCAAAAGAAAACACTATGATGTTGTATATGAGTAAATGTGTTGTCATTTCTTAAAAATATAGCACAGAATAAAATTATAGAAAAACATCAAGCACAGAAAAAGAGCTAAGAAGCTTGTATATTTTCCTCACTCCTTTCCTCATGTGAGTTTCTCCTTGTGGGAAATGATCTTTATTCATTTCAGCAGAAAGCTGTAAAGATTATTACATTTGATGGCAATACGAAAAAATATTAGGGTCACATGGTACACACACTTAATCAGTCCTTTATTTCTTGCAAATGGTTCCTAACTTAGCAATCTACAGAAGATTTCTCGTGAATTTTGAGCTATTTCCTCTACTAGCAGGTACTGTTTTTAACCTTTACTCTCTTGAATAGTAACTGTTTTGTCAAACTAGGCCTCCATCAGATTAGATATCATGACTACTATCTACCTATTCATAAAATTTTAATAGACTGTCACTTATTTTCCCAAGGTTGAAATGTTAGCTACAAGGACAGAGCTTTGGAATATCAACATTGTCTGATAAACATTTCGTTCATTCTTCAACTGTCTTCATGCCTTCTTTGTGTTCCTGTTCACAGTTCACGCTCTGGTTTTCACCGTAGTCAGTTTTCACAAGTCTTTTCACTTGTCAAAGTCAGTTTACAATGAGACTGACTATTTATTCAGCGTTGATGAATGGAAGTACACTAAAGCTTTTTTACATCAACTTATATCAAATCTTCTCAAATCAAGGGGCCGGCCCAGTGCCATAGCAGTTAATTTCGCGAGTTCCGCTTCAGCTGCCCAGGGTGCACCTGTTTGGATCCTGGGCGCGGGCCTGCTCACTGCTCATCAAGCCATGCTGAGGCAGTGTCCCACATAGAAGAGCTACAACTCTACAACTATCACACACAACTATGTACTGGGGCTTTGGAGAGAAAAAAGAAAAAGAGAAAGATGGGCAACAGCTGTTAGCACAGGGCCAATCTTCCTAAAAAAGAATCTTTTCAAATTGAGATAATTTAATAAACTATTGAAGAGCAAAATGTAAATGTCTACCTTTGGCCAAGAAGGCTATATGTTCTAGGTAATTCAGGGAAGATCACTCCTATTTTGAACCCATAGAAGACTGGCAGTGTGTCATTAAATCACCTGAGGAGGGCAAGGCCTATGGCCATTTATTATTCACTTCCAAAATATTTAATATTTACAGCATCAGGGAAATTCCTACAGCTATTATGGTCCTTCTTCTTTTCCTTCCTCACTCTCAGGTCTACCACAGTGCAATACCTGATGACATTTTCAAACACATCCTTAGGGATCAGTATATATGAATCAGAAAATATGTGCAAATTTTGCATGCATGTGCATAGTTGCATTTTCCTGGAAAGCTTCATTAGATTATAAGAGGGATGTGTGATATCCTTACTCCCTCACTACCACCAATTAAGAATCATTTTTCTAGAGAACACAATACGGTTGTGTTATTAGCATATTAAAATAATACAATCCATCTAACTAGTTAATATGGCTGGTATAGAAAAGTACCTTTGTGAATTATTTATTGGAAATACCATGGTAGAAACTTGAGGGTGCAGATAAGAGTTATATAGTAATCTCTTCTTCTTAAATTTATATCTATTTAGATAGAGAAGAGGGATATTTGGATATCCACATGATTTTTTTAAAGCTTTTAATTAGGCAAAAAGATACAGTCTAATAAACATTATACTTGACCTGACAGCTACATGTGGACCAATTTTCTCTGAAAAAAACCCGAAAACTAACTGAATGACTCTTATACATCAGGCAAATGAGAAAAAACTCACATCGAAGCATGTAGGAGAGGCTGAGACACAGTCTTGCCAAAAACCCCCACTGTCGGGGTGACCCAAATCTGGAAGAAACTCACAAACCTGACCTTCTCCCTCAAAAGCAAAGGGTTTGAACTCCACATCTGGCACCCATATCTCAAGCCAGCATGGCTTTTATGCTCTTGAGTCCCATAGGACTGTAACTAAAGGATAAAGAATTCTTAAATGGCTAATACCCCCAGGGCACAGCAGAGAGGCAATAGAATGAGGATCCTGGTCTTTGTGTAAAAGAGATCTATTAGCTTATCTTCATAGTTATGGCCTGAGAGCCAGGCTTCTAATGAAACACACATCTAAGGGCCGACTGTAATCTTCTCCAAATACCAAGAAGGAGAGTTTATCATTCTTCAATCTCTCTCCGCTTCACTCTAGAGTGCCAATATCTCCTGGAGGAGAGTGTGTTTATGTGTCTGATGCCCCAGTTATTTTATCTGGTACCCTGACTTCTGTGTCTGCTGCCCAGGGGACACTCCTTGATCACCTGGCTCTGGTGGCCATCAGGGTTTGTGTTGACTAGTTAAACAGGATAAGAGCAAAGAAACAAATAGTTCTTAACTGGCTATCGACTGAGGGTTCCGTGCAGAGGGAACAGACAGAAATGCTCATCTCCCAGTTTCCCCTGAAAGAGGTATATTTGCATACTTTAAAAGCTGCTGCCTAAGGGTTTGGCTTCCAATCACCTGATCTAGGTGATGACTGAGATCCTCCCCTTTGGGACACTGACAGGTCTTCACACATGCTCTACTACTGAGAGTCACTAAAAGTAAAGTAGGCTGCTTGGACCATCACAAAGGTTTGAGAGACAACCAAGAAGGAGGGCAGGGGTGAATGATAAGTTTCATCTCCAATATTAAGCTACTCCTTCAAGACTGGGAGAGGTGCCTGTTTTATCTAGTGCACAGAAACCAATACAGAGAGTCAAGGAAAATGAAGACACACAGGCATATGTTCCAAATGAAAGAATAAGATAAATCCTCTTAAAAAGACATTAATGAAATGGAGATAAGTGATTTACCTAAAAAAAAAGTTCAAAAGTAATAAAGATGCTCACCAAACTTGGGAGAATGGATAAACAAAGTGAAAATTTCAACAAAGAGAAAATATAAGAAAGTACCAAATAGAAGTCACAGAGCTGAAGAATATAATAACCAAAATGAAAAATACACTAGAGGGGTTCAACAGCAGACTAGATGAAGCAGAAGAAAGGATCAGTGAACTCAAAGACAGGGCAGTGGAACTCATACAATCAAAGCAGGAGAAAGAAAAAAGAATAATAATAAAAAAAAGAGAATATAGCTTAAGGGACTTATGAGACAACATCAAGTGGACCAACATTTGCATTATAGGAGTCCCAGAGGAAGAAGAGAGAGAGAAAGGGTCAGAAAACTAATGTGAAGAAATAATGGCTGAAAATTTCCCTACTTGAGGAAGGAAATAGATATCCACATCTAGGAATTAGTATCAGAAAAACATATGAAAGTATAAATCTCACTGGTAAGTGTAAATATATAGTAAAAGGTAAAATAATATAATGATGTAAAAGTGATAGGTTAATCACTTATAAAGCTAGTATGAAGGTTAAAAGACAAAAGTGTTAAAAATAACTACAACTACAATAATCTGTTAATGGATACACAAGATAAAAAGATCTACATTGTGATATCAAAAACATAAAATGTGAGGCAGGGAGTAACAATATATAGCTTTAGAATGTGTTCAAACTTAAGTTGTTATCAACTTAAAATAGACTTTTGTAAGTAGATTTATGTAAGCCTCATGGTAATCACAAAGCAAATACCTATAATTGATACCCAGAAGATAAAGAGGAAGGAATCCTCAAATCACAAAGGAAGAAATCAAGAGAAGAAAAAGGAACAGAGGAATTATAAAATACCCAGAAAACAAGTAACAAAATGGCCATAAGTCTGTAATGATCAGTAGCTACTGAAATGTAAATGGACTAAATTCTCTAATAAAAAGACATAGAGTGGCTGAATGGATAAACAAACAAAAAAATGTGTATGTTGCCTACAAAAGACTCACTTCAGATGTATGGACACAAACAGACTGAAAGTAAAGGGATTGGAAAAATATATTCCATGCAAATGGAAACCAAAAGAAAGCTGAGATAGCTATACTTATATCAGACAAAATAGATTTTAACACAAAGATTGTAATAAGAGACAAAGAAGGTCACTATATGATGATAAAGGGATCGATCCAACAAGAGGATATAACATTTGTAAATATTTATCTACCTAACATAGAAGCACCTAAATATATAAAACAAATATTAAAGATCTAAAGAGAGAAATAGCAATACAATAACAGAAGGGGACTTGAATACTCTACTTTCATCAATGGATAGATCATCCAGATAGAAAATCCTTAAGGAAACACTGGCCTTAAATGACATGTTGGACCAGATA